>NC_133691.1:12043208-12643208 GCF_048934315.1 Petromyzon marinus
GATATGGAACGAAAACGAACCAGGCACTAAGACAAAGATCCCCCGTATAGCCTTAACAGACTGGTGGAGCAAGTGCTGTTAGTAAGCACCTATTAAGGCCGGAACGGTACACGAGGGGGTGGGTGGCCAGCACCACGCCCGGCCGCCTTTGTCTACCCAGTAGCGATGTTTTTACGCACCGCACCAGGTACTCATTTGAGGCTGAGTCAAACTAGGTGAGGCCCAGGACCGGTTCAGATCATTATCGTCACTGGTGTTGGCCGTGAACGGGAATCCAACTCGAGTCACCAGGTTCGTAGCGCAGCGTGCTAACCGCTACACTACCGCTCCGCACACACACACACATACACACGCGCGCAAAACAATCACCATATATTTTTGAATGAAATCTCGATACCCGCACGTATTAAACAATCCGAAATTGAATGTGCGGGTCTGCGGGGTGGGGTGGAGTGTGGGGAGGCGGATGGAGGATGTGGGGAGGTGAGTTGGGGAGTGGGGGGTGGGGGGTGAAAATGCGACACGCCTCTATCTAGCACTCACTGTGGGGGGCTGGAGGTGGGGAGGGGGGGGGGATGAGCGATGCTTGGCCCCGGGCTCGACACTGGGGGCACGTGGGGGCTGGGGGAAGAGGGGAAGGGGTATGGATGCTCATCCGAGCGATTAATTTCCCGATGTTTTTTTCGTTCCAGTTAAAACCTGGGGGGGGGGGGGGGGGAGGGGGGGGGGGGCGTCGCGCTCGGAAAAATTCGCCGAAACGATGCGAGAGGTGCAGTGGTGAGTGGTGAGTGGGGAGTGGTGAGTGGGGAGTGAGGAGTGGGGAGTGGGGAGTGGTGAGTGGGGAGTGGGGAGTGGTGAGTGGGGAGTGGTGAGTGGTACATGGTGAGTGGTGAGTGGGGAGTGGTGAGTGGTGAGTGGGGAGTGGTGAGTGGTGAGTGGGGAGTGGTGAGTGGTGAGTGGGGAGTGGGGAGTGGGGAGTGGTGAGTGGTGAGTGGGGAGTGGTGAGTGGGGAGTGGTGAGTGGGGAGTGGTGAGTGGGGAGTGGGGAGTGGTGAGTGGTGAGTGGTGAGTGGGGAGTGGTGAGTGGGGAGTGGGGAGTGGTGAGTGGGGAGTGGGGAGTGGTGAGTGGTGAGTGGGGAGTGGTGAGTGGGGAGTGGTGAGTGGTGAGTGGGGAGTGGTGAGTGGTGAGTGGGGAGTGGTGAGTGGGGAGTGGGGAGTGGGGAGTGGTGAGTGGGGAGTGGGGAGTGGTGAGTGGTGAGTGGGGAGTGGTGCGTGGTGAGTGGGGAGTGGTGAGTGGGGAGTGGTGAGTGGGGAGTGGTGAGTGGGGAGTGGTGAGTGGTGAGTGGGGAGTGGGGAGTGGTGCGTGGTGAGTGGGGAGTGGTGAGTGGGGAGTGGGGAGTGGTGCGTGGTGAGTGGGGGAGTGGTGAGTGGGGAGTGGTGAGTGGTGAGTGGGGAGTGGTGAGTGGTGAGTGGGGAGTGGTGAGTGGGGAGTGGGGAGTGGTGAGTGGGGAGTGGGGAGTGGTGAGTGGGGAGTGGGGAGTGGTGAGTGGTGAGTGGGGAGTGGGGAGTGGTGCGTGGGGAGTGGGGAGTGGTGAGTGGTGAGTGGGGAGTGGTGAGTGGGGAGTGGTGAGTGGGGAGTGGTGAGTGGTGAGTGGGGAGTGGTGAGTGGGGAGTGGGGAGTGGGGAGTGGTGAGTGGGGAGTGGTGAGTGGTGAGTGGTGAGTGGGGAGTGGTGAGTGGGGAGTGGTGAGTGGGGAGTGGTGAGTGGGGAGTGGTGAGTGGGGAGTGGTGAGTGGTGAGTGGGGAGTGGTGAGTGGTGAGTGGGGAGTGGTGAGTGGGGAGTGGTGAGTGGGGAGTGGTGAGTGGTGAGTGGGGAGTGGTGAGTGGGGAGTGGGGAGTGGGGAGTGGTGAGTGGGGAGTGGTGAGTGGTGAGTGGTGAGTGGGGAGTGGTGAGTGGTGAGTGGGGAGTGGTGAGTGGGGAGTGGTGAGTGGTGAGTGGGGAGTGGGGATGATGAGTGGGGAGTGGTGAGTGGTGAGTGGGGAGTGGTGAGTGGTGAGTGGGGAGTGGTGAGTGGTGAGTGGGGAGTGGTGAGTGGGGAGTGGTGAGTGGTGAGTGGTGAGTGGTGAGTGGGGAGTGGTGAGTGGGGAGTGGTGAGTGGGGAGTGGGGAGTGGGGAGTGGGGAGTGGTGAGTGGTGAGTGGGGAGTGGTGAGTGGGGAGTGGTGAGTGGTGAGTGGGGAGTGGTGAGTGGGGAGTGGTGAGTGGGGAGTGGGGAGTGGTGAGTGGTGAGTGGTGAGTGGGGAGTGGTGAGTGGGGAGTGGTGAGTGGGGAGTGGGGAGTGGTGAGTGGTGAGTGGGGAGTGGGGAGTGGTGAGTGGTGAGTGGGAGTGGTGCGTGGTGAGTGGGGAGTGGTGAGTGGGGAGTGGTGAGTGGTGAGTGGGGAGTGGGGAGTGGGGAGTGGTGAGTGGTGAGTGGTGAGTGGGGAGTGGTGCGTGGTGAGTGGGGAGTGGTGAGTGGGGAGTGGGGAGTGGTGCGTGGTGAGTGGGGAGTGGTGAGTGGGGAGTGGTGAGTGGTGAGTGGGGAGTGGTGAGTGGTGAGTGGGGAGTGGGGAGTGGGGAGTGGTGAGTGGTGAGTGGGGAGTGGGGAGTGGTGAGTGGTGAGTGGGGAGTGGGGAGTGGTGAGTGGGGAGTGGTGAGTGGTGAGTGGGGAGTGGTGAGTGGTGAGTGGGGAGTGGTGAGTGGGGAGTGGGGAGTGGTGAGTGGGGAGTGGTGAGTGGTGAGTGGGGAGTGGTGAGTGGTGAGTGGTGAGTGGGGAGTGGTGAGTGGGGAGTGGGGAGTGGTGAGTGGTGAGTGGGGAGTGGTGAGTGGGGAGTGGGGAGTGGTGCGTGGGGAGTGGGGAGTGGTGAGTGGTGAGTGGGGAGTGGTGAGTGGGGAGTGGTGAGTGGGGAGTGGTGAGTGGGGAGTGGTGAGTGGGGAGTGGGGAGTGGTGAGTGGTGAGTGGTGAGTGGGGAGTGGTGAGTGGGGAGTGGTGAGTGGGGAGTGGTGAGTGGTGAGTGGGGAGTGGTGAGTGGTGAGTGGGAAGTGGGGAGTGGTGAGTGGTGAGTGGGGAGTGGTGAGTGGTGAGTGGGGAGTGGGGAGTGGTGAGTGGGGAGTGGTGAGTGGTGAGTGGGGAGTGGTGAGTGGTGAGTGGTGAGTGGGGGAGTGGTGAGTGGTGAGTGGTGAGTGGGGAGTGGTGAGTGGGGAGTGGGGAGTGGTGAGTGGGGAGTGGTGAGTGGTGAGTGGTGCGTGGTGAGTGGGAGTGGGGAGTGGTGAGTGGTGAGTGGGGAGTGGTGAGTGGGGAGTGGGGAGTGGTGAGTGGTGAGTGGGGAGTGGTGAGTGGGGAGTGGTGAGTGGTGCGTGGTGAGTGGTGAGTGGGGAGTGGGGAGTGGTGAGTGGGGAGTGGTGAGTGGTGAGTGGGGAGTGGGGAGTGGTGAGTGGTGAGTGGGGAGTGGTGAGTGGTGCGTGGTGAGTGGTGAGTGGGGAGTGGGGAGTGGTGAGTGGGGAGTGGTGAGAGTGGTGAGTGGGGAGTGGTTGAGTGGGGAGTGGTGAGTGGTGAGTGGGGAGTGGTGCGTGGTGAGTGGGGAGTGGGGAGTGGTGAGTGGGGAGTGGGGGAGTGGTGAGTGGTGAGTGGTGCGTGGGTGAGTGGTGAGTGGTGAGTGGTGCGTGGTGAGTGGTGAGTGGGGAGTGGTGAGTGGGTAGTGGGGAGTAGTGAGTGGGGAGTGGTGAGTGGTGAGTGGTGCGTGGTGAGTGGTGAGTGGGGAGTGGGGAGTGGTGAGTGGTGAGTGGTGAGTGGGGAGTGGTGAGTGGGGAGTGGTGAGTGGTGCGTGGTGAGTGGTGAGTGGGGAGTGGGGAGTGGTGAGTGGGGAGTGGGGAGTGGGGAGTGGGAGTGAGTGGTGAGTGAGTGGTGAGTGGTGAGTGGTGCATGGTGAGTGGTGAGTGGGGAGTGGTGGTGAGTGGTGAGTGGCGAGTGGCGAGTGGGGAGTGGTGAGTGGTGAGTGGGGAGTGGTGAGTGGGGAGTGGGGGAGTGGTGAGTGGGGAGTGGTGAGTTGGTGAGTGGTGAGTGGGGAGTGGTGAATGGTGAGTGGGGAGTGGTGAGTGGTGAGTGGGGAGTGGGGAGTGGTGAGTGGGAGTGGTGCATGGGGAGTGGTGAGTGGTGAGTGGTGCGTGGTGAGTGGTGCATGGTGAGTGGGGAGTGGTGCATGGGGAGTGGTGAGTGGGGAGTGGTGAGTGGGGAGTGGTGAGTGGTGGTGAGTGGTGAGTGGGGAGTGGTGGTGAGTGGTGAGTGGGGAAGTGGGGAGTGAGTGGCGTGGTGAGTGGGGAGTGGTGAGTGGGGAGTGGTGAGTGGTGAGTGGGGAGTGGTGAGTGGGGGTGGGGAGTGGTGAGTGGTGAGTGGGGAGTGGTGCGTGGTGAGTGGGGAGTGGTGGGAGGTGGTGAGTGGGGAGTGGGGAGTGGTGCGTGGTGAGTGGGGAGTGGTGAGTGGGGAGTGGTGAGTGGTGAGTGGGGAGTGGTGAGTGGGGAGTGGGGAGTGGTGAGTGGTGAGTGGGGAGTGGTGCGTGGTGAGTGGGGAGTGGTGAGTGGGGAGTGGGGAGTGGTGCGTGGTGAGTGGTGAGTGGTGAGTGGGGAGTGGTGAGTGGTGAGTGGGGAGTGGTGAGTGGTGAGTGGGGAGTGGGAGTGGGGAGTGGGGAGTGGTGAGTGGTGAGTGGGGAGTGGGGAGTGGTGAGTGGGGAGTGGGGAGTGGTGAGTGGGGAGTGGTGAGTGGTGAGTGGGGAGTGGTGAGTGGTGAGTGGGGAGTGGTGAGTGGGGAGTGGGGAGTGGTGAGTGGGGAGTGGTGAGTGGTGAGTGGGGAGTGGGAGTGGTGAGTGGTGAGTGGGGAGTGGTGAGTGGGGAGTGGGGAGTGGTGAGTGGGGAGTGGGGAGTGGGAGTATTGAGTGGGGAGTGGGGAGTGGTGAGTGGTGAGTGGGGAGTGGTGAGTGGGGAGTGGGGAGTGGTGCGTGGGGAGTGGGGGGAGTGGTGAGTGGTGAGTGGGGAGTGGTGAGTGGGGAGTGGTGAGTGGGGAGTGGTGAGTGGTGAGTGGTGAGTGGGGAGTGGTGAGTGGGGAGTGGGGAGTGGGGAGTGGTGAGTGGGGAGTGGTGAGTGGTGAGTGGGGAGTGGTGAGTGGTGAGTGGGGAGTGGGAGTGGTGAGTGGGGAGTGGTGAGTGGGGAGTGGGAGTGGTGAGTGGTGAGTGGGAAGTGGTGAGTGGGGAGTGGTGAGTGTGGTGAGTGGGGAGTGGTGAGTGAGGTGAGTGGGGAGTGGGGAGTGGTGAGTGGTGAGTGGGAGTGGTGAGTGGGGAGTGGTGAGTGGGGAGTGGTGAGTGGGGAGTGGGGAGTGGTGAGTGGTGAGTGGGAGTGGGTGGAGTGTGCGTGGTGAGTGGTGAGTGGGGAGTGGGGAGTGGGAGTGGTGAGTGGGGAGTGTGGGAGTGGGGAGTGGGGAGTGGTGAGTGGGGAGTGGTGAGTGGTGAGTGGGGAGTGGTGAGTGGTGCGTGGTGAGTGGTGAGTGGGGAGAGGGGAGTGAGTGAGTGGTGAGTGGGGATGGTGAGTGGTGAGTGGGGAGTGGGGAGTGGGGAGTGGTGAGTGGTGAGTGGGGAGTGGTGAGTGGTGAGTGGGGAGTGGGGAGTGGTGAGTGGTGAGTGGGGAGTGGGAGTGGTGAGTGGTGAGTGGTGAGTGGGGAGTGGTGAGTGGTGAGTGGGGAGTGGTGCGTGGTGAGTGGGGAGTGGGGAGTGGTGAGTGGGGAGTGGGGAGTGGTGAGTGGTGAGTGGTGAGTGGTGAGTGGGGAGTGGTGGAGAGTGGGAGTGGGGGAGTGGTGAGTGGGGAGTGGTGAGTGGTGAGTGGTGCGTGGTGAGTGGTGAGTGGGGAGTGGGGAGTGGTGAGTGGTGAGTGGTGAGTGGGGAGTGGTGAGTGGGGAGTGGTGAGTGGTGAGTGGTGCGTGGTGAGTGGTGAGTGGGGAGTGGGGAGTGGTGAGTGGGGAGTGGGGAGTGGGGAGTGGTGAGTGGGGAGTGGTGAGTGGTGAGTGGTGCATGGTGAGTGGGGAGTGGTGAGTGGTGAGTGGTGAGTGGCGAGTGGCGAGTGGGGAGTGGTGAGTGGTGAGTGGGGAGTGGTGAGTGGTGAGTGGTGCGTGGTGAGTGGTGAGTGGGGAGTGGGGAGTGGTGAGTGGGGAGTGGGGAGTGGTGAGTGGGGAGTGGTGAGTGGTGAGTGGGGAGTGGTGAGTGGTGAGTGGGGAGTGGGGAGTGGTGAGTGGGGAGTGGTGCATGGGGAGTGGTGAGTGGTGAGTGGTGCGTGGTGAGTGGTGCATGGTGAGTGGGGAGTGGTGCATGGGGAGTGGTGAGTGGGGAGTGGTGAGTGGTGAGTGGGGAGTGGTGAGTGGTGAGTGGGGAGTGGTGAGTGGTGAGTGGTGAGTGGGGAGTGGTGAGTGGTGAGTGGGGAGTGTTTCGGGAAGGCGGTGAGTAGTGGGTGAGGTGTAGTGAGTGGGGCGTGTTGAGTGATGCTGACCACAACTACGAACCACTCACCACCTCTAACCGCTCACCACTTTACCAGATAGCGGCCCGTGTGGTTGTTGTGAGTGTAGCGACCCGTGTGGATGTTGTGAGTGTACCGACCCGTGTGGTTGTTGTGAGTGTAGCGACCCGTGTGGTTGTTGTGAGGGTACCATCCCGTGTGGTTGTTGTGAGTGTACCGACCCGTGTGGTTGTTGTGAGTGTAGCGACCCGTGTGGTTGTTGTGAGTGTACCAGCACGTGTGGTTGTTGTGAGTGTACCGGCCCGTGTGGTTGTTGTGAGTGTAGCGGCCCTGAGCCATTGCGCGCTGCACGAGGGGCAGGTGAACGGGGCTCTCGTGATGTACAGAATGCTCATTTGCATATTCATTACCCGCATTTTATTTTAGCCCCGAGTGACTACAGCAAACTGCCTTCATCAATCTCTCGTGGCAGCCTCATTAAGCCGGTGCGGGGGAGTCCCCCCCCCCCCACCCTCTCCACCACACCCCCACAACTCCGCCCCCCTCTTCCACCACCACCACCACATTGAATCCCACTTGCATACCCACACATACCCGGATACAAAGATTCCCCTGGCATAGCCTTGAACACCCCCACGTGCAGTTGCATAGGCGCGCGCACACACGCACACAGACTCACCGAATGATACGCACGCGCACACAGATACCCGCACGTACTTGCATACCTATACATAATTACGCACAGACACAAAGTCAAAACACACACATACACACAGACATACGTACACACATACATACAAAAAAAATAACCCAAAGACACAGATCCGCCGTATAGCCTTGACAGACTGTAGGGGCAAGTGCTGTTAGTGCTGGGTGGCCAGGACCATCCCCGAGCGCCTTTGTCTCCCTAGTGGCGATGTTTACACACCGCACCAGGCTTCTCATTCAAGGCTGAGTCAACCTGGGGGGTGGCCGGACCGATTCAGATAATCCTCACTGTTGGTGGCCGTGAGCGGGAATCGAACACGGGTCGCCGGGTTCGGAGCGCGGCGCGCTAACCGCTGCACCACCGCTCCCCAAACTCACGCACGCACGCGCGCACGAGTGGCATTGAATATCAACAACAACAACAACAACGATTATCAAAGCAACTCCATCGCTCCTGCTTGGCATCGTTCCCAACTGATGCGAGTCCCGCGCTCCTTTCCTGATTCCTCTTCCTCCGCTCACACGCGCCCACTCCACATTCCCTACCTATGCCGGGCCCGGCTCTTACAACCTCCCGTCTCTATGCCCTGCCCTCACTGTCTTCACCCTGGCCCTTCCACGTCCATCTCGTATCTTCCCCTCTCCCTCTGCTCCTCAAACACGTCCTGTATGTATGTATGTTAAACTTCTTTCGTACGTAGCCGGACGCGCCAGTCGGAGGTGCCGTGGGAAGGATTTAAAAGGACGTAGTTTCACAGTTGCTTCATAATATGAGGACGGAAGAGCGTTGCAGACGTCCACAGAAGCGCATCTGAAAGGGCGCGATGCAGTGGCCGTGAGCGAGTGAGTTAGTGAGCGAGTAAGTTAGTGAGTTAGTGAGCGATTGAGTGAATGAGTTAGTGAGCGATTGAGTTCATTAGTGAGCGAGTTAGTGAGCGAGTGAGTTAATGAGTTTGTGAGTTAGTGAACGATTAAATTAATTAGTGAGTGAGTTAGTGAGCGAGTTGGTGAGTTAGTGAGAGAGTTAGTGAGTGAGCGAGCGAGTGAGCGAGTGAGTGAAAAAGTGAGTTAGCGAGTGAGTTAGCGAGTGAGCGAGCGAGTGAGCGAGCGAGTGAGTGAGTTAGTGAGCGAGTGAGTTAGTGAGCGAGTGAGTGAGTGAGTTAGTGAGTTAGCGAGTGAGCGAGCGAGTGAGTTAATGAGTGAGTTAGTGAACGAGCGAGTGAGCGAGTGAGTTAGTGAGTGAGTTAGTGAGGGAGTGAGTTAGTGAGCGAGCGAGTGAGTTAGTGAATGAGTGAGTGAGTTAGTGAGCGAGTGAGTGAGTTAGTGAGCGAGTGAGTGAGTTAGTTAGCGAGTAAGTTAGTGAGTGAGTGAGTTAGTGACGGAGTGAGTTAGTCAGCGAGCGAGTGAGTTAGTGAATGAGTGAGTGAGTTAGTGAGCGAGCGAGCGAGTGAGCGAGCGAGTGAGTTAGTGAGTTAGTGAGGGAGTGAGTTAGTGAGCGAGTGAGTTAGTGAGCGAGTGAGTTAGTGAGTGAGTGAGTGAGTTAGTGAGCGAGTGAGTGAGTTAGTGAGCGAGTGAGTGAGGTAGTGAGCGAGTGAGTGAGTTAGTGAGTGAGTGAGTGACTTAGTGAGTGAGCGAGTGAGTCAGTGAGTGAGTGAGTTAGTGACCGAGTGATTGAGTTAGTGAGCGAGTGAGTGAGTTAGTGAGCGAGCGAGTGAGTTAGTGAGCGAGTGAGTTAGTGAGTTAACGAGTGAGTTAGTGAGCGAGTGAGTTAGTGAGCGAGTGAGTGAGCGAGCGAGTGAATTAGTGAGTTAGTGAGTTAGCGAGTGAATTATTGAGCGAGTGATTTAGTGAGTTAGTGAGTTAGCGAATGAATTAGTGAGCGAGTGAGTTAGTGATCGAGTGAGTTAGTGATCGAGTGAGTTAGTGAGCGAGTGAGTGAGTTAGTGAACGAGCGAGCGAGTTAGTGAGCGAGTGAGTTGGTAAGCGAGCGAGTGAGTTAGTGAGCGAGTGAGTGAGTTAGTTAGTGAGCGAGTGAGTGAGTTAGTGAGCGAGTGAGTGAGTTAGTGAGCGTGCGAGTGAGTTAGTGAGTGAGCGAATGATTGAGTTAGTGAGCGAGCGAGTGAGTTAGTGAGTGAGTGAGTTAGTGAGCGAGTGATTGAGTTAGTGAGCGAGTGAGTGAGTTAGTGAGCGAGTGAATTAGTGAGCGAGTGAGTTAGTGAGCGAGTGAGTGAGTGAGTGAGTTAACGAGTGAGTTAGTGAGCGAGTGAGTTAGTGAGCGAGTGAGTGAGCGAGCGAGTGAGTTAGTGAGTTAGCGAGTGAATTAGTGAGCGATTGATTTAGTGAGTTAGTGAGTGAGTTAGCGAGTGAATTAGAGAGAGAGTGAGTTATTAGCGAGTGACTTAGTGAGCGAGTGAGTTAGTTAGTGAGCGAGTGAGTGAGTTAGTGAGTGAGTTAGCGAGTGAATTAGTGAGCGAGTGAGTTAGTGAGCGAGTGAGTTAGTGAGCGAGCGAGTGAGTGAGTTAGTGAGTGCGTTAACGAGTGAGTTAGTGAGCGAGTGAGTTAGTGAGCGAGTGAGTGAGCAAGCGAGTGAGTTAGTGAGTTAGTGAGTTAGCGAGTGAATTAGTGAGCAACTGATTTAGTGAGTTAGTGAGTAAGTTAGCGAGTGAATTAGTGAGCGAGTGAGTTAGTGAGCGAGTGAGTGAGTTAGTGAGCGAACGAGCGAGTGAGTGAGTTAGTGAGCGAGTGAGTTAGTGAGCGAGTGAGTTAGTGAGTTAGTGAGTTAGCGAGTTAATTAGTGAGCGACTGATTTAGTGAGTTAGTGAGTTAGTGAGTGAGTTAGCGAGTGAATTAGTGAGCGAGTGAGTTAGTGAGCGAGTGAGTGAGCGAGCGAGTGAGTTAGTGAGTTAGTGAGTTAGCGAGTGAATTAGTGAGCGAGTGAGTTAGTGAGCGAGTGAGTGAGTTAGTGAGCGAGCGAGTGAGTGAGTTAGTGAGCGAGTGAGTTGGTAAGCGAGCGAGTGAGTGAGGTAGTGAGTGAGTGAGTTAGTGAGCGAGTGAGTGAGTTAGTGAGCGAGTGAGTGAGTGAGTTAGTGAGCAAGTGAGTTGGTAAGTGAGCGAGTGAGCGAGTTAGTGAGCAAGTGAGTTGGTAAGCGAGCGAGTGAGCGAGTTAGTGAGCGAGTGAGTGAATTAGTGAGCGAGCAAGTGAGTTAGTGAGCGAGTGAGTTGGTAAGCGAGCGAGTGAGCGAGTTAGTGAGCAAGTGAGTTGGTAAACGAGCGAGTAAGTGAGTTAGTGAGCGAGTGAGTGAATTAGTGAGCGAGCAAGTGAGTTAGTGAGCGAGTGAGTTGGTAAGCGAGCGAGTGAGTGAGTTAGTGAGCGAGTAAGTTGGTAAGCGAGCGAGCGAGTGAGTGAATTAGTGAGCGAGTGAATGAGTTAGTGAGCGAGTGAGTTGGTGAGCGAGTGAGTGAGTTAGTGAGCGAGTCAGTGAGTTAGTGAGCGAGTGAGTTAGTGAGCGAGTGAGTGAGTTAGTGAGTTAGTTAGCTAGTGAGCGAGTGAATGAGTTATTGAGCGAGTGAGTTGGTGAGCGAGTGAGTGAGTTAGTGAGCCAGTGAGTGAGTTAGTGAGCGAGCGAGTTAGTGAGTGAGTGAGTTCGTGAGCGAGTGAGTGAGTTAGTGAGCGAGTGAGAGAGTGAGTGAGTTAGTGAGCGAGTGAGTGAGTTAGTTAGCTAGTGAGCGAGTGATTGAGTTAGTGAGCGAGTGAGAGAGTGAGTGAGTTAGTGAGCGAGTGAGTGAGTTAGTTAGCTAGTGAGCGAGTGAGTGAGTTAGTTAGCTAGTGAGAGAGTGAGTTAGTTAGCTAGTGAGCGAGTGATTGAGTTAGTGAGCGAGTGAGAGAGTGAGTGAGTTAGTGAGCGAGTGAGTGAGTTAGTTAGCTAGTGAGCGAGTGAGTGAGTTAGTTAGCTAGTGAGAGAGTGAGTTAGTTAGCTAGTGAGCGAGTGAGTGAGTTAGTTGGCTAGTGAGCGAGTGAGTGAGTTAGTTAGCTAGTGAGCGAGTGAGTGAGTTAGTGAGCGAGTGAGTGAGTTAGTTAGCTAGTGAGTGAGTTCCCTACCCACGTGATTAACCAACTCGCCGAGTCTCACTACGACGCGCCTCTTCTGCGCGTCGTTTCGGGGGTGATGCCCCAAACGTTTTCATTGCCGCGCGCTCAGAGCTTCTGCAGCCTTCAGTTTCCGAAGACTCCGAGAATGAATCAGAGAGCTGTGCACCGATCCACCTGTACACGCTCACCCCACCACGATGTAGACAAAGATCCCCCGTACAAATTTCGATTTAAAGCTTTCGTGACTGCAAGGCTTCATCTTCTTTGGTTCTATCGGTTAAGTCACGTAGAATGAGAATAAAATAATTAATTGATAAAATAAAATAACACAATAATATTCTCACGACGGTGCGGACACAACACAAGCGGCCTTCATCAGGTGAAGGGACGAGAGAATATTATTGTGTTATTTTATCAATTCATTATTTTATTCTCATTCTACGTGACTTTACCGAAAGAACCAAAGAAGATGAATCCCCCGTACAGCCTTAAACAGACTGTTGGGGCAAGCGCTGTTTGCGAGCACCAATGACGACCGGTGCACGACGGGATGGCTGGCTAACACGACGCCCGTCCGTCTTTGTCTACCCAGTGGTGATGTTGGCACACCCCTCTAGGCACTTATTTGAGGCTGAGGTGACCTAGGGGAGGCACAGGGACCGCTTCGAATTCTCGCCACTGCGATTGATCGCGAGGGGGAATTGAATTCGGGTCGCCGGGTTCGTAGAGCAGAGCGTGCTAACCAATGCGCCACCACTCTCTCACACACACTCACACACAACCCACAATCACACTCACACACAACCCACAATCACACACTCACACACACTCACACACACTCACACACAACCCACAATCACACACACTCACACACACAACCCACAATCACACATACTCACACACACAACCCACAATCACACACACTCACACACAACCCACAATCACACTCACACACAACCCACAATCACACACTCACACACACTCACACACACTCACACACAACCCACA
Source organism: Petromyzon marinus (assembly GCF_048934315.1). NCBI lineage: Eukaryota > Metazoa > Chordata > Hyperoartia > Petromyzontiformes > Petromyzontidae > Petromyzon > Petromyzon marinus. Next base: position 12,055,544 of record NC_133691.1, read on the forward strand.
ATCACACACACACAACCCACAATCACACACACTCACACACACAACCCACAATCACACACACTCACACACAACCCACAATCACACACACACAACCCACAATCACACACACTCACACACACAACCCACAATCACACATACTCACACACACAACCCACAATCACACACACTCACACACAACTCACAATCATACACACACAACCAACAATCACACACACTCACACACACAACCCACAATCACACACACAACCCACAATCACACACAATCCACAATCACACACAGACAACCCACAATCACACACTCACACACAACCCACAATCACACACACTCACACACACAACCCACAATCACACACACTCACACACAACCCACACACACTCACACACAACCCACAATCACACACTCAACCTACCATCACACACACAATCACACACACACAACCCACAATGACACACACTCACACACAACCCACAATCACACACGCTTACACACACTCACACACACTCACACACACAACCCACAATCACACACAATCCACAATCACACACAGACAACCCACAATCACACACTCACACACAACCCACAATCACACACACTCACACACACAACCCACAATCACACACACTCACACACAACCCACACACACTCACACACAACCCACAATCACACACTCAACCTACCATCACACACACAATCACACACACACAACCCACAATGACACACACTCACACACAACCCACAATCACACACGCTTACACACACTCACACACACTCACACACACAACCCACAATCACACACACTCACACACACACAACCCACAATTACACACACTCACACACACTCACACACAATCACGCACACTCACACACAACCCACAATCACACTCACACACAACCCACAATAACAAACTCACACACACTCACACACAACCCACAATCACACACACACAACCCACAATCACACACACTCACACGCACAACCCACAATCACACACTCACACACAACCCACAATCACACACACACAACCCACAATCACACACACTCACACACACAACGCACAATCACACATACTCACACACACAACCCACAATCACACACACTCACACACAACTCACAATCACACACACACAACCCACAATCACACACACTCACACACACAACCCACAATCACACACACACACACAACCCACAATCTCACACACAACCCACAATCACACTCACACACAATCCACAATCACACACAGACAACCCACAATCACACACACTCACACACAACCCACAATCACACACACTCACACACAACCCACACACACTCACACACAACCCACAATCACACACACTCACACACAACCCCCAATCACACACACACAACCCACAATCACACACACTCACACACAACCCACACACACTCACACACAACCCACAATCACACACTCAACCTACAATCACACACACAATCACACACACAACCCACAATGACACACACTCACACACAACCCACAATCACACACGCTCACACACACTCACACACACTCACACACACAACCCACACTCACACACACTCACACACACTCACACACAACCCACAATCAGACACACTCACACACACACAACCCACAATTACACACACTCACACACACTCACACACAATCACGCACACTCACACACAACCCACAATCACACACACAATCACACACACAACCCACAATCACACACACTCACACACAACCCACAATCACACACTCACACACAACCCACACACACTCACACACAACCCACAATCACACACTCAACCTACAATCACACACACAATCACACACACAACCCACAATGACACACACTCACACACACAACCCACAATCACACACACACTCACCCACACACAACCCACAATCACACACACTCACACACTTACACACAACCCACAATCAGACACACACACAACCCACAATCACACACACACACACTCACACACAATCACGCACACTCACACACAATCACGCACACTCACACACAATCACACACACTCACACACAACCCACAATCACACACTCACACACAACCCACAATCACACACTCACACACAACCCACACACACTCACACACAACCCACAATCACACACTCAACCTACAATCACACACACAATCACACACACAACCCACAATGACACACACTCACACACACAACCCACAATCACACACACACTCACCCACACACAACCCACAATCACACACACTCACACACTTACACACAACCCACAATCAGACACACACACAACCCACAATCACACACACACACACTCACACACAATCACGCACACTCACACACAATCACGCACACTCACACACAATCACACACACTCACACACAACCCACAATCACACACACACACACAACCCACAATCACACACCGCATCACTCGCACAAGACGCACGTACACACACAGCGCGTGCGCGCAAAGCACTCACATCGCTCTCACACTTATTTCCTGAAGAAGCACGTGGAGCGAAACGTCGGACACCGTTCCGAACAACACGCCACGGGAGGTGGGGAACACCCCATCGCTCTCCCACCATCACCCCGCGCACTCCCCCACAAGGTCCCTGAGTCAGCGGGGGGAGGCGGGGGGGAGGGGGGGTGGGGGGGAGGGGGTGGGGGTTGAAGTTGCGAGGGGGCACGGGGTCGGAGTCTCGCGAGGGGGGGGGGTGAGGGGGGAGGGGCGGGGGAGCCATTGGTGTGCGAGTCACGTGCGGGGCTAGGGGGGAGGGGTAAGGGGGGGTATGAGGGGGGGGGGGGGGCGAGGCGGCAGACGCTCCCGGTAATGAGTCGCGCTCATTATCTCCCTGCCACCATTCGCCCTCCGCACCCAGCCCCCCTCCCCCCAGCTCCCTCCCACCGCCATCAATTAGCCGCCAGCCCGGGCTCTAGCAGTGATCCCCCCCCCCCCCCTCTACCAGCCCCCTCCCCCCTCCCTGCGTCTCTCCCACCCAAGCGCCCTCATCACCTCCACAACCTCCAATGTCCCCCCGCCCCCATCAGCTGCGGTAATTTCCCTGCGAACTTGAAATCACGAGCTGTCGAATTCTTGGCGCAAAACCAAATCTGGAATCTGACCCCCCCCCCTCGTCCCCCCCCCTCGCCCCCCCCCTCGCACCCCCCCCTCGCCCCCCCCCACCTCAAACAACTCGCGCGGCTCTCTCGCGAGTAGTGCCGGCAGTTGATAATATGGGGGGGGGGGGCACGTTCATGAACCCCCCTTCCCCCCCTTTCCCTCCCCCGCCACAACTCCCTCCCCCCCATTGCCTCTGTTGCCCATCCACGAGTGTGGAGGTGAACGGGTGGGGGTGAACGCGTGGGGGTGAACGGGTGGGGGTGAACGGGTGGAGGTGAACGGGTGGGGTGAACGGGTGGGGGTGAACGGGTGGGGGTGAACGCGTGGGGGTGAACGCGTGGGGGTGAACGGGTGGGGGTGAACGGGTGGGGGTGAACACGTGGGGGTGAACACGTGGGGTGAACGGGTGGGGGTGAACGGGTGGGGGTGAACGCGTGGGGTGAACGGGTGGGGGTGAACGGGTGGGGGTGAACGCGTGGGGGTGAACGGGTGGGGGTGAACGGGTGGGGGTGAACGCGTGAGAGTGTACGGGTGGGGGTGAACGGGTGGGGGTGAACGGGTGGAGGTGAACGCGTGGGGTGAACGCGTGGGGTGAACGCGTGGGGTGCCCTCTCCATCCCCCTCCAACTATCCAACGCCGACCTTGCTGGTCAACAGGAGTCGACCAAATCGCCGCCTCCTCTAAGTTTCTCTCGAGCGGCAGATTCTTCCTCCAGCGGTGTCTCTGCATATAAATAAAATATATATATATACAAAACTTATTTAACTGATTCTTTTATTCCCCCAGGTAAAATGCCCATTGAGCTGCTACGTCGCTCTTTTTCAGAAGCGACCTATCCATCACAAATAAGAGCTCAACGAAGTGGGCTTATCATCATCACCACGTGGACATTTATAGCAGCCAAATATACTCTAAACGCGTGGTGACGTTGATTCTAAACGTGGAGGAGGAAAAAAACCGATGGACCCGGATTAAAAATCCACGCGACAACGGGGAGAGAGAGAGAGAGAGACACCGCAAACTCCAAATAGGGTCGGGATCGAACCCACGGACCTCCTGCGTACTAGGCGCGGAAGTTAAAATCTCCTAGCCACCGTGGCACCCAAACATCTCTCCCCCTCTCCCCTCTCCCCCGATGTCTCTCCGTCTCTCCCCTCTGCTGCTGCTGCCCCCAGTACCTACCGGGGGCAGCTGCGCGCCGCGCTGTTATTTACCCAGCATTAGCGCGGCTGCTGCGATGAGTGAGACCGCAGACGCCCCATCGCATCCCCCGACCCCCAGCCCCGCCCTTCCCCAAGAGTCGTACGTCAGCTGGTTCGTGGTGGTGGTGGTGGTGGGAGGCAATGGTGGGTAAGATGGACCGCGTTTTATCCGCCACGAGTCGGCGTCTAATTTGCGGCAATATTTTAGCTGTTAGGGGATGAGGCGCGCAAAATCGCGCGCGTCCGGCGCCAATGCGTCACGCGACGGTGGGCGCGAGCGGCGTCGCGGATTTTTTGCGGGAGCTGCCTCGGATTTCTTTTATCCCCTTGCTCATCGCTGGCAACTCGCCCGTCGCGTCGTCGTGAGTGGGTGGTGTGGGGGGTGGGGGGGGCGGCTGCGGTGTAGAAGCGTGAGATGGGGGGGGGGGGCTGAGGAGGATGGGGGGTGGGGGCGCTGACCCTGAGTTGTGTGAACAATTCACGTACCTGCCTCCCTCTCCCCGCCCCCACCCCCCCCATTGATCTCTTTCTCTGATCGCCCTTCACACCGACGTCGGGGTCTCGATTGGCGGTGGGAGGGGGGGGGTGGCTTCAGGCAAGCCGAGGGGTGGGGAGAAGGGAGGATGGGTGGAGGTTAATTGGTGACCTTTAATCCGGAAACCACTTCTGTCGGTCTCTCCCAAATGCCTTGCCCCTTGCAGCGAATCAGCGGCCACGCCATTCGAGACTCGGAATCCACGCGGCCAGCGTTTCGAAGCGCCACCCCCCCCCCCCCCCCTCCCGGGCCAGTGTGAGAACGGTGGCCCGCGCAAGTGGGTGCCACGGAGCTACTGTCTGAGATCCCTTCCAGTGACCCACTTGGCAGCGCTGCCTCGAAGCCAAAAACACAACGAGGCATTTCGATTTAAAGCTTTCGTGACTGCAAAGGATTCATCTTCTTTGGTTCTTTCGGTAAAGTCACCACGTAGAATGAGAATAAAATAAAAAAAATTGATAAAATAAAATAACACAATAAAATTCTCACGACGTTTCGGCCACAACACAAGCGGCCTTCATCAGGTGAAGGGACGAGACTGTCTGGAGGACAGCGCTGGGTTTGGCTGTGTGTCGCTCCAGCGCTGTCCTCCAGACAGTCTCGTCCCTTCACCTGATGAAGGCCGCTTGTGTTGTGGCCGAAACGTCGTGAGAATTTAATTGTGTTATTTTATCAATTAATTATTTTATTCTCATTCTACGTGACTTTACCGAAATAACCAAAGACGACAACGAGGCATTGTTTCCTTGAAGACACAAGCCCAGGATGTGTGTCCGCCGGAATCTCCCCAACCTCAGTGTGAAAGTATCACTAACGGAGATTTAGAATAAAAATTATAATAATAAAAGCTGTCAGGATAGCTCGGAATCTTCGGTATATAATCATCGTCAGCCATGAGTTATCCACTGCTGGATGAGAGCCTCGCCCGAAGCGCGCTGTGATGCAACTCAAAATTGGGCAGCATCGGCGCACGTGATGTTCGCATTGCCAGAGCACGGCTGTCACGGCAGTGACGTCACAGCGGTGTTCGTGAAAGTCACTCGCACGTGACTCTCTGTCTCTCGTAAGGAAATAAGAGAGTGATAGTGGTGGAGTCACAGTGAGAGAGAGAGTGAGTGATGTGTGTGCACTCTACGTAGCCAAAGGTGCGGATGATGGTGAACGTGATAGAACTAGAGAGAGAGAGACCGATAGTGAGAGAGTGATGGTGAGAGAGTGATGGTGAGAGAGTGATGGTGAGAGAGTGATGGTGAGAGTGTGATGGTGAGAGTGTGATGTGAGAGTGTGATGGTGAGAGAGTGGTGGTGAGAGAGTGATAGTGAGAGAGTGATGGTGAGAGTGTGATGGTGAGAGTGTGATGTGAGAGTGTGATGGTGAGAGTGTGATGGTGAGAGAGTGGTGGTGAGAGAGTGATGGTGAGAGAGTGATGGTGAGAGTGTGTGAGAGAGAGAGTGTGAGAGTTATACAGAGAGTGATAGTGAGAGAGTGGTGGTGATAGAGTGTGAGATTGAGAGTGAGAGTTATACAGAGAGTGAGTGTGAGAGAGTGATGGTGTGAGAGTGGTGGTGAGAGAGTGATGGTGACAGAGTGTGAGATTGAGAGAGAGAGTTATACAGAGGGTGATAGTGAGAGAGTGATAGTGAGAGAGTGGTGGTGAGAGAGTGTGAGATTAAGAGAGAGAGAGAGTGTGAGAGTTATACAGAGGGTGATAGTGAAAGAGTGATGGTGATAGAGTGGTCGTGAGAGTGATAGTGAGAGAGTGAGTGTGAGAGTGTGATGGTGAGAGTGTGATAGTGAGAGAGTGTGAGATTAAGAGAGAGAGAGAGAGTGTGAGAGTTATACAGAGGGTGATAGTGAGAGAGTGATGGTGCGAGAGTGGTGGTGAGACAGTGTGAGAATGAGAGAGTATGAACGTGAGAGAGTGAATGAGAGTGACAAATAATAGCCTCGCGCGCAGAGAGAGCGGTCGGTGGTGGTGGTGGGGGGGGGGGAAGAGTTGGAGAGAATGATATTCTGAGAGTGAGAGCGAGAGTGTGAGAGTGCAAGGCTACCCCACCCCTCCCCCCAGCCTTTGTTAGCGGCTAATTGTCAGGGAAGGCTGTGTAATTAAGCTACAAGGGGTGGCCATTAATCAGTCTTATGGAGGTGTGGGAAAGGGGACGCGGCACGACTCCCCGTGGGGATGTTAATTGCTTTTTTGTAGCCTTGGAGAAGAATGGCTCCCCCCCCCCCCCCACTCACCCCCTCCATCCTCCCACCTACCTCCCTAACTCATCACAGCACCCCCCCCCCCAGCCCCCCACACCCCACCGCTTTCCTGTCCCTCGGCAAGAGTGAGCGGCGCGTGGGGTGTGGTGGAGAAGAAGGAGGGGGCGATGTAAATTATGCAGCAGCAGCAGCAGTGACGGGAGCTGGGGGACAAGCAGGGGAAAGCATGCTCTGTCTGCTGCTACATCCGCAATTGTTGCCGTATGGGGATGATGTTGAGATAGCGGGGAGCCAGAGGAGCGAGAGAGCGTGGGGAGGGGGCCCTATCCCGCCTCTTGCCTCCGTGAGTCGCGGCGTCGGCACGGTGGGCGCTGAGCTGGTGGCGGCGCTCTGCGACGACTCTGAGACGGCAGTGGCCACCGGGGGAGGCCTTCGTCCAGCGGTGGATTGCGCATGGCAAGATGATGGTCATGTTAGATGTACCACGGTGTCGAGGAGGTGTTAAATACCTCGCCTGATATGCAGGAGGTCGTGGGTTTGATCGCGACCCTTAAGCCTGCTGTATATTTGGAGTTTGCTTCTCTCTCTCTCTCCGTGGTCGCGTGGATTTTTCTCTCTGGGTCCTCCGGTTTTCCCTTCAACACTTAGATTCAACATCACGCGTGTGGAGTATTTTGGCTTCTGCTATACATTTCCACGTGATGATGAGCCACTTCATTGGGCTATCATTTGTGGCCAGGACGCTTCTGAAAAAGAGCCGTACAGCTCGGTGAACCTGACCTGGTAAAATAAAAAAAATAGTTACGTTTAGGAATAAGAATAATATAAAAGAAGCCACTTCATTGGGCTATCAGTTGTGGCCATGTCGCTATAATTTGTGGCCAGGTGGCTGCTTCTGAAAAAGAGCTCAGTAGGCTTGACCTGGTAAAACACAAATAGTTACGTTTAAATTTTGATTTAAAGCTTTCGTGACTGCAGGGATTCATATTCTTGGTTCTTTCGGTAAAATCACCACGTTAGAAGGGAAACAATAAAATAATAAAAATATGAAACAATACAATTCTCATGACGTTTCGACTGCAACACAAGCAATCATCATCATTATTTTATTGTTTCCCTTCTACGTGGTGCCTTTACCGAAAGAACCAAGAATATAGTTACGTTTAGTAAAAATAATAATGCAAAATGCCCTTTATTTAACCGGGGAAGACTCACAAGGTCTCAAGATTGCTATGCACAGGGAGGGTGCCGCCACCACTCGGGATATTTGGGTCCGTGTAGAATGAAAACTCCACCACAGGGGGGTTCATGGTCAAACCGTTCCGTAAATATGGATTCAAGAATCCGTTGCTGTCACTGATGGTTGACTTCGCAGCCCCGAGCCTACGACACCTGGCATTAGCAGGCAGTCTCCCATGCAAGTGCTAAGCAGGGTCACGCCTGGTTAGCTTCCCAGATCCGACTAGATGGGGCGCATCCCGAGTAATCTTATTCCCGTAATTAAATTAAATATTACATACATTAAAAAATGCATCGATTCACCAATTATTTATCAATTGTCATATCTATTTCACAACCCTGTGTCATTATTCAAATTGACCATATTTCACTACGGTGGTCAATGTGAAATGGTTAGTCGTCGCCGGATTCATAGCACGATTCGCTAACCACTGCGCCACCGCTCTCCCATACATCCGTCTGAATGGAGTACATTCCTGCCGTTTAGTTAGAAGGGTGGGTGGAGGGGAGTAGAGTGAGGTGAGAGGTAGGAGAGTGGGTGGAGGGGAGTAGAGTGGGGTGAGAGGGGAGAGGTAGGAGAGAGCGTGGAGGGGAGTAGAGTGGGGTGAGAGGGGAGAGGTAGGAGAGTGGGTGGAGGGGAGTAGAGTGAGATGAGAGGGGAGAGGTAGGGGAGTGGGTGGAGGGGAGTAGAGTGAGATGAGAGGGGAGAGGTAGGAGAGTGGGTGGAGGGGAGTAAAGTGAGATGATAGGGGAGAGGTAGGAGAGTGCATGGGGCGGGGGGGGGGTATTAGTAGGCAGGGGCGAGTCCAGGGCTATCTCTGATCTTGTGGTTGGTTCAATGGCTGTAGCCACTGCCGGAGCAACATCCCACGGGGTTGGGGGGGGGGGGTGTTGAGAAGCGGGGGGCTCGAGCCTCCAAGAATGAAGTAGCGAGTCTGACCGAGAGCGCTGCGCTGACAAACGGCGTTGTGTTGGTGTCAGGTCACTGGAGCCGAAATCTTGAACGTGTCAAGAATGAGGGGTCGGCTTGAGCGACGTCGCTCCCGAGTCGGTGCTCTTCCACGTCCCTCTGACACGAGGACTTCACAATCGCGGCGCAGTTCTCAGGGCACGCGCTCTCTCTCTCTCTCTCGCGCCACACAGAAGTCACGTGGTTTACGGGAGGCTTGAGCTGGTTTGTTTAGATGTGGATTGTGAATGATGATGTTTTTGACACTGCGTGTAATGGACTTTGTTCGTGAGTTTCATCCTGCCGGCAGTCTGGTAAACCGGACATTGTTGAGTTCAAATCCCGCCATGTAAATAATTTAACCCATCATCCCTGCGGGGTCCATAAAACGAGTACCACTTTGTAGGAACTCTAAAACGATGTTTCCTGCCTGTAGTGTGACGAAAATAACTTCCCTGAGTATTTAATATCGTCATTAATATTTAGTTTCAATTTCCACAATTCACAATAGTGGGTGTATATAGATATACTGGACCGGCCATGGAAACGTGCAATTTCCACCATTGACTCAGGGCTGTGAACTGGTACGAGCCCCGCTTCGTGCCAACTCACGTGCCCGTGCTGGGAGTTGGTTGATGAGTTTGTGGGCTGGGGGTGATGGGACCTGCCCCCTTCTCCCTGCTCCCCCCTCCACCCCTCTGCTCCCCCTTCTATCTGCTCCCCCATGCTCCCTCTCGCCCCACGCGGCACCAAGAGTCACCCCCATCCCGTCCCCCGGGTTGCGACACGTGTGTGTGTGTAAGGGAGGGGGGCGGTGGCGCAGTGGTTAGCGCACTGTGCTACGAACCTGAACACCAGGGTTCGATTCCCGCTCACGGATAACACCAGTGACGATTACTGGAACCGGTCCTGGGCCTCCCCTAGGTCGACTCAGCCTGAAATGAGTACCTGGCGCGGTGTGCAAACATCGCCACTGTGAAGACATCGGCGGTCGGGCGTGGTGCTGTCCACCCACCCCTTCGTTCGTCGTGTCGGCCTTCATAAGTGCTGCTACTCGCTAACAACACTTGCCTCAACAGTCTGTCGTGGCTATGCGGGGGGGGGGGGTATGGCGTCTTTGTCTTTGTGAAAGCGGTGACAGGTATTCACCGCCGAGTGCCGCTAACGAGGGGACGCGGGTTGCTCACGCCAGGAAGAGGAGCCCAATGATTAATCACCGCTTAAACGGGGGGTTAATCACCACGGTGCGCTCAGCCAGGCATCCACTGCCGCACGTGTACGCACGTGTGTGTGTGTGCGGGGGGGGGGGAGCGGTGGGGCGGTGGTTAGCGCACGGCGTCACGAACCGGACGCTCAGCCACGCCATCCACTATCACGCGCGCGTGAGTATTATTGAGTGTTTGTGACTCGTAGCACTAGCCCCAACAGTCTGTTGGGGCGGTCTTTGTGTGCGAGTGTGCTGAGCAGTGGCGCACTGGTTAAGGGACTGCGCTACTGGTTAAGGTACTGCGCTACTGGTTAAGGGACTGCGCTACTGGTTAAGGTACTGCGCTACTGGTTAAGGGACTGCGCTACTGGTTAAGGTACTGCGCTACTGATTAAGGTACTGCGCTACTGGTTAAGGTACTGCGCTACTGGTTAAGGTACTGCGCTACTGGTTAAAGTACTACGCTACTGAACCCGGCGACTTGAGTTCGATTCCCAATAATCGTGTGTAAAATATCGACACTCGTGACACTAAAGCTGCCGAGCGCGATGCTGGCCACGCACCCCTTCGTGTGCCGTGTTGTCCTTCACAGCACTTGCCCCAACATTATGTTCGGGCTCTATGAGAGATATTTGTCTTTGTGTGAGCGTGTGCGGTGGGGTAGTTAGCGCACTACGCTACGAACCTGGCCAACTTGTCGAGTTCACAATCACGAATACACACCTACACACCGATATATACCTACACGGACACACACGTCACGTGATGTACTCTCCACTCTCCACTCTACACACACACGTCACGTGATATACTCTCCACTCTACACACACACGTCACGTGGTGTACTCTCCACTCTACACACACGTCACGTGATGTACTCTCCACTCTACACACACGTCACGTGATGTATTCTCCACTCTACACACACACGTCACGTGATGTACTCTCCACTCTACACACACACGTCACGTGATATACTCTCCACTCTACACACACACGTCACGTGGTGTACTCTCCACTCTACACACACGTCACGTGATGTACTCTCCACTCTACACACACACACGTCACGTGATGTACTCTACACACACACGTCACGTGATGTACTCTCCACTCTACACTCTACACACACGTCACGTGATGTATTCTCCACTCTACACACACACGTCACGTGATGTACTCTCCACTCTACACACACACACGTCACGTGATGTACTCTCCACACACACACACGTCACGTGGTGTACTCTCCACTCGCCATTAGCCCGGCTAATGTGCTGTGGCGGCCCAACCTGTCGCTCCTCCACTTGAGGAGGTGGGGGCCGCTGATGTAGGGGGGGGAGGGGGCGGGGCTGAATCCCACCCTCTCCTCCGTCCCCCGCCGTTAACTTGTGACCGACCCTGATGATTTTTTATTTTCTCGTTCGTGATCCCCCCGTACACGGCGTCACAAAAAGTCAGACCCCCCCCCCTCAAATATGACGTCACAAAGCTCTGTCCCCCCCCCCAAAAAAAACATGCTTCAAATCGCTTTAAAACTATTGTCACTGTAGTGCGTATTTAATGTGCCGCTGAACTCTGATGTAGGAGAACACATTTATTAAAACGTATATTTAATTAAGTAGAACGTGTTGTCTATATTTATTTAAAGTTGCGCATTTTTACGTGACGTCACATTTCTCAACTCCCCCCCCCCCCCTGGTCACACATCGTCACAAATGTCTGACCTCCCCCCTCCCCCTTTAGGTGCGTGAGGTCATTTATGGACGGCCCCAGGGCCAACATCAGTGACGATTATCGCTGCATCGGTCCCGCGCCTCCCTTAGGATCGACTCGGCCTCCTAGAATGAGCACCTGGCGCGGTGTGTGGAGTAAACATCGCCACTGGGGAGACAAAGGCGGTCGGGCGTGGTGCTGGCCACCCACCCACACCCCCTCGTGCTCAGTGCCGCCCTTTGATATGTGCTGCTACTCGCGAACAGCACTTGCCCCCAGATTAGTTTAAGGCTACACGGGGGATCTTTGTCTCGGCCTCCCCTGGCCCACGGCCTGCAGTCCGGGGACGCCCTCTCTACAAACTATTTAAATATAAATACATTTTACCAGACCACGGAGCTATATATATAGAAAACTATTTTTTTTCAAACTCGACCTGGCTATCACTAAAAATTATAGCTCAACGAAGTTAGTGGCTTCTCGTGTGGAAATTACATCAGCAGCCGAATGCAACTCGCAACGCGTGATTCTGTTCCGGAATGCGGAGGAAAAAAAACCGAAGGAGCCGGAGAAAAATCCACGCGACCACGGGGGGTGGGGGAGAGAGAGAGGGAGAGAGACACGCACACTCCAAATATACAGCAGCAGCAGCAGCAGGCGTCAGGGTCGGCATGGAACCCACGACCTGCTGTGTATCTGGCGAGGTAGTTAACATCTCCTAGCCACCGTGGCACCCCCTTTCACCTCGAGCTCCACTGCGACTCGAGTCGCAGTCGCTCGGCATCGAGCTGGGCTGCTGCTGCTGCTGCTGCTCGCCGGACTTTCAATTCAGAGGTCGCCGGTTCGATCTCCCGGCACGGCAGTGTTGAAATAATTGGTGGGTTCATTAAATCCCCCCTCTCCCCACCTCTCTCTCTCTCTCTGCGCTCGCATTTTACCGAAATCCGAACTAGTGCAGTTAGTAGTCGCCTACGGCTCTTTGAGGACTGCCGCTTTATTTATTAAGAACCCCACCACCGGTCTCGTGTTGACCACAGTGCATTGCGGCTGGTGGATTATGGAAGTTATCGTGTGGTGGGGCAAAGTGTGGGCACTACCACCTCGCTCGGGAGGGGGAGACGGCGTGTGGTGGGGCAAAGTGTGGGCACTACCACCTCGCTCGGGAGGGGAGACGGCGTGTGGTGGGGCAAAGTGTGGGCACTACCACCTCGCTCGGGAGGGGAGGGGGAGTGTGGTGGGGCAAAGTGTGGGCACTACCACCTCGCTCGGGAGGGGAGGGGGAGTGTGGTGGGGCAAAGTGTGGGCACTACCACCTCGCTCGAGAGGGGAGACGGCGTGTGGTGGGGCAAAGTGTGGGCACTACCACCTCGCTCGAGAGGGGAGACGGCGTGTGGTGGGGCAAAGTGTGGGCACTACCACCTCGCTCGAGAGGGGAGGGGGAGTGTGGTGGGGCAAAGTGTGGGCACTACCACCTCGCTCGGGAGGGGAGGGGGAGTGTGGTGGGGCAAAGTGTGGGCACTACCACCTCGCTCGAGAGGGGAGATGGCGTGTGGTGGGGCAAAGTGTGGGCACTACTACCTCGCTCGAGAGGGGAGACGGCGTGTGGTGGGGCAAAGTGTGGGCACTACCACCTCGCTCGAGAGGGGAGGGGGAGTGTGGTGGGGCAAAGTGTGGGCACTACCACCTCGCTCGAGAGGGGGAGACGGCGTGTGGTGGGGCAAAGTGTGGGCACTACCACCTCGCTCGGGAGGGGAGACGGCGTGTGGTGGGGCAAAGTGTGGGCACTACCACCTCGCTCGGGAGGGGAGACGGCGTGTGGTGGGGCAAAGTGTGGGCACTACCACCTCGCTCGGGAGGGGAGACGGCGTGTGGTGGGGCAAAGTGTGGGCACTACCACCTCGCTCGGGAGGGGAGACGGCGTGTGGTGGGGCAAAGTGTGGGCACTACCACCTCGCTCGGGAGGGGAGGGGGAGTGTGGTGGGGCAAAGTGTGGGCACTACCACCTCGCTCGGGAGGGGAGACGGCGTGTGGTGGGGCAAAGTGTGGGCACTACCACCTCGCTCGGGAGGGGAGGGGGAGTGTGGTGGGGCAAAGTGTGGGCACTACCACCTCGCTCGGGAGGGGAGGGGGAGTGTGGTGGGGCAAAGTGTGGGCACTACCACCTCGCTCGAGAGGGGAGGGGGAGTGTGGTGCGGCAAAGTGTGGGCACTACCACCTCGCTCGAGAGGGGAGGGGGAGTGTGGTGGGGCAAAGTGTGGGCACTACCACCTCGCTCGGGAGGGGAGGGGGAGTGTGGTGGGGCAAAGTGTGGGCACTACCACCTCGCTCGAGAGGGGAGATGGCGTGTGGTGGGGCAAAGTGTGGGCACTACTACCTCGCTCGAGAGGGGAGACGGCGTGTGGTGGGGCAAAGTGTGGGCACTACCACCTCGCTCGAGAGGGGAGGGGGAGTGTGGTGGGGCAAAGTGTGGGCACTACCACCTCGCTCGGGAGGGGAGGGGGAGTGTGGTGGGGCAAAGTGTGGGCACTACCACCTCGCTCGAGAGGGGAGATGGCGTGTGGTGGGGCAAAGTGTGGGCACTACCACCTCGCTCGGGAGGGGAGGGGGAGTGTGGTGGGGCAAAGTGTGGGCACTACCACCTCGCTCGGGAGGGGAGGGGGAGTGTGGTGGGGCAAAGTGTGGGCACTACCACCTCGCTCGGGAGGGGAGGGGGAGTGTGGTGGGGCAAAGTGTGGGCACTACCACCTCGCTCGAGAGGGGAGGGGGAGTGTGGTGGGGCAAAGTGTGGGCACTCGTGGAAGCGTCTTCAGCCAAAGCAGCAGTGGCAGGAGCGAGGCATGGGGGGGGGGGTGGTGGTTGCGAGATGTTAACTACCTCGCTCGGTATACAGGAGGTCGTGGGTTTTATCCCGACCCTAACGCCTGCTGCTGCTGCTGTATATTTCGAGTTTGTGTGTCTCTCCCTCTCTCCGTGGTCGCGTGGATTTTTCTCCGAGTCCTCCAGTTTTTCCCCCCTCCACATTTAGAAACGTGCGTTTAGACTATTTGGCTGCTATCGATTTCCCCAGGGATAAGCCACTTCGTCGTGCTATTGTTTGTGGCCAGGTCGCTTCTGAGAAAGAGCTAAATAGCTCAGTGGGCCTTACCTGTTAAAATAAAAAAAAATATATGTTATTGCAGGGCCTGCGCCTTTAGGTTATCGCGAAAGAGTGCGTGGTGGTTGTGGCGGCGGCGGCTGGGTCTGTGGGCGAGTCACCGCCACGCGTGACAAAAATAAATCTTCCTCCGCGACTCTCTCTCCCCCTCCGCCTCCTCTGAGTGTTTCCTGCACACACACACACAAACACACACACACAAACACACACACTTTTTTTAATTAAGTGATTTTAAACACGGAGGCGCGCGTGTGATATTAGGGAGGCGGCTTTGCATAATTCATGCCGGGGAGTCGCGAGGGAAGGCAGCGGATGGGGGGAGATGGAGAGAGGGGAAGGAGGGAGGTAAGGAGTGCGGGAATGTTGCGAAGTGGGAAGGGAGGAAAGTGGGGAGGGGAGGGAGGAAAGTGGGGAGGGGAGGGAGGGATAGAGGGAGGGAGCAGAATAAGTGAGGGGAGGGAAGGAGTGGGAGAAAGAGAGGAGCGGGAAGAGTGGGAGGGAGTGCGGGCACGAAAGTGTTGGGAAGTGCGAAGGGAGGAAAGTGGGGAGGGAGGGAGGGAGGGAGGGGGGAGGGAGGGGGAAGGGAGGGAGGGAAGGATTGGGAGGGAGGTAGCAAGGGAGTGGAGGTGGGAGGGAGGTTCGGAGATGGAGTGAAGTGGGGGAGAGAGGCAGCGCAGAGGTAGGGAATGAGGAGAGGGTAGAGAGAAGGACGGGTGAGTAAGGGGGGGGGGGGTAGATGGAGGGGGGAGACGGAGTAAGAGGAAGGAGGGAGGGGTATGGAGCTGGAGGGAGGGAGAGTCTCCGTGTGGTTTTGTTGTTGTGAGAGAAACGGGCGGGAGAGGGAGACGGTGGGAGGGAGGGAGCGAGGGGGGTAGGGGGGTGATGTGTTGGCTGTGGAGATGATGGGTGAGGGGGAGAGGTGTTTTTGTCCTCGCACGGACTCACCTGTGGGAATTCACGTTTATTTACAGCGAAATTAACTCGGAAACGGGGTGAGGTGGGGGTGGGAACCCGAATTGCAGCAAGTTAATGCACTACCGGGGGGTACCGCCCCCCGCCGTGTCCCTTCCCGGCGAATGTTCACAATGTCCGTATCGAGGACTCCGTCTCCCAGACACTTGATAGATTCGTGTCGTCCAACTACCCACTCATCCACTCACTCACTCACTTTACACACCCAATCATTTATTCACTCACTCACTCATCCACTCACTCGCTCACTTTACACACCCAATCATTTATTCACTCACTCACTCATCCACTCACTTTTGTGATATTATTAAACTAAACTTTTTATTTTACGAGGTAAGGCCTACTGAGCTATATAGCTCTCACTCACCCACTAACTCACTCACCCATCCACTAACTCACTCACCCACCCACTAACTCACTCACACACCCACTAACTCACTCACCCACCCACTAATTCACTCACCCACCCACTAACTCACCCACTAACTCACTCACCCACCCACCCACTAACTCATTCACCCACCCACTAACTCACTCACCCACCCACTAACTCACTCACCCACCCACTAACTCATTCACCCATCACGCTGCAGGTCACCTCACTTATCTCGCTGCTTCTTCCCCCTCACACTGCTCCACTTTGGAATCCGCTCCTTCCACCATCATCATCATCATCATCGCCTCTTCCCAAGCACTTACAGCGACAGTCGCATTTGCCAAGTCACGGAACGCATTACACGCGTGCATGTTGCAACTCTGACAATGCTGTTTGTTGCTGTTCCGTTTGACGCGATCCCACCTTCTATGCTTGGTTTGTGGCTAGGCGTGATCGTGTATGATGGGATGTCATGGGATGTGATGGGATCTCATGGAATGTGATGGGATGTGATGGGGTTATGATGAGCTGTGATCGTGATTGATGGGCAGTGATGGGGCGTGAATGGCTGTGATGAGATTTCATGGGATGTGATGGGGTATGAAGGGCTGTGATGGTGGATGATGGGCTGTGATGGGGCGTGATGGGTCTGTGATGGGGCGTAATGATGCGTGAGACCCTCCCTAATCGGGGAGATGGAGCGGTGAAATTAGGCCGTGTCCACGTGCGAGGTGGATCATTATTATTGTACACTGCACACACACTACACACATACTACACTACACACACTACACACACGCACTACACACAAACACTACACACACACTACACACACACAGCACACACACATTACACACACACTACACACACTACACACACACTAAACACACACACACTACACACACACTACACACACACTAAACACACACACGCTACACACACACTACACACACACACACTACACACACACCACCCACACTACACACACACTACACACACACACTACACACACTACATACACACACACACACACTAAACACACACACTACACACACACACTACACACACACACTACACACACACACACACTACACACACACTACACACACACTACACACATACACTACACACACACACTACACACACACTACACACACTACATACACTACACACACACACTAAACACACACACTACACACACACACCACACACACACTACACACACACACTACATACACTACACACACACACTAAACACACACACTACACACACACACAACACACACACTACACACACACTACACACACACCCACACACACACACTACACACACACACTAACACACACACTACACACACACTACACACACAAACTACACACACACACTACACACACACTACACACACACACTACACACACACACTAAACACACACTACACACACACAACACACACACTACACACACACTACACACACACACTACACACACACTACACACACACTACACACACACACTACACACACACTACCACACACTAAACACACACTACACACACTACACACACACACTACACACACACACTACACACACACACACTACACACACACTAAACACACACTACACACACACAACACACACACTACACACACACTACAACACACACACTACACACACACTACACACACACTACACACACACTAAACACACACTACACACACACACTACACATACACTACACACACACACTACACACACACTACACACACACACTACAACACACACTACACACACACTACACACACACTACACACACACTAAACACACACTACACACACACACTACACACACACTACACACACACTAAACACACACTACACACACTACACACACACACTACACACACACTACACACACACACTAAACACACACTACACACACACAACACACACACTACACACACACTACACACACACACTACACACACACTACACACACACTACACACACACTAAACACACACTACACACACACACTACACATACACTACACACACACACTACACACACACTACACACACACTACACATACACTACACACACACACTACACACACACTAAACACACACTACACACACACACTACACACACACACTACACACACACTACACACACACAACACACACACTACACACACACTACACACACACTACCACACTACACACTACACACACACTACACACACACTAAACACACACTACACACACACACTACACATACACTACACACACACACTGCACACACACACACTACACACACACACCACACACACACTACACACACTACACACACACACTACACACACACTACACACACTACACACACACACACACACACACCACACACACACTACACACACACTACACACACACTACACACACACACACTACACACACACACTACACACACACACTACACACACTACACACACACTACACACACACACTACACACACACTACACACACACACACACACTACACACACACACTACACACACTACACACACACACTACACACACACTACACACACACACTACACATACACTACACACACACACTACACACACACTACACACACACTACACACACTACACACACTACACACACACACTACACACACTACACACACACTCTACACACACACACTAAACACACACTACACACACACAACACACACACTACACACACACTACACACACACACTACACACACACTACACACTACACACACACTACACACACACTACACACACACACTACACACACACACTACACACACACTACACACACACACTACACACACACTACACACACACACTACACACACTACACACACTACACACACACACTACACACACACACTACACACACACACTACACACACTACACACACACTACACACACACTACACACACACACTACACACACACTACACACCACACGGTACACTACACCAACACACCACACACTACACACACACACAACACCACACACTACCCACACACACAACCCACACCACACACACACACCACACCCCACACCACACCCCACCCCACACACCCCCACACCCACTCCCACCACACACACCACACACACACACACACACACACACACACACACACACACACACACTACACACACACACTACACACACACACACACACACACACACACACACACACACACACACACACACTACACACACACACACACACACACACACACACACACACACACACACAACACACACACACACACTACACACACACTACACACACACACTACACACACACTACACACACACACACACACACACACACACACACACACACACACACACACACACACACACACACCACACACACACTACACACACACACCACACACACACTACACACACACTACACACACACTACACACACACCACTACACCACACACACACTACACACACACACACACACACACTACACACACACACACACACACACACACCACACACACACACACACACACACACACACACACACACACACTACACACACACACACACACACACACACACACACACACTACCACACACAACTACACACACACACTACACACACACTACACACACACACACTACACACACACACACTACACACACACTACACACACACACACACACTACACACACACTACACACACACACTACACACACACACTACACACACACTACACACACACACTACACACACACAACACACACACACTACACACACACTACACACACACACTACACACACACTACACACACACTACACACACACACTACACACACACACTACACACACACTACACACACACACTACACACACACTACACACACACACTACACACACTACACACACACACTACACACACTACACACACACACTACACACACACACTACACACACACACTACACACACTACACACACACTACACACACACACTACACACACTACACACACACTACACACACACACACTACACACACACTACACACACACACTACACACACTACACACACACTACACACACACTACACACACACTACACACACACTACACACACACACACTACACACACACTACACACACTACACACACACTACACACACACTACACACACACACTACACACACACTACACACACACTACACACACACTACACACACACACTACACACACACTACACACACACACACTACACACACACTACACACTACACACACACACTACACACACTACACACACACACACACTACACACACACACTACACACACACTACACACACACTACACACACACACTACACACACACACTACACACACTACACACACACTACACACACACTACACACACACACTACACACACTACACACACACACTACACACACACTACACACACTACACACACACACTACACACACTACACACACACTACACACACACACACTACACACACACACTACACACACACTACACACACTACACACACACTACACACACACTACACACACACACTACACACACTACACACACACACTACACACACACTACACACACACTACACACACACACTACACACACACACTACACACACACTACACACACACTACACACACACACTACACACACACTACACACACACACTACACACACACTACACACACTACACACACTACACACACACACTACACACACACTACACACACACTACACACACACACTACACACACACTACACACACACACTACACACACACACTACACACACACTACACACACACACACTACACATACACTACACACACACACTACACACACACTACACACACACTACACACACACACACTACACACACACACTACACACACTACACACACACACTACACACACTACACACACACTACACACACACACTACACACACACACTACACACACACACTACACACACACACTACACACACTACACACACGCGCGTTCCCGCAGCGCTCCCTGCAGCGGGCAGCCCTGGCCATGCATGATGCATGAAGCGTCTCGCTGCGTTTCTTTAACCCTTCCTTCACTCGCCACACCACGAAATCCCCGCCTCGTGCATTCCTTCCTTCAGTCGCTCGTTCAGTCAGTCGTTCATTCATTTAGGCGTTCCTTCAGTCGCTCCTTCAGTCATTCCTTCAGGCGTTCGTTCAGGCGTTCGTTCGCCGAGTCATTCCATCAGTCGCACACTCATTCAGTTGCCCGTTCGTTCAATCAGTCGTTCGCTCAGTCGCTTGTTTATTCACGCGCTCGTGGGCTAAATGCTCCCACTCGCCGACGTTGCTCTGTCCGGGACGGAGGCCCGCGCGGAGTCTCGAGGCGACTCGACCCGGAGGCTCCTGCGGCGTTTGCTTCGTTCGGCCGAGCCACCAGCGATGCGGGAGTTGTTGTTTTGTTGTTGTTGTTGTTTCGTCTTTAGCGGTAGGGAGGAAACCAACGCAGAGAGCCCGGAGGAGGAGGAGGAGGAGGAAACAAAACAACAACACCCCCCCCCCCCCGGCACCTCGCCCACACACGAGGAGGGGATGACGCTCCAGCATAGACGGGGTCACGGGCCCACTTTGCTGTACTGCCACTCCCCGTGTACTTGCCGTGTAAGTTCACAGCAGCCATCAGTAGCGACTGATGTCAGAAACCCGTCCTGGCCCTCCCCTAGATCGACTCCGCCTTTAATTAAGTACCTGCTGCGGTGGTGCCAACTTCCATAGTGGGTGGTGGGGGGTTTGCGGGGTGGGGGGTGGGGAGACAAAGGCGGCCGAGAGCGCACGAGCCTTTCGTGCCACGTGGTCGGTCGTGGTTTTCACATTCACCGATGCGACGGGACTCTCCTGAAAATAAACCCCCAGGGCTTCGTGAGTTTCTTTGTTTATATCTCGGATGGATGGAGAGATGGGGAGGGCGCTGTGGGTTAGCACGCTGCCCCATTAGCCCCGCGACCCGGGTTCGAATCGCTGCCGCGGCTGACTTCAGTGGCGGCGAGTGCCGTCTGAGCGAGTTGCCAACGTCACCCCCCCCCGCCACGCACCCTTCACCGACCCCGCGCCAGCGACGACCAGCGTGGTGAAGTATGGTCAAACAACTCGCCAGCGACGGACACGGCATGCGGGGGGAGGCCTTCATCTAGCAGTGGATTGGAAAGGGAAGGGGGGCTGTTGCCATCTATTTGATTTGGACATCTGTGAACAAGAGCTTAATAGCTTATCGGATTCCTCCAGTATAAATAAATATTCAGATTTTGATTTCACGTTGTTTGAAGGGTTGGGGGACAAAGATCATGAGGAAGGTGCAGTACCCTGGCTCGCCAGGAGAAGGCGCTACAGCAAGTAGAATAATCGTCAGCTGTTTCCATCGGTACGAGGATATAGTGTTGCCCCCTCGCTCAAGGCGTGGGTTTCCTCCGGGTCCATCGGTTTTCTCCTGCCACGTGTATGATCACAACCACAACTCATCACTCATCGGCTGACAACATCTGAAAATATAAACACAAGGCAGCAGAAGCTGCGAGCAGGACCCTCCTGAAAAGAGTCTTTCGACTCAGTTGTGTGGTCGTCGTGGATAAATAAATAATTATTTTTCCATAATTGTTACAAGTATTCGTGATTTTATTTGACGGTTAAAGTTCAATGCCAGAGCGTCCTCCTCCACTTCCTCCGCGCATCACTACCGTGGGAAGCGGGGTGGGGGTTGGGGAGTGGGTGGATGGGCCTTAGGGGATCCGGGTGTAGGGGGCTAGGGTGTAGGGGAATAGGGGGGTATGGTGTGGAGGATGCGTGATGTTGGGATGCGTCTAGCCATCAACCCAACGTCACGCACCCCCTCCCTGCTGTGCCACTCTGCCCCCCCCCTCATCGCCCGCCCCCCCCCCTACTCACTGCCCCCCCCGCCCCTCACCACTCACCACAATCAGACTCTACCCACCCCCACCCCTTCCATCAACGTACCCCCTCCCCACACCTCCCCCACCACTTCCCTTGCACCAATTAACGAGCGAGAGAGCGCGCGCACGCCCGGCTCTCAGCGTCCCGGGGTTGCGCATGCGGCGTTGGGCGAGCGAGCGGAGAGGAGGAGGAGGAGGAGGTTCAAGGAGAAGGGAGCTGGGGATAGAGGAGAGAGAAAGAGAGGGTCGAGAGACAGAGAGAGATTAGAGGAGACGAAAGAGAAAGCGAGAGAGTGAGAGAACGAGGCGAGTATACCGGAGAGAGAGAGAAACGAGAGGAGAGAGTAGAGAGAGAGAGAGAGGGAGGGAGAGAGCGAGGAACGAGAGAAAGAGAAACTGTAACAAAGATGTTTAAGCTGAGTGAGCGAGCGCATCCGACTCACGGCTGCACCACGTAAATGCGCGCACGCGTGTGTGTGTGCACGCGCGCGTGTGTGTATGTATGTATGTAGACACGTGTGTGCTCGTTTATCTCTGGACTTAGATGAGGAATGGGGGATTAGGCTGAGTTCATTGGGACCCGGAGAGGGACTCAGAGCCTCGCGTCCGTCGGCTCAGCTCCTCGAGGAAGACTCGGCTCCACGGGAGGCGCGAATGATGCAGTGATAGTCCTCGTGAGTTGACTGTCCCCACACCTCTCCACATCCTTGCCACCCTATGCCAATCTCTGTCCCCCTATCTCCATTTCCTGTCCCCCTATTCCCATCCCAGTCCCCGTACCCCCGTTCCCTGTGCCCCCCATTCTCATCCCTGCATCCCCACTCGCTCCTCCCCTTCCACTCGGTACTCAGCCTCCTTCACTAAGAATCACGATAATTTGTGATGCAATTATCCATCAGGAAAGTCAGCCATCGAGAATCAACATTCAGTGAGATAATGTACTGGTATAATTATTTATTAAATAATCGACTATCGGGAAAACAAACCATCAGAACGAAATAATCAGAAAATAACCATCGATAAAATCAACAATCTGGGAAAATCAACGATCAGGAAAACAGCTGTTGAGAAAATCAACCATCAGAAAAATCTACGATTGAGAAATAATTTCCATCTACAAAATCAACCATCGGGAAAATCAACTATCAGAAGAATAAACCATTGGGAAAATCAACCATTTGGAAAATCAACCATCATCAAAGTCAACCATCGGGAAAATCAACCATCAGGAAAATTTACCATTGGGAAAACCAACCATTGGGAAAAACAACCTTCAGAAAAATCAACCATCAAAAATATAAACCATCAGCAAAATCAATCATCAGGAAAATCAACCATCAGGAAAATCAACTATTGGGAAAATCAACCATTTGGAAAAAACAACCTTACAAAATCGACCAATGAGAAAATGAATCATCAGGAAAATCAACTATCAGGAAAACCAACGATTGGGAAAATCAACCATCATAAAAATCAACCATCGAGAAAATCAACCATCAGGAAAATCAACCATCAGAAAATGTTAATCTTGGAAAAATCAACCATCAGGAAAACCAACCATTGGGAAAATCAACCATAAGGAAAATCAACGATCAGAAAAAAATATAACATTGTGAAAATGAACCAACTGAAAAAACAACTATTAGAACAATCAACCATCGGGACAATCAACCATCAGAAAAATTAAATATTGGAAAAATCAACCATTGGGAAATCAACCATCAGAAAATGTAACTACCAGAAAAATCACCCATCGAGAAAATCAACTATTGGGAAAATCAACCATCAGAAAGATTTGCTATCATAAAAATCAACCATCGGGAAACTCAACCATGAGAAAAATCAACCATCGGAATAATCAACCATCAGAAAAATGTAGTATCGGAAAAATCAACCATCTGAAAAATCAACCATCTGGAAAATCAGCAGTAAAAAAATAAGCCATTGAGAAAAGCAGCCTTCGGGAAAATCAACCATCAAGAAAATATATATTGGAAATATCATTTATCGAGAAAATTAACCAGCAGATAAAACTGTCGGAAAATCAAGCATCGGAAAAATCAAGCATCAGAAAAATCAACCATCGGAAAATCAATTATCAGCAACATCAACTATGATAAAAATTAACCATTGGTAAAATTTAACATCTTGAAATACAACCATCGGGAAAATTACCATCAGGAAAATCAACCATCAGGAAAATCAACTATTGGGAAAATCAACCATCAGGAAAACCAACCATTGGGAAAATCAACCATCTGAAAAAATAACGATTAGAACAACCAACCATCGGGAAAATCAACCAATAAGAAAATCAACCATCAGGAAAATCAACCATCAGAAAAAATAAATATTGGAAGAATCAACCGTTGGGGAAATCAACCATTATAAAATGTAACTACCAGAAAAATCAACCATCGAGAAAATTAACCATTGGCAAAATCAACCATCGGAAAAATCAACCATCAGAAAAATGTAACATCGGAAAAAATCACGATCGGGAAAATCAACCATCAGAAAAATCAACCATCAGAAGTCAACCATCTGGAAAATCAAGCGTAAAAAAATAAGCCATTGACAAAAGCAGCCTTCGGGAAAATCAACCATCAAGAAAATAAACATTGGAAATATCAATCATCGAGAAAATGAACCATCAGAAAAAACTGTCGGAAAATCAAGCATCAGAAAAATCAACCATCGAAAAATCAATTATCAGCAACGTCAACTATCAGAAAAATCAACCATTGGTAAATTTAATCATCTGGAAAATCAACCATCGGGAAAAATAACCATCAGAAAAAACAACAATCGAGAAAATCAATCAACGGGAAAATCAACAATCAGAAAAAAACCATCGGGACAATCAAGCATCGGGCAAATCAACCATCAGAATAATCAACCATCGGGTAAAGCAAACTTGGTGAAAATCAATAAATAAACCATCGGGAAAATCAAGAATTGGGAAAATATTTGAGGATGATGATGGGAGACGCAAAAATTGCTAAATGGAGGCCTCGATTCGGCGTGCGCAGTGGGAATGACGTTTTATATACACGTGTTATGTACACGTTTAATATACGTGCTATGTACACGTGTTATATGCACGTGTTGTGTAGACGCGTTATGTACACGCGTTATGTACACGCGTCAAACACGTGTTATAAACACGTGTTATATATGTTATATATCACGCGTTATGTACACACGTGTTACGTAGGAATGTTGTACACCGGTCATCAGATAGACAACGAGCTACTGCATCGCAACAATTAGCCATCAGGACAACAACGTGAAACGATCAATCAGAAAAAATCAACCATCGGTAAAACTCCACAGTTCGTCAATAACGCTGTGCGGTCTGAAAAAGAAATATATAATGAGCGACGTTTCAGGCGATGGCCCTCATTTAGAGCACACGAGGAAGGGTCATTGCACGTGACGTTGCCAATTATATATTTATTTTTAATTTGTAGACAACACACGTGTCCGGTGTTGTTGTTGTTGACGAGTGGGTTGAGTTGTTGTTGTTGTTGTTGTTTGTGCACCACTGCCAACGCCGCCGGCAGCGGCACCCGTCAGTCTGTGTCATCGGAAAAGCGGACGCTCGCACAAAGTCCGGCACCAGGGAGAGACACCCAGGAGGAGTCTTACTTCCTATTCCTCCTCCATCGTCGGTTCGCTGACACCTCCATTCCCTGGCCTTCTCCCCCACCACTCGCCGTGCCCCCACTCCGCCTCTACCCCACGGAGTGCCTCCTCAGCCACTGAGCCACGTGTCCACCAGTCCCACCACATGAACCCCACAACCACCGCCCCTTCTGCTGCCCCTCAACACCGCGTTCACTTCCCTCACTGACCCCCTCGTTCCCACCCCCTCCCCCCACCCAGTGATAACCGCTCTACGCCCTCCCCCGCCTGACCCCTCGTCCCCCGCCCCTCGTCTTCAAGGTGTCTCGCACCCCGAGGCAGGTGGTTCCAGAGTGCCCGCCGATGGCCGTGGTTGAAATCGACAGAAACTCACAGCGCTACTTCCAGCCTCCATCGCTGCGTAGTCACCGGGCACGATTGGCCAATCGTCTCAAATGTAGCGGCAGGACCCTCCTGCGAAGGCGT
Source organism: Petromyzon marinus (assembly GCF_048934315.1). Taxonomy (NCBI): domain Eukaryota; kingdom Metazoa; phylum Chordata; class Hyperoartia; order Petromyzontiformes; family Petromyzontidae; genus Petromyzon; species Petromyzon marinus. The sequence continues at coordinate 12,083,326 of NC_133691.1, forward strand.
CTTTAGACTCGGCCACGTTCTCGTGCATGCCCACGGTACATTGACCAGTTGCTCACTAGGGGGGAGGTCTTCATCCAGCAGTGGATTGGCCACGGCGTACAATGTTAACGGTTCACGGTCTCCCTTTGCCCCCACTTCTCGTCTCTCCTCTGTCCCGTGTCTCTCCCTTCTCTCTCCCTTCTCTCTCCCTTGCCTCTCCTCTCTCTCTCTCTCGTCTTTCCTCTCTCTCTCTCTCTCTCGCATTTGTCTCTCTCCCTTTTTGACTTTTCTCTCCCCTCTCTCCACAGAGACGCGCAAAGAGCTGCCCTCACCAAAGATCACGCCAAAGTCGAGGCCAGGAGGTGAGCGTCGCACCCCGCTCTCACACTCACCACTCACCAGGCACTGCAAATCAAAAGAAAAAAGATCCCCCGTGCAGCCTTAACACACAGTTGAGGCAAGTGCTGTTAGCGAGCACCTTTGAAGGCCGGCAGGGCACACGACGGGGTGGGTGGCCAGCACCACACCAGGTACTCATTTAAGGCTGAGTCGATCTAGCGGAGACCCAGAACCCGTTCAGATATTCGTCGCTGATGTTGGCCGTCAGCGGGAATCGAACTCGGGTCGCCGGGTTTCGTCACGCAGCGCGCTAACCGCTACACCACCGCTTTCCCATAACCCCTCACCACCAACATCACCAACATCGCCACCATCGTCATCACCACCATCGTCATGACGAAGCAGTCTCTGCCGTGCGGATCTCCGTATCCGCTGAGGACCACTCGCTCGCGCGTCGCTCGGGTTCACGGAGACGCGGCCTCACGGCAAACCACGAGCACAGCGAGCAAGGCCATTCACGATGCAAGACTCAGCACGTGCACAAGCACCGCTAACAATGCCACCCATAACAAGAGACTCCACGCGGTCGTTGATAGCAGAACATCATCCGCAGGTGGCCGACGCGCACGAATGGAGAATTAAAGACACCGGCGACAGTGGTGCGCGATCGTGGCAATGCGTCCCATGGACCATATAGGACATACCTGCAGGCATTGCACATGGAGATTACATAGAGACTCATAGAGACACATAGAGACGCATACAGACTCATAGAGATACATAGAGATACATAGAGACTCATAGAGATGCATAGAGATACATAGAGACCCATAGAGACTCATAGAGATACATAGAGACTCATAGAGATACATAGAGACACATACAAACTCATAGAGACTCATAGAGATATATAGAGATACATATAGACCCATAGAGACACGTAGAGATACATATAGACTCAGAGACTCATAGAGATACATATAGACCCATAGAGACACATAGATATACATAAAGACTCATAGAGATACATAGAGATACATAGAGACTCATAGAGATACATAGAGATACATAGAGACCCATAGAGACTCATAGAGATGCATAGAGACTCAGAGACTCATAGAGATACATAGAGATACATATAGACCCATAGAGACACATAGAGATACATAAAAACTCATAGAGATACATAGAGATACATAGAGACCCATAGAGACTCATAGAGATACATAGAGACACATACAGACTCAGAGAGATACATAGAGATACATAGAGACTCAAAGAGATACATAGAGATACATAGAGATACATATAGGCCCATAGAGACTTATAGAGATACATAGAGACTCATAGAGATACATAGAGACACATACAGACTCGTAGATACTCAGAGATACATATAGACCCATAGACACATATAGAGATACATATAGACGCATAGAGATACATACAGACCGATAGAGACTCATAGAGATACATACGGACTCATAGAGACTCATAGAGATACATAGAAATACATATAGACCCATAGAGACACAGAGATACATAGAGACACATAGAGATACACATATACCCATAGAGACGCATAGAGATACATAGAGACGCATGGAGATACATATAGACCCATAGAGACACAGAGACTTATAGACATACATATAGACCCATAGAAACACATAGAGATATATAGAGATTGATAGAGATGCGTATAGACCCATAGAGACTCATAGAGATACATAGAGACACATACAGACTCATAGAGATACATAGAGACTCATAGAGGTATATAGATATACATAGAAACACATACAGACTCATAGAGATACATAGAGACAGATACAGACTCATAGAGATACATATAGATGCATATAGATCCATAGAAATACATATAGATGCATATAAATGGAGACTCATACATATATAGACGCAAAGAGATGTATCGATACACACATATATATAGATACAAATTGATACGTAGCGACTCATAGAGACCGTAGAGTAACCCAACTGTCGTCAGCACTCCGTTGACAACGGAGGAAGAGGAATTGTGACATCGCGCTCATTGAAGGTGCGGAAAGAAGGTCCGTTGCCCGAAACGTCGCCTATTATATATTTTTGTTCCCCTCTTAAGGCCGTGCTGTTATTGATGCGGCGGGACCTGTTGAGTTTGTGGTTGTTGTCGACTGTGGTTTGTGCACCGCTGGCAAAGTAGCAGCAGCAGCCTCACCATCAGATGTACTTTAAATTTTGATTTAAAGCTTTCGTGACTGCAGTAATTCATATTCTTTGCTCTTTCGGTAAAGTCACGTTGAAGGGAAACAATACAATAATAAAATATATATAAAACAATAAAAATTCTCACGACGTTTCGACCATAACACAAACGGTCGTCATCTGATGCTCTGATGACGACCGTTTGTGTTATGGTCGAAACGTCGCGAGAATTTTTATTGTTTTATATATATTTTATTATTTTATTGTTTCCCTTCAACGTGACTTTACCGAAAGAGCTACGAATACAGATGTACTTTGTTTATTTTAGCTCGGGTGGAGGTGGCAGCGCAAGGACACGGAGTTGAACCCATCTCAGATTCCTCTGTAGTTCGCCTTCTTGTTGTTGTCGCACGGCTGCTGATGTGGATGCAGAGCAATAACTTACAATTCCACATTCACCGTGATCGAGCCAGCAGATAACCGCATCAGGAGCCAAGCGGAGCAGTGAGTGTATCATCATCATCATCGTCGTCGCTGTGATGTCTCCTTCTTCGTATTTGTGGATCGGGGCATCGCGTCGTTGTACTCTGGTCACTGGACGACCACAGTCGCACCACTATTGCCAATGTGACGTTTATTTATTTATTTTCCATTTGTGCAAAATGAAGAACTCTCCAGGACGCGACTGGAGCGTGGAGAGTTATGTATAGTTACACACGTTCATTTATTTTATCTCTGTGAATGATGTGGCGACAGCTAGCTCACATAGAGTTGAAATATCTCACTTTGGTATTTTCCCGAACGCTGCTTAGGCTATAATTGAGCCGGGATTATCGGCGTAAGGCACTACCACTAGAATGCAAAATACCCCTATCCAAAATAATAATATTAATCCTATGTTATTGTACCCCATATTCCTACAATCTTATGAACCAATATATATATAAATAAAGTCTTTGTATTTACTCGCCGTTATGGAACGTGGCGTAGCTAAAATAAATTTCGGAACATTGTTCCCGACTATTCCGGCTACATTTGTTTTGCGGATTTTCCTGTCGTGAGCGTGAGCTTCGACGATGACCATAATCATCTCTGTGGATGATCTCTCCGGCGGTTCATCGTTCCGAGTGGCCGTTTGTAAACTCAGCGACTATCACGCGCTCCAGGTCATTGAGGCCCAGTTGACCTCGCGGCCACTTCCACCACTTCCACCGTCATGCCAACTAACTCAATCGACGCCGTAGACGTCTGAATAATCGATAATTCCTCGATGGATGATTTTCCTATTCGACTGATTTCCTGATGGTTGACGTACATTCCCCGATCGATGTATTCGTCTTGGTGCCTGTATTCGTCTTGGTGCCTGATATGCCGGAGGTCATGGGTTCGATCTTGACCCTTAAGCCGGTTGTATATTTGGAGTTTGCATTTCTCTCTCTCTCTATCTCCGTGGTCGCGTGGATTTTTTTCTCCGGATCCTCCGGTTTTTTCCTCCACATTTAGAATCAACATCACGTTTTCAGAGTATATTTGGCTGCTATAAATTTCCACACGTGATAATCCACTAAGTTGAGCTGTCATTTGTGGCCAGGTCGCTTCTGAAACAGAGCTGCATAGCTCAGTAGGCCTTACCCGGTAAAATAAAAATAGTAAATAGTAAAATAGTAATACCCCGTGATAGCTTTTTCCTTATGACTTATCTTCGATGATTTGTCCTGATAGTTGGGATTCCGATGATGGATCGTTCATCGTCTGTAGGTGATTATTCTGATACGTGTTTGGCCACGATTGGTGATATTCCAATCGAGTGTTTTGCCCCGACGCGAAGATGATTCTCGTGATGCGAGGTTTGAATTCTCGGCTGATGATGTTTTCACATTGGAATATTTTCCCTAAAGGGGTGAAATCTGGCTGCGTGGATTCGCTGGTTAAATACGCTACTGGGTGAATGATTTTTGTTTTTCTCATTGTTAATTATTCTCTAGGTGTGATTAATTATTATCTGGCGATGCTGCTGCTACGTTAACAGTGGTGCCCAAGCTCAATTAACAACAACAAACATATAATAACTTATTCTAGATTTAAAGCTTTCGTGACTGCAAGGATCCATACTCTTTGGTTCTATTCGGTAAAGTCACGTAGGTAAATAATAAAACAACAATAATCACGACGTTTCGGCCACAACACAAGCGGCCTTCATCAGGTGAAAGGACGAGCCTACGTGACTTTACCGAATAGAACCAAAGAGTATATAATAACTTACTTTCTGGAAATGGCCCTTCTTCATGGCACATTCCATGTGCTCAACGTATGATCCTTCGTAAGCGCATGCTCCACAGCAGATTTTACGTGCTCTGAAAAAGGCCCACTGCCTGGAACGTCGTATATCATAAATATTGTATATGTCGTTTGAGGCCACGGTGTTGTTGACTCTGAATGTGCTGAGATACAAGAAAAAAAACATTGATGGACGAGTGTGCGAAAACCGACGTTGACCTTAGTCAAGGAGCTCCGAGTCTTGGAGTTGGAGGGTCACGGTAGGAGGGGAGGGGCACGCGGGCGAGAGGGAGGTGGGGGTGGGGGCATGTGGGGGGATGGTACACGTGAGTTGATTAAAGAATCCACGATGCTCGATATTTCCCTTCGCGTGGGGGTTAGCCAAGAGAGAACCGTGCCCCCCCCCCCTCTCTCTCTCTCCCTACAACTGTGAGGGGGTCATATCGGGGTCCCGGTGGGGGTCTCACGTTCGTGATGATAAAAAAAAAACAGAGAGGGCGCGGGGTGGAGGTGGGGGTGGGGAGGTGGGTTGGTGGGGGTCCATTACCAGTTGCATCAAATTCCTGAAGTGAAAAGCGGCATTGAATCACGCCGCCAATTTACATCTCAAACCACGGCAGACAAATGTCACTTGAGATGGAGTTTGTTGCGTAACGCGACAGACCGCTGCGGGTGAGCAGGAGTGGGGGGGGGGTAGGGGTTGCGGGGTGGGGGGTCAGCGCCGTGACCCCTCATGCGCGCGCGAGACGCGAGTGGCCGGTCACGTGATGATTGTCATCTAAGCAGAAGCGAGTCTAACACATTCTCCTGCGGGAGGGAGCTGGTAGGAACGTTGGGTTGCTCGGTCAATGGCCAGGGTCAACAACGGCGGCACCACGTGGTGTATTCTGCACAATATGCCCGACTGTGAGGGCGGGCACAAGCCGGCGTGAGCAGGTTAAACGTTGAGTTTTATAAGGGCACCACGGGGTGACCAGCCCCACCCCCACCCAGCCCCACCCTCCCACCCAGCCCCTCCCCCCCAGTCCCTCCCCACCCTCCCCACCCAGCCCCTCCCCACCCTCCCCTCTCCACCCAGCCCCACCCCTCCCATTTTTAGATGCACGACGGACGGACGGACACAATAATCCCCTGTGGGCTGGTGTAAACAGGAGGTTCCTACCAGTATAAATGTAACCCCCTCGATACCCGTGTCGTGTTAGTTACACTATTTGATTTGCTAATTTAATAACTAGCGAAATATAATGTCGAACTTTATTTTAAATACCTAGTTTAGGTGCTTATGTTTGGTTTATTATTATTCAACATGTTTATTAAGACCGTTTAATTTTTCAACGTGCGTATAAACAAAGACAAAGATCCCCCGCATAGCCTTTACATACTGTTGGGGCAAGTGCTATTAGCGAGTAGCACCTATAGAGGCCGGCATGGCACAGGAGGGGGTGGGTGGCCAGCCCCTCGCCCGGACGCCTTTGTCTCCCCAGTGCTGATGTTTACACACCGAATAATGTACTCATTTTAGGCTGAGTCGAGCTAAGTGAGGCCCAGGACTAGGTTCAGATATTCGTCATTTATATTGAACTGGGGTTGACGTGTTCGTACCACAGTGTGCTAACTACTGCGCCACCGCTCCCCACCTGCATATTAACACACGCGCGCACAACTGTGATGTCATTGACTTTACGGGTTGTTAGTGAGCAACTATTCATAACGACAAGTTCAGATAGAGAGAGGGCGACTCAGATAGAGAGAGGGCGACTCAGATAGAGAGAGGGCGACTCAGAGAGAGGGGAGACGACTCAGAGAGAGGGCAACTCAGAGAGAGAGAGAGAGGACGACTCAGAGAGAGAGAGAGGACGACTCAGAGAGAGGGGAGACGACTCAGAGAGAGAGAGAGGACGACTCAGAGAGAAGGGAGACGACTCAGAGAGAGAGGACGACTCAGAGAGAGAGAGGACGACTCAGAGAGAGAGAGGACGACTCAGAAAGAGAGAGGACGACTCAGAGAGAGAGAGGACGACTCAGAGAGAGGGGAGACGACTCAGAGAGAGAGAGGACGACTCAGAGAGAGGGGAGACGTCTCAGAGAGAGAGGACGACTCAGAGAGAGAGGACGACTCAGAGAGAGGACGACTCAGAGAGAGAGGGCGATTCAGAGAGAGGGGAGACGACTCAGAGAGAGAGAGGACGACTCAGAGAGAGAGAGAGGACGACTTAGAGAGAGGGGAGACGACTCAGAGAGAGAGGACGACTCAGAGAGAGAGGACGACTCAGAGAGAGAGGGGACGACTCAGAGAGAGAGAGAGGACGACTCAGAGAGAGAGAGGACGACTCAGAGAGAGAGGACGACTCAGAGAGAGGGAGGCGACTCAGAGAGAGAGAGGGCGACTCAGAGAGAGAGGACGACTCAGAGAGAGAGAGAACGACTCAGAGAGAGAGGGCGACTCAGAGGCGCCGGGAGGAGGAACCACAGATGATATAGGCAACAGCGGCAGCCATGCCATCAGCCCATGCCAAATTCCACCACCCCTCCACCCAAAGCTCTACGGTCCTATATATATTACGATGTTATCAGCCAATTTATGGGTGTTTTTACACGTGGGAGGAAACCGGGGCACCCAAAGAAAACCCACGCATGCGTGCGTGCGAGGGGGCAACGCTCTATCCCACACAGACGGAACAGGTGGAGTCTCCTCGCCAGCCAGCGAGTTCCACGCAACATTCTTGCGGTGATTCACCAATCCTTGCTGCTGCCTTCACAGTGCTGGGTCACAGGCAGCCACGAGAAAGCAGCGTAGCCACCACCACCACCGCTACCCGGCGGGACGGAAAGTATCTGTTACCCTCTCGAAAGAAGTCTTATATTTAACAATATTTTATCAACATTATTAATACAGATATTACGATGCCCCTGCTCATATAACTAAAGTTCCGTCATACCTCGATTTACGTGTTCCCCCTCTACGTCGTTTCGCAAATGCGTCGTCACTTTATTATCAACGCCGCTACCGAATTTACGGGGCCTCAACGCCACACTCACGTCGCTGACAGCATCGTCCGTCCTTATCTCGTTATCCATCGCCTCTCAGCCTTCGCCTCCACCACCCACCCTGTACACGAACCACTTCACGTCGCGCATTAAGAAGAAATGCACTGTCGAGTACAATATATCATTTTGTTGATTGTCATAGTGTACCGTGTCTTATTGTCCCCTGTATAATTTGTGCTCAAGTTTTACTGCTGTACACGAGTGTTGAGTGCAGTGCTCTTAGTAATTAGACGTAACGTCGCGGGTGCGTCCAGGATGAAGGTGCGCGCGTTAACGCAGCGCGTCGCCGTTCAAGCTCCGCTGTCTCCGTTTTGCTGTCGCGGGGATAAAACAAAAAAAAAATCGCTTCGATTGACGTCGCTTCGATGTTCCCCGTCGCGCCTTTCTTTCAGGAACGCTATCCCAAACGTAAACCGGGGAGTGTATTGCTTGTACAGGTGAGAGCGGAGAGGCAGATTGAACTCCATTGAAGGCAGGCGTTGGTGAAGGGGGGAGGCCTCCATCCAGCAGTGGAGTGACCCCGATGGTTGTGCCACGTCGCTTGCTCGTGAATCTCCGCACAGCGGGGCGCGTGCCTGAAGCGGGGGTTCCTGGACAGCGCGGTCACGTGGCTCAATCCTCGACAGCGCGTGCACTCCCTCCCCACCCCCTACACCCCCTCCCCGAACACCCCCTGCACCCCCACCCCCTACACCACCACCCCCTCCACCTCCTCCACCCCCACCCCCTGCACCCCCCCCCCCACACACTAACCCCGCCCCTTGGATCCCCCTGCACCCCCACTCTCACCCCACCCCCTACACCCCCACACTCACCCCCTCCACCCCCACCCCCTCCTTATCAACCGCGACCCCTTTACACCCCTCGCCCCCTTAGCTGGGGTAGTAGTAACATTATTATTAGTGGTAGTAGTATTATTCTTATTATTCGTAGTGTTATTATTAGTATAGTAGTAGTAGTATTATTAGTAATAGGATGATTAGTAAGAGTATTATTAGTAGTATTATTAGTAGTAGTATTTTTATTAGTATTATTATTCGTAGTGTTATTAGTAGTAGTATTAGTAGTAGTATTATTAGTAGTAGCATTAGTAGTAGTAGTCTTAGTAGTATTATTATTAGTAGTATTATTAGTAGTAGTATTAGTAGTATTATTAGTAGTAGTATTATTACTAGTAATATTCGTAGTGTTATTATTAGTATAGTAGTAGTATTATTAGAGTAGGATGATTAGTAAGAGTATCATTAATAGTATTATTAGTAGTATTATTTGTATTATTAGTAGTAGTATTATTATTAGTAGCAGTATTAGTAGTAGTATTATTATTAGTATTATTAGTAGTAGTATTATTTGTAGTATTATTAGTAGTAGTATTAGTAGTAGTATTCGTGAGAATATTATTGTGTTATTTTATTTTATCAATTTATTATTTTATTCTCATTCTACGTGACTTTACCGAAAGAACCAAAGAAGATGAATCATTGCAGTCACGAAAGCTTTAAATCGAAAAGTAGTATTATTATTAGTAATATTAGTAGTATTATTAGTCTTATTAGTAGTAGTATTATTAGTAGTAGTATTATTAGTAGTAGTGTTATTAGTAGTAGTATTATTATTATTAGTAGTATTATTAGTAGTATTATTAGTAGTATTATTATTAGTAGTATTATTATTAGTAGTATTAGTAGTATTATTATTAGTAGTATTATTATTAGTAGTATTATTAGTAGTAGTATTATTAGTAGTAGTATTATTAGTAGTATTATTAGTAGTAGTATTAGTAGTAGTATTAGTAGTAGTATTATTAGTAGTAGTATTATTAGTATTATTAGTAGTATTATTAGTATTATTAGTAGTATTATTAGTCGGCTACGTGGGTTTAGAGGTCGCGAACACCAGGAGCAGGCTGGGCTTGGGGCGTGTCGGGAATTCAGGGGTGGAGCGAAGACAAAAGTGGATTCCAAAAGGGGGAGGGGGCGGAGGTGGCGGTGGGGGTTGAGGGGGCGGTGTGGGGGGGGGCGGTGTGTGGGGGGGGGGCGATGTGTGTGTGGGGGGGCTGCATGTTGACAAGGAGGAGAGGTCGTGGTGGGGGGGGAAGGAAGATGAGTGAGAGGTTGGGTGGTGGGGAGGATGCGAGGAGGTAACGTGGAGTGGGCGTGCAGGGATTTCACGGTTGGTCGAAGGTGGGGAGGAGTGACCGGAGAAAATAAAAAAGGGGGGAGGGGGGGGGGCACGTGCGCAGGGAGAATGAGGGTGGAGAGGGGGGAGTGGGTGGCCTGAGGGTGGGGGCTGCGGGGGAGGGGTGGCGGTGGAGTCAAGTTGGGGGAGCCGCCGCCTCTACGCTCATCGCCGTGTCCGCAGTCCCCGCGTGGCGGACGGGTGCAGCCATGGGTGAGCCGAGCATCTGGACATCAGAGTCCCGCCCGTAGCCCAGTGTGCGTGCGTGCGTGTGTGCAGCGGTGGTGTGTAGAGCCGTGTGTGTGTGTAGAAAGGTGTGTGAGTGTGTGTGGGGCGGTGTGCGTGTGTGTGTAGAGCTGTGTGTGTATAGTCGTGGTGTGTGTATGTGTGTGTGTGTTGAGCGGTGTGTGTGTGTGTGTGTGTCGACCGGGGTGTGCACAGCGGTGTGTGTACAGCAGTGGTGTGTCGAGCGGAGTGTGTCTATAGCGCGCTGCGCTACGAATCGGACCACCCGAGTTCGATTCCGGCTCACGGCTAATACCAGTGACAATGACTTGAACCGGTACCTGGTGCGGTGGGTAAACATCGCCACTGGGGAGACAAAGGCGGCCGGGTGTGGTGTTGGCCACCCACCCCCTCGTGCGCCATTTCTGCCTTCAAAGGGGCTCGCTAACAGCACTTGCCCCAACAGTCTGCTAAGGCTATACGGGGGCATCTTTATTTTTGTCTTTGTGTACCTGTGTATGTCTCTCCATGTGCATCTGAATCTCTCTCTGTGTGCGAGACAGCTGCCTGCTGAGTGGCGCGCACAGCACACACATCTGACACACGCGTACACACACACACACCTGACACACGCGTACACATATACACACACCTGACACACGCGTACACACACACACACCTGACACACGCGTACACACACACACCTGACACACGCGTACACACACACACACCTGACACACCTGTACACACACACACCTAACACACGCGTACACACACACACACCTGACACACGCGTACACACGCGTACACACACACCTGACACACGCGTACACATACACACACACCTGACACACGCGTACACACACACACCTGACACACGCGTACACACACACACCTGACACACGCGTACACACGCGTACACACACACACCTGACACACGCGTACACACACACACCTGACACACCTGTACACACACACACACACCTGACACACGCGTACACACACACACCTAACACACGCGTACACACACACACACCTGACACACGCGTATACACACACACACACCTGACACACGCGTACACACACACACACACCTGACACACGCGTATACACACACACACACACCTGACACACGCGTACACACACACACCTGACACACGCGTACACACGCGTACACACACACACCTGACACACGCGTACACACACACACACCTGACACACCTGTACACACACACACCTAACACACGCGTACACACACACACACCTGACACACGCGTACACACGCGTACACACACACCTGACACACGCGTACACATACACACACACCTGACACACGCGTACACACACACACCTGACACACGCGTACACACACACACCTGACACACGCGTACACACGCGTACACACACACACCTGACACACGCGTACACACACACACCTGACACACCTGTACACACACACACACACCTGACACACGCGTACACACACACACCTAACACACGCGTACACACACACACACCTGACACACGCGTATACACACACACACACCTGACACACGCGTACACACACACACACACCTGACACACGCGTATACACACACACACACACCTGACACACGCGTACACACACACACACACCTGACACACGCGTACACACACACACCTGACACACGCGTACACACACACACACACCTGACACACGCGTACACACACACACACCTGACACACGCGTATACACACACACACCTGACACACGCGTACACACACACACCTGACACACGCGTACACACACACACCTGACACACGCGTACACACACACACCTGACACACGCGTACACACACACACACCTGACACACGCGTACACACACACACACACCTGACACACGCGTACACACACACACACACCTGACACACGCGTACACACACACATGACACACGCGTACACATACACACACACACCTGGCACACGCGTACACACACACACCTGACACGCGTACACACACACACACACCTGACACACGTACACACACACCCACCTGACACACGCGTACACACACACACCTGACACACGCGTACACACACACACCTGACACACGCGTACACACACACACACACCTGACACACGCGTACACACACACCTGACACACGCGTACACACACACACACCTGACACACGCGTACACACACACACACACCTGACACACGCGTACACACACACACACCTGACACACGCGTACACACACACACCTGACACACGCGTACACACACACACACCTGACACTAGCGTACACACACACACCTGACACACGCGTACACATACACACACACACACCTGGCACACGCGTACACACACACACACCTGACACGCGTACACACACACACCTGACACACGCGTACACACACACACACACCTGACACACGCGTACACACACACACACCTGACCCACGCGTACACACACACACCTGACACACGCGTACACACACAACGCTGTCCCACGTCCGACCGCATATGAGTTAAATTAAAACCGCAAAATAAGGCGAAATTTGGGTAGAAATAGGTTACAGCCGCATATACATCGCGAAATCGCACCCACCCCCTCGTGGGCAGTGCAAGCCTTCACAGATGCTTCCAAGCAGCACTTGTCCCGACAGTTTGTAAAGGCTATACGGGGGATCTTTGTCTTTGTGTCTGTGGTTGTGTGTGGGCCGCTTGCGTGTGTGTGTGTGTAGCGCGGGCTATGTGTGTTCGTGGGCAGAGCCGAGTGTGTGTGAGCAGAGCTGCGATTGTGCTTGTTAGCGCACTGCGCACTGAACCCCACCACGCGAGTTCGACTCCCGTTCACGATCAATATTCAGTGGAAATATATTTGAACCGGTTCTGGACCTCCCCTAGGTCGACTCTGACTTAAGTGAGTACCTGGGGCGGCGTGTAACCATCGGCACTTGGGAGACAAAGGCGGCCTTCAGTAAGTGCTCGCTAACCAACGCTTGCCCCAACAGGCTGTCAAGGCTATACGGGGCATATTTGTACTTGTGTTTTTTTTAACGTGTGTCTGTGTGTGTGTGTGTGTGTTGGTGATACTTGTCAAATTTGAGTCTGTATGCGGGTATGTGAAGGACGCTTCACCACGCTGATGAGTGCGAAGGAAGGTGGCCTGGCGTCTCTGAAGATATCACTCGCCCCTGCCGTGATCCGCGCGACTCCGTCACTCGGAAAATGTAACGCGAATCTCGAACAACTGCGGCACCGCTCCCCTCGCCCCAGCTTCCTCTCTCTCTCTCTCTCGCGCGCGCGCGCGCAATTCCGAATACGCACGCAGTGCAAATATGAATTAGAACATTAAACAAACAAAACGGCTTAGCTGAGCGCTGAGAATAATTCATCCCGTGAATACGACTTTCCGGGTAAAGCAAATACACAGGAGAGGCGACAAGAGACGGAAGGGAGTAAGGATGTGAGAGTGTGGGGGGGCCGGGAGGGGGGTGGTGGGGGGATGAGGGAGTGTGGGGTTCCGGGCTGTCGCGAGAGATAGGGAGAGACACAATGGGGATGATTGATGTGCGGGGTGGTGTAATGAGCTGCTAACTGGACAATCAACTCCCAGCGCTTTGTGTCGCGTAAGCGCGATTGCGAATAGCGCTGCGTGCACACGCACACACACACATCACATACACACACACACACACATCACATACACACACACACATCACATACACACACACACATCACATACACACATCACACACACACACATCACACACACACACACATCACACACACACATCACACACACATCACACACACACACATCACATACACACACACATCACACACACACACATCACATACACACACACACACACACATCACATACACACATACACACACACATCACATACACACACACATCACATACACACACATCACACACACACATCACACACACACACACATCACACACACACATCACATACACACACACATCACACACACACATCACACACACACACACACATCACACACACACATCACACACACACACATCACATACACACACATCACATACACACACACACATCACATACACACACACACATCACACACACACATCACACACACACACATCACATACACACACATCACATACACACACACACATCACATACACACACACATCACATACACATCACACACACACACATCACATACACACACACACACACATCACATACACACACACACATCACACACATCACATACACACACATCACACACACACACACATCACATACCCACACACACATCACATACACACACACATCACATACACACACATACACATCACATACACACACACATCACATACACACACACACATCACACACACACATCACATACACACACACACATCACACACATCACATACACACACACATCACATACACACACACACACATCACACACACACATCACATACACACACAAACGCACACACGCTCACGCACACACACACATCACATACACACACACACACATCACATACACACACATACACATCACATACACACACACATCACATACACACACACACATCACACACACACATCACATACACACACACACACATCACACACACACACATCACATACACACACAAACTCACACACGCTCCCTCATACACACACACACATCACATACACGCACACACGCTCACGCACACACACACATCACATCACATACACACACACATCACATACACACACAAACTCACACACGCTCCCTCATACACACACATCACATACACGCCCACGCTCACGCATACACACACATCACATACACACACAAACTCACACACGCTCACGCATACACACACATCACATACACACACACATCACATACACATACACACACACAAACTCACACACGCTCACATACACACACACATCACATACACGCACACACGCACACGCTCACGCATACACACACACATCACATACACGCACACAAACTCACACACATCACATACACACAAACACATCACATACACACACGCACACGCTCACGCATACACACACACATACACACACACAAACTCACACACGCTCACGCATACACACACACATCACATACGCGCACACACATACTCACACACGCTCACATACGCTCACAAACACACACATCACATACACGCCCACACGCACACGCTCACGCATACACACACACATCACATACACGCACACACACATACTCACACACATCACATACACGCAAACACATCACATACACGCACACAAACTCACACACGCTCCCGCATACACACACACACATCACATATACACACACACAAACTCACACACGCTCACGTATACACACACACATCACATACACGCACACACACATACTCACACACGCACACATACTCATACACACACACATCACACACACACATACTCACACACATCACATACACACAAACACATCACATACACGCACACAAACTCACACACGCTCCCGCATACACACATCACATACACACACACACATCACACACACACATCACATACACACACACACATCACATACACACACAAACTCACACACGCTCCCTCATACACACACACACATCACATACACGCACACACGCTCACGCACACACATCACATCACATACACACACACATCACATACACACACAAACTCACACACGCTCCCTCATACACACACATCACATACACGCCCACGCTCACGCATACACACACATCACATACACACACAAACTCACACACGCTCACGCATACACACACATCACATACACACACACATCACATACACACACACAAACTCACACACGCTCACATACACACACACATCACATACACGCACACACGCACACGCTCACGCATACACACACACATCACATACACGCACACAAACTCACACACATCACATACACACAAACACATCACATACACACACACACGCACACGCTCACGCATACACACACACATACACACACACAAACTCACACACGCTCACGCATACACACACACATCACATACGCGCACACACATACTCACACACGCTCACATACGCTCACAAACACACACATCACATACACGCCCACACGCACACGCTCACGCATACACACACACATCACATACACGCACACACACATACTCACACACATCACATACACACAAACACATCACATACACGCACACAAACTCACACACGCTCCCGCATACACACACACACATCACATATACACACACACAAACTCACACACGCTCACGCATACACACACACATCACATACACGCACACACACATACTCACACACGCACACATACTCATACACACACACATCACACACACACATACTCACACACATCACATACACACAAACACATCACATACACGCACACAAACTCACACACGCTCCCGCATACACACATCACATACACGCACACACACATACTCACGCACACACACATACTCACGCTCACATACATACTCACGCTCACATACACACACACATCACATACACACACACAAACTCACACACGCTCACGCATACACACACACATCACATACACGTACACACGCATGCTCACACACGCACACATACTCACACACGCTCACATACACACACACACATCACACACATCACATACACGCACACACACACATACTCACACACGCTCACGCATATACATATAGACACACACATCGCACACGCACATCACAAACATATTTGACACACGCGCGCATACTCATACAAACGCACACACACACACATACGTTCACACACGCACTCGCGCACGCACACACAAACACAAACAACACAAAGATCCCCCATATAGCCTTTTACAAAATATTGAGGCAAGTGTTGTTAGCGAGCACCTATGAAGGCCTGCACGGCACACGAGGGAGGGGGTGGGTGACCAGCACCACGCCCGACACACGCGGACACACGCACGCTCACACACACACGGACACACGCACGCTCACACACACACGGACACACGCACGCTCACACACACGCGGACACACGCACGCTCGCACACACGCGGACACACGCACGCTCACACACACGCGGTCACACGCACGCTCACACACACGCGGACACACGCACGCTCGCACACACGCGGACACACGCACGCTCGCACACACGCGGACACACGCACGCTCACACACACGCGGACACACGCACGCTCACACACACGCGGTCACACGCACGCTCACACACACGCGGACACACGCACGCTCGCACACACGCGGACACACGCACGCTCACACACACGCGGACACACGCACGCTCACACACACGCGGTCACACGCACGCTCACACACACGCGGACACACGCACGCTCACACACACGCGGACACACGCACGCTCACACACACGCGGACACACGCACGCTCACACACACGCGGACACACGCACGCTCACACACACGCGGACACACGCACGCTCATACACACGCGGTCACACGCACGCTCTCACACACGCGGACACACGCACGCTCACACATACACGGTCGCACGGTCACACATACGCGGACACACGCACGCTCACACACACGCGGACACACGCACGCTCACACACACGCGGACACACGCACGCTCACACACACGCGGACACACGCACGCTCACACACACACGTGAGAGTGTGCGCGTGCGTGTGGAAGCGCCGTGACGGCCTTCAAGGGCGCTCGCTAATAACACTTGCCCGTGCAGCCTCTGCTGGCTACACGGGGCGAGTGATCTGTGTTATGTGTGGTAGGGATGTGGCGTGGTTTGTGCGTGTGCGCGTGTGTTCGTCAGTGTGTGTGTGTAGTGGGGAGCGTCGGTGTAGCGGTTAGCGCGCTGCGCTACGAACCCGGCGACCCGAGTTCGAGTCCCGCTCACGGCCAGCACCAGTGAGGATTATCTGAATCGGTCCTGGGTCTCCCCTAGGTCGATCCAGCCTCATTTGGGTGCCTGGTGCGATACGTGGACATCGCCACTAGGGAGACAAAGGCGGTCGGGCGTGTTCTCCACCCACCCCCTCGTGTTCCGTGCCGGCCTTCATAGGTGCTCGCTAACAGCACTTGCCACAACGGTTTGTTATGACTATACGGATGATCTTTGTATTTGTGCTCGTGAATAACGTTACGGAACAGTTAACGCAGGCCCATGTCCTTGAGACCAGGACAAACCGTGGAGCCGATCATCCTACTGACCATCGGCTTTTCATCTGCGAGATGCGCCGACCAATACTTGTGCCGCGGTGGCAATCACCCACAAAGTGCCCCACTCAAACCCACAATAGCTGATGAAGGTTGCAAAAGCGGGAAATGTCATCGTCACTTGCAACTAGAGTTGACGTCGTCCTACCCCCCTCCTCCTCCTGACGCCGAGAAGAAATGGGTGAGTTTCAAGACGGCGACTCGTGCAGCTGCATTGGGTACGCAATATTTACCAATATTTACCTGGCGAACGGAGGAGGTGTTCCAGCAAGCTGAAAGTAAGCGACAAGCGCACTCCCGCCGTCCACAACATCCCAGGTCCAAGGACGAGGAGGCTTACCGCAGCCTTCGCTCGGGACTGCAAGGATGAGTGATGGTCGCGAGTTGCTAAGGGAATGGAGTCCGCGATCACCAATCACTCTTCAAGTTCATCAAAAACGTAACTTGCAGCGCCACACCCATTACCGTCCTTAAGGGAAAGGAGGGTGATCCGATCCCCCGACCCCCCAAGAAGAGGTCGCATGTTTGCTGAGCATTCCTGTGAGGTCTTAAGGGGGGGGGAGAAACCCCTGGGCTCACACAACATCATCACAGGGCAAGGTGTGCTTGAACTCAGCTGCCTCTGCTGTGTCTCAAATATTCGAAGGGAGTAGCCGCTCCTTGTGAGTGGGTTGGCTGATGTGCCATCCATTGGGGGAAGTGCGAAGGGCGATCCGGAGCTTGAAACCATGTAAAGTGTCGTGGGGGTAGATGACCTCTGAAGCGAACTGCTGAGGGAGGGTGGTGTTTGTGTACAGACTGCCCGAAATGACATCATTACAACTCTCTGGTCGACGGGACGGGTTCTGCAGGATTGGAATGATGCCCTGTGGTCCCCGTCTTTAAAAGAATGGGATCGCGCTCATTGCAACAACTTCCGGGGCATCTTCCTCCTCAGTGTGCGAAGGATGATTCAACAGCGGAGCCCCAGTGTGGTTTCAGACCGTGGCGGTCGTGCATAGACGCCTTTTTCTCCGTCCGTATGTTACAGCAGAGGTGTAGAGAATTTCAACATGACCTACATCTCTGCTTTTATTGCCCTCGTCAAGGCTCATGATACCATTAATAGACCAGGGATCTGGCTTATTATTCGTGCTCTTGGGTCTAAAACCGTCTGCTCACAATTATTAAGAACCTTCGTGACGTGGGCAGTTGTAGGAGCCATTCCCTGTTTACCTTGGGGTGGTAAAGGGATGCCCTCTGTCTACTCCACTATTTAACATCTTCTTTGATCACGTACTTCTAGACGTTTCCCATGGATGTATCTAGCATATAAACATAATGCCCGGGTGCGGTCAATGGACAACGGTTGTTGTTGTGTATGCCCTGTGCTTGTATGTATGATGTGTGTCTGTGTGTATTCTACATGTGTGTGGATGGTAGGAAGCTGCAGTGAAGCGGTTAGCACGCCGCCGCTACGCAACTGGCGACCCGAATGCAATTCCCACTCACGGCCAACACCAGTGACGATTATCTGAACCGGTCCTGGGCATCCCCTAGGTCAACTCAGCCTCAAATGAGTACCTGGTGCGGTTGTAAACATCGCCACAAAGACGGCTGGGCGTGGTGCAGGCCACCCACCCCCTCGTGTGCCGTGCCATGCTGGTCTTCGCTAACAACACTTGCCCCAACAGTCTGTCAAGGCTATACGGGGGATCTTTGTGTTTGCATGAATGAGAGAGAGGAGGGAGACCGGATAAAAACATGACGGCCGCCTTAAGCGTGAGTGTCCGCTCAGATCAAGCCTCCCTCCCTCGCTATCTTCCTCCCCAATCCCCCCTCGCAACCTCCCTGGCTTGACGCAAATTAATTTTGATGTGTGCAGTCCAGCGGTTGTGGGTGTGTTAATGAGCCTCCAGGCCTGTCTCTGGGGAGGGCAGGCATCACGGGGGGGAGGGGGCACGGGGGGGGGCACGGGGGGGGGGGGCACTGGGGTGGGGGTTAAAGGATGGAGGCGCGGGGTGGAGAGAGGAGGAGAGGATTGTGGAGGTAGAGAGAGAGAGAGATGAGTCAAATGGCATGGGCTGCGGCAGGGGATACGTTCAGCGGCAGGGGCCCAGTTCGGCGACATTAATTATTGTACCGAACTGTCTATGATCCAGGGTCTGTTCTCTCGGATTTCACGCAACCGTGGTGGTGAGGTATGATCAATAACCCACCACCACCGCCACCACCAAAACGATGTGCCACCCACGTGATCAACAATCCCCCGACACGACACTGCACCGGCGTTGGGGGTCACTCATCCAGCAGTGGAGTTTGTCAGATTTAGAATGCAGATTTGCCCCCGCTTTGTGCCGTAGCAGTAGCAGTAGATGCGTTCGGCAAAAGAAAGGGCGAACACAGAGAAATTGCATGGGGAGACAGCTGCCTGCCGAATAGCGCGCACAGTACACACACAGTACACACACAGTACACACACAGTACACACGCAGTATATACACAGAACACACACAGTACATCCACAGTACACACACAGAACACACACAGTATATACACAGTACACCCACAGAACACACACAGTACACGCACAGTACATACACAGCACACACGCAGTATATACACAGAATACACACAGTACACCCACAGTACACACACAGTACACACACAGTATATACACAGTACACACACAGAACACACACAGTACACCCACAGTACACACACAGTACACACACAGTATATACACAGTACACACACAGAACACACACAGTACACGCACAGTACATACACAGCACACACGCAGTATATACACAGAACACACACAGTACACCCACAGTACACACACAGTACACACACAGTACATACACAGCACACACGCAGTATATACACAGAACACACACAGTACACCCACAGTACACACACAGTACACACACAGTACATACACAGCACACACGCAGCACATACACAGAACACACATAGTACACACACAGTACATACACAGCACACACACAGTACATAGACAGAACACACAGAGTACAAACACAGTGCACACTGAGTACACATAGTACATACACAGTACACCCACAGTACACACACAACAGTACATGCAGAATGGTGTATCTATGTCTGTATCTCTGCGTATGTAGCGGTGTGTGTGCATCTATATGTGTGTATCTGTGTGGGGATCCATAGTGTAGTAGCTTGCGTGCTGCGTTACCAACCTGGCATCACGAGTTCGATTCCCGCTCAAGGCCACCACCAGTAACGATTATCTGGCCTTCGCTTAGGCCGACTCAGCCTCAAATTAGTACCTGGTGCGGTGTGTAAATATCGTCATTGGGGAGAAAAAGGCGGCCGGGCGTGGTGCTGGTGACCCACCCCCTCATGCGCTGTATCAGCCTTCATAGGTGCTGTCTAGCAGCACTTGCCGCAACAGTCTGCTAAGGCTATACCGGGGATCTTTGTATTTGTACCCATGTATATCTCTGTGTGCATAATCTCTGTGTGTGAGACAGCTGCCTACCGAGTAGCACCACGCAGTACACCCACTTACGATCGCATAGCCGCATGGGTTAAATTAAAACCGCATAATAAAGACGAAATTTTGGGTAGTAATTTGTTATAGCCGCATACGCATCGCGAGAACCGCGAATGGCGAGGGCGCTCTGTGTTATTCTCGATTATCGCGATGTTCCTTGGTGTACACCAGCTCTCCTTTCAGACGAACGTACTCGTGCTGCCACTGATGCTGCCACCACTGATGCCTATGACAAATGGCGCATAGTCGGTGTGAGTGTGCGCTTTATTTATTGTTCGTAGTGCATTGTAAATTGCTGGACTCTCCGGGGAACGAACCAAATTAGCTTAAAATCGAGGGCCAATAGACTGATAGCCCCATTGATACGGAGCCAGCTTACTGATAGCTGTAACCGCTGCTAATTGCCCGTGCCGGTAAAAAAGCACGGGGCTGTGACTCGTCTCACAATGCACGTCAAATACAAAGAATCACCCGGATAGCTTGAGCATACTTTATATATACAAAAAGATTATTGGGGGCGGGGCAAGTGCTGTTAGCGAGCACCAACTATTGAAGGCTGGCACGGCACACGTATTTCAGTTTCTCAATTAGTCCACCTTCGCGCGTCATCACCTGATTACTGCAAAACCCGGGGTGGAGTTTGTAGACTCCTCAACCTGAAGCCACGAGGCGACACAGAAGCGTCTGGAAATCCACTCTCATCACAAAAACCTCCACCAAAATACAACGATCCCCCACCCCCATCCCAAGTAGCCTTAACAGACTGTTGGGGCAATTGCGGTGAGCGAGCACCTATGAAGGCCCGTCCGGTACGCATGGGAGTGGGTGGCCAGCACCACGCCCGTACGCCTTTGTCTCCCGAGAAGCAGGCACTCATTTGGAGGGGTGAGTGTGCGAGGTTGACTCGATAAGCGTTGGGGAGCGGTGATGTAGCGGTGAGCGCACTACGCTATGAACCTGGCGACCCGAGTTCATTTCCCGCTCACGGCCAACATCAGTGGCGAATATCCGACCTGCTCTTGGGCCTCTAAAATGAGTACTTGGTGCTGTGTCAAAACATCAGCGTTTTACTGGCCACCCACCCTCCCGTGTGCCTTGCCGGCCTTCAGGCATTCGCTTAACAGGCGCTTGTCCCAACAATCTGTTGAGGCTATTCGGGGGATCTTTGCGCATAAATATTAGAGTGTGTCATATATATGAGATCCTGCCTTGAGGCAAGATTGGCCCCAAGGAATTCCCTCCGAGCTCAGCGCAGGCTGAGAGACGCCCAGGGAAAAGCAGTGCCGTCACGAGCGGCAGCAGCAGCATCATCAGCAGCATTATTGGCGTCATCATCAGCATTCGCAGGATCATGGTTGTCATCAGTTTATATTTATTTAATATTTATAGAGCGCCTTTGTTCAAAGGCGCTTCACATACTGTACGTTGGTGGCGAGATGTTAACTACCTCGCCTGGTATACAGGAGGTCGTGACTTCGATCCCGACCCCTTTATGTTTGGAGTTTTCCATGTTCTCCACATGTTTACACACATGTTTACACACATGTTTACACACATTTTTACACATGCCTTTGGAGCACTTGGCTACTGTTAATGTCCACGTGGTCAGAAGCCGCCGCCGCTTGGTTGAGGCAACATTTGTGGCCGGGTCTCACCTGGTTAAGTTAGAAACATTATTTACGTAGTTTTAATAATTTCATCCTTAAAGTGGTAACGGGTTTGCGGGGAAAAAAAATCGCCCAGCTTTCCATCGGCTTCAGCGTCACACTCCATCGGGGGTGTGGGCGGCAATTTACTCGGTTTATCAGTGGTGATGACGAGCTAATGGCATGGGTACGACTCTGCCGTGACACATGGACTGACTTTATACGTTAAAAACGCCCTGGGTCAACACAAAGACAACGATCCGCCCGTATAGCCTTAACAGACTGTTGGGGCAAGTGTTGTTAGCGAGCAGCACCTATGAAGGCCGGCACGGCACACGAGGGGGTGGGTGGTCAAGACCACGCACGACCGCCTTTGTATCCCCAGTGGCGATGTTTACACACCGCACCCTCATTTAAGACGAAGTCGACCTACGAGAGGCCTAAAACCGGTCCAGATAATCGTCACTCGTGTTGGCCGCGAGCGGGAATCGAACTCGGTCCGCCAGGTTCGTAGCGCGGCGCGCTAACCACTGCGCCACCGCTCCCCACTTGTCAACACCCACATACGCGCAAGTGTGGACAATAATCCACGACCATCATCATCGTTCTCCATGACGAATCGTCATCATCTTCACAGCAATGCAATTCGTAACGCGCGGAACATCTCACGGACATAAATGACCGCACGGAGCCCCAGATCAGTGTCGCTTGAAATCCGGGCTTAGGAAAGAGTTGGAGCTGTTGAGGAAGAGGCTGGGCCTTTAATGAAGAGGTGGGGCCTTCAACGAAGGGTGGTAATGTCTGTTAGAAGTAGCAGGGGACTGAACGGGGATGATAATGGTCGCGATTCACACAACGGAGGCTGCCGCGGAGAGAGCGAGGCACGGCAGTGACCACGGAGAGTTCTACGGTGAGCGGTAGTGCAGGGTGACAGGAGCTGTAGTGCAGGGTGACAGGAGCTGTAGTGCAGGGTGACAGGAGCTGTGGTGCAGGGTGACAGGAGCTGTGGTGCAGGGAGACAGGAGCTGTGGTGCAGGGAGACAGGAGCTGTGGTGCAGGGTGACAGGAGCGGTAGTGCAGCGTGACAGGAGCGGTAGTGCAGGGTGACAGGAGCTGTAGTGCAGGGTGACAGGAGCTGTAGTGCAGGGTGACAGGAGCTGTAGTGTAGGGTGACAGGAGCGGTAGTGCAGGGTGACAGGAGCTGTAGTGCAGGGAGACAGGAGATGTGGTGCAGGGTGACAGGAGCGGTAGTGCAGGGTGACAGGAGCTGTAGTGCAGGGTGACAAGAGCTGTGGTGCAGGGTGACAGGAGCTGTAGTGCAGGGTGACAGGAGCGGTAGTGCAGGGTGACAGGAGCTGTAGTGCAGGGTGACAGGAGCTGTAGTGCAGGGTGACAAGAGCTGTAATGCAGGGTGACAGGAGCGGTAGTGCAGGGTGACAGGAGCTGTAGTGCAGGGTGACAAGAGCTGTGGTGCAGGGTGACAGGAGCTGTAGTGCAGGGTGACAGGAGCGGTAGTGCAGGGTGACAGGAGCTGTAGTGCAGGGTGACAGGAACTGTGGTGCAGGGTGACAGGAGCGGTAGTGCAGGGAGACAAAAGATGTGGTGCAGGGTGACAGGGGCTGTAGTGCAGGGTGACAGGAGCTGTAGTACAGGGAGACAGGGGTTGTAGTGCAGGGGGACAGGAGCTGCGGTGCAGGGTGACAGGAGCTGTAGTGCAGAGTGACAGAAGCTGTAGTGCAGGGTGACAGGAGCGGTAGTGCAGGGTGACAGGAGCTGTAGTGCAGGCAGACAGGAGCTGTAGTGCAGGGTGACAGGAGCTGTGGTGCAGGGGGACAGGAGCTGTAGTGCAGGGTGACAGGAGCTGTAGTGTAGGGTGACAGGAGCGGTAGTGCAGGGTGACAGGAGCTGTAGTGCAGGGAGACAGGAGATGTGGTGCAGGGTGACAGGAGCGGTAGTGCAGGGTGACAGGAGCTGTAGTGCAGGGTGACAAGAGCTGTGGTGCAGGGTGACAGGAGCTGTAGTGCAGGGTGACAGGAGCGGTAGTGCAGGGTGACAGGAGCTGTAGTGCAGGGTGACAGGAGCTGTAGTGCAGGGTGACAAGAGCTGTAGTGCAGGGTGACAGGAGCGGTAGTGCAGGGTGACAGGAGCTGTAGTGCAGGGTGACAAGAGCTGTGGTGCAGGGTGACAGGAGCTGTAGTGCAGGGTGACAGGAGCGGTAGTGCAGGGTGACAGGAGCTGTAGTGCAGGGTGACAGGAACTGTGGTGCAGGGTGACAGGAGCGGTAGTGCAGGGAGACAAAAGATGTGGTGCAGGGTGACAGGGGCTGTAGTGCAGGGTGACAGGAGCTGTAGTACAGGGAGACAGGGGTTGTAGTGCAGGGGGACAGGAGCTGCGGTGCAGGGTGACAGGAGCTGTAGTGCAGAGTGACAGAAGCTGTAGTGCAGGGTGACAGGAGCGGTAGTGCAGGGTGACAGGAGCTGTAGTGCAGGCAGACAGGAGCTGTAGTGCAGGGTGACAGGAGCTGTGGTGCAGGGGGACAGGAGCTGTAGTGCAGGGTGACAGGAGCTGTAGTGTAGGGTGACAGGAGCGGTAGTGCAGGGTGACAGGAGCTGTAGTGCAGGGAGACAGGAGATGTGGTGCAGGGTGACAGGAGCGGTAGTGCAGGGTGACAGGAGCTGTAGTGCAGGGTGACAAGAGCTGTGGTGCAGGGTGACAGGAGCTGTAGTGCAGGGTGACAGGAGCGGTAGTGCAGGGTGACAGGAGCTGTAGTGCAGGGTGACAGGAGCTGTAGTGCAGGGTGACAAGAGCTGTAGTGCAGGGTGACAGGAGCGGTAGTGCAGGGTGACAGGAGCTGTAGTGCAGGGTGACAAGAGCTGTGGTGCAGGGTGACAGGAGCTGTAGTGCAGGGTGACAGGAGCGGTAGTGCAGGGTGACAGGAGCTGTAGTGCAGGGTGACAGGAACTGTGGTGCAGGGTGACAGGAGCGGTAGTGCAGGGAGACAAAAGATGTGGTGCAGGGTGACAGGGGCTGTAGTGCAGGGTGACAGGAGCTGTAGTACAGGGAGACAGGGGTTGTAGTGCAGGGGGACAGGAGCTGCGGTGCAGGGTGACAGGAGCTGTAGTGCAGAGTGACAGAAGCTGTAGTGCAGGGTGACAGGAGCGGTAGTGCAGGGTGACAGGAGCTGTAGTGCAGGGTGACAGGAGCTGTGGTGCAGGGGGACAGGAGCTGTAGTGCAGGGAGACAGGAGGCTAAACCTCTATCGCAGTGTGGCCACATTGTTTCTGTATTTACATTCCGAATTGTTCACGTGGGCGGGTTGGGGGGGTCACAAGGGATCGAGAAAAATCGCCACCCCAGTCTTTGACTCAAACTGCCCCAGCGAATTAAAGGGACCTGGGATCACCCCCTCCCCCCCCACCCCCCGTGTCCCCTTCCATCCCCGAGGAGTCGGTGCGAACTCGCTCGCCCTCCCAGTTTCGGCTCCTCTACCAAAACCCCGCGCCCCCCACTCCCCACCACCCCCCCCCCCCTCGAGCGCGTCGCTTTGTGGAGGGAGCGCATCTGCCTGTCGAGTGTCGGGGCTCATCAATCACCGTGGCGGGGATAATTTAATTGTCAGCAGTCAGACGGCGCGCCAACACGAATCTATAAATACCACGGGGAGCGGCGACACGCGGCTCTCCTATCATCGCTCGCCACCATCACCATCATCATCACCACCACCATCACAGACAAAATACAAAGATCACCCCTATAACCTGCACAGGGCTGTTGGGGTAAGTGCTGTTCGCGAGCACCTAAACTATCAACTATTTTTGTTTATGTGACCAGGTAAGGTCCACTGAGCTATTTAGCTTTTTTTCAAAAGCGTACCTGGCCATCACAAGTGAAAGCTCAACGAAGTTCGTGGCAATGTAATCAGTGCGGGAGTTAATAGCAGCCAAATATTCCCCACGCGTGACGTCGACTCTAAATGTGGAGGGAAAAACCGGAGGACCCGGAGAAAAAAGTCCACGCGACCACGGGGAGAGAGACACGCAAACGTCAAATATACAGCAGTCAGGGTTGAACCCACGACCTCCTGCATACCGGGCGAGGTAGTTAACATCTCCTAGCCACCGCGGGGCACATAAGCCTCTGGCTGCGTGGGCAGCACCATGCCCCACCGACTCGGTAGTCCACACCACCCCCACCAGTGTTCATATTTGCACACCGCAACGGGCACTAATTTAAGGCCGAGTCGATCTAGGGGAAGGGCCAGCGCCGGCTCGAGATATTCGTCATCCCCGGTGGGCATGATTACACAGCGTACCAGGTTCTTACTTATCTGAGGCTGAGCCGACCTAAGGGAGGCCCATGACCGGTTCAGATCATCGCCACTGGTGTTGGCCGTGAGCAGGAATCGAACTCGGGACGCCGGGTTCGTAGCGCTGGGTTGTTGGGCGCTAACTCACGTGTGTGTGTGTGTGAGTCACACACACACACACGTGAGTTATACACACACACGTGAGTTACACACACACACATGTGAGTTACACACACACACACGTGAGTTACACACACACATACACACGTGAGTTACACACACACACACACGTGAGTTACACACACACACGTGAGTTATACACACACACACGTGAGTTACACACACACACGTGGGTTACACACACACACACGTAAGTTATACACACACACACACACACGTGAGTTACACACACACACACGTGAGTTACACACACACACACACGTGAGTTACACACACACGTGAGTTACACACACACGTGAGTTACACACACACACACACACGTGAGTTATACACACACACACACGTGCGTTACACACATACACACACGTGAGTTACACACACACACACACGTGAGTTACACACACACACACACACGTGAGTTATACACACACACACACGTGAGTTACACACACACACGTGAGTTACACACACACACACGTAAGTTACACACACACACGTGAGTTACACACACACACACACGTGAGTTATACACACACACACGTGAGTTACACACACACACACGTGAGTTACACACACGTGAGTTACACACACACGTGAGTTACACACACACACACACGTGAGTTACACACACACACACACACGTGAGTTACACACATACACACGTGAGTTACACACACACACGTAAGTTATACACACACACACACACACGTGAGTTACACACACACACACGTGAGTTACGCACACACACACGTGAGTTACACACACACACACACGTGAGTTACACACACACGTGAGTTACACACACACACACGTGAGTTACACACACACACACGTGAGTTACACACACACACACGTGAGTTACACACACACACGTGAGTTACACACACACACACACGTGAGTTACACACACACACGTGAGTTACACACACACGTGAGTTACACACACACACACACGTGAGTTACACACACACACACACACGTGAGTCACACACACATACACACACGTGAGTTACACACACACGTGAGTTACACACACACACACACGTGAGTTACACACACACACACGTGAGTTACACACACACACACACGTGAGTTACACACACACATACACACACGTGAGTTACACACACACACACACGTGAGTTACACACACACACACACGTGAGTTACACACACACACACGTGAGTTACACACACACATACACACACGTGAGTTACACACACACACACGTGTGTGTCTGCGGCAACCTGCGGCTCCGGAACCGCATGCGGCTCTTTAAGGACTGCCGCTTCGTGTCAACATTCATTAAGAACCCCGCCACCGTTACCTATTGACCACAGTGCATTGCAGCTCGTGAAATATTGAGGGTTTTTTATGTTTTACCGAATTCAATGAAAAATGTTTCTACTTGTGAGTTGTGTTGCCGACCCATGGCCTAGGGCTTGGTGGTGGAGTGGTCTGAACGCTGCGCTGCAAGCCCGGCCACCCGAGTTCGATTCTCGCTCACGGCCAACACCAGTGGCGATGATCTGAACCGGTGATGGGCCTCCCTTAGGTCGACTCAGCCTCAGATAAGTAAGCACCTGGTACGATGTGTAATCATCCGCCACTGGGGAGACAAAGGCGGCCGGGCGTGGTGCTGGAGAGCCCACACCCTCGTGTGCAGCGCCGGCCTTCAGAGGCGTTCACGAACAGCACTTGCCCCAACAGCCTGCGTAGGCTAACCGGGGGATCTGTGCACGTGACGGAATGTATCCCGGGAGGAAGCTTCGATCCGAGTCTCAAGATTCGTTTGGCAGGAGCTGCTTGACCGGCTCCTTTTAACCCCGCGCGAAGCCGAGTTCGATCTCCGCCCCCGGCGCGGCACTCAGCTAGAGGTGGCCGAGGGGGTCCACGGATAACGAACGACGTGGCAGCCGAGGAACGGAACGTCCACCACCTCCCCCCTCCCTCCCTCCCTGGCTCCCTCCCTCTCCCCCGGGGGTGGCGAGGTGGACCCTTCACACCGCACGATCGTGAGAGACGGCGGCCTTTGGGTGGACGTCTTCATCCAGCAGTGGATTGATCGTAGCTGATAACGATGATGATGATGGTGGTGGTTTGTGTGTGCTCACCAAAGACAAAAGGCAAAGACCCCCCCCCCCCCGTATAGTCTAACACGTGATAGGCTCTTGCGACCAATATTTTTCGTATTAGAGGGTTTTGGGTTAGATCGCGTAAATGCCATATTTAGCTCTCCGCCTGATGATGCTGGTTGTAAATACTGGCGAAACGTCGTACTCCAATTGCAAATGTTGTGGGTTTACTCTCCAACACACCGGTCTGTTGAAGTAGTAACGAATTGCCATGTTTTGTTTACGTAACAAACCTTACTAAAATTGGCTGTCGGGTGGTGGCGGGTTTGACGACAATCCCCCGTATAGCCCCGAACGGACTGTGTGGTGGCAAGGGCTGTTAGCGAGCACCTATTAAGGCCGGAACGGCACGCACACACACACACTCTACGACAACCACGTCACCTGCTGCTGCTGCTGTTGATGATGATGATGATCATCATCAACTCCAACCGCCAATGATTCAATGGGAGTCGAATCGCGGGTGTCGCGACCCGAGACCCGGGATCCGGGATTCGGTCGAGCCGGGCTGATCCGGGATGCGACACCGCAACTCGCCGTGTCACGCGCCATATCGGCCGGCATCTGGTTGGTCCCTGGGTCTCACATGATCTGTCTCGCGTGCTGTCACGCTCCGTCACTCACGCATCCCGAGCCCCCCTCCCCGCCATCTGCACACGCGGCAGCCTCCCCCCCCCTCTACCCCTATACCCCCCACCCCCCCGTCCTCCTCCTGCCGTCTTCCTCAACCCCGCCATGCACCCCTCCATCACTTTAGTCCTCTCTCCCTCTCTCTCTCTCTTCCCTCCATTTCCTCACTCGGATCTTTCTCCCTCTATCCCTCTTCATCCTCTTCATCCTCCCTTCCATTCACCTCGCTCTCTCCCTCCCTTCGTTTCTCCTCCCTCGCTCCCTTCGCCATCCCTCGATCCATCACTTCTCCCTCTGCTCCATCTCGCGCTCTCCTTCTCCATCCAAGCCCTCTCCCTCTCATTCCATCGCTGCGACAGCCGTGACTCAAACACACAGAACACACCCCGCACACACCCCACACACACCCTGATCCACACCCTGATCCACACCCCACACACACCCCGCACACACCCCACACACACCCTGATCCACACCCCACACACACCCCACACACACCCCACACACACCCTGATCCACACCCCACACACACCCCACACACACCCCACACACACCCCACACACACCCCACACACGCCCCACACACACCCCGCACACACCCCACACACACCCTGATCCACACCCCACACACACCCCACACACACCCCACACACACCCCACACACACCCCACACACGCCCCACACACACCCCGCACACACCCCACACACACCCTGATCCACACCCCACACATCCCACACATACCCTGATGCACACCCCACACACTCCACACACACCCTGATCCACGCTCCACACACACCCTGATCCAAACCCCACACACACCCCACACACCCCACACACACCCTGATGCACACCCCACACATTCCACACACACCCTGATCCACACCCCACACACACCCCACACACCCTGATCCACACCCCACACACACCCCACACACACTCCACACACACCCTGATCCACACCCCACACACCCTGATCCACACCCCACACACACCCTGATCCACACCCCACACACACCCCACACACACCCCACACACACCCTGATCCACACCCCACACACACCCCACACACACTCCACACACACCCTGATCCACACCCCACACACCCTGATCCACACCTCACACACCCCACACACCCTGATCCACACCCCACACACACCCTGATCCACCCCCACACACACCCACACACACACCCTGATCCACGCCCCACACACACCCTGATCCAGACCCCACACACACCCCACACACACCCTGATCCACACCCCACACACACCCAACATACTCCACACACACCCTGATCCACGCCCCACACACACCCTGATCCAGACCCCACACACACCCCACACACCCCACACACACCCTGATGCACACCCCACACACTCCACACACACCCTGATCCACACCCCACACACACCCCACACACACTCCACACACACCCTGATCCACACCCCACACACACCCCACACACACCCCACACACACCCTGATCCACACCCCACACACACCCCACACACACTCCACACACACCCTGATCCACACCCCACACACCCTGATCCACACCCCACACACCCCACACACCCTGATCCACACCCCACACACACCCTGATCCACCCCCACACACACCCCACACACCCCACACACCCCACACACCCCACACACACCCCACACACACCCTGATCCACACCCCACACACACCCCACACACCCCACACACACCCTGATCCACGCCCCACACACACCCTGATCCAGACCCCACACACACCCCACATACCCCACACACACCCTGATGCACACTCCACACACTCCACACACACCCTGATCCACGCCCCACACACACACCACACACACCCTGATCCACACCCCACACACACCCCACACACACCCTGATCCACACCCCACACACACACCACACACACCCTGATCCACACCCCACACACACCCCACACACACCCTGATCCACACCCCACACACCCCACACACCCCACACACACACCCTGATCCACACTCTGCCCACCTCACCTGAACATACAGGAACAACAACCGCCATTTAGAATCAGAATATTTATTTATCCTGGAGGAATCCGATGAGCTATAAAGCTCTTTTTCAGAGAACTCCATTAAGGGCGGGACAGCACATCACAACAACAAGCAATACGAAAACACGATGGGAGTGCGAAGTATAGGAAAGGTAAGCAAATGACTAAAAACAAATCCATGCTTATTTAAACCAGCTCAAGCCCACTGAGCGATTAGCTTATTTTACAGAAGCGACCTGGCCACAAATGATAGCTCAACGAAGTGGCTTATAATGTGGAAATTTATAGCAGCCAAATAATTTAAATAATCTAAACGCATGCTTCTAAATACTCAAAATATACAACAGGCGTGAGGGTCGGGATGGAACCCTCGACCTCCTGCATACCAGGCGAGTAAGTTAACATTACGCCACCGATTGTGCCAGGCTAGGTGCACTTCGAGACCGTCAGTTGAAATGTGGAAGACTCGCTGCTGGCAAGAGGTCACGGGATAGACTCAGGTGTTATGGGTTGACTGATGTCCCAGGCTAGGTGCAGGAGATGACGGGACAGACCCAGGTGTTATGGGTTGACTGGCTGAGATGACTGGCAGATGCACCACCTGTGCTCCCCATTGTGCCACGCTCGTTATTGCGTTCCCAATGACAAAGACAAAGATCACTCGTGTAGCCTTAAAAGACCGCTGGGGCAAGTGCCGTTAGCGAGCACCTATGACGGAGAGATCGGCCGCTTTTGTCTCCCGAGTGGCGATGTTTATACACCGCACCAGATACTCATATGAGTCGTGCGGGAATCGAACTCTGGTAGTCGGGTTCGTAGCGCAGCGCGCAAACCACTACACTACCGCTCCCCACACACACGCACGTACACCTCATTCGAACGCACACCGTCCAGTACACGCGCGCGCACGCCGACCCATTCAGACGAATATGCACACACGCACTCACCTGTACACGCACATGAACGTACCCACAGATACCAACACATTCCCACAGAGCACACACAGCCACATATACCCACACGTACCCACACATACCCAGGGATACCAACTCATACCCACAGAGCACACACTCACATAGCGCACACGCCCACAGCTACCCACATACCCACAGAAACCCACACATACTCACAGAGCGCAGACACTCACAATGCCCACAGATACCCACAAGTACCAGCAGACACCCACATACCTGAATATACCCACACATACCAACACACACACACCCACGTACCCACACACACGCACCCAGCACACACACACCCAGCACAAACACACACATCCAGCACACACACACACACCCAGCACACACAGACACACACAGCACACACAGACACACACAGCACACACACACAGTGACACACACACAGACACACCCAGCACAAACACACAGTGACACACACACAGACACACCCAGCACACACACATACAGTGACACACACACACACACCCAGCACACACACACACAGTGACACACACAGACACACACAGTGACACACACACAGTGACACACACACAGACACACCGTGACACACATACAGTGACACACACACAGACACACCGTGACACACACACAGTGACACACACACAGACACACACACAGTGACACACACACGGTGACACACACACAGTGACACACACACAGACACACACAGTGACACACACACAGTGACACACACACAGACACACCGTGACACACACACAGTGACACACACACAGACACACACACAGTGACACACACACGGTGACACACACACAGTGACACACACAGTGACACACACACAGACACACACACAGTGACACACACACGGTGACACACACACAGTGACACACACAGTGACACACACACAGACACACACACAGTGACACACACACAGTGACACACACACAGTGACACACACACACACAGTGACACACACACAGTGACACACACACACACACACAGTGACACACACACAGTGACACACACACACACACAGTGACACACACACAGTGACACACACACACACACAGTGACACACACACACACAGTGACACACACACACACACAGTGACACACACACACACAGTGACACACACACAGTGACACACACACACACACAGACACACAGTGACACACACAGACACACACACACAGACACACACACACAGTGACACACACACAGTGACACACACACACACAGACACACACACACAGTGACACACACACAGTGACACACACACACAGTGACACACACACACAGTGACACACACACACACAGACACACACACACAGTGACACACACACAGACACACACACAGTGACACAGACACAGTGACACACACACACAGTGACACACACACACAGTGACACACACACAGTGACACACACACACACAGTGACACACACACACAGTGACACACACACACACAGACACACACACACAGTGACACACACACAGACACACACACAGTGACACAGACACAGTGACACACACACACAGTGACACACACACACAGTGACACACACACAGTGACACACACACACACAGTGACACACACACAGTGACACACACACACAGTGACACACACACACAGACACACACACACAGTGACACACACACAGACACACACACAGTGACACAGACACAGTGACACACACACACAGTGACACA
Source organism: Petromyzon marinus (assembly GCF_048934315.1). Lineage (NCBI taxonomy): Eukaryota > Metazoa > Chordata > Hyperoartia > Petromyzontiformes > Petromyzontidae > Petromyzon > Petromyzon marinus. The sequence goes on from NC_133691.1 coordinate 12,118,906, forward strand.
CACACACAGTGACACACACACAGTGACACACACACACACAGTGACACACACACACAGTGACACACACACACAGTGACACACACACACACAGACACACACACACAGTGACACACACACAGACACACACACAGTGACACAGACACAGTGACACACACACACAGTGACACACACACACAGTGACACACACACAGTGACACACACACACACAGTGACACACACACACAGTGACACACACACACAGTGACACACACACACAGTGACACACACACACACAGACACACACACACAGTGACACACACACACAGTGACACACACACAGTGACACACACACACACAGTGACACACACACACAGTGACACACACACACAGTGACACACACACACAGTGACACACACACACACAGACACACACACACAGTGACACACACACAGACACACACACAGTGACACAGACACAGTGACACACACACACAGTGACACACACACACAGTGACACACACACACTGACACACACACACACACAGTGACACACACACACAGTGACACACACACAGACACACACACAGTGACACAGACACAGTGACACACACACACAGTGACACACACACACAGTGACACACACACACTGACACACACACACACAGTGACACACACACACAGTGACACACACACAGACACACACACAGTGACACAGACACAGTGACACACACACACAGTGACACACACACACAGTGACACACACACACTGACACACACACACACACACAGTGACACACACACACAGTGACACACACACAGACACACACACAGTGACACAGACACAGTGACACACACACACAGTGACACACACACACAGTGACACACACACACTGACACACACACACACAGTGACACACACACACAGTGACACACACACAGACACACACACAGTGACACAGACACAGTGACACACACACACAGTGACACACACACACAGTGACACACACACACTGACACACACACACACACAGTGACACACACACACAGTGACACACACACAGACACACACACAGTGACACAGACACAGTGACACACACACACAGTGACACACACACACAGTTACACACACACACTGACACACACACACACAGTGACACACACACACAGTGACACACACACAGACACACACACAGTGACACAGACACAGTGACACACACACACAGTGACACACACACACAGTGACACACACACACACAGTGACACACACACACAGTGACACACACACAGTGACACACACACACAGTGACACACACACAGACACACACACAGTGACACAGACACAGTGACACACACACACAGTGACACACACACACAGTGACACACACACACTGACACACACACACACAGTGACACACACACACAGTGACACACACACAGACACACACACAGTGACACAGACACAGTGACACACACACACAGTGACACACACACACAGTGACACACACACACAGTGACACACACACACAGTGACACACACACACACAGTGACACACACACACAGTGACACACACACAGTGACACACACACAGACACACACACAGTGACACAGACACAGTGACACACACACACAGTGACACACACACACAGTGACACACACACACTGACACACACACACACAGTGACACACACACACAGTGACACACACACAGACACACACACAGTGACACAGACACAGTGACACACACACACAGTGACACACACACACAGTGACACACACACACAGTGACACACACACACACAGTGACACACACACACAGTGACACACACACAGTGACACACACACACAGTGACACACACACAGACACACACACAGTGACACAGACACAGTGACACACACACACAGTGACACACACACACAGTGACACACACACACAGTGACACACACACACACAGTGACACACACACACAGTGACACACACACAGTGACACACACACACAGTGACACACACACAGACACACACACAGTGACACAGACACAGTGACACACACACACAGTGACACACACACACAGTGACACACACACACTGACACACACACACACAGTGACACACACACACAGTGACACACACACAGACACACACACAGTGACACAGACACAGTGACACACACACACAGTGACACACACACACAGTGACACACACACACAGTGACACACACACACAGTGACACACACACACAGTGACACACACACAGTGACACACACACAGACACACACACAGTGACACAGACACAGTGACACACACACACAGTGACACACACACACAGTGACACACACACACTGACACACACACACACAGTGACACACACACACACAGTGACACACACACAGACACACACACAGTGACACAGACACAGTGACACACACACACAGTGACACACACACACAGTGACACACACACACAGTGACACACACACACACAGTGACACACACACACAGTGACACACACACAGTGACACACACACACAGTGACACACACACAGACACACACACAGTGACACAGACACAGTGACACACACACACAGTGACACACACACACAGTGACACACACACACAGTGACACACACACACACAGTGACACACACACACAGTGACACACACACACAGTGACACACACACACAGTGACACACACACACAGTGACACACACACAGACACACACACAGACACACACACAGTGACACACACACACAGTGACACACACACAGTGACACACACACACAGTGACACACACACAGACACACACACAGTGACACAGACACAGTGACACACACACACAGTGACACACACACACAGTGACACACACACACAGTGACACACACACACACAGTGACACACACACACACAGTGACACACACACACAGTGACACACACACACAGTGACACACACACACAGTGACACACACACACAGTGACACACACACACAGTGACACACACACAGACACACACACAGACACACACACAGTGACACACACACACACAGTGACACACACACACACAGTGACACACACACACAGTGACACACACACACAGTGACACACACACACAGTGACACACACACAGACACACACACAGACACACACACAGTGACACACACACACACACACAGACACACAGTGACACACACACAGACGCACACATTCGCATCGCCACGCAAGCTATCGCATCGCGCCCTCTACCCCTCACTCAACATCACCCCCACACACACACACACACAAGCCCCCCACACACACACAACCCCCCCCCACACACACACAAGCCCCCATCACACACACACAACCCCCCACACACACACAAGCCCCCCCCCCCACACACAAGCCCCCCACACACACACAAGCCCCCCACACACACACAAGCCCCCCCACACACACACAACCCCCCCCCCCCACACACAAGCCCCCCACACACACACAAGCCCCCCCACACACACACAACCCCCCCCCCCCACACACAAGCCCCCCACACACACACAAGCCCCCCACACACACACACAAGCCCCCCACACACACACAAGCCCCCCACACACACACAAGCCCCCCACACACACACAAGCCCCCCCCCCACACACAAGCCCCCCACACACACACAAGCCCCCCACACACACACAAGCCCCCCCCACACACAAGCCCCCCACACACACACAAGCCCCCCACACACACACAACAACAACAACAACAACAACCGCCATTCACCACTAAGTGGCGGTGACGTCACCACGACGCTTGTGCCAGGCTATGTGCACCCTGAGGCCACGTGAAGTGTCGAACGCCCGCTGGCAGGAGGTCACGGGGCAGACCCAGGTGCCACGGGTCGACTGACTGAGATGACTGGCTGATGCACCACCTGTGCCCCCTACTGTGCCAACCTGCTGTGCTTTAGCCACCCGGCGCTCCGCTCGCTGTTGTGAGCGTCGCTCCTCCGCCCTCCGTTGTTGTTGGAGGGCGACTGCCTCCAACTGCCCAGTAGCATCCTTCACGAGCCTCCTCCACAGAGGCCGATCTTGACACCGCTGGTACCAGTCATCGGCAAGTCCACTCAGCTCCACGTCCTCCTGTACCACATCACTCCATCTCTTCTCTAGCCCGTGCCGCGCCCGCTTAGCCCCCTCAATCCGGCCAAACAAAAGCTGTTTCGGCATGCGGTGGCTGGGCATGCGGGCTACATGACCCAGCCATCGCAGCCTTGCCTGCCGGAGGAGCTCACCGATGGGACCCTGCCCAGATCTTTCAAGGATTTGTGAGCTCCTCACACAATCCAGTCTGGTTAAACCCAGGATGGATCGTAGGCAGGTCAGCCTAAATGTTTCTAACCGGCGAAGATGTTCCATTAGGGGGGTCCACGTTTCGCAAGCGTAGAGAAGGGAGGGAATGACCGTGGCCGAGAAGACCTGAAGCTTAGTGCGGAGCGACAGACCAGGTAGCTTCCACACAGCGTTACGCAACCGATGAAAAGATATTGCCGCTCGACTGATTCGGAGTGAGACCTCTGCTGTTAAACTGGAGCCAGTCATAAGCACACTGCCCAGGTATGGGAAACTCTCCACTCTCTCCACAACTGCCCCACCACCGATTGGGAGTTGTGGGGGTGGAGTGTCCGATGGTACAAAATACCCAGGCAGGTGCTTAGTTTTGGTGGGGCTGATGGTAAGGCCCCACCTCTTAGTGGCACGCTCCAGTCTCAGCAGCAGCGTCTCCAACTCCTCCTCTGACTGAGCCGCTATTACCAAGTCATCAGCATACATAACGTGGTTGAGCAATAGGGAGCCATCCCTTGACCGCACCCGGGCATCGATTAGCCTCCCATTATATCTGTACCATATGGAGATTCCCCCGGTACAGCTATTGAAGGCTTCACGAACTACGTGGTCAAAATAGATGTTAAATAATGTGGGAGCCAGAGGACATCCCTGTCGCACCCCAAGGTGTACAGGGAATGGCTCTGACTCCCGGCCACGTAGTTTTACCCGGGCCCGCTCACCATCATGAAGGTCCTTAATGATCGTGAGCAGAGGGTCAGGTACTCCAAAAGCACGAAGAACGACCCAGAGCCCAGGCCTACTGATGGTATCATAGGCCTTGACCAGGTCAATAAAGCAGAGATGTAGGTCTTGTTGGAATTCCCTACACCTCTGCTGTAGCAGACGGACAGAAAATATGGCATCTGTGCAGGACCGCCCTTTCCTGAAACCGCATTGGGGCTCCGCAAGCCTCTCCTCAGCGTGCCTGGCAAGGCGATGCTGAATAATCCTTGCCAGGACCTTTCCCGGCACACTGAGGAGTGAGATGCCCCTGTAGTTGTTACAGTCTGTGCGGTCCCCCTTCTTAAAAAGGGGGACCACCAGGGCATCCTTCCAATCCTGCGGAACCCGTCCAGTGGTTCCAGACTGTTGTTATGATGTCATATAGGGCAGTCTGTGCACAAACGCCACCCTCCCTCAGCATTTCGCTTGGGAGATCATCTCTGCCCGCTGCCTTTCCACACACACAAGCCCCCCCACACACAAGCCCCCCCACACACACACAAGCCCCCCACACACACACAAGCCCCCCCCCACACACACACACACAACCCCCCACACACACACAAGCCCCCCACACACACACAAGCCCCCCCCCCACACACAAGCCCCCCACACACACACAAGCCCCCCACACACACACACAAGCCCCCACACACACACACAAGCCCCCCCCACACACACAAGCCCCCCACACATACACAAGCCCCCCCCCCACACACACACAACCCCCCCCACACACCCCCCCCCCCACACAACACACAAGCCCCCCCCCCCCTCACACACAACCCCCCCCCACACACAACCCCCCCACACACACACAAGCCCCACACACACACACACACAAGCCCCCCCCACACACACACACACACAAGCCCCCCCCCCCCACACACAACCCCCCCACACACACACACAAGCCCCCCCCACACACACACACAAGCCGCCCCCCCACACACACACACACAAGCCCCACCCCCCCCGCCCGCAACCCCGCCCCCCCTCCGCCAGCTGAGCTGTGACGCGTCGCTCATCATCAATCAACGCGGAGGCAGCGAGCGGCGTGCACACCGAGCCAGCGGCTTCAGCCGAGAGCGCTGGCGGCGGGGGGGGGGTATGGGGGAGCGGGGGGGGGGGGTCGCTGTGGCGGCCATGTGCGCGGTTTGCGGCAGTGGTTGACGTGGGTCCTGGTGCGTGCAATGTAATCGGGGGCGCGTGGGGGGCGATTGAGTGGTTGGGGGGGGGGAGGAGTCGCTGTCCAATTCTACCTCCTTATCGTTGCCTCCGCGCCGACGTCTCGGCGCAGTTGCACCGCCTGCGCGCTCGCATTGCACGGCGCGGTGTCAGTGCGTGGGATGATGCGGGAGGTCGCTCCACTCGGGTTGCAGAGATTCGTGGAACGACTCGATCCCAAAGGCGATCCCGAGCCTAAACTCGATCCGAAACACATCGCCAAACCCAACCCTCAACTCAACACCAATCACAACCTCAGCCCTAAACCCAATCACAACCCCAACCCTAAACCGAACCCCAAACCCAATAATCTCAAACCCAACCCCAATCCCATACTATCCGTGAAGAAGACATTTACATAAATACAGATTCTGATACCCAACCCCGGAGCGATTGGAGCAATGGTCACGAATCAGGGTCAAGATTTCGTTTGATGGATCGATCTTGTGCTGTTTCACCTGCACTCCCATCTCACTGGGGTTGGTGGGTCACGCACGCTGCGGCGTTCCCTTGCCCTGGGCGTCGAGACTGAGATGGCAGTGCGGCAGGACGAGGACTCAATCTGTCTGTACCTTCTGTCACACATGTTGTGTCACACATGTTGTGTCACGCATGTTGTGTCACACATGTTGTGTCACGCATGTTGTGTCACACATGTTCTGTCACACACGTTGTGTCACGTAAGTCCTGTCACGCGTGTAGTGTCACGCGTATTGTGTCACGCATGTTGTGTCACGCATGTTTTTATCACGTATGATCTGTCATGCATGACCCGTCTCCACGTTTCCCTCTCTCGCCCTTACCTTCTCTCCAGCGGTTATCTCTCGGCTCGTTATGTTTCCAGAGTTCAGGTCAGAACGGAAGGCACATTTGCACAATAATTTCTCACCTTTAACATTCCTGCGCGTGCGATCCGAGTCGTAAGGCCGCGTGCTTTCGATTAATCGACGCCGGCATCGATGAGTCGACAACGAGCAACGGGAACCCCTCGGCTTTTTGGAAGACACCAATCGTTACAAATCGGCAGCGTTAACAGGGAACGTTCATGCGTGGAATTAAATAGAAACTCAACACGTTCGTCAACAACAACAACAACAAACACCTTGTGTGTGTGTGGCTTTAAAATTGAACGTATCTAATAGTCGACGTTTCGGGCAATGCCCCCCCCCCCCCCTTTGTGTAGCAAACCAAATAATCTCTCAAGTTGCGTCGGAAACAATTAACGGTGCCGAGTGAAAATGTTTGATGAGCTCACGCGGTTAACGTTGTTAAGAGGTATTCTTGTTTAAGGTTACGCATCTCAAACGATTTGAGCCCAAGTGCGCAAATGGGGTGTTTGTTCGTGCGAGAGATGACTTCCGTGTGCTGCACGGGGAGAAGTGCAGTTCCCCAGGAACTGGTGATGGGAGGTTTTGTTTTTAGTGCGGGTGTGCACGATGCGCAAAGGCTGTGTGTGTGTGTGTGCGTGATTTTTTTTTTACACATTTTCTGCGTGTGTGTTGTACGAAAATCACGGAGTTGCTTCTCCCCGCCCCCCACCACTCCCACCTACCCGGTGTCAGAGAACCACTGCGGAAAGGCGCATCACATAACTACTTCTGAAATCACTTTATGGGCTCTCATTTATCCACACCCGGAATGTTTAATGAATTGTCAGAGCTGGATTAAAAGCGATGCAACTAACAGAGACCATACTATTGTTTATTTCGTGCAGTCATCAGCGGTGATCAATCTAAGGCCATCACCTCTCTACCCGTGAAAATTGAGTTCAATACCGCGTCTCTGAAGTCTCGATTCGAGCCCGGCATAATCGTGGGGCTAAAACCCGCGTCTCTGACCCCTAGAGAGTGTGGACCCCACGCGTTCCATCCCACGTATTCCGTCTGTACGGGGATAGAGTGTCCCCCCCCCCTTTACAAAACAAGTGGAACCAATCGTGCGAATCTCGAGGAGGAGCCATAGTCCTGGCTCGCCAGGAGGGGGCAAGTCCACTAATCGCCACCTGTTTCCATCTGTACGGGGATTGAGTATTGCTCCCTTCGCGTGCGTGGTTTGTCTCCGGGTGCTGCGGTTAACTCCACACATGCAATAATAAACACAACTCATCATTAATTGGCTGAAAACATCTTTAAATATAATTTTAAAAAGTAAAGTAGCAGCAGGACCCTCCAGAACAAATATAATTTGACTCGGTAGTGTGGCCCTGCTGGATGGATAAATAATTTATTTTATCACGTGAGACGCGTATTCGCTGGCCACGTGCGCTGGATGCCAAACTGCCCGGTGCAATATCTGACTCTCGGAGGACGATGACGATGATGCCATTGCTGCTGCTGATGATGATAACGACGACGACTCTCGTCTGCTCTGCCCTCATCACGTCTCTCAGTCCGTGACGAGGTAGGGTCAGGGGTCGCTCGCGTCTGCGCGATTCCTGCAATCAACTCGCTGAGTGTGCCCTTACCCCTCCCTCCCTACCCCCCACCGCCACCACCACCCTTCCTCGTCCCCCGCTCTCCACCGCCACCTGCCGCACGAAGTCGCCTCCTCGCTGTGTGATTGACGCTGCGCTCGCGATAACAACCACAGTCAACCACAGTCAACCACAGTGAACCAGTCAACCACAGTCAACCACAGTTAACCACAGTGCACCACAGTCAACCACAGCCAATCACATTCAACCAAAGTCTACCACAGTCAACCACAGTTAACCACAGTCCAGGACAGTCAACCACAGTCAATCAAAGTCAACCAAAGTCTACCAGAGTCAACCACAGTCAACCACAGTGAACCAGTCAACCACAGTCAACCACAGTGAACCAGTCAACCACAGTCAACCACAGTGAACCACAGTGAACCGGTCAACCATAGTCAACCACAGTGAACCAGTCAACCACAGTGAACCACAGTCAACCACAGTGAACCAGTCAAGCACAGTCCACCACAGTCAAGCACAGTTAAGCACAGTCCACCACAGTCAACCACAGTCCACCACAGTCAATCACAGTCAACCAAAGTTTACCACAGTCAACCACAGTCAACCAAAGTCTACCACAGTCAACCACAGTCAACCAGCCAACCACAGTCAACCACAGTCAACCAGTCAACCACAGTCCACCACAGTCCACCACAGTGAACCATTCAACCATAGTCCACCAAAGTCTACCATAGTCAACCACAGTGAACCACAGTCAACCACAGTGAACCAGTCAACCACAGTCAACCACAGTCAACCAAAGTCTACCACAATCAACCACAGTCAACCACAGTGAACCAGTCAACCACAGTCCACCAAAGTCAACCCTAGTCCACCAAAGTCAACCACAGTCAACCACAGTGGAACACAGTTAACCACAGTGAACCAGTCAACCACAGTCAACCACAGTCAATCACAATGAACCAGTAAACCACAGTCAACCACAGTCAACCACAGTCAACCAGTCAACCACAGTCCACCACAGTCTACCACCGTCAACTACAGTGAACCAGTCAACCACAGTCCACCACAGTCTACCACAGTCAACCACAGTCAACCAAAGTCTACCACAGTCAACCACAGTGAACCACAGTGAACCAGTCAACCACAGTGAACCACAGTCAACCACAGTGAACCAGTCAAGCACAGTCCACCACAGTCAACCACAGTCAAGCACAGTCCACCACAGTCAACCACAGTCCACCACAGTCAATCACAGTCAACCAAAGTCTACCACAGTCAACCAAAGTCAACCAAAGTCTACTACAGTCAACCACAGTCAACCAGTCAACCACAGTCCACCACAGTCCATCACAGTCAACCATTCAACCATAGTCCACTAAAGTCAACCATAGTCAACCACAGTGAACCACAGTCAACCACAGTGAACCAGTCAACCACAGTCAACCAAAGTCTACCACAGTCAACCACAGTCAACCACAGGGAACCAGTCAACCACAGTCCACCAAAGTCAACCACAGTCAACCACAGTCAATCACAATGAACCAGTCAACCACAGTCAACCACAGTCAATCACAGTGAAACAGTCAACCACAGTCCACCACAGTCTACCACAGTCAACCACAGTCAACCAGTCATCCACAGTCCACCACAGTCTACCACAGTCAACCACAGTCAACCAAAGTCTACCATAGTCAACCACAGTGAACCACAGTGAACCAGTCAACCACAGTCAACCAAAGTCTACCACAGTCAACCACAGTCAACCACAGTGAACCAGTCAACCACAGTGAACCACAGTCAACCACAGTGAACCAGTCAACCACAGTCCACCAAAGTCTACCACAGTCAACCACAGTCAACCAAAGTCTACCACAGTCAACCACAGTCAACCACAGTGAACCAGTCAACCACAGTCAACCACAGTCAAGCAGTCCACCACAATCCACCACAGTCAACCACAGTGAACAAGTCAACCATAGTCCACCAAAGTCTACCATAGTCAACCACAGTCAACCACAGTCCACCAAAGTCAACTACAGTCAACCACAGTCAACCAAAGTCAACCACAGTCAACCAAAGTCTACGACAGTCAACCACAGTCAACCACAGTCAACCAGTCAACCACAGTGAACCAGTCAACCACAGTCCACCAAAGTCTACCAAAGTCAACCACAGTCAACCAAAGTCTACCACAGTCAACCACAGTGAACCACAGTGAACCAGTCAACCACAGTCCACCAAAGTCTACCACAGTCAACCACAGTCAACCACAATGAACCACAGTCAACCACAGTGAACCACAGTGAACCAGTCAACCACAGTCCACCAAAGTCTACCACAGTCAACCACAGTCTACCACAGTCAACCAAAGTCTACCACAGTCAACCACAATGAACCACATTCAACCACAGTCAACCACAGTGAACCAGTCAACCACAGTCCACCAAAGGCTACCACAGTCAACCACAGTCAGCCAAAGTCTACCAAAGTCAACCACAGTGAACCACAGTGAACCAGTCAACCACAGTCCACCAAAGTCTACCACAGTCAACCACAGTCAACCACAATGAACCACAGTCAACCACAATCAACCACAGTGAACCAGTCAACCACAGTCCACAAAAGTCTACCACAGTCAACCACAGTCAGCCAAAGTCTACCACAGTCAACCACAGTCAACCACAGTGAACCAGTCAACTACAGTCCACCAACGTCTACCACAGTCAACCACAGTCAACCACAATGAACCACAGTCAACCACAGTCAACCACAGTGAACCAGTCAACCACAGTCCACAAAAGTCTACCACAGTCAACCACAGTCAGCCAAAGTCTACCAAAGTCAACCACAGTGAACTACAGTGAACCAGTCAACCACAGTCCACAAAAGTCTACCACAGTCAACCACAGTCAGCCAAAGTCTACCAAAGTCAACCACAGTGAACCACAGTGAACCAGTCAACCACAGTCCACCAAAGTCTACCACAGTCAATCACAGTCAACGATCTACCACAGTCAACCACAGTGAACCAGTCAACACAGTCCACCAAAGTCTACCACAGTCAACCACAGTGAAACAGTCAACCAAAGCCCACCAAAGTCTACCACAGTGAACCACAGTGAAACAGTCAACCAAAGACCACCAAAGTCTACCACAGTCAACCAAAGTCTACCACAGTGAACCACAGTGAACCAGTCAACCAAAGTCCACCAAAGTCTACCACAGTCAACCACAGTGAAACAGTCAACCAAAGTCCACCAAAGTCTACCACAGTGAACCACAGTGAAACAGTCAACCAAAGACCACCAAATTCTACTACAGTCAACCAAAGTCTACCACAGTGAACCACAGTGAACCAGTCAACACAGTCCACCAAAGTCTACCACAGTCAACCACAGTGAAACAGTCAACCAAAGTCCACCAACGTCTACCGCAGTCAACCAAAGTCTACCACAGTCAACCACAGTGAACCAGTCAACCAAAGTCCACCAAAGTCTACCACAGTCCACCAAAGTCTACCACAGTGAACCACAGTGAAACAGTCAACCAAAGTCCACCAACGTCTACCACAGTCAACCAAAGTCTACCACAGTAAACCACAGTGAACCAGTCAACCAAAGTCCACCAAAGTTTACCACAGTCAACCGCGGGCGACCGCGACACGGGGAGACGCGACACGGACCCCGCAGAGCCCGGCTAGCAGACGAGCGCCCTGCACCCCCCCCCCCCCCCGCAACTCCCTGCACATTACAAAAGACAAAGAACCCCCGTATAGCCTTCACAGACTGTTGAGGCAAGTGCTGTTAGCGAGTACCGGGACTCCTCCACCGTGGGCACGGCCATAAGCTACCGAGGGTGTCCAGCAGGCGAGCGGACGAGCGTCCTGCGGCTCCCTCTTGCACCCCCCCCCCCCCAGCCTGTACCATGCCCCCCCCCGCCCCCATGCTCTAAACATTGGTATAGCTGTCCAGTGCGCAGGCGGTGCAACTGCACCAGCAGCACCCCCCCCACTCTCCCTCCCTCACGGTGCCGGAGGGGTGAGAGAAGTTGGGGAGGGGCTTCAGAGTGACCGGGGCCCCATCTCGTTACTGGCACCAGGTCACGTTCCAGAGTGCTCATCACACACACACACAGACACACAGACACACACACACACATACAGACACAAATACACAGACACACACAGACACACAGTGACACACACACACACAGACACACAAACACACAGACACACACACACAGACACACAGACACATACAGACACAAATACACGCAGACACAAACACACACAGTGACACACACACAGACACACACAGAGACACACAGACATACAGACACACACACACAGACACACACAGTGACACACACACACAAACACACACAGACACACACACAGACACACACAGACACACACACAGACACACACACACAGTGACACACACACAGACACACACACACAGACACATACAGACATACACACAGACACACACAGACACACACAGACACAGACACATACAGACACAGATACACACAGACACACACAGTGACACACACAGACACACACACAGACACACACACAGTGACACACACACAGACACACACACACAGTGACACACACACAGACACACACAGTGACACACACACATACACACAGACACACAGACACATACAGACACACACAGACACAAACATACACACAGACACAGATACACACACACACAGTGACACACACACACAGACACACACACAGACACATACAGACACAGACACACACAGACACACACACAGACACACACAGACAGACACACACAGACACATACAGACACACACAGACGCATACAGACACAGACACACACAGACACACACACAGACACATACAGACACAGAAACACACAGACACACACACACAGACACACAGACACACACACAGACACATACAGACACAGACACACACGCAGTGACACACACACAAACAGACACACAGACACAGACACACACACAGACACACACACAGTGACACAGACACACACAGTGACACACACACATACACACACAGACACATACAGACATACATACAGACACACACAGACACACACAGACACACACACAGTGACACACACAGACACACACACAGACACACACACAGTGACACACACACATACACACACTCCGATCGTCATCCTCACAGCAGCGGCAGCGGCTTTTGGCTGCTACCATCGAACAAAGACGACGTCACCGCATAGCACGGCGCTTTCAGACTCGCTTCTGTGGCCGTCTGGAACGCTCTTCCATGCGATAATAGGAAGCCACTTGGAGCTTTGCACTTTCAAATCATCATCGAGATTGACAAACTCATTTCTTTAGAACTGCTTTTTTGTTTTTAGTTTGTTGTCCTTGCCCCGCACCGTCGATTGACACGGTCGGCTACGTACGGTGCGAAAAAAGTTCAACAAAGACAAAGATCCCCCGCGTAGCCGAAACAGACTGTTGAGGCAAGTGCTGTTAGCAAGCAGCATTTATGAAGGCTGACGTCACACGAGAGGGTGGGTGGCCTTACACCACGCCCGGCCGCCTTTGTATTCCTAGTGGCGATGTTTTACACATCGCACCAGGTACTCATTTGAGGCTGAGTCGACCTAGGGGAGACCCAGGACCGCTTCAGATAATCGCCACTGGTGGGAATCGAACTCGGGGGCCTGGTTCGTAGCGCGGCGCGCTAACCGCCACACTATCACTCCCACTCACACAAATGTGACCCGCACCACCGATTAGCACCGTTGGCCTACGTACGGTGCGAAAGACGTTCAGCACGTACATACATACACGCATAGATACGAGCCCCCCCCCCCCCCTTATCCCTAGCGCCATCGCCTCGACCTCACTTACCCGGTGCGCTCCTCGCACTCCCTCCACAGGGCTCGCCGCGCGAGTTGCAGGCACAGAGTCGCCGCGTCGGACGACCTCGCACCCCCCCCCCCTCAACCCCCACCCACGGTGGTGTTCCTCTGACCCCCACAATCCTCTGACCCCCACGATCCTTTGACCCGCACGATCGATCAACTGCCCGCCCAGTCCACCGTCCGACGCAGCCCGACACGGCCATCAAAGGGGACCCGTTCTGGCAGTCATCGTCGTCATCAACGACGTTGTCGCCATCATCATCGTCGCCATCCTCGTCATCATCGTCGATCTCATCATCGTCTTCATCATCATCGTTGTCGTCATCATTGTCATCATCATCATCATCGTCGTCATCATCATCGTTGTCGTCATCATCGTCATCATCATCATCATCGTTGTCATCATCATCGTTGTCGTCATCATCGTCATCATCCTCATCATCATCGTCGTCATCATCGTCGATGTCATCATCGTCATCATCATCGTCGTCGTCGTCGTCGTCATTGTCATCATCATCGTCGTCATCATCGTCATTATCGTTGTCGTAGTCATCATCGTCGTCATCACCGTAATCATCATCGTCATCATCATCGTCATCATCATCGTCGTCGTCATTGTTATTATCATCGTCGTCATTATCGTCATCATCGTTGTCGTAGTCATCATCGTCATCATCATCGTCGTCATCATCGTCATCATCATCGTCGTCGTTGGGGGTCTTCATCAGTGCGTCGCTAACAATGCCATTCTGAAGATAACGCGTAGGAAGGCTTTCGCGACCAAATATGAATTCGTAATCAAATATAGCTTTTGTTGGGGTTCGATCGCGTAAAAATGAATGTGTCGTTCACCCACCACCACCCGACACAGCGAATTTAGCAAGGTTTATCACGTGAACAAAACAAGTCATTTAGCGATTGCTTAAGCTCACCGGTGCAATGGCAAGTACACACAAAAGCTTTACAATTGAGTACGACGTTTCGCTCGTGAATACAATCAGCAAATACAGTATACTCACAGCGGTGACATCGTATTCGCAATTCTGGCAAATCTCCTGATGAAGCTGGTTGTAACCACCAGCGAAACGTCGTACTCAGTTGTAAATGTTGCGAATTGACTCGCCACCGCAACGCCGGTGCTGAAATCATCGCATAATTGGCACGTTTTGTTCACGTGACAGACTCTCACGAATTGTCTGCGTCGGGTGGCGGTGAGTTCACGACATATTTATATTTACGCGATCTAACCCAAACAAAATCTTGATTATGAACGCCACTCTCAGTTGGGATGATCGTAGCATCAATCGTCACCATCACCATCATCAACCTCCTCGACTCCCGTCCCCACATACCCCTACCAGCCCCCGCCACCCTGCACCACCCAACTCGTCGTCATCATCATCATCATCTATTAAACTCTTTTAACTTTTTTAAAATTTGTGCAGGTAAAGCCCCACTGAGCTATATAGCTATCACCAGTTAGAGTTCGACGAAGTGGCCGTTATCATCGTGTGGGAATTTACAGCAGCAGCCAAATAATCACAACGCTTGGTGATGTTCATTATAAATGTGGAGGGGACAGACCGGAGGACCGCGGAGAGAGAGAGAGACACGCAAACTCCAAATATACAGCAGCAGGCGTCAGGTCGAGATCAAATCTACAGCCTCCTGCCAACCAGCGAGGTAGTTAACATCTCACCACGGGGAGGTGGAGAGAGAGACACGCAAACTCCAAATATAGAGCAGGCGTCTTGGTCGGGATCGAGCCCTCGACCTCCTGTATACCAGGCGAGGCAGATAACATCTCTCAACCAGATAACATCTTGCCACCACCATCATCATCATCACCACCACCGCCACCACCACCCCCTTTGCATTACGTAACACACGTGCCGCTCCAGACTAATTCCCCTTCATCCAGATTAACCGTGACGTAGGCAGGAGCGAGTCTTGGGCTGAGCTGAGTCGGGGCCGTCAGTGTCCCCCTCTCCCCCACACCCCCCACACCCCCACACACCCACACCCCCCCTCCCCCACACCCCCACACCCCCACACCCCCACTCCCCCACACGCCCACTCCCCCACACCCACCCCGGCACAGACCACCCCCCCCCCCCCAGCGTCGCCGCAGGAATAGGGGGTGACGATGGTGGGGGGCTGGTTGATCTCCCACGGTGCAATACTTACACAGGGAGGGGGAGGAGAGAGAGGAGGCAAGCCCCCCCCCACCCGCACCACTGCCCAGGCCCCCCCCCCTGCACCACTTCCCCCTCACCCCTCTGCACACCCCCCCCCCCCCGCCCACCAACATAAAGGGGGAAGGGAATTGGATTTTAATGAAAAGGGTTTCCAAGAGGAATGGACGATTTTAATTTATTTGTACGTATCATGTTCCCTTTAAATATAAATGAGTGTATTTAGACACGATACAGTCGTTTGTGATTATTGAAGGCTGTGTTACTCAATAGCTACTTAATAGCGTTACTATCCATACGCTCACTTTAAACAAGTTTGGTCATCAGAAAATATATTTTGAATTACGAATGATGGTTCCGAGGTGTTAACACGTGCAGCCTCCAACTCATATCATCCACTCTGTCTCACCACGGGCCTACGTGCTGCGAAGGATACGAAGGGTAATTGCCCGAAACGTCGTCTATGAGTTTGTTTTTGGCAGGGTCGGTCCTGCTACGTTGGGAAGTTCGGCCTAAAATTCCGTTTCGCTGTTTGTGAAGCCGAAACGAGGGGACAACGCTCCCCGAATTCCGCACGGACGGATTCATGATCCCCCCCCTCCCGCCCCCCACTTTTCTGTGCTGCCGTCTCTCGTGGCTCGACGGCGAAATCGGGAATTTCACAAAAATCTCGAAGTGATCCGCCGCGGTGGCTAGGAAATGTTAACTTCCTCGCCTGGTCTACAGGAGGTCGTGGGTTCGATCCCGACCCTGTCGCCTACTGTATATTTGGAGTTTGCGTCTCTCTCTCTCTCTCTCCCTCTCCACGTGGCCACGTGGATTTTTCTCCGGTTCCTCCGGTCTTTCCCTCCACATCAGGCGTTTAGAAGAGTTGGTTGCTGCTATACATTTGCACGTAATGGGTAAGCCACTTCGTCGATCTATCACTTGTCATGGCCAGGTCACTTGTGAAACAGAGCGACATTGCTCAGTGGGTCTTGCCTAGTAAAATAAAATAAAAAAAATGTAAACTGTTTGAAACCGCTGGATCCCAGGCGCGTGCCACCACGTTTGGATAGGATATGCAAAACACGTTTCGACGCTATAGATGGCTGGCCTTCAGGAAAATTTGAACAAGGAAATATTTCGTAACAAAAACAACATTTCCAATTTCTGTGCACTTAGTGCTCGCGATGTCAACTTGCAGCGCCGCCTCGCGGTGTTCGCTCGTTGTCGTAGAGAGAGAGAGAGGGGGGGGGGCGACTCAGAGAGAGGAACGACTCAGACAGAGAGAGGGGGAACGACTCAGAGAGAGAGGGGGACTCAGAGAGAGAGAGGGGGACGACTTAGAGAGAGAGGACGGGGACGACTCAGACAGAGAGAGAGGCGGGGGGGGGGGGGCGACTCAGACAGAGAGAGAGGGGGGGACGGACTCAGACAGAGAGAGAGGGGACGACTCAGAGAGAGAGAGGGGACTCAGAGAGAGAGAGAGGGGACGACTTAGAGAGAGAGGACGGGGACGACTCAGACAGAGAGAGAGAGGGGGGGGGGCGACTCAGAGAGAGAGAGAGGGGGGCGACTCAGACAGAGAGAGAGGGGGGACGACTCAGACAAAGAGAGAGGGGGACGACTCAGAGAGAGAGAGGGCGACTCAGAGAGAGAGAGGGGGAGGACGACTCAGAGAGAGAGGGGGAGGACGACTCAGAGAGAGAGAGGGAGGACGACTAAGACAGGGAGAGAGGGGGACGACTCAGAGATAGAGGGGCGACTCAGAGAGAGAGGAGGGGACGATATATATAGAGAGAGAGAGAGGGGGGGACGACTTAGAGAGAGAGAGGGGGGACGACTTGGAGAGAGAGGGGGCGACTCAGAGAGAGAGGGGACGACTCAGAGAGAGAGGGGACGACTCAGAGAGAGGGGGGACGACTCAGAGAGAGAGGGGGACGACTCAGAGAGAGAGAGGGAGACGACTCAGAGAGAGAGAGGGAGGGGACGACTCAGAGAGAGAGGGGACGACTCAGAGAGAGAGAGGGGACGACTCAGAGAGAGAGAGGGAGGGGACGACTCAGAGGCGCCAGGAGGAGGAACTACAACATGCTCGGATGACAGCAGCGATTTCTCAAGCTCTGCCGTCCTCTTTATACGAGTCAGGCGTTATCGACACAATTAAAGACCCGCACGTGGTCTAAGTACAATAACGTCTAGGTATATACACGTACGTATGCAAGTTGAACTTCTTTCGCACCGTACGTAGCCAACCGTGCTAATCGGAGGTGCGGGTGAAGGACAACAAACTAAACACAAAGAGCAGGGTTCAGACATTAGTCTGTCAATCTAGATGACTTGCAAGTGCATAGCTCCTAGTGGCTTCCTAATATTGGAGGGAAGAGCGTTCCAGACGGCCGCAGAAGCGCATCCGAAAGCGTGCGATACCGTGACCACCGTCCGTGTCCGATGGCCAGCCCGATACCAGCCGCTGCCGCTGCGACGTTGATCGGACTTGGCGTGATGGTCTCTGATCCTTGACGAGACCAGCGAGGTTTTGCGGTTCATCTGGGGCCCAAGCCCTGTGTGTGTGTCTGTGTGTGTCTGTGTGTGTGTCTGGCTGGGTCATGTAGCCCGCATGCCCAGCCACCGCATGCCGAAACAGCTTTTGTTCGGCCGGATCGAGGGGGCTAAACGGGCGCGGCACGGGCTAGAGAAGAGATGGAGTGATGTGGTACAGGAGGACGTGGAGCTGAGTGGACTTGCCGATGACTGGTACCAGCGGTGTCAAGATCGGCCTCTGTGGAGGAGGCTCGTGAAGGACGCTACTGGGCAGTTGGAGGCAGTCTCCTCCAAAAACAACGGAGGCGGAGGAGCGACGCTCACAACAACGAGCGGAGCGCCGGGTGGCTAAAGCACAGCAGATTGGCACAGTAGGGGCACAGGTGGTGCACCAGCCAGTCATCTCAGTCATCTTAGTCAGTCGACCCGTGGCACTTGGGTCTGCCCCGTGACCTCCTGCCCGCGAGCGTTCGATACTTCACGTGGCCTCAAGGTGCACATGGCCTGGTACAAGCGTCGTGGTGACGTCACCGCCACTTAGTGGCGAATGGCGGTTGTTGTTGTGCCTGTGTGTGTGTCTGTGTGTGTGTGGGTGTGTGTGTCTGTGTGTGGGTGTGTGTGTCTGTGTGTGGGTGTGTGTGTCTGTGTGTGTGTGGGCGTGTGTATTTGTGTGTGGGTGTGTGTGTCTGTGTGTGGGTGTGTGTGTGTGTGTGTCTGTGTGTGTGTGTGATGAGCACTCTGGAACGTGACCTGGTGCCAGGAACGAGATGGGGCCCCGGTCACTCCGTAGCCCCTCCCCCCCAACTTCTCTTACTCCTCCGGCACCGTGTGGGAGGGAGAGTGGGGGGGGGGGTGCTGCTGGTGCAGTTGCACCGCCTGCGCTCTGGACAGCTATACCAATGTTCAGAGCATGGGGGGGAGGGGGGGCATGGTACAGGCGAGGCGTGCGGGGGCAGTGCCAGAGGTCCCTGTGTTGGCAGGGACCCCGCAGGGGGTGGGAGGGGGGGGACTGCGGGGAGCCGCAGGGCGCTCGCCAGCTGGGCACGGCTTGAGGATATCCGCGCGACGTCATCATCAGCAGCAGCAGCAGCGGATAGAGCACGGCTGTCGCTGGCCACCAAAGGGGCTGACTTTGGTGGCCAAACGCGGCACGGCTCGACCGCCGCTTCGCTCAATCGCGCCAAAGTCCCCCCGCCCCCACCCCGCGTCGTCGCTACAAATATCTTGAGTTGTTGTTTTTGTTTTTGTTGTTGTTTTTGTTGTTGTTTTTGTTGTTGTTTTTGTTGTCGATAGAATTGTCCTCCACCGACCGCCGCCGCCGTTACCAGAACGGGTCACACCACACGACCCCATCGGCTCGAATTGGTTTTTTTTAAAGAGCACCTCCCCCCCGCCCCTCCGATTAGCACGGTTGGCTACGTACGGTGCGAAAAAAAATCAACATACATACATAGCCTCTTCAACATACATACATAGCCTCTTTAACATACATGCATAGCCTCTTCAACATACATACATAGCCTCTTCAACATACATACATAGCCTCTTCAACATACATACATAGCCTCTTCAACATACATACATAGCCTCTTCAACATACATACATAGCCTCTTCAACATACATACATAGCCTCTTTAACATACATGCATAGCCTCTTCAACATACATACATAGCCTCTTCAACATACATACATAGCCTCTTTAACATACATGCATAGCCTCTTCAACATACATACATAGCCTCTTTAACATACATACATAGCCTCTTTAACATACATGCATAGCCTCAACAACATACATACATAGCCTCTTCAACATACATACATACATAGCCTCTTCAACATACATACATAGCTTCTTCAACATACATACATACATAGCCTCTTCAACATACATACATACATAGCCTCTTCAACATACATACATAGCCTCTTCAACATACATACATAGCCTCTTCAACATACATACATAGCCTCTTTAACCAAAGGTTCGGATCTCTCTCCCTGTCTTTCCATGTGCCGTGTCCTTCTCATCGTGATCGTGACCTCCCTTCCACGTTGCTCTGTCCATGATATTTACCAAGGAACTCTGCCTTCGATTCTCCTCCCAGTTGATTCCAGTTGTTAAAATCTCTCCTGCGACTTAAAACCGCGGTCTCCCCCGGCCTTCTTGTACGTAGAATCCCCCAAACCTCGTCACACGCACGAAACGCATGAGCTCCTATCCGCTGTACTGTCAATAGAACGGCGCTGTCCGTTACTGGCCGCTCGGCGTCTATCGTCGTCTCAGGCCGGGTGCTCGCCAGCTGCGGTGGCACGCGAGGCCGCTGAACTTCTCCCCTCGCCCTCTTGCGCCTCTCCGGGAGCCGCGAGAATTCCCACGCGTGTCCTGCACTCGCAACACTGCCAGCCAATCCCGCCATCTCTCCTCCTCCTCCTCCTCTCTCTCGCCCACACCCTCCCCCCTACGCCGGCACACACCCCGCGCGCTCACAGCTGTCGAGGTCTCACTCGGCGTTCCAGACTCTCGCACTGCAGACGCGCGCAGATAACGCGTGACGCTCATTGCCCTCCTCCACCTCCTCCCTCCCGCCACCCACTTCTCTACCCACCCCCCCCACCCCCAACATCCCCACCTCTCCTCCCTCGCTCCCTCTCTCTCTCTCTCCCGATCGCACGCCTCTCCCTCCAACCCTCTCTCTCTCTCTCCTTCCCCACCTCCCTCTCTCCGGAGCCTGCCCGCCCATCCGCTCGCGCGCGTGTGTGTGTGTCTGTGCGCGCGTGTGTGTGTGTGTGTGTGCGCGCGCGCGTGTGTGTGTGTGTGTCTGCGCGCACGCGCGTGTGTGTGTGTGTCTGCGCGCGTGTAAACCTCGCGAGTCCGGGGGAGGAGGAGAAGGAGGTGGTGGGAGGTGCGCTCAGGTGACCGATAGCGCAACTCGCATAGAGAGACTCAGACTCCTTCCCTCCGTGCCCCTCGCTCCTCTCCTCTTCGTCTCCTCCCGCCTCTTCGGTCTCTGTCTCTGTCGCTCTTTCGGCGCGGACGTCACCTGGCCGCTCTTGAGGAATATTTCGCGGCCCCCCGCTTTGCCTCCGTCCGGGTGATTGGGAGGCGAGAGGGTGAGGGGGTTCTGGGGGGGGGGGGGGGGCCCAGGGACCCCGTCTCTGATCTCCCGGACCGCTGACGAAGCCCGCGAGCCAGGATCCTGCGTGGCGACTCCCGGAAGCTCCCGGAGGCTTGCGGGGCTGAGATGAGCGGCGAGGAGAGGCGAGGGGAGGTGACGCGGTGAGACGCGGGGTGAGATAGGGCGTGCGGTGTGTCTGCGTGTCTGTCTGCGTGTCTGTGTCTGTCTGCGTGTCTGTCTGCGTGTCTGTGGGTGTAGCGGTTCGCGCGCTGGCGCTACGAACCTGGCGATTTCTGCTCACGAGCAATAACAGTGGCGAACATTTCAACCGGTCGTGGGCCTCCCCTAGGTCGACTCAGCCTCAAATGAGTACCTGGTGTGGTGCATAAGCATTTCCACTCGGGAGATAAAGGCAGCCGGGTGTGGTGTTGGCCACCGACCCCCTCGTGTGCCGTGCCGGCATTCATAGGTGCTCGCTAACAGCCCTTGTCCTAACAGTATATTAATGGTTGACTTAAAGCTTTCGTGACTACAGGAATTCGTATTCTTAATAGTATATTAAAGGCTCTACGGGGGATCTTTGTTTGGTGCTAGAATATGTGTTTGTTTAAGTGTCTTCCTGTCATCGTGTGTGGCGAGCGGCGTCGTAGCGGTTAGTGTGCTGCGCTACGAACCCGCCGAGCCGCGTTCAATTGTAGCTCGCGATCAGCAACAGGGGCGAATATTCCCGTTAGTCCTGGACTTCCACGTGTGTTGACTCAGCACTCAATAAGGGCATGGCGCTGAGGGGAGACAAAGGCGGCCGGGCGTGGTGCTGTCCATCCACCTCATCTTGTGCCGTGCCGGCTTTCATAGGTGCTCGCTCACAGCACTTGTCCCAAGAGTCTGTGAAGGCTATACGGGGGATATTTGTCTTTGTATGTATGTGCGCCTGTTTTTGTGTCTATTCGGGTGTGAGCGTGTGGCCCTGTATCGATATGGTGGGGAGTTGCGCTACGAACCTGGCGACCCGAGTTCGAATCCCTATCACGGCAAACACCGGTGACGATTATCTGAACTGGTCCTGGGCCTCCCATAGGTCGACTCAGCCTCAAATGAGTACCTGGTGCGATGTGTAAACATCGCCACTGGGGAGACAAAGGCGGCCGCGCGTGGTGTTGGGCCACCCAGCCCCTCGTGTGACGTGCCGGCTTTTATAGATGCTCGCTAACAGCACTTGCCCCTACAGTCTGTTAAGGCTATACGGGGGATCTTTATATTTTATCTTTGTGTGTCAATATGGGTATGAGTATATGCGTATGCGTGTACATATATGGCTGTAGGTGTGATTGGGGCTATGTGAGCGCGCGTGAGTGTGTGTGTGTCCCCGTGAGTATGCGTGCGCGTGTGTGCACGAGCGCACGCGTGTGCGTGCGTCTGACCGTGTGTGCGAGTGTTCGTGTGTGTGAGTATGTGTGTCTGCATACATGCGTGTCTGTATTTGTGTGTGCGAGTGAGTGTGTCTCTGTGTGTAAATGTACGTGCGAGTGTGTATGTGCGTATCCGTGTGTGTATCCGTTTTGAATTCGTGTGTCTGCGTATAAGCGCCCGAATGGGTCGCGGTAGTGCAGTGGTTCCCTGAGTGAGCGACTGCACTAGCGGTGACCCTAGTTCGATTCTTGCTCACGACCGACGTTGGTGACCGGTCCTGGGCCTCCGGTAGGTTGACTCGGCCTCAATGAGTATCTGTGTCCATGCGTATGCGTCCGTCAATCCATCACTCCAAAGACAAATATAAAAATCTCCCATATAGCCTTTACACACTTTGGGATAAGTGCCTGTTAGCGAGCACCTATGAAATCTGGAACGGCACACGAGGGGGTGGTGTGGCCAGAACCACTCCCGACAGCCTTTGTCTCCCCAGTGGCGATGTCTATACGCGACACCAGGTACCCAT
The DNA here is from genome assembly GCF_048934315.1 of Petromyzon marinus. Lineage (NCBI taxonomy): Eukaryota > Metazoa > Chordata > Hyperoartia > Petromyzontiformes > Petromyzontidae > Petromyzon > Petromyzon marinus. The sequence goes on from NC_133691.1 coordinate 12,143,307, forward strand.
TTGAGACCGTGTCGACCTAGGAGAGGCCCAGGACCGGTTGGTTCAGACAATCGTCACCGATGCTGTTGGCCGTGAGCGGGAATCGAACTCGGGTCGCCGGGTTCGCAGCGCAGCGTAGCGCTAACCGCTACACCACCGCTCCCCGCAATCCATCACTGGCGAACCAACACCCCTCGCTGTGTCGAGCCGCGGGTCTCGGTTGTCCGTCCCACCTGCGCAGGTAGGACGCAGGTAGGACGCAGGTAAGACGCAGGTCGGACGCAGGTGTTTGTTCGTGCGCGTGACGCGGGGAGCGGTGGCGCAGTGCTACACGCAAAAAGCTGCCCATTAGCACCTCCCATACTTGACCTCCCCTAGCTCGACTCGGCACCGGGGAGGCAAAGGCGGCTGGGTATTGATTTCGTTGTCTGTGCGTCCGTGTGTTCGGAGCGGTGGCGCAATGGTTAGTGCGTTGCGCTACGAACCCGACAACCCGAGTTCAATTCCCGCTCACGGCCAACACCGCTGTCGATGATTTGAACCGGTCCTAGGCCTCCCCTAGGTCGACTCGGCCTCAATATTTTAGCTGTATAAACATCGCCACTGGGAAGAAAAAGGCGGCCAGGGATGGTGGGTACCGGCCTCCATAGGTGCTCGCTAACAGCACTTGCCTCAAAAGTCTGTGAACGCTGTACAGGGGATCGTTGTCTTTGTTGGGAGCGGTGGCACTACGAAACCAGCTACCCGAGTTCGAATTCCACTCACGAACAACAGCAGTGATGCATATTTGAACCGATCCTGGGCCACCCCTAGGTCAAGTCAGCCTTAATGGAATACCTGGTGCGGTGTGTAAACATCGCTACTGGGGAGACAAAGGCTGCTCGCTTGCAGCACTTTCCCCAACAGGCTGCGTGGGCTACTCGAGGGATCTTTGCCTTGGTTGTGTGCATGCTCCCGTCTGATGCTGAAGTCACTGCCATCACATTCCAGTTCCTCAATGAATCCATCCGCGCGCGTCATCACCCGAGGACTGGAAACCCCGGGGTGGAGTTTGTAGACTCCTCAACCCGGCGCCACGAGGCGACACAGAAGCGTCGGGAAATTCACCCTCGTCACAAAACCACCACCTCCATCATTACCTACAACAGCAAACAACAACAATGACAACAGCCGCCAACAACAACAGCCGCTGAGTGGCGGTGACGTCACCACGGCGCCTGTGCCAGGCTAGGTGCACTTTGAAGCCACGTGAAGTGTCGAAGGCTCGCTTACAGGCGATCACGGGACAGATCCAGGTGCCGGGGATCGACTGAGATGACTGGCAGATGCACCACATGTGCTCCTTACTGTGCCAACAACTGCACCACTACCACCACCACCACATTCTCCACCACCAAAGTCACCATCACCACCACCACCACATTCTTCAACAACTTCCTCCACCACGACCAACAACAAAGTCAACAACATCGTGTTCCAGTGAGCGTCACGCGGAGGTCACGCGGAGGTCACCGCGAATGTCAGAGGTCACCGTGAGCAGAGAAGTGAGGACGTGAGGGGGGGGGGTCGTGGAGGGGGGTCGCTGCCTGCCCCCATCCCCTTCCCCCCCAACTGTTGTACGGAGTGGCGGGGGGGGCAATACATTTCAATCCCCCCCCCCCAAAAAAAAAGTAGTCCCTGCATGGTCCCCCCGTTAGCAATGCTTGGCGTGGGTCTCGTAGCCAAACGCGTTCCTCTGACGTTACAGTCACCAGCAGCGCGGTGAAGCAAGGTCAGACGAGCCCCTGCGGCGCGCACGGACACCCCCGTCCCAGCCGGGGCAGCGGACTGTGAGTCGGGCTACACGGGGCGCGTTGCGTTCATCGGGGGGCACTCCGCCTGGGTGGGTGAGAAGACTCGCAGACGCCCGAAGGAAAAATCGCACGTGATGACGCGGCGGCAACAGACTTTCGTTGTTGCTGTGGAGGGATGATTGCGAGAGTACTTTGTTTTGTTCGTCATGTGGTGCGCAACGACGCTGACGACGGTTTCAGGGTGGTGCTCTTCACTCATTTTCGGAGTGGTGGGGGCGCACCCTTTGGCCGATAAGACATTATCAGCGTGCGAGTGCCGCCGCAACCATTTGAAACCAGCGTTGGGGTTTGACAGCAGCACGATGATGGGGGAGTGCTTACACGTGTTGCGCGTTGTCGGGGGCCGCACTGAAGGCCACCAGCGACCCTCCAGCGGCGCGCGGGCCTTGCAATGAAGAAGGCTGATTCGGGGTGATGCCTCTGATCGTTCTGCGTCCAACAACAACAACAACAAACTGTACAGAGTCATGAATATCAACACAATGTGTTTGTGTGTGTGTGGCCTTAAAATATATTAAAAAAAACCACGCATGTAGTAGGCGACGTTTCGGGTGCTGACCCTCTTTCGCTGCACTAAACGGGTGTCTGACTACCAGTTGGCCAGTGTTGCTTCCAGCAAAGCCTGACTCGGCTTGCGTTGAATCGTCGCTGCCGAAATAATGCGCTCCGAGAAGGCCGTGGTGGCTGATGGAATGTGTCGAAAAAAAAAAGAGACTTACGTATATTTGCACATATTGGGGACGAGTATGTGAAGGAGGGCGGATTGCTTGCTAATTTATTATCCTTCCATTCCAATCCTCCCCGCCGTCCCGCCACTCCCCCGCGATGCCCACTCAGCCCCCCCCCCCCCATGCCTCGGCATTTATTTCAGCGGGAGATAGTGGGGGAGGAGGTAGCGGGCGGGTGGTGGATGGGGGAGGGGGGTGGTGTGTGTGGTGGTGGCGAGGCAGTGCGTGCGTTCCGCGTGGTGAATGCAAAGCGGCCTTGGCATCGTCGTCATCATCATCATCAGCACCGCCACAAACATCGCGGCGGCTGTGATGGTGCTGGCGCTCAGCGCCGAGACGCATTCCTTGCATATTAATGAGCGCGATTGGGGGGGAGGTGCAAGGAGTGCCGGGGGGGGGGGGGGTACGGCTCGTACAAAGGTCCCCCGTATAGCCTTTAACAGATTGTGGGGCAATTGCTGTTAGCGAGCACCTACGATGGTACGGCACGGCGTGCGCTGCATCACGCGACGACGGCCGCCTTTGTCTCCCCAGTGGCGGTGTTTACACATCGCACCAGCTAAACAATTGAGGCCGAGTCGACCTAGAGGAGGGCCAGGACCGGTTCAGATAATCGACACCGGTGCCGGCTGCGAGCGGTAATGGAACTCGGGTCGCCGGCCTCGTGGCGCAGCGTAGCGCCAACCACCGCGCCGCCGCCCCTCTCGAGTGACAGGTGGGGAGGCAGGGAGGGTTGGGTCCTGCGACGGAGTGGCAGCCAGAGCAGAGCGCACGCGCCCGCCGGGACCCCCATCGGGGAGATGGAGCGGTGGTGGTGGTGGTGGGGGGGGGGGGGGAGGGGACAAAGGGTGGACTTCAATCCAGCAGTGGATAGACCGTGGCCCGTGCCCAGCTGGGCCAGCTCTGTGGAGCCTGGTGCCGCGCTGGAGATCTCAGGCGGATTCAGCTGCCTCGTCGAATCTACGGAATCCAAGGAGCCGGATTCAGCGACACGGGGGGGAGGGGCGGTGTGTGGAGCGGGTGGCGATGAGAGTGAGATGGGTTGGACATGGAGTGCCAGGGGGGTGAAGGAAGTTGTAGGGGGTGGGGGGGGGGGGTGCTGCTGATTTGTCGGGGAGGGTGGCGGAAGGAGTTGCGATGCGTCAGATTGTTGGCTGGGGTGTGGGTGGGTGGTCGTGATGGGAGGTGAGGAGATGCGGGGATATCGAGGGGGTTGTGGAGAGGGGTGGGGGTGTTGGGGTCACGGGAGTCTATTGGGGGTGGGTGGTGTTGGTGATGGGGTTTAGATGGGGTGGAGGTGGGGTTTTGTGGGGGGAGGGGAAGGGAGGGGTGGGGGTGTCCGTGGGAGCGCGGGGGTCCGCGCCGCAGGTGGTGCTCCCGCATCTGTGCGCGTTCACACGCGCCTCGCGCGCGCGCGCGTCACGTGTTGTCGAGCAGCGCATGACGATTCGTCGACGGTTTTATTCATCATCATCATTATTTATCTTAATTATTTATCATAATTATTAACCATAATTATTTATCATAATCATTTATCGTCATTATTTATAATCATCATTATTATTCCAATGGTTTGTCCAGGAAAGCCTCACTCTGACTCTCATTGGGGTCGTGCCAAGTTTTCGCGGCAGGGAGCGATGGACTATCTTGGTGCGCCGTGGGGTCCCATTCGAGCCGACTCTCGTCGAATTCGTACTCTCGTCGAATTGTTCTTTCAAATGTATTCGACCGTGATGCCGCCGCACAATCGCCTACCCTCGCAACAGCTCTACCCCCGTACAGGTGGGAGCAGGTGCAGATTAGGTTCACATTTGATGGCAAGCCCAGGGCGTGGCTCCTCCTCGACATCCGCCCACGGGAATGCAGTTGAAACAGATGGAGATTAGTCCACACACTCTGCTCTTCCGCCTTCTCCCGGCGAGCCAAGTCACGGCTCCTCCTCGACGCCCACCCACGGGGAGGGAGTTTCACAACACCACCTCTGTGTGATGCACCAACCATGGCTGCGCCCTCCACGGTGCTAAGTTACAGGCCACGTGCACCGTATCCACCGCCACCGCCTGGGCTAAAGTTGCTCCTCTGTCAAATATAAAGTGGTCTCTTCACCTCCCCATTTAGCACGGGTTACACTCTTAAAATTGATACAGAATCAGAGTCTTTAGACTGGAGGAGGAGGAAGAATCCGATGAGCCATGATGCTCTTTGTCACCGATTTTCAGTATGTGCGGGTCACAGAGATTCGTGCTCTACTCTGAATTTAAATCGGTTTTGCGGATCCAATTTCAATGAAGGGGTTCGTTTCCCAATTTTGGGCTTATTATCTGGCAATGCGCAAACTGCTTGTCTGTTAATTATATATTAATTATATGTTGAGTGTGTGTTAATTATATGTTAATTATATGTTGAGTGTATGTTCATTATATGCGAATTTTCCAGCCGTTCATATCCTGAACGTGATTCAAACTTCCAAGTGTTCTCAAGGTACCGCGGTACAAAGTTTGGGTGTCCTCTACCTTGTCGTAGACACTGCCACTCCGCTGTGGGGTTCACAAAGGGGCCATCGACAAGATGCTGGTTAAAGAAGGCAAAATAATTGTTATTTCATCGAGAGGGGTAGTCAGCCATCGGCATATGAGGAAAGGTCTCTGTGTGAGTCTATGAGTCTCTGTGCGAGTCTTTGGGTCTCTGTGTGAGTCTATGGGTCTCTATGTGAATCTATGGGTCTCTGTGCGAGTCTATTGGTCTCTGTGTGAGTCTATTGGTTTTTGTGTGAGTATATGAGTCTCTGTGCGAGTTTATGAGTATCTGTGCGAGTCTATGGGTTTCTGTGTGAGTCTGGGTCTCTGTGTGAGTCTATTGGATTCTCTGTGTGAGTCTATCGGTCTTTGTGTGAGTATATGGACCTCTGTGTGAGTCTATAGGTCTCTGTGTGAGTCTATGGGTCTCTGTGCGAGTCCATGGACCTCTGTGTGAGTATATGGACCTCTGTGTGAGTCTATGGACCTCTGTGTGAGTCTATGGACCTCTGTGTGAGTCTATGGGTCTCTGTGTGAGTCTATTGGTCTCTGTGTGAGTCTTTGGGTCTCTCGTGTGCCATGCTGGCTTTCATGGGGTGCTCACTAACAGTACTTGCCACGAAAGGCTTATACGTGGGATTTCTACGGGTCTTTGTGAGTCTATATGGATTTCTGTATTAGCCTGTGGCTCTCTGTGTGAGTCCCCGTGTGAGTATATGGGTTTCTCTGAGTATGTGGGTCTCTGTGTGATTGTACGAAATTGTTTCTGTCTGCTTCCCTCATTGTTATCTCGACTCTGTTATTGGCGTCACGGTTATGGGGTAGAGAGGTCATTCGCATCTCTCTCATAGAACTATTCAACAATCTGGTTCACACTGCTCCATGCGTCCCGCTACGGAGAGAAATAGTCAACATATGACGATTCATTTTGCAGTCATTCGTGACCGAGCTGAGACGAGCTGAGACCACGAATGACAACACCGTGAACTCACCACACCGTGAACTCACCACACCGCAAACTCACCACACCATCAACTCACCACACCGCGAACTCACCGCACCATCAACTCATCGCACCATCAACTCACCACGCCATCAACTCACCGCACCATCAACTCACCACACCGCGAACTCACCGCACCGCAAACTCACCGCACCGCAAACTCACCACACCATCAACTCACCACACCGCAAACTCACCGCACCATCAACTCACCACACCATCAACTCACCACACCATCAACTCACCACACCGCAAACTCACCACACCATCAACTCACCACACCGCGAACTCACCGCACCATCAACTCACAGCACCATCAACTCACCGCACCATCAACTCACCGCACCATCAACTCACCGCACCATCAACTCACCACACCATCAACTCACCGCACCATCAACTCACCACACCATTAACTCACCGCACCGCGAACTCACCACACCATCAACTCACCGCACCATCAACTCACCACACCGCGAACTCACCACACCGCGAACTCACCGCACCATCAACTCACCACACCATCAACACACCACACCATCAACTCACCACACCATCAACTCACCACACCATCAACTCACCACACCATCAACTCACCACACCATCAACTCATCGCACCATCAACTCACCGCACTGCGAACTCACCGCACCATCAACTCACCACACCATCAACTCACCACACCATCAACTCACCGCACCATCAACTCACCACACCGTGAACTCCCACACCATCAACTCGCCACACCGCGAACTCACCACACCGTGAACTCCCACACCATCAACTCACCGCATCGCTAACTCACCGCACCGAGAAACTCACCGCATCGCTAACTCAGTGTCTCCGTGTCTCGGGTGTTCATTGTCTCCGTGTCTCAGGAGAGCAGCGTCTCAGTTGTTCACATTCTCGTGGCTGAGCGACTCGGGGGTTCAATGTCTCAGTTTACCAACTTGTCACGTGCCACTCGCGCGAAGCGTCTGGACTGGACACTCGTGCGCTGAGACTCTGAGAATTCGCCTTCCGTGTGTGTCTAGATATCAATACAAGGATGATTGCGTCAACTGTCTATTCGATTCTCCGAATCATCCGCGTCTGTGGGTCCGATGTCAGCCTTGTACGGTTCTGGGTCACGCTGTTAGTCGATCAGTTCAGTTCCGTTTATTGTGATGTACCCTGTGGGTCAAGAAGCTCTTAAATCGGGGTTCATCGACAAAAACAACACCACTTTTCCGCTCCACCACCACCACCACCCTCTCATATTGGCTCTGTGTAACACGAATAATATGCAGAGCCCTTTGCCAATCCACGGCTGAATGAAGCCCTCCCCAAGTGGCGTGTCTGGCGGGGGCAGTTCAATCATACTTCACCACGCTGGTCGGTGCGGGTTGGTGTTCGACGTTGTCGTGGGCGATTGGGGGTGGAGGTGGGGGGCGAGAAGCACCGGTTTAGATACCACTCGCCACTGACGTTAGCCGTGGCCCGGAATCAAACCCTGGTCGTGGGGTGCGTAGCGCAGATCGAGACTGGCCGACACTCTCAGAGGAGATGTCCGAATATCCATAGGGTCTCATCTGCGGGTGCAAAGGAGGCATCGATTAAGCGATTGATTCTGAGAGTTTCCAACCTGGCATCACCCACCCTGCCAGCCAGTCACCTCCTTGTCAACCTCAGCCTGGCATCACCCACCCTGACAGCCAGTCACCTCCTTGTCAACTTCAGCCTGGCATCACCCACGCTGCCAGCCAGTCACCTCCTTGTCAACCTCAGCCTGGCATCACCCACCCTGACAGCCAGTCACCCCTTGTCAATCTCAGCCTGGCATCACCCACCCTGCCAGCCAGTCACCTTCTTGTCAACCTCAGCCTGGCATCACCCACGCTGACAGCCAGTCACTCCTTGTCAACCTCAGCCTGGCATCACCCACCCTGCCAGCCAGTCACCTTCTTGTCAACCTCAGCCTGGCATCACCCACGCTGACAGCCAGTCACTCCTTGTCAACCTCAGCCTGGCATCACCCACGCTGCCAGCCAGTCACCCCTTGTCAACCTCAGCCTGGCATCACCCACCCTGCCAGCCAGTCACCCCTTGTCAACCTCAGCCTGGCATCACCCACGCTGCCAGCCAGTCACCCCTTGTCAACCTCAGCCTGGCATCATCCACGCTGCCAGCCAGTCACCCCTTGTCAACCTCAGCCTGGCATCACCCACCCTGCCAGCCAGTCACCCCTTGTCAACCTCAGCCTGGCATCACCCACGCTGCCAGCCAGTCACCCCTTGTCAACCTCGTGATTTCCACCCGGGTTCTCTCACTGAGTTCAGCTTCCCCAGGTGTGGGATCCAGTGCTTGAGTGGGTGGCTTGTGGGTTGTTGTTGTTGGTGGGTTGTTGTTGGTGGGTTGTTGGTGGGTTGTTGGTAGGGTTGGTGGATCACGTAGATATGTGTTCAGTGTTTACGCACCTCAACACCTCAACTCCGGTTGAGAGCATTGACGCATGAGCTCTGTCTGTCTCTCTGCGGAAGCCTCACGTGGAGACGTCTTGAGACTCCGGGAGGCTGGAGACTGCCCTTTGTCCCGACTACCCCTAACTTCGCTGCCCTTCACTTGAGTGTCCGTTACCATAAGCTCCCTTACCTCTCAGTTCATAACCTCGCCACCCCTCCCCTCCCCGTTACCTCCCTCTCCTCTCACTTAGCTGCCCTTCTTAGCACGCTGCCCCTTATATCCCCCCAGCCTCCCCCCCGCCCTCCTCCACTCACGCTGCACGCGCGGCTCCGCGCTCACGCGGTTCGCCACGCGCGGCTCGCGTCGAGGAGAGAGTTCATGCAAAGGCGAATGAGGAGCGAATTCGGCCGAGCGAGGGGAAACAGCGCGCCGCAGCGACCCAATAATCCGAGCCGCGTGCGCGCGGCTGATAAAGCGGCGGCGGCGGCGGCGGCGGCGGCAGCGCCCCACGCGCCGCGCGCGCGCTCCGCTCCTGCCGCTGCTGCCCCCTGCGCGGGGTGGGGGGGGGGGTTGGGGGTGCACGGGGGTGGGGGAGGGCGCGCGCGCGCGCGCGCGCGGGGGAGGGGAGGTTGCGCACAGAGGCTGGCGGGGGCGATAAGACGCGCAGTGTCTGTTTGACGGACGGCGCGAGGCGGTGTGTGTGTGTAGGCGTGTGTGTGTGTGTGTCTGTGTGTAAGAGTATGTGTTTACGTGTGTGTGTGTCTGTGTGGGCGCGTGTGTGTGTGCCTGTGTGTGTGTGTAAGAGTATGTGTTTACGTGTGTGTGTGTCTGTGTGGGCGCGTGTGTCTGTGTGGGCGTGTGTGTGTGTGTGTGTAAGAGTATGTGTCTACGTGTGTGTGTCTGTGTGAGCGCGTGTGTGTGTAAGAGTATGTGTCTACGTGTGTGTGTCTGTGTGGGCGCGTGTGTCTGTGTGGGCGCGTGTGTGTATAAGTATGTGTCTACGTGTGTGTGTCTGTGTGGGTGCGTGTGTCTGTGTGGGCGTGTGTGTGTGTGTGTAAGAGTATGTGTCTACGTGTGTGTGTGTCTGTGTGGTCGCGTGTGTGTGTGTAAGAGTATGTGTTTAACATCTATTTTGACCACGTAGTTCGTGAAGCCTTCAATAGCTGTACCAGGGGAATCTCCGTTTGGTACAGATATAATGGGAGGCTGATCGATGCCCGGATGCGGTCAAGGGATGGCTCCCTATTGCTCAACCACGTTATGTATGCTGATGATTTGGTAATAGCTGCTCATTCAGAGGAGGAGTTGGAGACGCTGCTGCTGAGACTGGAGCGTGCCACTAAGGAGGCCTTAGCATCAGCCCCACCAAAACTAAGCACCTGCCTAGGTATTTTGTACCATCGGACACTCCACCCCCACAACTCCCAATCGGTGATGGGGCAGTTGTGGAGAGAGTGGAGAGTTACCCATACCTGGGCAGTGTGCTTATGACCGGCTCCAGTTTAACAGCAGAGGTCTCACTCCGAATCAGTCGAGCGGCAATATCTTTTCATCGGTTGTGTAACGCTGTGTGGAAGCTACCTGGTCTGTCGCTCCGCACTAAGCTTCAGGTCTTCTCGGCCACGGTTATCCCTCCCTTCTCTACGCTTGAACAACGTGGACCCCCTTAATAGAACATCTTCGCCGGTTAGACACATTTAGGCTAGCCTGCCTACGATCCATCCTGGGTTTAACCAGGCTGGATTGTGTGAGGAGCACACAAATCTTTGAAAGATCTGGGCAAGGTCCCATCGGTGAGCTCCTCCGGCAGGCAAGGCTGCGTTGGCTGGGTCATGTAGCCCGCATGCCCAGCCACCGCATGCCGAAACAACTTTTGTTCGGCCGGATCGAGGGGGCTAAACGGGCGCGGCACGGGCTAGAGAAGAGATGGAGTGATGTGGTACAGGAGGACGTGGAGCTGAGTGGACTTTATACTCTTTGGTTCTATTCGGTAAAGTCACGTAGGTAAAAAATAAAACAACAAAAATCACGACGTTTCGGCCATAACACAAGTAGCCTTCTTCAGGTGAAGGAACAGAACTGTCGGGACGACAGAGCTGCAATGAACGCTGCTAAGATTCGTAGCGTCTTTTAAGCTGGGACGCTACGAATCTTAGCAGCGTTCATTGAAGGTCTGCCGTCCCGACAGTTCTGTTCCTTCACCTGAAGAAGGCTACTTGTGTTGTGGCCGAAACGTCGTGATTTTTGTTACCTACGTGACTTTACCGAATAGAACCAAAGAGTATGGATCCTTGCAGTCACGAAAGCTTCAAATCTAGAACTGAGTGGACTTGCCGATGAATGGTACCAGCGGTGTCAAGATCGGCCTCTGTGGAGGAGGCTCGTGAAGGACTCTACTGGGCAGTTGGAGGCAGTCGCCCTCCAACAACAACGGAGGGCGGAGGAGCGACGCTCACAACAACGAGCGGAGCGCCGGGTGGCTAAAACACAGCAGGTTGGCACAGTAGGGGGCACAGGTGGTGCATCAGCCAGTCAGCTCAGTCATCTTAGTCAGTCGACCCGTGGCACTTGGGTCTGCCCCGTGACCTCCTGTCAGCGGGCGTTCGACACTTCACGTGGCCTCAAGGTGCACATGGCCTGGCACAAGCGTCGTGGTGACGTCACCGCCACTTAGTGGCGAATGGCAGTTGTTGTTGTTGTTGTCTACGTGTGTGTGTCTGTGTGGGCCCGTGTGTGTGTGTAAGAGTATGTGTCTACGTGTGTGTCTGTGTCGGGGCGTGTGTGTGTGTAAGAGTATGTGTCTACGTGTGTGTGTCTGTGTGGGCGCGTGTGTGTGTGTGTAAGAGTATGTGTCTACGTGTATGTGTGTGTGTCTGTGTGGGCGCGTGTGTGTGTGTAAGAGTATGTGTCTCCATGTGTAGACACATACTCCGGCAAAACAACCCCCTACTTCCTCGCGGTGCCGGACGGGCAACTCTGTCGTGGACAGTGCTGTGGGGGGAGGTCCAATTCCGATTGGCTCCTCCCCTCATTGCATCTGTGACCACCACAGTGGCTAAACGGGGGCTCTGGATGGGTGCAAGGGGCTGGTAACCCCTCCACCTTCAAAAATTTACTACTAAACCACGTATAAAAATATCTAACTAATAAGCTTGTGCCGGAGGCCCCGGGGGGACAGGCGTCTATGACGTCTCCTGGCCAAACCCCAATTGGCGGAGCCAGGAGATTGAATCTCTACCCTCGGGGCTCCTCCAGAAACAACGAAGAGCCACTACGTGTGGCCACGTGGAATGTTCCAACGCTCACTGGGGAGGAGAGGCTGCCACTCCTCTGTCAGGAGCTGGACCAGTACTGCCTGGATCTCTGTGGCATTCAGGAGGTCCGGTGGACCGGTTCTGGCTCCTGCCATCATGAGGGGTGGACAGTCCTCTACTCGGGGCAGCAGACTGCCAAACAACAGGGTGTGGCTCTTCTAATGAACAAAAGAGTGAAGGGGGCGTGGGAGTGTGGCGGTGAGGTGTGGGAAGCTGTAAGCCCCAGGCTACTTTGGGCTCGTCTTCCCATCAATCGGAGGTGAGGAGTGGTGGTGGTGGTTACTTATGCCCCCACCGAAGACGAACATCCGTAGAGGGATGCAGGCAAAGCCGATGAGTCAGATGCCTTCTATGACCTCCTGTCACAGGTGCTGGCTAAAGTGGCCCCTCGGGATAGAGTCATCTTGTTGGGTGACTTCAATGCCCGAGTGAGTCATGATGCTGGCACCTGGTCTAGAGTGATTGGAGGGCATGGGCCAGATCAGCTCAATAACAACGGTAGGAGGCTGCTAGATTTTTGTGCAGCCCATGGGCTTGTAATTACCAACACGCTGTTCCGGCATTGGCGCATCCACACAACATCATGGATGCATGCCGGGTCCAAGCAAGAACATCTACTGGACTACATAGTGACGGACCAGCAGATGCGAGCCCATGTCCTTGACACCAGGACCTACCGTGGAGCTGATCTGCCCTCTGACCATCGACTTGTCATCTGTAAGATGCGCCTGCCATTCTTCCGCTCCGGTGGTGGGTGTACACCCAGGACCCCATTCCAACCTAAAGTGGCCTGGTTTCAGTTATCTGATGAAAGTTGCAAGCGAGAATTCCATCATCGCCTGCGGTTGGGGTTGGCATCGTCCCCCACTCCTCCGGAGGTCGAGGGTAAATGGGCGAGGTTTAGGACTGTCACTCATGCAGCTGCATTGGCTGCTTTGGGTACGCGGTCCAGACCTCCCCAGAGACCCTGGCTGACAGAGGAGGTGTTCAGGATGGTTGAGGAAAAGCGACAGGCCCACTGTCATCGGCTACAGAATCCCACGTCAGAGAATGAGGAGGCTTACTGCAGCCTTCGCTCGGAGGTTCGGAGAGCCGTGAGGCGCTGCAAGGATGGGTGGTGGTCGCGGGTTGCTGAGGAGATGGAGTCTGCCTCAGTGGCCTGCAATCACAAATCTCTATTTAACTCCATCAAAAAAGTAATCTGCAGCGGCACACCTATTACCATCATTAGGGGAAAAAAGGGTGATCCAATCTCCGACCCACAGGAACAGGTTTGTAGATTTGCTGAGCATTTCTGTGTGGTCCTGGGGGAGGGAAAATCCCTCAGCCAGGGAAACATCGTGGCACAAAGTGAGGATGACCCTGCTGAGGCTGCGGTGCCTCAAATATTGGAAGAAGTCACCCCCTGTGAGTGGCTGGCTGAGGTGCCATCTGTTGAGGAAGTACTGAAGGCGATCCGGAGTCTGAGACCAGGAAAGGCAGCGGGCAGAGATGATCTCCCAAGCCAAATGATGAGGGAGGGTGGCGTTGGTGCACTGACTGCCCTATATCACATCATAACAACAGTCTGGACCACAGGACGGGTTCTGCAGGATTGGAAGGATGCCCTGGTGGTCCCCCTCTTTAAGAAGGGGGACCGCACAGACTGTAACAACTACACGGGCATCTCACTCCTCAGTGTGCTGGGAAAGGTCCTGGCAAGGATTATTCAACATCGCCTTGCCAGGAACGCTGAGGAGAAGCTTACGGAGCCCCAATGCGGTTTCAGGAAAGGGCGGTCCTGCACAGATGCCATATTTTCTGTCCGTCTGCTACAGCAGAGGTGTAGGGAATTCCAGCAAGACCTACATCTCTGCTTTATTGACCTTGTCAAGGCCTTTGATACCATCAGTAGGCCTGGGCTCTGGGTTGTTCTTCGTGCTTTTGGAGTACCTGACCCTCTGCTCACGATCATTAAGGACCTTCATGATGGTGAGCGGGCCCGGGTAAAACTACGTGGCCGGGAGTCAGAGCCATTCCCTGTACACCTTGGGCTGTGACAGGGATGTCCTCTGGCTCCCACATTATTTAACATCTATTTTGACCACGTAGTTCGTGAAGCCTTCAATAGCTGTACCGGAGCAATCTCCATATGGTACAGATATAATGGGAGGCTGATCAATGCCCGGGTGCGGTCAAAAGATGGCTCCCTATTGCTGAACCACTTTATGTATGCCGATGATTTGTTAATAGCTGCTCATTCAGAGGAGGAGTTGGAGACGCTGCTGCTGAGACTGGAGCGTGCTACTAAGAGATGGGGTCTTAACATCAGCCCCACCAAAACTAAGCACCTGCCTGGGTATTTTGTACCATCGGACACTGCACCCCCACAACTCCCAATCGGTGATGGGGCAGTTGTGGAGAAAGTGGAGAGTTTCCCATACTTGGACAGTGTGCTTATGACCGGCTCCAGTTTAACAGCAGAGGTCTCACTCCGAATCAGTCGAGCGGCAATATCTTTTCATCGGTTGGGTAATGCCGTGTGGAAGCTACCTGGTCTGTCGCTCCGCACTAAGCTTCAGGTCTTCTCGGCCACGGTCATTCCCTCCCTTCTCTATGCTTGCAAAACGTGGACCCCCCTAATGGAACATCTTCGCCGGTTAGAAACATTAAGGCTAGCCTGCCTACGATCCATCGTGGGTTTAACCAGGCTGGATTGTGTGAGGAGCTCACAAATCCTTGAAAGATCTGGGCACGGTCCCATCGGTGAGCTCCTCCGGCAGGCAAGGCTGCGTTGGCTGGGTCATGTAGCCCGCATCCCCAGCCACCGCATGCCGAAACAACTTTTGTTCGGCCGGATCGAGGGGGCTAAACGGGCGCGGCACGGGCTAGAGAAGAGATGGAGTGATGTGGTACAGGGGGACGTGGAGCTGAGTGGACTTGCCGATGACTGGTACCAGCGGTGTCAACATCGGCCTCTGTGGAGGAGGCTCGTGAAGGATGCTACTGGGCAGTTGGAGGCAGTCGCCTTCCAACAACAACGGAGGGCGGAGGAGCGACGCTCACAACAACGAGCGGAGCGCCGGGTGGCTAAAGCACAGCAGGTTGGCACAGTAGGGGGCACAGGTGGTGCATCATCCAGTCATCTCAGTCATCTTAGTCAGTCGACCCGTGGCACTTGGGTCTGCCCCGTGACCTCCTGTCAGCGGGCGTTCGACACTTCACGTGGCCTCAAGGTGCGCATGGCCTGGCACAAGCGTCGTGGTGACATCACCGCCACTTAGTGGCGAATCGCGGTTGTTGTTGTCTACGTGTGTGTGTCTGTGTGGGCACGTGTGTGTGTGTAAGAGTATGTGTCTACGTGTGTGTATGTCTGTGTCGGCGCGTGTGTGTGTGTGTAAGAGTACGTGTCTTCGTGTGTGTGTCTGTGTGGGCGCGTGTGTGTGTGTACGAGTATGTGTCTACGTGTATGTGTGTGTGTCTGTGTGGGCGTGTGTGTGTGTGGAAGTGTGTGGAAGTTGTGTGCGTTTGTGCATGTATTTGGTAGTGCAGCGGTGAGCGCGCTGCGCTACGAACCTGTCTAACCGAGTTCGATTCCCGCTCACGGCCAACACCAGTGACGATTATCTGAACCGGGTCTGGGCCTCCCCTAGGTTGACTCAGCCTCAAATGAATGCTTGGGACGGTGCGTAAATATCAGCGCTGGGGAGACAAAGGTGGCTGAACCTCGACGTGCGCAGTGCAGACTCTGATTGGTGCTTGTCAATAGGACTTGCCCCAACACTCTATAAAGGCTCCACAGGTGATCTTTGTCTTTGTGTAACAAAATAAATAAGCATACAATGTCTCAATAAGACAATGTCGCAATGTCTGCTTATTGACCAGAAATCATGACTGACCCTGCTGATGAGACGCTGCGTGTCGAAACTGATCCAAGGTTGTGACTTGTCTTGAATGACTGCCGCAGAAATGATGCCCTCGCAGAAAGTGGAAGTGGCCGTGCTACCGATGGAATTTGTAAATAAATAATTAGATTGTGTTTTATTTTGGTTTTCACGTAGAGCCCATTTCGTAAGCTAGAAACTATAGAAATGATTCCTGAAAGACACATCTGGTTACGTATTCTGTTGTCTTCTCTGTCTCTGTCGCTCTCGTTCACTCTGCGTGTGACTTGAGTCACGGCGAGATTCCGATTCGCGAATTCCGTCTTAAATGTCGCAACTCGCTGCCACTCCAACGGCAGGGATCTCGCGGGTCAACTCCGCGCCGAGCTCTCTGATTGGCGAGTTGCACCGCGGGCTGACTGCCCTCCAGCCAGACAGCAAAACTCGTCTTTGTTTTTTTCTCACGGAGTCGTGACACTGAGTGCTTTTACAGATAGCAGCGTCATTCATGCAAATTTGCATCACACAACGCGCGGAGGCTCGCACAAGTTGAAGATGTGCTCGGCCAATTCATGGTGAGCGTTCTTGACACGTGTGGCAAGAAACCGGAGCAGGCTGAGAATCCCCATGAGTGCTAGGGGGCAACGCTCTGTCCCCGTACAGATGGAAACCGATAGAAATGAGTCCATGCTTTCTGTATCGCCTTCTCCTGGTGAGCCAGGGTACGGCTCCTCCTTGAGCTGCACCCACGGGAAGGGGTTTTTACAGAATCATCTCTGTGTGGTCCACCAACCCTCTCAAGAAGCTCCCAGTTCTGAAGAAGCTACCGGACAATCCACATTACAACCCGAGAGATGGAACGTGATTGCAAATGTCTTAAGAACTACTGAGAAGTTGATTTTACGCTCACGTTGGGGCAGCTGCTCTGTTCGCGTCATGGTTGTGTTGATAATTAGGCTTCCGTGTGGCTCGAAATATTAATACACGGATGATTGCGTCAACTCTGTAGTCAGTTCTCCAATACATCCCCATCTATTATCGACATACGCGTTCCACTCCCTCCCTCCTTCTATGGGTCCGATGACAGCCTATAGATTTCATTTAAAGGTTTTGGGTCATACTGTTAATCAATAGATCCAATGCATTTTATGGGTCATATGTAAGTCCATGTAAGTATACGCACCATATGCAAGTGTATGTTTTTTTTAAAATGTTATTTGTATGTCTATGGGTCCTGTGTAAATCTATGGGAATGTGTATGTCTATAGGTCCTGTGGAAGTCGTTGGTTCCAATATAAGTTTCTGTTAAATCTCCCTGTCCTCCTCCTTGCATCATCATCCCAGCCGAGGCAACCTGCGAACCGGGCAAACTGAGAGTTGTTGCGCTAAACAGGAAACAAGAAAAATAACGGTGACAGTACTGATGCATTTATTCGATCATTAATTGCAGGGACCCCCCAACTCCAGCCCTCGCGACCCACTCTGCTTCGTCTTTCCACGTTTAACGAATTTACCCCCCCCACCCCCTCTTCCTATTCAAATACAAGTTAACTCGTTCCACGCTGCACGCGCCCGATGATTGTTAAACACGTCCCACGTGACGTGCTAAGCAATTCACGCTATTTGCGTCACGTGTATGCTCACGTGCGCCATGCATATACACACATACACACGCTGAGCACGTGTACATGTAGACGCGGAACACGTGTACATATACATGACGCGGACAGCGTTCATTTCTGACCGCGTTAAACGGGACGTGTTTAACAATCATCGGGCGTGTGCAGCGCGGAACGAAAGGGGGGTGGTGGAGGATTAAATTGGTAAACGCGGAAAGACAGAGCGTGGTAGTATTGGTGATGGTAGTGGTGGTGATGGTAGTGGTGGTAATTGCAGTGGTGGTGATTGCAGTGGTGGTGATTGCAATGGTGGTGATGGTGGTGATGGTGGTGATTGTAGTGGTGGTGATTGTAGTGGTGGTGATTGTAGTGGTGGTGATTGCAGTGGTGGTGATTGTAGTGGTGGTGATTGTAGTGGTGGTGATGGTAGTGGTGGTGATTGTAGTGGTGGTGATTGCAGTGGTGGTGATGGTAGTGGTGGTGATGGTGGTGATTGTAGTGGTGGTGATTGTAGTGGTGGTGATGGTAGTGGTGGTGATTGTAGTGGTGGTGATTGCAGTGGGGGTGATTGCAGTGGTGGTGATTGCAGTGGTGGTGATGGTGGTGATTGTAGTGGTGGTGATGGTAGTGGTGGTGATTGTAGTGGTGGTGATGGTAGTGGTGGTGATTGGAGTGGTGGTGATGGTAGTGGTGGTGATGGTGGTGATTATAGTGGTGGTGATTGTAGTGATGGTAGTGGTGGTAATTGTAGTGGTGGTGATGGTAGTGGTGGTGATGGTAGTGGTGGTGATGGTAGTGGTGGTGATGGTAGTGGTGGTGATGGTAGTGGTGGTGATGGTAGTGGTGATGGTAGTGGTGATGGTAGTGGTGGTGATTGTAGTGGTGGTGATGGCAGTGGTGGTGATGGTAGTGGTGGTGATGGTAGCGGTGGTGATGGCGGTGGGCCGCGAGGATTGGAGTTGGGGTAACTCGGCTTTCGTGTCAACAGCAGGCGTCGTGCGCTGACGCTGCCGTGCGTCTTAGATGAGGTCGCGAGCGGGGTGCTGCTCGCGGTCGAAGCAGCTGCGAGGCGAGCGGGAGGTACCCCGCGGATGAGGCTGGCCAGCCCTCGCTGTCCGTGCGTCGAGGCGACGCGGGGGCGATGCGCGCCTCTTTGCGCCGAGCGGCGGTCACGGTAGCTACGCTGCTGCAACGTGGCGGCCTGGACTCCGGCAATGTGGAAGGCAGCTGCTAGGGTTGGTGGGTCACGCACAGCTGTTGTGTGAAACTTCCTTCTTCCCGTGGGCGCGGAGGAGGTGCCGTAACCCCCCGTAACTCGCCCACGTGTCCCGTCTCTACGGGGATGGAGTGTTTCCCCGTTACAAGACGAGTGTATGCAAACGTGCTCATCTGGCGTCTCGGCATCGCTGCTTCATGTCCATCCAACTACCCCCCCCCCCCACACACACAGCTCCCCTCTGCCCCCATTTTTAACCAAAACACTCCCCCCCCCCTCTATTTCCACACTCCACCTCCCTCCCACCCCTGCGTGCCCTGCAGCTAGGCGGTCCCGGCGGCACGGAGCAGCATGCCCGACTCCCCGGCGGAGGTGAGGACGCCGAGCCGAGGCAGCCTCACGCCGCCCGCAATGCCCCCACCGGGAACCCAGGGCAGCGCCCGGGCCGCCACCTTCACCCCCACGGCCAGTACGGGTCACCCACACACAGACGCACACACACACATATACGTATAAAGACAAAGAACTCCTGTATAGCCTTTAACAGACTGTTGGGGGCAAGTGCTGTTAGCGAGTAGCCCCTTTAATGCAGGCCGATAGCGCGTGTGTCTCGTGTGTACGTGTGCACGCAAACACGCACGCGTGCGTCTCGTGTGCACGTGCGCGCGCAAAACACGCGTGTGTGTCTTGTGTGCACGTGCGCGCGCAACACGCACGCGTGCGTCTCGTGTGCACGTGCGCGCGCAACACGCACGCGTGCGTCTAGTGTGCACGTGTGCACACAACACGCACGCGTGCGTCTCGTGTGCACGTGTGCGCGCAAAACACGCGTGTGTGTCTTGTGTGCACGTGCACACACACGCGTGTGTCTCGTGTGCACGTGTGCGCGCAAAACACGCGTGTGTGTCTTGTGTGCACGTGCACACACACGCGTGTGTCTTGCGTGCACACGTGCACACGTACGAACGTTTACGCGTAAGAATTGTTCTAACTTTACACACAAAACACCCAAAAGCAATGTACGCAAAAAATTGTTGCAATGATTTTATGCTGAAGGGAAAAGTACTCGTCATCGACAGTGCATTCATTTCCTTTAAATAGGCGAACGCACGAAAACATTCTCACCAAGGTAATAATTCTCATACATAGTCGATGGCATTAATAACCGAGCCCTTTACGCATAACCCGCACGTTGATTTCCTTACGCGTTAACGCAGTTGCGTGCATGTTGTCTTTGGGCATTGGTACATAACCCCGTGTGCATTGTACACCGTATATACACATTGTACGCTGCGTATACATTGTACGCAGCATATACTTTGTACGCATGCAGGCGATGCTTCGGCTATAAATAACGCGATATTAACTTTTGATTCGAAATGTTTTCAATTCGTATTTTTCGTGCAAATTGCGCATTAAATGTGTCGCATAAAACGCTCGCGAAGCACGTAAATAACAAATTAAAATGTTAATGCATTAACGCCGCGAATGAATTTACTCATTAGGACGTGGATTAAGCGTACTCCATAAAACACAACGCATTTATTTAACCTGTAACCATTTCATTAATTGTAGCAAATAAGCAGTGCTCTCGTATATACCATATACACCATATACGAGTTTAATCCGTGCATTAATTGTTTATTCTCCCTCTCTGTCTCTCTGAGAGCCGTCTCCTCGCTCGAATGCATTGGCCTCCTTCCCTCCATGTAGCTCATATTTACTCAATTATTTGTTAGTGTATGGGGAATTTTAGTGTATGGGCAATGTTAATCTTTGAGCAATGTTAATCCATGAGAAATGTTAGTTTACAAACAGTGTTAGTCTATGGGTAATTAATAATAAAGGTTTTTTGGGTTAGATCGCGTTACTTATAAATGTGTCGTAACCCTCCACCACCCGACACGGCCAATCAGCAAAAAAAGTGTCACGGTGACAAAAGACAATTAATTCACTACTTTACCCTACCGGTGTGTTGAAAAGTGAATCCACAACATTTACAGTTTGAATACGACGTTTCGCTGGTAATTACATCCAGCATCAGCGGGCAATTCGACAGAATGCTAAACTCTATGGGTAAGGCTAGTCTACCGGCAATGTTAACATACGGACAGTGTTAGTCTATGATCAATATTAGTCTATGGGTATTGTTAGTTTATGGGCTATGTTAGTTTATGGGCAGTGTTAGTCTATGGGCAGTGTTAGTCTATGGGCAGTGTTAGTCTATGGGCAGTGTTAGTCTATGGGCAGTGTTGAGTCTATGGGCAGTGTTGAGTCTATGGGCAGTGTTGAGTCTATGGGCAGTGTTAGTCTATGGGCAGTGTTAGTCTATGGGCAGTGTTGAGTCCATGGGCAGTGTTAGTCTATGGCAGTGTTAGTCCATGGGCAGTGTTAGTCCATGGGCAGTGTTGAGTCTATGGGCAGTGTTGAGTCTATGGGCAGTGTTGAGTCTATGTGCAGTGTTAGTCTATGGCCAGTGTCAGTCTATGGGCAGTGTTGGTCAATCTCTCACTATGGTCCATGTCCTTTTCCAAAGACGTCGGCGATAGTCGTCCTCCTTCCGTGTAGATCGATTGACTTCAAGATCTTCCCATGCGACTACTCCCAGCTGCACCCGACGTCAAAACTACTGATGCGACTCATATCTCCGTCTCGTGGTTATTCCGCCTATGGTTGTTCCAGGTCGACCGGCACTCTACATCCAACTGGTCACGCGTTTCACGTTGCATGCTAAAGTAACGCATGACCACTACGCGTGTACGTGCGTATGTTGAATTTCTTTCGTCACCGCACATGGCCAACGCTGCTAATCGCCGCGCATATATCCGAGGGTATTTGATGCGTCCCATTTTACGCGCGAGGACGGTGCGTTTACGCGATGCGCGGTCGTCATCTTTACGCGTATACACCTCATCCAGTTGTGCGGCAACAGTGCTATCAATATTTAAAAAAATATATTATTCAAAATATGTTTTTCTTTTACCAGCTAAGGCCCACTAGGCCGTGTAGCTTTTTTTCCAGAAGCGACCTGGCAGCAAATGAGATAGCTCAGCGAAGTAGTGACGTATCGTGTGGACATTTATTGCAGCCAAATACTCTAAACGCGTGGTGATGTTTTATTCTAAACGTGGAGGGGAAAACCGGAAGACCCGGAGAAAAATCCACGCGACTACGGGGAGAGAGAGAGAGGGAGAGAGACACGCAAACTCCAAATACACAGCAGGCGTCACGGGTCGGGATCGAACCCATGTCCTCCTGCATACCAGGTGATGGCGAACGCCGTTTGTAGATCGTGTGAAACAGCAGCTTAGCGTGGGGACGAAAGAGTCGCCTGGGTGGATGAACACTCTGCCGCTGCCGGAAGCCGGTCACCGGCCCGGTCGCCCATGAACAAGAGCCGCCCGATCGGGGGGAGGGGGGAGGGTGGGGATTCTAACCCCCGCTCCTCTGAATCTGACTCTGCTTTAGCGTCCGTCACGCTTCGAACCGCTCCGCGTGAACAGCCCGATCACACTTTGTGCTCGTTAATTCTCGCCAAGGTCCGGTGCCGTTCACGCACGAGGGCCCCCCTCGCCCCCCACCGCAGCACCCCCCCCCCCCGCACTCACGGTCCCACGTTGGACGACATCGGCACGAAGGCGCCGCTCTCCGCGGCCCTGCCACGGAGACGGACAAAAGTGCGATTCGATGTGGACATCCTCACGCGGCCTCAGCTCGGCCTCCCGCTGTGATCACATAATGATGTGTGCACATGCGGGGGTGGGGGGGTGGTGGTGAAGGATAGGGACGACCGATTTGGGGGGGGGGCGGGGGGGGGGGGGTGGAGCGCTCCCCTGTCGCGCGCACTGGAGAGGATCCGAGCTGCTTGCCAAGCCGAGCGTGGGGCGCGAAGGGGCGGGGAAGTGTGTGGGGGGGGGGGGTCGCAGTACAGACGCGGTACGGGTATAGAGGCATGTTGAACATTACATGCATGTCTGTGAGCAGACACGAGAGCGAGAGAGCGAGAGGCAGGGAGAGAGAGAGAGAGAGAGGGGGGGAGTGTGCACAGGCAGGGAGAGATAGAGATCAGATCCATGCTGCAGATTAATCTCCCGGGACCAGCTGCTGACGTTTCCTCCCACGGCTGAGTTAAGCAGAGCCCCCCCCCCCTTCCTATATCCCCCGCCCCCCACCCTTCCCCCCCTCCCAACTCCCCCCTCCACCCCCAGACGTGCCGACGTAAATCCTCTCTGACAGCCCCATCTGGCTGCGCGCTCCGCGTTGGGATTATTCACCCCCCCCCCCACTCACCTCCCCCTACTCCCTCCCACCCAACCCCTCGGCTTCTCGGCTTCCTCCCTCTCAATCCCCCCCCCCCCCCCCCGCTAATCCCGCGAGATTCACACCAACAGGTAAAGCTCCATTAAACTCTCACTGGGGCTCGGGTGTCGTCGACACGATGCCTCTCAGCGCCACCAGCCACCTCGGGGTCGGGGTGGGGAGAAGGAGGCAGAGTGGGCAGGTGGAACAGCGGGATAGTGGGAGGAGGTGGATGGGAGAGACGTTGATTGGGGAAGAGGAGTGGGGACTGGTAGGTGGGAGGTAAGGGGGTGAGATATGGAGAGGCCGGGGGGGCTGGGTTCTGTGTGTGGGGGGGGGGGGGGGGGCACAGGCAGGTACACAGACTGACGCGTCATGGCGAGAGCGCGTCACAAACATCAGCGGCACGTGACCCGCACGGCGTCATCCTCCTCCCGACACCACTGTACGTGCCAACTCTGTCTGCCCCCACCCCCCGCCCCCCGCGCCGCCCCCCCCGCCTCTCCCCGCAGTGCTTAACGGCACCAGCAGCAGCCACTCCCCTTCTGCCGGCTCGCTTGGGGGGTCCCCCTCATCCCCACCGACCGGATACCATGGCAGCAGCGGAGGTGGAGGAGGAGGTGGGGGAGGAGGAGGTGGGGGAGGAGGAGGAGGAAACGGAGGTGGAGGAGGCGGCGGAGGAGGAGGAGGAAGCGGAGGAGGCGGTGGGGGAAGCGGAACGGGGGGCCCTGCCCCTCTGCTGGGCCAGCCCCCCGCGCTCCCGGCAGCGTGCGGGGCGCGTCAGCTCAGCAAGTTGAAGCATTTCCTGGCCACGTTGCAGCAATTCAGCTGCGACATCTCCCCCGAGATCGGCGAGCGCGTGCGCGTGCTCGTACTGGGGCTGGTGGTGAGATACCCCCCCCGCCGCCCCCCACTGCCGCCCCTCACAATCTCCACACTGCCGCCCCCCACATTCCCCACCATCCCCAATGCTGCCCCCCATAATCCACCCACACCTCCCCCCAACCACTGCCGCCCCCCCAATCCCCCTCCCCCCACCACTGCCGCCCCGACTGCTGCCCCCCACAATTCCCCCACCCCGCCTGCCCACTGCCGCCTTTTCTTGTACAAAAACCGGTCCTGGGCTTCCCCTAGGTATCTCATTACCAGTTGGACACACGTGGTGATATCTCGTGACCAGTTAGATGTAGGGTCCCAGTGGGACACACGTGGTGATATCTCGTGCCCAGTTAGATGTAGGGTCCCAGTGGGACGCACGTGGTGATATCTCGTGCCCAGTTAGATGTAGGGTCCCTGTGGGACGCACGTGGTGATATCTCGTGATCAATTAGATGTAGGGTCCCAGTTGGACACACGTGGTGATATCTCGTGACCAGTTAGATGTAGGTCCCAGTTGGACGCACGTGGTGATATTTCGTGACCAGTTAGATGTAGGTCCCAGTTGGACACACGTGGTGATATCTCGTGCCCAGTTAGATGTAGGTCCCAGTTGGACACACGTGGTGATATTTCGTGACCAGTTAGATGTAGGGTCCCAGTGGGACGCACGTGGTGATATCTCGTGCCCGGTTAGATGTAGGGTCCCAGTGGGACGCACGTGGTGATATCTCGTGCCCGGTTAGATGTAGGGTCCCTGTGGGACGCACGTGGTGATATTTCGTGACCAGTTAGATGTAGGGTCCCAGTGGGACACACGTGGTGATATCTCGTGACCAGTTAGATGTAGGGTCCCAGTGGGACGCACGTGGTGATATCTCGTGCCCGGTTAGATGTAGGGTCCCTGTGGGACGCACGTGGTGATATTTCGTGACCAGTTAGATGTAGGGTCCCAGTGGGACACACGTGGTGATATCTCGTGACCAGTTAGATGTAGGGTCCCAGTGGGACACACGTGGTGGTATCTCGTGCCCAGTTAGATGTAGGGTCCCTGTGGGACGCACGTGGTGGTATCTCGTGACCAGTTAGATGTAGGGTCCCAGTGGGACACACGTGGTGGTATCTCGTGACCAGTTAGATGTAGGGTCCCAGTGGGACACACGTGGTGATATCTCGTGACCAGTTAGATGTAGGGTCCCAGTGGGACACACGTGGTGATATCTCGTTCCCAGTTAGATGTAGGGTCCCAGTTGGACACACGTGGTGGTATCTCGTGCCCAGTTAGATGTAGGGTCCCTGTGGGACTCACGTGGTGATATCTCGTGACCAGTTAGATGTAGGGTCCCAGTAGGACACACGTGGTGATATCTCGTGACCAGTAAGATGTAGGGTCCCAGTGGGACACACATGGTGATGACTCGTGACCAGTTAGATGTAGGGTCCCAGTGGGACGCACGTGGTGATATCTCGTGACCAGTTAGATGTAGGGTCCCAGTGGGACACACGTGGTGATATCTCGTGACCAGTTAGATGTAGGGTCCCAGTGGGACACACGTGGTGGTATCTCGTGCCCAGTTAGATGTAGGGTCCCTGTGGGACGCACGTGGTGGTATCTCGTGACCAGTTAGATGTAGGGTCCCAGTGGGACACACGTGGTGGTATCTCGTGACCAGTTAGATGTAGGGTCCCAGTGGGACACACGTGGTGATATCTCGTGACCAGTTAGATGTAGGGTCCCAGTGGGACACACGTGGTGATATCTCGTTCCCAGTTAGATGTAGGGTCCCAGTTGGACACACGTGGTGGTATCTCGTGCCCAGTTAGATGTAGGGTCCCTGTGGGACTCACGTGGTGATATCTCGTGACCAGTTAGATGTAGGGTCCCAGTAGGACACACGTGGTGATATCTCGTGACCAGTAAGATGTAGGGTCCCAGTGGGACACACATGGTGATGACTCGTGACCAGTTAGATGTAGGGTCCCAGTGGGACGCACGTGGTGATATCTCGTGACCAGTTAGATGTAGGGTCCCAGTGGGACGCACGTGGTGGTATCTCGTGACCAGTTAGATGTAGGGTCCCAGTGGGACACACGTGGTGATATCTCGTGCCCAGTTAGATGTAGGGTCCCTGTGGGACACACGTGGTGGTATCTCGTGCCCAGTTAGATGTAGGGTCCCAGTGGCACACATGGTGATGACTCGTGACCAGTTAGATGTAGGGTCCCTGTGGGACACACGTGGTGGTATTTCGTGACCAGTCGTGGTGATGCCCGCACAGAACTCCACGCTGAGTATCGAGGACTTTCACGGGAAGCTGCAGGAGGCGACCAACTTCCCGCTGCGCCCCTTCGTGATCCCCTTCCTCAAGGTGAGTGTGGGAGTGGGTGGGTGGGTGAGTGTGGGAGTGTGGGAGTGGGTGAGTGTGGGAGTGGGTGAGTGTGGGAGTGGGTGAGTGGGTGAGTGTGGGAGTGTGGGAGTGGGTGGGTGGGTGAGTGTGGGAGTGTGGGAGTGGGTGAGTGTGGGAGTGGGTGAGTGGGTGAGTGTGGGAGTGGGTGAGTGTGGGAGTGTGGGAGTGGGTGCGTCTGGGAGTGGGTGAGTGGGTGAGTGTGGGAGTGGGTGAGTGTGGGAGTGGGTGAGTGTGGGAGTGTGGGAGTGGGTGGGTGGGTGGGTGTGAGTGAGTGGGTGAGTGTGGGAGTGGGTGAGTGTGGGAGTGGGTGAGTGTGTGAGTGTGGGAGTGGGTGAGTGTGGGAGTGGGTGGGTGGGTGAGTGTGGGAGTGGGTGGGTGGGTGAGTGTGGGAGTGTGGGAGTGGGTCAGTGTGGGAGTGGGTGAGTGTGGGAGTGGGTGAGTGGGTGAGTGTGGGAGTGGGTGAGTGGGTCAGTGTGGGAGTGGGTGAGTGGGTGAGTGTGGGAGTGGGTGAGTGTGGGAGTGTGGGAGTGGGTGAGTGTGGGAGTGTGGGAGTGTGGGAGTGGGTGAGTGTGGGAGTGGGTGAGTGTGGGAGTGGGTGAGTGTGGGAGTGGGTGAGTGTGGGAGTGTGGGAGTGGGTGAGTGTGGGAGTGGGTGAGTGTGGGAGTGGGTGCGTCTGGGAGTGGGTGAGTGTGGGAGTGGGTGAGTGTGGGAGTGTGGGAGTGGGTGAGTGTGGGAGTGGGAGAGTGTGGGAGTGGGTGCGTCTGGGAGTGGGTGAGTGTGGGAGTGGGTGAGTGTGTGAGTGTGGGAGTGGGTGAGTGTGGGAGTGGGTGAGTGTGGGAGTGGGTGAGTGTGTGAGTGTGGGAGTGGGTGAGTGTGGGAGTGGGTGAGTGTGGGAGTGGGTGAGTGTGGGAGTGGGTGAGTGTGGGAGTGTGGGAGTGTGGGAATGGGTGAGTGTGGGAGTGGGTGAGTGTGGGAGTGTGGGAGTCGGTGAGTGTGGGAGTGTGGGAGTGGGTGAGTGTGGGAGTGGGTGCGTCTGGGAGTGGGTGAGTGTGGGAGTTGGTGAGTGTGGGAGTGGGTGAGTGGGTGAGTGTGGGAGTGGGTGAGTGTGGGAATGGGTGAGTGGGTGAGTGTGGGAATGGGTGAGTGTGGGAATGGGTGAGTGTGGGAGTGGGTGAGTGTGGGAGTGGGTGAGTGTGAGAGTGGGTGAGTGTGGGAGTGGGTGAGTGTGGGAGTGGGTGAGTGGGTGAGTGTGGGAGTGGGTGAGTGTACATGGGTGAGTAGGTGTGCGGGTTGAGTATACATAGTCGTTGGGGAGCGGTAGTGTTGCGATTAGTGCGCTGCGCTACAGACTCGGCGACCCGAGTTGGATTCCTGTCCACAGCCAACACCCGTCACGATTTTCTGAACCGGTCCTGGGTCGCCTCTAGGTTGACTCAGCCTCAAATGAGAACCTGGTACGTTGCGTAGAAATAGCCGCTAGGGAGACATTGGCAGGGGGGTGGCGGGAGTGGTGCTGGCCACCCACCCCCTTGCGTGCCATCCCGGCCTTCACGCCACTTGCCTCAAAAGTATGCTAAGGCTATATGGGGGGTATTTGTCTTTGTGTCGCCGTACACGCACACATGTTGTGCGAATTTAACTTAAACTATTCTTTGGTTCTTTCGGTAAAGTCACGTAGATAGAAAAATAATACAAATAAAAATGATGAATAAAACCCACTAATGTAGACTGTAGCCTGGTTCTTATTCGGAGTGAGTGTACTGGCAGTCTATAATGTAGACTGTAGTAATGGTTAATAAGCTGGGTGAGTGTACTGGCAGTATATAAAGTTGACTGTACCCTGGTTCTTTAACCTGAGTGAGCGTACTAGCAGTTTATAATGTAGACTTATTCTTGGGTTCTTTCAGGAATAAAAAATAAAATTAAATACATTATATAATGCCATTACACTCACCAAGCTTAAGAACCAGGCTACAGTCTACATTAATGGTTTTAATTGTTATTGTTTTTTTAAAATATTTTTATTATAATTGTCTATGTACGTGACTTTACCGAAAGAACCAAAGAATATGAATTCCTGGAGGTCTGTGCATCTACTCATGATTTGCCTTGCCTGTCTCACCCATGCCCACCCGTGCCCACCCATGCCCACCCGTGCCCACCCATGCCCACCCGTGCCCACCCGTGCCCCCCCCCCCCACCACGTGACCCCCCAGGCGAACCTGCCTCTCCTGCAGCGGGAGCTGCTGCACTGCGCGCGCCTGGCCAAGCTTCCCCCCGCCCAATACCTCTCCACTCACCAACACCTCCTGCTCGAGCTGGGGGGCCTGGTCGGTGCCGGGGTGGGGGGCGCCGCCCAACTCCCGCCGATGCCGGCCGCTCACCCGACCCTGTCGGCCGTGGCGAGCCCCAACGGGGGGCCCTGCACCCCGGGGACCCCCGCGCTCGCGTCCCCCTTCGACTCCCCCGACCTCCTCCTGGAGCTCAACGAGAGCGGCAAGCGGAGGGGCGGCGAGCACAGGTCAGTGACGTCGGCGTGCCCGGCGCAAGTTGCCGTCAGCGAGCAATGCAGCCTCGTTTGAGGCTGAGTCGACCTAGGGGAGGCTCAGGACCAGTTCAGATATAGATCGCCGGATTCCCAGAGCATTGCGTTAGCCGCTCCCCCCGCCACTCCCCCCGCCGCTCCCCGACATGCACAGACGTACGCTACAACTGAAATGGCAGTAAAGTCATCACATCGCTTGTACCAGGCTCGGTGCACCCCGGAGGCCACGTGAAGTGTGGAAGGCTCGTCGGCCAGCGGTCACGGGACAGACCCAGGTACCGTGGGTTGACTGAATGAGATGGCCGGCAGATGCACCATCTGTGCTCCCTACTGTGCCAACTTGAAGTGTTTTAGGCGCACGGCGCTCCGCTCGTTGTTGTGAGCGTCGCCCTTCTGCCCTACGTTGTTGTTGGAGGGCGACTGCCTCCAACTGCCCAGCAGCGTCCTTGACACCGCTGGCACCGGTCATCGGCAAGTCCGCTCAGCTTCACATCCTCCTGTTCCGCATCACTCCATCTCTTCTCTATCCCGTGCTATGCCCGTTTAGCCCCCTTTACCCAGCTAAACAAAAGCTGTTTGGGCATGCGGTGGCTGGGCATCGGGCTACATGACCCAGCCAATGCAGCATCGCCTGCCTGAGGAGCTCGCCGATGGGACTGTGTCCAGATTTTTCAAGGATCCGTGAGCGTCTCACACCATTCAGTGTGGTTAAACTCAGGACGGGCCATAGGCAGGCCAGCCCGAATGTTTCAAACCAACGTAGATGTTCCTACAAAGGGGTACACGTGTTGCAAGGATAGAGAATGAAGGAAATTTGCTGTAGCAGCGCAGACCCAGAGCTTTGTATGGAGTGACAGACCAAGTATCTTACACACAGCAGCGTTGCGCAGTTGATGAAAATCGTGGATATTGCCACTGTGGTCATGAGCACGCTTCCCAAGTGCGGGAACGTCTACGCTCTCTACAATACATGCCCCATAACTCATGGGGAGTGGAGGGGGTGGAGCATTCGATGACATAAAATACCGAGGCAGGTGCTTCGCTCTTTTGTGGCGCTGATGCTAAGGCGCCATCTCTTAAGTGGCACGCTCCAGGATCAGGGGTAGCGACTCTGATTCATTCTCAGAGTGAGCAGCAATTCATATATCATCAGCACGTGTAACTCGTTCGGCCAACATGGAGCCATCCCTTGAACGCACCTGGGCACACAAGCAAATACATATCTACACACACATGGGTACATAGTTACATAGTTACAGAGGTAAATAGGTGCATAGGTACATGCACCGATGCCGTTTGGATACGCGGTAGCCACGCCATCGAAATGAGATACGCACTCCCCATGCACACACGCACACACACTCCACCCGTGTACACACACACACTCCACCCGTGTACACACACACACTCCCCCGTGTACACACACACTCCACCCGTGCACACACACACACACACTCCCCGTGTACAAACACACTCCGTATATACACACACACACACCGTGTACACACATCGTGTACACACACACACCGTGCACACACACCGTGTTCACACACACCGTGTACACACACACCGTGTACACACACACACCGTGTATACACACACGCCGTGTACACACGCCGTGTACACACACACCGTGTACACACACTCTCCGTGTACACACACACACGGCGTGTACACACACACACACCGTGTAAACAGACACACGCCGTGTACACACACACACGCGCCGTGTACACACACACACACGCGCCGTGTACACACATGCACCGTGCACACACACACGCCGTGTACACACACACACACACCGTGCACACACGCACCGTGCACACACGCACCGTGCACACACACACGCCGTGTACACACACACCGTGTACACACACACACACCGTGTACGTGTACACACACACACCGTGTACACACACACAAACACAGTGTACACACACACCGTGCACAGACACACGCACCGTGTACACACACAAACACACACCGTGTACACACACACACCGTGTGTACACACACATACCGTGTGTACACACACACACACACCGTGTGTATACACACACACACACCGTGTACACACACACACACACCGTGTACACACACACACACACCGTGTACACACACACACACCGTGTGCACGCACACACACACACACCGTGTGTGCACGCACACACGGTGTGTGTACGCACACACACACCGTGTATATATATACACACACACACCGTGTACACACACACACACACCGTGTACACACACACACACCGTGTACACACACACACACCGTGTACACACACACACCGTGTGTGTACGCACACACACACACCGTGTGTACGCACACACACACACACCGTGTATATATACACACACACCGTGTACACACACACCGTGTACGTACACACACACACCGTGTGCACACACACACACCGTGTGTACACATACACACACACCGTGTACATACACATACACACCGTGTACACACACATACACACACCGTGTACACACACATACACACACACCGTGTACATACACATACACACACCGTGTGTACACACACACCGTGTACACACACACACCGTGTACACACACACACACACCGTGTACATACACACACCGTGTACACACACACCGTGTACACACACACGGTGTCTATACACACACACACCGTGTACACACACACACCGTGTCTACACACACACACACCGTGTAAACAGACACACGCCGTGTACACACACACACGCGCCGTGTACACACACACACACGCGCCGTGTACACACATGCACCGTGCACACACACACGCCGTGTACACACACACACACACCGTGCACACACGCACCGTGCACACACGCACCGTGCACACACACACGCCGTGTACACACACACCGTGTACACACACACACACCGTGTACGTGTACACACACACACCGTGTACACACACACAAACACAGTGTACACACACACCGTGCACAGACACACGCACCGTGTACACACACAAACACACACCGTGTACACACACACACCGTGTGTACACACACATACCGTGTGTACACACACACACACACCGTGTGTATACACACACACACACCGTGTACACACACACACACACCGTGTACACACACACACACACCGTGTACACACACACACACCGTGTGCACGCACACACACACACACCGTGTGTGCACGCACACACGGTGTGTGTACGCACACACACACCGTGTATATATATACACACACACACCGTGTACACACACACACACACCGTGTACACACACACACACCGTGTACACACACACACACCGTGTACACACACACACCGTGTGTGTACGCACACACACACACCGTGTGTACGCACACACACACACACCGTGTATATATACACACACACCGTGTACACACACACCGTGTACGTACACACACACACCGTGTGCACACACACACACCGTGTGTACACATACACACACACCGTGTACATACACATACACACCGTGTACACACACATACACACACCGTGTACACACACATACACACACACCGTGTACATACACATACACACACCGTGTGTACACACACACCGTGTACACACACACACCGTGTACACACACACACACACCGTGTACATACACACACCGTGTACACACACACCGTGTACACACACACGGTGTCTATACACACACACACCGTGTACACACACACACCGTGTCTACACACACACACACACCGTGTCTATACACACACACACCGTGTCTATACACACACACACCGTGTCTATACACACACACACACCGTGTACACACACACCGTGTCTACACACACACACACCGTGTCTATACACACACACACACCGTGTCTATACACACACACCGTGTACACACACACACCGTGTACACACACACACCGTGTACTCACACACACCGTGTCTATACACACACACACCGTGTACACACACACACACCGTGTCTATACACACACACACACACACCGTGTCTATACACACACACACCGTGTCTATACACACACACACCGTGTCTATACACACACACACACCGTGTCTATACACACACACACACACCGTGTCTATACACACACACACCGTGTCTATACACACACACCGTGTCTATATACACACACCGTGTCTATACACACACACCGTGTACATATACACACACCGTGTACATATACACACACCGTGTACATATACACACACCGTGTACATATACACACAGCGTGTACACACACACCGTATACACACACCGTGTCTATACACACACACACCGTGTCTATACACACACACACCGTGTACACACACACCGTGTCTATACACACACACACACACCGTGTCTATACACACACACACACACCGTGTACACACACACACACCGTGTCTACACACACACACACACACCGTGTACACACCGTGCGCTCGTCTCTGCGGACCGCACCCCCGGCACCCCCCCCCCTGCCCCGTGCCCCCCCTTCCCCCTCCCTCCCAACACCTCCATCCCCGCCGCGCGCGCTCTTAATGGCGTGCAGTTTTAATGAGGCAGCTTTAATGACTTCACCAATCTGTGAAACGCGCCAGATGTGATCGCATTTTAATGTCTCGTGGCAAAGGCACTTTGAGCTTCAGATCCATCTTTCATGCAGCTTTGGGCTCCCCCCCTCCCCTCCCACCCCGGTGTGTGTGTGTCCAAGCGTAGGTGTGTGTCTGTGTGTGTCTGTGTGTGTCTGTGTGTTGTATACGGGGAGCGGTAGCGTAGCGGTTAGCGCTACGCTGCACTACGAGCACAGCGACCCCAGTTCGATTCCCACTCACGGCCAACACCGGTGACGATTATCTGAACCGGTCCTGGACTTCCCCTAGGTCGACTCGGCCTCAAATGAGTACCAGGTGCGGTGTGTAAACATCGCCACTGCAGAGACAAAGGCGGCCGGGCGTGGTGCTGGCCACCCACACCCTCGTGTGTCGTGTCGGGGTTCATAGGTGCTCACTAACAGCACTTGCCCCAACAGTCTAGTAGAGGCTATACGCTGTCTTTGTATGTGGGGAGCGGTGGCGCAGTGGTTAGCGCTGCACTGCGCCTGAAAAAAATCCACCAATCCCCGAGTTTTTGATATCCGCCCACGGCCAAATCCGGTGACGAGTATCTGAACCGGTCCTGAGTCTCCCCAAGGTCGACTCAGCCTCAAATTAGTATGTATGTTGAACTGCTGTCGCAACGTACGTGGGCTCCCGACAGCCTGGTGCGGTGTGTACACATCGCCACTGGGGAGACAAAGGCGGTCGGGCGTGTCGCTGGCCAACCACCCCCCTCGAATGCCGTTTCGGGCCCTCATAGGTGCTCGCTACTAACAGCACTTGCCCCAACAGTCTGATAAGGCTACACGGGGGATCTTTGTCTTTGTTTTGAGTGCGGGTAGCGGTGCTGTCGCGACCAGCCCGGCCACCCGAGTTCCATTCCCGTTCGAGGACAACGTCAGTGGCGAATATCTGAACCGATTGTGTGCCTCTCTCTCTCATGTCTCCCGCAAACTTACACAACTGGGGAGACAAAGGCGTCCGGGCGTGGTCCTGGCCACACCACCCCCTCGTGTACCGTCGCGGCCTTCACAGGTGCGCACGAGCAGCACTTGCCCCAACAGCCTGCGTAAGGCTACACGGGGATATTTGTCTTTTTTTGTCTTTTGGTGTACATGTACACAGTGCGAATATCGACTTGTCCATATCGCATTATTTAGTCCCCGTTTATAAACATGTTCATATCATTTTAGGAATATAAGTGTGCAATTATGCACGACTGTAATTATTGTAATGGAAAGGCGCACTTTGTACTCTGGTTGGCGGTGCCTTACGCAGCTAAATCCGACTGATCTCAAGCCAGCCGAGCAGCGTTTCGGGAAATATCGAGCGAGAAGTGAAGGCCCGCGTGTGAATGTGTGTACGTTTGTAGCGGTTAGCGCTACGCTGCGCTACGAACCCGGCGATCCGTGCTCCATTCCCGCTCACGACCAACACCAGTGACGATTATCTCAACCGGTCCTGGGCCTCCCATAGGCCTCCAATGATGAGTACCTGCTGTGGTGCGTAAACATCACCACTGGGGAGACAAAGGCGGTCGGGGGTGGTGCTGGCAATCTACCCCCTCGTGTGCCGTTCCGGCCTCGCTAACAGCACTTGCCCAAACAGTCTAAGGGAATACGGGGAATCTTTGTCTTTTGTCAGAGTGCATGCCCAATGAACTCCACATCCTTCTGTACCACATCAGCCCATCTCTTCTCTAGCCCGAGCCGAGCCCGTTTATCCCAATCTATCAAGGAGCTTCTGCTGTTTGACCGGATAGATGAGGCTTAACGGGCGAAGCACAGACAATAGGAGCGATGGACTGATGTGGGACAGAATCATGTGGAGCTGATTGGACTTGCCCGTGAGTGGTACCAGCGGTGTCAACATCGGCTTCTGTGGAGTAGGTTCGTAAAGGACGCTGCTGGGAAGTTGAGGCAATCGCCCTCCAGCAACAACAGAGGGCGGAGGAGCGATGCTCACAACAACGAGCAGAGCGCTGGGCGGATAAAACGCAGAAAGTTGGCAAAGTGGGGAGTACAGTTGGTACATTTGCCAGTTATCTCAGTCAGTCAACCCAAGGCACCTGGGTCTGTTCCGTGACCTCCTGCTAGCAGGCCTTCGCCACTTCACAGGTGACCTCAAAGTGCACCTAGCCTGGCACAAACGCCTCGGGATAAGTGCTGTTCGCGATCGCCTATGAAGGTCAACACAACACCTTGGATAGGTGGCCAACACCACGCCCGGCCGCCTTTGTCTTCCCAGTGCTGAGTCGACCTATAGGTGGCATAGGAGCGGTTCAGAAAATGCAACAAAAGCTGAAAAGCGCGCAAAAGTAAGCGTGGAGAGATGCATTCTTTGAATGCGCATGGAGAGGAAGAGAGGGAGAGGAACACGTGGGTTACAGATCACACTCAGGTCACCGGCATCCAACGCCTCGGTTACTGGCATCCGAGCGGACGTACGGGGGTGTCGTGATGCGTGCTGGGTGTCGTGATGCGTGCTGGGTGTCGTGATGCGTGCTGGGTGTCGTGATGCGTGCTGGGTGTCGTGATGCGTGCTGGGTGTCGTGACGAGTGCTGGGTGTCGTGATGAGTGTCGTGATGAGTGCTGGGTGTCGTGATGAGTGCTGGGTGTCGTGCAGGGTGTCGTGATGCGTGCTGGGTGTCGTGATGAGTGCTGGGTGTCGTGATGAGTGCTGGGTGTCGTGATGAGTGTCGTGATGCGTGCTGGGTGTCGTGCTCGGTGTCGTGATGCGTGCTGGGTGTCGTGATGCGTGCTGGGTGTCGTAACGAGTGCTGGGTGTCGTGATGCGTGCTGGGTGTCGTGATGAGTGTCGTGATGAGTGCTGGGTGTCGTGATGCGTGCTGGGTGTCGTGCTGGGTGTCGTGATGCGTGCTGGGTGTCGTGATGAGTGTCGTGATGAGTGCTGGGTGTCGTGATGCGTGCTGGGTGTCGTGATGAGTGTCGTGAAGAGTGCTGGGTGTCGTGATGAGTGCTGGGTGTCGTGATGAGTGCTGGGTGTCGTGATGCGTGCTGGGTGTCGTGATGAGTGCTGGGTGTCTTGATGCGTGCTGGGTATCGTGCTGGGTGTCGTGATGAGTGCTGGGTGTCGTGACGAGTGCTGGGTGTCGTGATGCGTGCCAGGCTGCTTGAATCCGAGCTGACGTGCGCGGGACCCGTCGCTGGAAGAGTTCTTTTAGTGACCGCAGGGCGAGAATAACAACGGAGTGGCAGCCAACGGAGAGAGCGCGCACACGAGGAGGAATACAACCCGCGCACCCGAGTTCGATCCCGGCCACGGCTAACGTCAGTGGCAGAAAATCTGAACGGGTCGCCGGGTCTTCCCCTATGTCGACTCAGATTTCAATGAGTAACATGGTGTGGGGTGTAAACATTTACACTCGGGAGACAAAGGCGGCCAGGCGTGGTGATGGCCATACCGCCAGTCGTGTACCGGGCTTTCCTTGATAGATGCCCGCCAATAGCATTTGTCTTAATGGTTCGTTGAAGGCTACCTGGGGGATCTTTGTACGTGTGTGTGTACCTCGTCTTTGTCATATATGCAGGGCTGAATGCTCTGCTTGAGGAGCGGCGGTGTAGCGGTTACAACCTACGCTTTGAACCCACTTCGATTCCCGCTCGCGACCATCAACACCAGTGACGATGATCAGAACCGATCCTGGGCCTCCCCTAGGTCGACTCAGCCTCAAATGAGTATCTGGTGCGGTGTGTAGTAAACATCGAACACGAACACGTGTGTGATATCTAGGCAGCCCTACGACACGTTCCGTTGCATTGAGCGAGGAGGAGGCTTTACATATTCATACCATGGGAGATTGCGGTCGAGGAAACGACGGGCACTACACACACATACACATGGGGTGTATGTGTGTGTAGTGGGGAGCGGTAGTGTAGCGGTTAGCGCGCTGCGCTATGAACCTGGCGATCCGAATTCGATTCCCGTTCACGGTCAACACCAGTGACGATTAGCAGAACCGGTCCTTGGCTCAGCCTTAAATGAGTACCTGGTGCGGTGTGTAAGCATCACCCACCCCCTCGTGTGCTGTGGCCTGCCTTCATAGGTGCTCGCTAAAAGCACTTGCCCCCAACAGTCTGTTAAGGCTGTACGGGGGGGTCTTTGTCTTGTAGTAGTAGGTGTGTGTGTGTAGTATAAGTGTATAGTAGTGTGTGTATGTATATTTGTAGTAGGAGTCGGTGTGTGTGGTGTAGTAGTAGTAGGAGTGTGTGTGTGTGTGTTAGGAGTGTGTGTAGTCGTAGTCGCAGTGTGTGTAGTAGTAGGAGTATGTGTGTATGTGTGCAGTCGTAGTAGCAGTGTGTGTAGTAGTAGGAGTGTGTGTGTGTGTAGTAGTAGGTGTGTGTGTGTAGTAGTAGTAGGATTGTGTGTGTAGTAGTAAGATTGTGTGTGTAGTAGTAGGAGTATGTGTGTGTGTAGTAGTAGGAGTATGTGTGTGTGTAGTAGTAGGACTGTGTGTATGTGTGCAGTAGGTGTGTGTGTGTAGTAGTAGGAGTATGTGTGTGTGTGTGTGTAGTAGTAGGAGTGTGTGTATGTGTGCAGTAGGTGTGTGTGTGTTAGTAGGATTGTGTGTGTGTGTCGCGTCCCACTGAGAGCCATTAGCTGGCAGCAGAGCCAAATTGAGATCGCCGAGGTGGAACCACGCCAACTGTGCCGCGCTCTCAAATCTCCTCCTCCTCCCGCCGCCGCGCGCCCCGCACTAAACAGCCATTCCTGCGGAGCAATCTGTGAAATACGGGACTCCCGGGGCGCGAGGAAGGCGGGGAGGAGAGATGGAGGGGAGAGAAGAGAGAGAGAGGGGAAGCCTCGAGGAGGGGTGGGGGGGGGTGAACGAGAGGCTGACTACGCGCGCAACTTTGCCAGGGCGTCGAAATGAGTCGCATCGCGATTGGCACCTTACGCGTGTCGTGTGAAGCCCTCCTCCACCCGGCCGCAGCCGATGGGTGAAAGTTGTCCCGGGAGCGAGCGTGCCCCCCCCCTCCCCAGTGAGTGGTGTGCAAGTGGAGAGCGATCCACAAACAACAGACAACGCCGTGGTGCGTAGCGATTCGGTAGGAGCGTTGTCAACTCTCAGCTGCGCCGTACGCATTGATTGGTTGAAACGTCTGAGTCGGGCGAGGGGGTGGGGGAGTGGGTGGGGGGGGGTCACAGGGTAGTCACGTGGGGTACACGGTGTAGGGGGGCAGCAGAGGGCAGCGCAGAAGAGGAAGAATAGAGAACGGGAGGTCCTCGACTTACGAGGACACTGAGACCTATGACTATTATTCACGATGGTCCTGCTACTACATTGGGTTTTTATTTGTAAGATGCTTTCAGCTGATTAATCCTTAGTTATGTTTATTATTATTATTATACAAGTAGGAAGGAACCCAAATAGCCACAGAAAACCCACGCATGCGAGGTGACAACGCTATATCCCCGCACAGATGGAAACAGGTGGCGATTAGTCCACTTGCTGTATTGCCTTCTTCTGGCGAGTATCGCACTCCCTGAATGCCCACGGGAAGGGAGTTTCACAACCCATCTGTGTGTGATCCACCAACCCTTGCTGCTACCTCCACAGCGCTGTGTCACAGACCACGTGCACCGTGGCTGCCACCACCCGGCTGGAAACCTTGGGAGACTCTGACCTGGAGACTCTGACCTGGTGACCTGGAGACTCTGACCTGGTGACCTGGAGACTCTGACCTGGTGACTCTGACCTTGTGACCTTGACGAAGCCAACTCGGTTGAAAATCACGGCGTTACTGTGAAATAACCACTTATGCTGGGCGTGACTGGGTGAGTGCTGGGTGTCGTGGTGAATACCGACTGTCATACGTGCTGGGCCGTGATGAGTGCTGGGTGTCCTAAGTGCAGGGTGTCGCGTGAGCGAGCGCCGGGCATTTTTTTTCCTGCGGGTTTGTCGAAACGAAAGTTCTGGATGTCGTGGCCTCCGGCTGCCACGAGCGAGTGCCGGGCGTTACACGTGGGGCGCTGCATGCCCGCGAGGTCCCCGCTGGGTACTCTATCCGCCGTCCCTTCCTTCCATGCTCCCATCGTTCCTGCAGGGTGCGAGAGAACGGCTCTCTCGACCGGGACTCGCTGGGACCCCCCGCTAAGCGCGGGTGCACGGCGAGCCCCGCGCAGCGCTACAGCCCTGGGCAGCAGCAGCAGCAGCAAGCCATCAACGGACTCCCTCCTCCATCCCTGCCGCACGGGGGCCCCATGTCCCTGGGCCCTCAGGCCACGCCGCCTCCGGTCCCTCCTCCGGCGACCACCACAGTGGCCGGGCCCCACTACGCGCACGGCGGCGCAGCCGGGTCGCACCCCCCTCCGCCGCGCCTGGTGGAGGGCGTCCACGGGGTCTCCTCGCACCTCTACCGGGAGGGGGCACCCTCCTACCGAGGGGACGTGCACGACCTCCGCGACAGACACCGGTCGCTCGGTACGCGTGGCGCACGCATTCATGGGTGGGTGGGTGAAATGACGGATGGACAAATAGATGGATGGACAGGTGGGTGGATGGGTGGACAGATAGCTGGATGGGTGGACAGATTGATGAATGGACAGAGAGATGGATGGACCCGTGGATGGATGGGTGGACGTATTTATGGATGGATAGATGGGTGGATGTGTGGACAGATAGATGGATGGATGGGTGGACAGATTGATGGATGGACAGAGAGATGGATGGACAGAGAGATGGATGGGTGGACATATTTATGGATGGACAGGTGAGTGGATGGGTGGACAGACAGACGGATGGACAGAGAGATGGATGGACCCGTGGATGGATGGGTGGACGTATTTATGGATGAACAGGTGGGTGGATGGGTGGACAGATTGATGGATGGATGGACAAATAGATGGACGGATGGGTAGATGGATGGATGAACAGGTGGATGAACAAATACATTAATTGGATGGCAAGAAAATATGAATGGATGGATGGGCGGGGAGAAGCGTGGATGGGCAGATGAATGTATGTATGTTGAACTTCTTTTGCACGGTACGTAGCCAACCCTGGAAATCGTAGGTGCAGGGAAGGACAACAAACTAAACACAAAAAATGCAGTTCTTAAGAAATTAGTTTTCAATGTAGATTTAAATAGGCTGACACATAGCTGGAAGGCTGTATATATTAATGGACGAATAGCTGGACATTCAGAGGAATGTGCATATGCTGTATATGGATGGGTGAGCAGATGAATAGATGGATGGATGGGTAGACAGACTAAGAGACCCCAATCAAAAAATCCAATACATTTTTGAAAAATGTGTCGTGTGTGTGTGATTTATAGTGTCTGATGTAAGGTGTCGTTTGCGGTGTTGTCGTGTGGTTCACGGTGTGGTGTATGATGTGGTGTATGGTGTATGTGTGGTGTGTGATGTGGTGTATGTGTGGGGTATATGTGTGGTGTAAAGCGTGGTGTATGCTGCAGTGTAGGTGTGGTGTATGTGTGTGGTATATGTGTGGTGTGTGATGTGGTGTGTGATGTGGTATGTGTGTGGTGTGTGATGTGGTGTATGCGTGGTGTATGTGTGTGGTATATGTGTGTGGCATATGTGTGGTGTATGTGTGGTGTATGTGTGGTATATGTGTGGTGTGTGATGTGGTGTATGTGTGGTGTATGTGTGTGGTATATGTGTGTGGTATATGTGTGGTGTGTGATGTGGTGTATGTATGGTGTATATGTGGTGTATGTGTGTGGTATATGTGTGTGGTATATGTGTGGTATATGTGTGGTGTGATGTGGTGTATGTGTGGTGTATATGTGTGGTGTATGTGTGTGGTGTATGGTGTGGTGTGATGTGGTGTATGGTGTGATGTATGTGTGCGGTATATGTGTGTGGTGTATGGTGTGGTGTATGTGTGTGGTATATGTGTGTGGTGTATGGTGTGGTGTATGTGTGTGGTGTGTGATGTGGTATGTGTGTGTTTGCATGTGTGCGGTGTATGTGTGTGGTGTATGGTGTGGTAAATCTGTGTGGTGTATGGTGTGGTGAATGTGTGTGGTATATGTGTGGTGTGTGATGTGGGAAGCGATAGTGTAGCGGTTGGCACGCTGCGCTATGAACCCAGCGACCGGAGTTGGATTCCCGCTCGCGGCCAACACGAGTGACGATTATGTTTAACCGGTCCTGGGCCTCCCCTAGGTTGACTCAACCTTTAATGAGTACCTGGTGCATTGGGTCAACGTCACCACAAGAGAGATGTTGCCCCCCCCTCCCCCCGCGTGTGCTGTGGCAGTCTTATTAGGCGCTACTCGCTGACAGCACACTTGTTCCAACAGTCTGTTACAGGCTACACGGGGGGGGGGGGGGTTCTTTGTCTTTGTATGTTCGATGCTGTGTGGGTGGCTGCGCAGGACTGGGAGCCCCGAGGCAGGAAGAGGTCATAGACCATCGTCTCACTGACCGCGAGTGGGCCGAGGAGTGGAAACACCTGGACCAGGTGAGGCCCCCGCGCGTGTGCGCGTGTCCCCCGGGGAAGCTCCCGGCACGCGGAGCGAATCGTCGTTGTTGTCCCGACGTTTCGCAAGTCGATCCCTGAGGAGTCATCCGGCCTGTTGATTCGGCACGATGTCCGACGTTTCGTTCCACGAGCTTTGTAGCTTCTTCGGAGCAACCCGATAGCCCATCGTGGAACGGTAGGATGGTTCATTGGTACGAGGTGACCGGTGGCTCCGGCACCGCTGACGGTTGGGGGTTCGAGTCCGGGTTGGTTAGGCTCCAAGGCGTACAGAGAACAGTTGGTTGTGGGCCCCAGATGACATTTGATGGTGCAGGGTGGGGGGGGGGGGGGGTGGCCCCCCTCTGCACCCCATCACCCCGAGCCGCTCTCGACCTGCGCCCACACCCCCCGCCGGACTCTCCCCTCCGCACCCTCTCAAACTCCCGTGCAGTTGCTCGCGTGCATCCTGGAGATGGTGGAGAGGACGCGGCGCGCCCTCTCCGTGCTGCGCCGCTGCCAGGAGAGCGACCGCGTGGAGATCGCGCGCCTCGTGCGCCGCTGCGGGGACGCGGCGGCGGCCGCCGCCCACGACGCCAAGAAGGGGCCGGGACCCCTCGGCGGGGTCCTGGGAGCGGGGCTCTCGGCGGGGCTCGGAGGCGGCGGGGGTGGGGGAGGAGGGGGTGGACTGGCTTCGGCGGCGGGGCGCGGCTCGGGGGTCGTGGGGGTCTCTCCCAAGCTTGCTGGGGTCGCGGCGGCGGCGGCGGCTCCGATTGGTGCGTGGCGCGGGGGGTCGAACTTTGACCTGTGCCGTCCCTACCCCCCCCCCCCCACATCTATCGCTCTATAACGAGCCGTGTTCTATCTACTGCTGGGTGACGACCTCCATCTCCTTTTCTCTGTGTTCTCTCACTCGCGTATCTCCACTTTGCCTCTCTCATCTCTCTCTCTGCGCATATTTCGTGTTGTCTCTCTCTCTCTCACCCTTCCTCGTCTCTCTTTCCTTCTCCCTCTCTCTCTCTGTGTCTCCTTCCCTCTGGCTCTCCCTCTTACCCCACCCCACTCCCCCTTTGCGTCTCTCTCCTTTCTTACTCGCTTTTCTCTACATCTGTCTCTCGATTTCTCTCGCTCTCCCCCCGTGGGTCTCTCCACGCTCCGTGTCTTCCGATCAATGCTTTTTTACTCTGACAGGCACGAGATGAGCGTGCGTGTCTGCACACGTGACTGAACGCGTGACTGAACGCGTGTCTGTACGCGTGTCTGTACACGTGTCTGTAGGCGTGCGTGTCTGTACACGTGCGCTGTCTGGAGGCGTGCGTCCGTGCGTGTGGAGTGAGGAGCGGTGGTGCAGTGGTTAGCGCACTGCGCGACGTACCTCGTGCGGTGTGTGCAAACACAGCACCGGGGAGACAAAGGCGGCCGCGGGTAGTGTTGGGCACCCTCCCCCTCGTGTACCGTGCCCCAACAGTCTGTTAAGGCTGCGCAGGGGAACTGTGTCTGTTTTTTATTGGGCGTGTGAGTGAATGGGTGGGTGGGCGGGCGTGCTGGTGGGATCTGCAGGGTTGTTTGTGCACGCTGTGGATGAGACGACACAGTCAGTCTGTGAGGCCGAGTCCTCGAAATGGGTGGAGGAATCAATGAGGTCGTTTCACGGGAACAGGAACCGTGATCGTGGTTGTCGTAGTGATAAAGGAGTGATGAGGAGGTGACTGAACGCTACCTGTGGTGAATCATAGAATGATTAATTATCAATCAACCTCACTGCTGTAAATTGATTCTTGTCTCTCCTTGTCTCTGTGTCCCCGCGTGTCTCTGTGCGTGTGTCTGTGTCTCTGTGCGTGTCTCTGTGCATGTGTCTGTGTCTCTGTGCGTGTGTCTGTGTCTCTGTGCGTGTGTCTGTGCGTGTCTCTGTGTCTCTGTGCGTGTCTCTGTCTGTGTCTCTGTGAGTGTGTCTGTGTCTCTGTGCGTGTCTCTGTGAGTGTCTCTGTGCGTGTCTCTGTGAGTGTGTCTGTACGTGTCTCTGTGAGTGTGTCTGTGCGTGTCTCTGTGCGTGTCTCTGTGCGTGTCTCTGTGCGTGTCTCTGCGCGTGTGTTTGTGCGTGTCTCTGTCTGTGTCTCTGTGCGTGTGTCTGTGCGTGTCTCTGTGCGTGTGTCTGTGCGTGTCTCTGTGTGTGTGTCTGTGCGTGTCTCTGTGCGTGTGTCTGTGCGTGTCTCTTTCTGTGTCTCTGTGAGTGTGTCTGTGCGTGTCTCTGTCTGTGTCTCTGTCTGCGTCTCTGTGCGTGTGTCTGTGCGTGTTTCTTTCTGTGTCTCTGTGTGTGTCTGTGCGTGTCTCTGTGCGTGTGTCTGTGCGTGTCTCTGTGCGTGTCTCTGTGAGTGTGTCTGTGCGTGTCTCTTTCTGTGTCTCTGTGTGTGTGTGTCTGTGCGTGTCTCTGTGTGTGTGTCTGTGGGTGTCTCTGTGCGTGTGTCTGTCTGTGTCTCTGTGCGTCTCTGTGTATGTCTCTGTGAGTGTGTCTGTGCGTGTCTCTGTCTGTGTCTCTGTGCGTGTCTCTGTGAGTGTCTCTGTGAGTGTGTCTGTGCGTGTCTCTGTGAGTGTGTCTGTGCATGTCTCTTTCTGTGTCTCTGTGTGTGTCACTGTGCGTGTCTGTGCGTGTGTCTGTGTGTGTGTCTGTGAGTGTCTCTGTGAGTGTGTCTGTGCGTGTCTCTGTGAGTGTGTCTGTGCGTGTCTCTGTGCGTGTCTCTGTGCGAGTGTCTGTGCGTTTCTCTGTGTCTCTGTGCGCGTGTCTGTGCGTGTCTCTGTGAGTGTCTCTGTGAGTGTGTCTCTGTGAGTGTGTCTGTGCGTGTCTCTGTGCGTGTCTCTGTGCGTGTCTCTGTCGGTGTCTCTGTGCGTGTGTCTGTGCGTGTCTCTGTGCGTGTGTCTGTGCGTGTGTCTGTGCGTGTGTCTGTGCGCGTCTCTGTCTGTGTCTCTGTGCGTGTGTCTGTGCGTGTCTCTGTGCGTGTGTCTGTGCGTGTCTCTGTGAGTGTGTCTCTGTGCGTGTGTCTGTGCGTGTGTCTGTGCGTGTCTCTGTGCGTGTCTCTGTGAGTGTGTCTGTACGTGTCTCTTTCTGTGTCTCTGTGTGTGTGTCTGTGCGTGTCCCTGTGCGTGTCTCTGTGTGTGTATCTGTGCGTGTCTCTGTGCGTGTCTCCGCGTGTCTCTGTGAGTGTGTCTGTGCGTGTCTCTGTGAGTGTGTCTGTGTGTGTGTGTGTCTGTGCGTGTCTCTGTGTGTGTGTCTGTG
Source organism: Petromyzon marinus (assembly GCF_048934315.1). Taxonomy (NCBI): domain Eukaryota; kingdom Metazoa; phylum Chordata; class Hyperoartia; order Petromyzontiformes; family Petromyzontidae; genus Petromyzon; species Petromyzon marinus. The sequence goes on from NC_133691.1 coordinate 12,188,263, forward strand.
CGTGTCCCTGTGAGTGTCTCTGTGCGTATCTCTGTGTGTGTGTCTGTGCGTCTCTCTGTGAGTGTCTCTGTGTGTGTGTCTGTGAGTGTGTCTGTGCGTGTTTCTGTGCGTGTCTCTGCGTGTCTCTGTGTGTGTGTCTCCGCGTGTTTCTGTGTGTGTGTCTCCGCGTGTCTCTCTGCCTCAGACGCAGTGCGAGATCCTCCGATCAGACACGGCATGAGCTACATGCCAGAGGAGATCTGGAGAAAAGCCGGTTCGGCACTCACCAAACACTCACCAACACTCCCCCTCACCAACACTCCCCCTCACCAATACTCACCAACACTCCCCTTCACCAACACTCCCCCTCACCAACACTCACCAACACTCCCCCTCACCAACACTTACCCTCACCAATACTCACCAACACTCCCACTCGCCAACACTTACCATCACCAACACTCACCAACACTCCCACTCGCCAACACTTACCATCACCAACACTCACCAATACTCCCCCTCACCAACACTCACCCTCACCAATTCTCACCAACACTCCCCCTCATCAACACTCCCCTCTCACCAACACTCACCAACACCCATCAACCCTCCCATTCACCAACATTTCCCCTCACCAACACACACCAACACTACCTTCACTAACACTCTTCCTCACCAACACCCCCCCTCACCAACACCCCCCCTCACCAACACTCCCTCTCACCAACACTGCTCCTCACCAACACTCCCCCTAACAAACACTCCCCCTCACCAACCCTCCCCCTCACCAACACTCCTCCTCACCAACACTCTTCCTCACCAACACTCCTCCTCACCAACACTCCCCCTCACCAACACTCCCCCTCACCAACACTCCCCCTCACCAACCCTCCCCCTCACCAACACCCCCCTCACCAACACTCCTCCTCACCAACACTCACCAACACTCCCACTCACCAACACTCACCAACACTCACCCTCACCAACACTCCCCCTCAACAAGACTCGCCCTCACTAACACTCCCACTCAACAAAACTCACCCTCACCAACACTCCCGCTCACCAACAGAGCCCCTCACCAACACTCCCCCTCACCAACACTCCCCCTCACCAACACTCCCCTTCACCAACACTCACCAACACTCACCAACACTCCCCCTCACCAACACTCCCACTCACCAACACTCCCACTCACCAACACTCACCAACACTCCCCCTCACCAACACTCCCCTTCACCAACACTCCCCCTCTCCAACACCCCCCTTCACCAACACTCACCAACACTCCTCCTCACCAACACTCCCCCTCATCAACATTCCCCCTCACCAACACTCCCCCTCGCCAACACTCCCCCTCACCAACACTCCCCCTCACCAACACTCCCCTTCACAAACACTCACCAACACTCACCAACACTCCCCCTCACCAACACTCTCCATCACCAACACTCCCCCTCACCAACACTCACCTTCACCAACAATCACCAACACTCCTCCTCACCAACACTCACCAACACTCCCCCTCACCAACACTCCCCCTCACCAACACTCCCACTCACCAACACTCACCAACACTCCCCCTCACCAACACTCACCAACACTCACCAACACTCCCCCTCACCAACACTCACCAACCCTCACCAACACTCACCAACACTCCCCTTCACCAACACTCACCAACACTCACCCTCACCAGCACTCCCCCTCACCAACACTCCCCCTCACCAACACTCACCAACACTCCCCCTCACCAACACTCCCCCTCACCAACACTCACCAACACTCACCAACACTCCCCCTCACCAACACTCCCCCTCACCAACACTCCCCCTCACCAACACTCCTCCTCACCAACACTCCCCCTCACCAACACTCACCAACACTCCCCCTCACCAACCCTCACCAACACTCACCAACACTCACCAACCCTCACCAACACTCCCCCTCACCAACACTTCCACTCACCAACACTCACCAACACTCACCAACACTCCCCCTCACCAACACTCACCAACACTCACCAACACTCCCCCTCACCAACACTCACCAACACTCCCCCTCACCAACACTCACCAACACTCCCCCTCACCAACACTCACCAACACTCTCCCTCACCAACCCTCACCAACACTCACCAACACTCCCCCTCACCAACACTTCCACTCACCAACACTCACCAGCACTCCCCCTCACCAACACTCCCCCTAACCAACACTCCCCCTCACCAACACTCCCCCTCACCAACACTCACCAACACTCCCCCTCACCAACACCCCCGTACCCCCCCCCCCCCCTCTCGCCGTTCTTCGACCGTGAACTCCCCACGCTCACCCCCGACTCGGCGAGAGACTTTTGCGCTCCAGCGCACCGGTTCGTGCCGTACTAGTGACGAATTGGCCACGTTCTGTTCACGTGACAACCCTTACTAGTTGGCTGCGTCGGGTGGTGGCGGGTTTTAACGACACATTTTAACACGTATATTTCCGCGATCTAACCCAAAACAACCTCTAGCACGTCCTCTTGTAAAATATCGCCTCCCAATCCCCACCCCGGACTCGCTATCCATCCCTCTCTGTTCCCTGCACGTCCCCACCCACCCTTGCCGCTCCACCCCGACTCCCCTGCACGCACAGAGGAGGCCGTGAACGAGGTGAAACGCCAGGCGCTGGCCGAGCTGCACCGCGCGGTCAGCGAGGCCGAGCGGCACGCGCGCGGCGCCGTGGCGAGCGAGCGCGCGCGCATGGAGCGCGCGCTCGCCGAGGCCAAGAGGCAGGCGGCGCGCGAGTCGCTCGCCTCGGCCGGCAGGCAGGACGACTCGAGCGAGGTGAGGAGGGGGAGGAGGAGGAGGAGGGGGAGGAGGAGGAGGAGGGGGAGGAGGGGGAGGGGGAGGAGGAGGAGGAGGAGGGGGAGGAGGAGGAGGGGGAGGGGGAGGAGGAGGAGGAGATCCCAACGTGGGATGGTTTAGGGGTTGTTAGCGCCGAGGCTTCGCGGTGTGTTGCCTCTGCCGGCAGAGTCGCCCTTTGATGTATTTTATTTTTTAAAAAGGAGCACCTTTCGGCTCAGTGGGATTTTTACTCCATGTGGGTGTTAAAGAGTGGGCGACTGGGGAGAGTGGGTGAGTGGGTGAGTGAGTGGGCGAGTGTGTGAGTAAGTCGACCCATCGTACCCGGGTCTGTCCCGTGACCTCCTGCCAGCGCGCGTTCGACACTTCTAGTGGCCTTAAAGTGCACGTAGCCTGGCACAGATGCCGTGGCGTCGTCGTCACCACTTGGTGGCGAATGGCGGTTGTTGTTATTGTTGTTGTTATTGTTGTAATAAGAGTCGCCCAAGTCAAAGAGCTTCTTAGCTTTTTTGCTTTACTCGATGGGGAAAAAAACTCAATATAGTGGTCAACTGGGGAGAGTGGGTGTGTGAATGAGTAGGTGGCTGAGTGAGTGAGTGTGTGAGTAGGTGGCTGAGTGAGTAAGTGCGTGTGTGAGTGAGTAGGTGGCTGAGTGAGTGAGTGTGTGAGTGAGTAGGTGGCTGAGTGAGTGCGTGTGTGAGTGAGTAGGCGGCTGAGTGAGTGAGTGCGTGTGTGAGTGAGTAGGTGGCTGAGTGAGTGAGTGCGTGTGTGAGTGAGTAGGTGGCTGAGTGAGTGCGTGTGTGAGTGAGTAGGTGGCTGAGTGAGTGAGTGCGTGTGTGAGTGAGTAGGTGGCTAAGTGAGTGAGTACGCGTGTGAGTGAGTAGGTGGCTGAGTGAGTAAGTGCGTGTGTGAGGGAGTAGGTGGCTGAGTGAGTGAGTGCGTGTGTGAGTGAGTAGGTGGCTGAGTGAGTGAGTGCGTGTGTGAGTGAGTAGGTGGCTGAGTGAGTGAGTGCGTGTGTGAGTGAGTAGGTGGCTGAGTGAGTGAGTGCGTGTGTGAGTGAGTAGGTGGCTGAGTGAGTGAGTGCGTGTGTGAGTGAGTAGGTGGCTGAGTGAGTGAGTGCGTGTGTGAGTGAGTAGGTGGCTGAGTGAGTGAGTGCGTGTGTGATTGAGTAGGTGGCTGAGTGAGTGAGTGCGTGTGTGATTGAGTAGGTGGCTGAGTGAGTGAGTGCGTGTGTGAGTGAGTAGGTGGCTGAGTGAGTGAGTACGTGTGTGAGTGAATAGGTGGCTGAGTGAGTGAGTGCGTGTGTGAGTGAGTAGGTGGCTGAGTGAGTGAGTGCGTGTGTGAGTGAGTAGGTGGCTGAGTGAGTGAGTGCGTGTGTGAGTGAGTAGGTGGCTGGGTGAGTGAGTGCGTGTGTGAATGAGTAGGTGGCTGAGTGAGTGAGTGCGTGTGTGAGTAGGTGGCTGAGTGAGTGCGTGTGTGAGTGAGTAGGTGGCTGAGTGAGTGAGTGCGTGTGTGAGTGGGCCAGTGAGTGTTTTGAGTGTGGGGGGCGGTGGTGCAGCGGTTAGCGCACTGCGTAAGAATCCGGCGAACCGAGTTGGATTCCCGCGCACGGAGAACCCCAGTGACGATTATCTGAACCGGTCATGGGCCTCCCCCAGGTCAACTCAGCATAAAATGAGTACCCGTTGCGGTGTGTAGACATCGCCGCTGGGGATACAAAGGCGGCCGGTCGTGGTGCTGGCCACCCACTCCCTCGTGTGCCACAGTGCCGGCCTTCACAGGTGCTACCCGCTAACAGCACTTGCCCCTGCAGTCTGTGAAGGCTACCCGGGGGATCTTGGTGTGTGAGTGGATTGTGGAACGCTTTGATGTTGTCTGCCAACTAAGTCGCCCTTGAAAAACAGCTTCTTAGCTCAATGGGCTTTAGTCAATGGTGAAATAAACTTCAGATTCTGACTGTATATCTCATGCTGTATTATAAACAAGTTTTACTGGCTGACTGACTAGAGGGAGCGATGTAATGAAGAAATAACATGAATTCAATAGATTTGTCAATAAAAACACTTTGTGTGTGTGTGTGGCCTTCAACGAAAATAAATATAGGAGGCGACCTTTCATGTAGTGGGGCTTCTTCATATCGCATACGTATCAAAAAAGGTCATCGCCCGAAACGTCGCACAGCGAGGTTAACACGAGTAGGTGGGGGTCATGTCTCTGCATGTGTGTATACGTGTGTTGTTTATCGTATATATGCATGTGCGTGTTTGTGTGTGTCTATCATTGTGTCTGTGTGTATGTGTGTACGTGTGTGTCTATCATTATGTCTGTGTGTATATATGCATGTGTGTACGTGTGTGTCTATCTTTGTGTCTGTGTGTATATATGTGTGTACGTGTGTGTCTATCATTGTGTCTGTGTGTGCATGTGTGTGTGTACGTGTGTGTCTATCATTGTGTCTGTGTGTGTATGTGTATGTACGTGTGTGTCTATCATTGTGTCTGTGTGTGTATGTGTGTGTACGTGTGTGTCTATCATTGTGTCTGTGTGTATGTGTGTGTACGTGTGTGTCTATCATTGTGTCTGTGTGTATGTGTGTACGTGTGTCTATCATTGTGTCTGTGTGTGTATATATGCATGTGTGTACGTGTGTGTCTATCATTGTGTCTGTGTGTATATATGCATGTGTGTACGTGTGTGTCTATCATTGTGTATGTGTGTATATATGTACGTGTGTACGTGTGTCTATCATTGTGTCTGTGTGTCTATATGCATGTGTGTACGTGTGTCTATCATTGTGTCCGTGTGTGTATGTGTTTACGTGTGTCTATCATTGTGTATGTGTGTGTATGTGTGTGTCTATCATTGTGTCTGTGTGTGTATGTGTGTGTCTATCATTGTGTCTGTGTGTATGTGTGTACGTGTGTGTCTATCATTGTGTCTGTGTGTGTATGTGTGTACGTGTGTGTTTATCATTGTGTCTGTGTGTATGTGTGTACGTATGTGTCTATCATTGTGTCTGTGTGTGTGTCTGCGTGTGTATGTGGGTGTGTAGGTAGACTCAGCCTCAAATGAGTACCTGGTGCGGTGGATAAAAACATTGCCACTGGGGAGACAAAGGCGGTCGGGCGTGGTGCTGGCCACCCACCCCCTCGTGTACCGTTCCGGCCTTCATAGGTGCTCGCTAACAGCACTTGCCCCTACAGTCTGTTAAGGCTATATGGGGGATCTTTGTATGTGGGTGTCACAAGAGCGGTGGCCCAGTGGTTGGCACATTGCGCAGCGAACCCGGCGACCCGAGTTCGATTCTCGTTCACGGTCAAGGTCGATCACGAATATCTGAACCAGTCTTGGGTCTCCCCTAGATCGATTGAGCCTCAAATAAGTACATCGTGTGGTGTGTAAAGATCAGCACAGGGGAGACAAAGGCAACCGGGCATGGTGCCGGCCACCCGCCCCTTTCGCGTGCCGTTCTCGGCACCTTTGATAGGCGCTACTCGCTAGCGGCACTTGCCCCAACCAGTCTGTTAAGCTACACGGGGGATCTTTGTCTCTTTGTCCCCACGCCAGAGCTGCTGGAACTGTGGCCGCAAGGCGAGCGAGACGTGCAGCGGCTGCAACGCGGCGCGCTACTGCGGCTCCTTCTGCCAGCACCGCGACTGGGAGCGCCACCACCACGTGTGCGGGCAGGGCCAGGGGCAAGGCCAGGGGCAAGGCCAGGGGCAAGGCCAGTCTCAGGGCACGCAGCAGCAGCAGCAGCAACCTCAGCAGCAGCAGCAGCAGCAGATGAAACCGGAGCCTCCGTCCCAAGCCGAGGGGTCCCCAGGCGCCGCGCCGGGACCCCCGGGGGGCCGCACAGCGAGGCCCCCCAATCCGCCGGCCGCCACCTCGGGGTTGGAGGAAGACGACGAGGAGGTGGCGTCGTCGTCGTCGCCGGCGGGTGACGCGGCCGAGCCCAACACCTCGCGCTAGCGTCGCCCCATCGGCCTCCGCCGGCGACGCTCCGACGCCGACCGTGTGACGATGAAGATCGGATCCAGCGGCGCGGGGTGGTTGGCACGGGGAGGGGGTGCGGGGGGGGGGGTGGCTGGGTGGTTGGGGCAGGGGGGGGGGGTTAAATAGTTCACTCCTCTTCATCGTGGGCCTGAACCTAGGCCACCCACCCCACACCCCCCTCCCAACTCCGAGCCTGTCCAACGAGCCCCGGTGCAGTTGCACCGCCTGCACACTCGACGGCTACGAACGCTGGTCCCGGTCTGACCGACAGAATGCGCCACCTACCACCACCACCTCCACCTCCTCCTCCCCTCCCCGCTCCTCCTGGGAAGGGGGAGGGGATGGGGGGGGGGCACCGATGCTTTAATGGTGAATGCCGCACCTCACGCGACCGTCGCGACCCTCGCTCTTGGAGGACCCGGGGCCCGCGTCGCCACGGGGTCAGGCTTCCACCTCGACCACCTCGACTCTACGTTGTTGTTGTTGTTTGTTTGTTTGTTACATCGGCGTCACGTGACGTCGACTCTGCCCACGTGCAGACGTCCTCGTCGGCTCCCCGTGCCGCGACTGAACGCGGCTGGAGCTGGACGACGCTTAGCGCGTGCGCGCCTCGGAGGGGATGGGCGAGCCGGGGGCGGGGGTGCTCACTGTGAGTGGAGCTGCGGTGGACGGAGTGGCGGGGGGGGCAGGGGGCTCAGGAACGCGGGGTCACGGGGTCACGGGGATATCTCGTGATCTTAACGCGGGGCGGGGGTGGGGTGGTTGACGATGAGTCACGTGAGCCGTTAAGGCAGCTGTGACATGTTTCCCTACACCTGGATCGTGTAAGTTAGACTCCGGGGCACATGATAGGCAGCTGTGTTGGGATCGGGCGGAAATGGCATAATTCACGCATACACACACACACACGCTCACACACACTGACACGGTGTGCGCTCACACTAATTAACACACACCACCTCTCACACATTCACTACCGCTCTCTCTCACACTCTCACACTCTCTCGCACACTCTCTCACACTCTCACACTCTCTCACACTCTTTCACACACTCTCTCTCTCTCTCACACACTATCTCCCACTCTCTCACAAACCCGATCGTGTCCCGGCCTCGCATCACAGCGCACACGACAGGGACGCCCTGATCCGAACCTCTTAAGGTTCCTCTAAGGTCCCGTGTAAGGTTCCTCTGAGGTTCGGAACCAGTGCGCGAGGCCACGCAGGGAACACTGCGTTCGCAGTCCCCGCTCCCCGCAGCCGATGTCGCCAGTTCACCTCCGCTGGAGACGTCACCCTACGCAGCCTTACGTGACCTCGCCGAGATCTCAGCGTGACCTCGCCGAGATCTCAGCGTGACCTCGCCGAGATCTCAGCGTGACCTCGCCGAGATCTCAGCGTGACCTCGCCGAGATCTCACCGTGACCTCGCCGAGATCTCAGCGTGACCTCGCCGAGATCTCACCGTGACCTCGCCGAGATCTCACCGTGACCTCGCCGAGATCTCAGCGTGACCTCGCCGAGATCTCAGCGTGACCTCGCCGAGATCTCACCGTGACCTCGCCGAGATCTCACCGTGACCTCGCCGAGATCTCACCGTGACCTCGCCGAGATCTCACCGTGACCTCGCCGAGATCTTAGCGTGACCTCGCTGAGATCTCAGCGTGACCTCGCCGAGATCTCACCGTGACCTCGCCGAGATCTCACCGTGACCTCGCCGAGATCTTAGCGTGACCTCGCTGAGATCTCAGCGTGACCTCGCCGAGATCTCACCGTGACCTCGCCGAGATCTCAGCGTGACCTCGCCGAGATCTCACCGTGACCTCGCCGAGATCTCACCGTGACCTCGCCGAGATCTCAGCGTGCCCTCGCCGAGATCTCAGCGTGACCTCGCCGAGATCTCACCGTGACCTCGCCGAGATCTCACCGTGACCTCGCCGAGATCTCACCGTGACCTCGCCGAGATCTCACCGTGACCTCGCCGAGATCTTAGCGTGACCTCGCCGAGATCTCAGCGTGACCTCGCCGAGATCTCAGCGTGACCTCGCCGAGATCTCACCGTGACCTCACCGAGATTTCACCGTGACCTCGCTGAGATCTCACCGTGACCTCGCGACCTAGAGGCCGGGAGAGAGCCCCCTGCCCCATCCCCCCCAGCCCCCACAACCCCTCCCCCGTGGCCTGCCCCCACCCCTCCCCCAGGTCTCTGTATATCGGCAGCGGCCACGGGGTTTGGCCAAAGGAAGGCCCGAGTCCTTCATCTCCTCATCTTCCTGACCTCCTGCCGCCGGCTCGGGCGCACGACCTCTCGCCCGCGAGCAGCATCGGCCGCCACCACCTCCTCCTCCTCATCCTCCTCGCTTTAAAGAATAAAAAAACAACTCCAGGCACTTCTCAGATGAACCCAGTTGGCTTTAACAGATGTATACACGGTAGACACACACAAAATGAACAAACAAAACGAAATAATAAATGTCGACGACAATTTTGACGCCGTCGATGACAGATGATCAAAGTGAGAACAGAAGAAGCGTGTACAGTATTTATTTTGAGTTCGCGCGCGACTCTGGCTTGTCGACCCTCTCCCAAAGACACTCGAAGACTCCTCATAAGACACCCAAAGGTTCTCTCTCGCCACCGCGTCTCGCGCCACCGCGTCTCGCGCCCGCGTTCTCCTCGGAGCGGTGCACAGAGCGTGGCTCGCGGGTGGTGATTGTGTTTGGTGGTGGTGGTGGTGGTCGTGGTGGCGGTGGTGGTCGTGGTGAAGCGCACACACAGCACAAAGATGGCAACTCACGCTGCCAAACAGCCACCCACCCCACCGACCGACCACTGAAATACTAAAAAAAAAACTTAAAAAATATATAAATGTGTGTGAGTATATACTTCAAAGAAACAAAAAAAAACATGAGAAATCAAAGCCACGTGCCCCGGGACCCTACGCCGCGGTTGGGAGGGTGGAGGGGTGTGTGCAGCGTGACTCTAGAATCTGGCTACACGGGGTAAATAGATCAATGATACAAGGATGACCTCAACAGCTGCGTGAGCGACGAGCATTGTGCGTTGGAGACGGGGAACAAAATCAGAGGCGGGATTCCTCTGGCGTCTCTTCTACTCAAAGCTACATTCAGGGAAACGGAGGAAGCGACGGCAGCTCATTCTGACGACCCGCCGAGGTCGTGAGCTCAAACTCCACCAGCGACCTCTTAGGAGCCCCTCAAGACCGAACTTGACTCTCCCCCACGACGCCGCCCCCCTCATCCAGGACCCCTATGCGGTCCCGGAGAAGAAGACCGGGCGGTAGCGACTCGGCGGACTCAGCTGGGCACGGGGGGGGGGGCAGGGGGCGGGAGAACGACGACTCCGTAAGGGACGCGGCTCTGCGACCCGCGAGGCGGGAGTTGCGTGCTCCCGCTGGATCTTCTTCTACTCTTCACATTCCTCCCCCTGCTCCTCCTCCTCCTGCTCCTCCTCGCGTCTTCTGCGATGTCTTCTTCTCCTCGTCAGCGATGGAAGCAGCAGCCGCGGCGTAATGCGGGGCGCGTGCGCGCGTGGCTCCACGCGGTGACTCTGACCTCGTGACCCCACCGTGACCTCTGCGAGATGTTGACCTCACGTGTACAGCCTCGCGGGGAGAGGGGGTTGGGACAGGAGGGATGGGAGGAGGGAGGATGAAGAGGAAGGTGGGGTTGGGTGGTTAGGGTTACTTTTGCAGCTATCGGGATAAAGTGTTCCTCCCTCTTCAAACGCTCACCTCCGTTAGGCGACCCTGCGCCAGTGGTGGAAATTCCACATTACTTAGTCGGTGGCCAGTCCGGTTTGCGAAACGACCGCTATTGACTTCCCAAAAAGTGGTCCACGACTTATCGACCCAGGATGAAGGGGTGGTCGGTAGTCGGAATCTAACTCTGGTGAGGCAGAGTGGGAGTTGTGATCTCGCAATATTCTCATTGTTAAGTCGAGCGCTTTAGCCACTACGCGACCCGGCGGAATGGTGGTGCAGGTGGTTGACGCCTCGCACGGAGCGTGACACAGAATCGTCATGAACTTCGGCGGCCACGTGGGCCCAGCGGCCGGCGGACCGAGCCAGCATCGCTAGCAGTCTGGGTTTGAATCCGGAAAAGTGGAGCATCGCTGCATGTGCGCAATAACAGAGCTCGCTTGAAGGGATGTCACAGAAGTACTTCTGTGACATCCCCTTCGGCGGACCGTTCAGTAATAGGTGGTGGAGCGCTGCTCGATGACAGTTCCGAATGAGAACCTCGTCTCGTGGCAACGCGATACCGATAGCACAATCGGTGAGAAATTAACGGAATCGGTTCAGTTGATTTCGGCTGAACACCACCCCGATATCACGCCTCCTCCTGCACCACTCTTCCTGCTTCTGCAGCCCTCCGCTAGCACCCCGGCTCCCCTCCTGCACCCCGGCTCCCCTCCTGCACCCCGGCTCCCCTCCTGCACCCCGGCTCCCCTCCTGCACCCCGGCTCCCCTCCTGCACCCCGGCTCCCCTCCTGCACCCCGGCTCCCCTCCTGCACGCCTCCTCCCCTCCTGCACGGCTCCTCCTCCCGCTCCCCTCCCGCACTGCTCACCCACTGCTTTGCAGGCGGCGGAGCGCCGCGCCACTGCCCCGCCGCCTCCCCACGTCCTCCCCCGGACCCTGGGGACCAACAGCGACTGCGGGGAGTTCGGAGAGGAGTCGCGCAAGCTCGGACCTCCGCAGGGTCCCGCCAAGGGGGTCGGGGTTGGAGGCTGCGGGGCACCTGATTGAGAGCCCCTCCCTGGCCACACGCGTTCACTCAGGGGCTCGCAGGATCGGTCCGCGCGATTGGTTCTTCCTCGCAGCACCCGAGTCTGGGTTTCGCGTTTCCGCCGCCAAAACCTCGTGGACTCGACGCGCGCGCCGCTCGCGCAGTGATTCGAGACCCCGCGGGGAGACCCCCGTGGGGAGTGGGGGGGGGGGGGGGACCCCGTGTGGGGCACCCCGCTCGTTCCAGGCCCCGCAGAGAGACACTGGCGGGAGGGGCACCCACGGAAGAGTGCGAGTCGAGAGTCGCGAGGGCGGAGCTATGAGCGCAGCGACCGGGTTACGCGCGAGCGGCAAAAACTTTTTGGTGAATTCGTCCGGAGCGGTCGTAATTTACACGGTTATTTATTTATTTATTCGCGCATTTGTGGGTTTATTTATTTATGTATTTGCTAGGTGCGGAGTGTGGGGGGGGCGGGGGAGGCGGGGTCTGGACTCGCCCCCTTCACCACTTCCTCTGATTGTCGTCCCCTTTGCTGGAGGCGACCGCCGTGCGCCAAAGTGAGCGTCGCTCGCAGACCTGCAACAACAACAGCAACACAACAACAACAACACACAAACAAAAAAAACTCAACTCGTTCCCCTTCCTCCTCGGGAACAAATCCCAAATGTCTGAAGAACCTCCAAATCAAAGCGTGGGGTTGGGGGGTGGGGAGTGGACTGGGGTGGGTTCAAGGGGTCACCGCGTGCGCGTGTTGTGACGGACGCGCGCGCTGAGCACGCTGCATGCATGCCGGGCCCCGTGCCAATGCCGTGTCCGTCCCTAGCAAAGGTCCTTGCCGTAGAGTCAGTAGCTCGCTGTTGTCGCTGTTCGCAGCCCGTGTCGTCGCCGTCGTCGTCGATGTTAGTCGATGTTAGTCGATGTTTGTGGTCGATGTTGTCGCGTCGACCGCCGCGTCCGGTGCTCACGACGGAGTGGGGGGGGGGTTAGATGGGGGGGGGGGGTTAGATGGGGGGGAGGGGTTAGATGGGGGAGGGTCTTACTCATCCCCCTACCCCTCCGTGTCCTCCTCACCCCCCCCCTCTCTTAAATCCCTTGACGCCTCCCCCACACCCCCTCCCCACAAGTAGGGATAAACAAACCTCAATGTAGTCGCTAAGGGCGATAGGGGGGGGGGCTAGAAACCCCCCCCCCCCTCCTTCAACCCCTCCCCTCGTTTGGAGTCGCGAGTCCGATGGAGCGTTCGGGCGTCTGCCGAGCTCCGAGACACGGTGGGGGGGGGGGGGGGGGCAGCTCGGCTGCGTCAACCCGCGTCACTCGAGTGGTGGTGATGATGATTGGTGGTGGTGGTGGTGATGGTGGTGATGGTTCTCGTTTCTGTTGTTCCCTCGTGTGAGCGTCCCGCCCGGGCTGTCCCACACCGCGAGCTTCGAGCTCAGCCAACAAGAAACGATCGTCACGTGACCGCAATTTGGATGCGGCCGGTACCTTTAAACGTGATCATCATTTGCGTACGTGTGTTTAAACTTCTTTCGCACCGTACGTAGCGGACCGTGCTAATCTAACGTCCGGGGGAAGGACAACAAACTTAACGCAAAAAAGCAGTTCTAAAGAAATGAGTTTGTCAATCTAGATGATTTCAAAGTGCTCCAGTGGCTTACTAATATCGGAAGAGCGTTCCAGACGGCCGCAGAAGCGCATCTGAAAGCGCGCGATGCAGTGACGCGGTCCCCTTGCCAATCCATGAGGCGGGAGCGGTGTTTAACCAAACTTCACTGCGCTGGTCAGTGCGACATTTGTGAAGGGTTGGTGGAGGGTTGGTGGGTCATGGCTTCGGACCAGTTCAGCTATCGCCATTCGCTGCTGCTGATGATGATGTTAACTGTTAACCGTGGTCGGGAATCGAACTCAGGTGGTCCTCTAACTACAGCCCCCCCTCCCCCACCGCCACCGCCGTGACTTCGTGTAACACTTCACTGCAATGGCATCGCTAGCGGCAGCGGCGCTGATCCTGCTGAGAGTCACTTTAAAGCAGTCGCCATTTTGTTTTTAATCCAATTAGCAAAACGTTCAGGCTCGCGTGTAACAGACAGCCCCGGGGGCACACGGCTTAGCTAGGTATATCGGTGTGTAGCTACAAGATAAAGAGCTGTCTGTGTTACCCACTGGGGTCGCGTGCCCGTCTGAACGTTGGAAGTCGCCACGTGGTGATGGCGGCGGCCACGCGCGTATGCGCTTGTGTGATCGAGTCTTTGTCGCTGTAAGCGGTCGTGTCGCGTCGGGAATTATCGTAGTGCGTCTCATGTCTGTGTGGACTACCTCCGAAGGCTAACCAATTAACCAATTAACTAGTTTAAAATAAATAAAAAATATCTCTAATTAAAGAAAAAAAAACCGGAACCGCTTCACCTTGGACCTCGGAGCTTTAATAACCAAAACCTCTCACAGAAAGCAAAGAAACCAAATCTTCGCCTCTGCTATAGCTGCTGCGCGTGTCTGAGTTTCAATGGGACCTCCTCTTCCTCCTACTCTCCCCCCTCCTTAATTCGTTTTGTAAAATCTTCGTCGACCGATAAAGAAACCTCGATTAAAAAAAATATAATAGGGACCTCGGGTCATTGAAGTCTCATTTGCGGTGCGCCGCTTTCGTGAACACACCTCAAGCGCGGTCATCACTTGTATCGTGATAACGGCCAGCTCTGCTACGTAGACTTAAATGCGTAAAACAATAGCGGTGCTCGCTATCGAGTAGGATGACGCAAGGTCAAATACCTAGAGCTTTATCATTTAGAGATTTGGTCAAATCGGCGAGCCGTGTGGTCGGATGTTGATGGTTGTCTCGTCACGTTTCGCCGTGGAATCTTCCTCCTCACCCCTCTCCCGCCTCGCTTCCTCCCCACCCTCTCTCCCCGCCCCTCGCCAAAAATACCCCCCAACAAACTACAAAGTTACGGGGGGTGGGGGGGGGGCGCGTAAGGGTTTGAGTCCGGTAACCGGTCTTATTATTCTTCGTGTCGCCGTGATTCTCGCTAAATCAGAAAAAAAAACGTAACCAGTGAGTAGTCCATGACCTGAGACCAAGATGCTTGTCTCCTGTCCGCACCGCACGAGGTGGTCATCTCCTCCCATCTCCCCCTGGTGCGGCCAACAGCGGTGCATTTTGTGTGGCAGCCGCGTTCGCGACGAGCGGAGTCGGATCATTCACCCAATTCCGTTTGGCCAAATACAAGCAACGGATGCCACTCAAGAGTGTTAGGACGCTCCGTCTTAGTGCCCTGGCCCAAGGGACTATTGCTGCGCGTTGCAGCCCCCCACGTGCGCGTTGCAGCCCCCCACGTGCGCGTTGCAGCCCCCCACGTGCGCGTTGCAGCCCCCCGCTCTGCGCTACGAGGGCCCCTCTCGCCCTCTGCAGAATGCATCCGCGCTGCTTTTTTTCCGTCCTCGTCAAGGGACTGCACAGAGACGCAGAGCGTTCCCGACGGTGCAGGAGAGATTCGTGCCGTGTCCTGCGAGACGGCAACAGCAGCAGCAGCAGGAGTTAGCGCCGTGTGGTGGAATTTCCGTCGAAAGTCCAAACAAATATTTTCTTTTTTAGGAGCAACTGAAACTTACGAATGATCGGCTGATGTTGCTACAGATGCCTTCTGGCAGTGGTGCAAAAGCACAGCCGACAACAACGACAACCACGACAACTGGAACACGCTCGTCAGTGGCATCGCCTTAGAAGGGCGACATTAAAAGAGGCGACGTTTGTGGCAATGGCCTTCCTTCGTTATCCGAAACGTCATAGCCACATTAAGCACGGCCATTATCTTGAGTGATCATCAATATTATTATTATTGTTGTTAGCATTCATCAACTGGTGCACGAAGGGCTACCTAAGCCGCCGCCGCTGCCTCTCTCGCGATTTCTGCGATGTCAGAATCAAAATCAGAATCTGTATTTATCCTTGAGGAATCCGATAAGCTGTAAAGCTTTTTTTCCACAGATGTCCACTAGGGGGGCGGGGAAGAACGTTACAACAACAAACGATGTAAAAACACGATACTTGTGCCAGGTACACGAAAGGTAAACAAATCACCCGAAAACATAGGAACAAAACTAAATTATCCCCATCCCACCAGGCAAGGCCCACTGAGGTATTAATTCATTGTTCAGAAGCGACCTGGCCACAAATGATAGCTGAACAAAGTGGCTCTTCGTGTCACGAGCCACCCGGGCGCCCGCCCTGCACACGAGGAGCTCATCTTGTGGCTCCGTGTGGAGTACCTTGACAGACGGTTATGGAGTTCTGCTGCTCCCGCTGCTGCTACTGCTGCTCCTCTTGTTTCTTCTGCTCATGTTGCTCCTTCTGCTGCTGCTGCAACTCCTGCTGCGTTGGCAGTGGTGCACGAAGGCAAACAACAACAACAACAAACTCAACGCACGCTCGTCAACATCAACACTGTGTGTAGCCTGAAAAGACACGGATACAATTGGCGACGTTTCGGGGCAATGACTCTTCCTCAGAGCACCTACAGAGGCGTTACCTACGTTAACACAAAGATTAATTAATCGGCCGATAACATCGCAATATAAGAGAGAACCGCAGAGCTTGCGGGCGAATTTGGCGGCGGCTTCTCGCCACCACGTGGCTGCTGCTGCTGCCTTCTCGCTCCTCGTCTGTGGTCCCCCCTCTCTCTATATATGAGTCGTCCCCTCTCTCTCTGAATCGTCCAGCCTCTCTCTCTCTCAGAGTCGTCCCCTCTCTCTCTGAATCGTCCAGCCTCTCTCTCTCTCAGAGTCGTCCCCTCTCTCTCTGAATCGTCCCCCCCCCTCTCTCTGAGTCGTCGTCCCCTCCTCTCTCTGAGTCATCCCCCCTCTCTCTCTGAGTCGTCCCGCCTCTCTCTGAGTCATCCCCCCTCTCTCTCTGAATCGTCCAGCCTCTCTCTCTCTCAGAGTCGTCCCCTCTCTCTCTGAATCGTCCCCCCCCCCTCTCTCTGAGTCGTCCCCCCCCCCTCTCTCTGAGTCATCCCCCCTCTCTCTCTGAGTCGTCCCGCCTCTCTCTCTCTGAGTCGTCCCTTCTCTCTCTCTCAGAGTCGTCCCCTCTCCCTCTCTCTGAGTCGTCCCTCCCTCTCTCTCTGAGTCGTCAACCCTCTCTCTCTCTGAGTCGTCCCCTCTCCCTCTCTCTGAGTCGTCCCCCCTCTCTCTCTGAGTCGTCAACCCTCTCTCTCTCTGAGTCGTCAACCCTCTCTCTCTCTGAATCGTCCTCTCTCTCTGAGTCGTCCCCACTCTCTCTCTGAGTCGTCCCCTCTTCCTCTCTCTGAGTCGTCCCCCCTCTCTCTCTGAGTCGTCCCCACTCTCTCTCTCTGAGTCGTCCCCTCTTCCTCTCTATGAGTCGTCCCCCCTCTCTCTCTGAGTCGTCCCCACTCTCTCTCTCTGAGTCGTCCCCTCTCCCTCTCTCTGAGTGGTCAACCCTCTCTCTGAGTCGTCCCCCCTCTCTCTCTCTCTGACTCGTCCCCTCTCTCTCTCTCTTTCTCTGAGTCGTCATCTTTATCTTCAGTCGTCCTCTCTCTCTGAGTTTCTCTCTCTCTACGAGACCAAATGAACCCCGTGCAGGGCCGGTGCTGAGTTAAAGTTGAATTTATTGCAATCATGCGCAATGAAGGAGCATTTCCCGACACGTCGCCTATTCTATATATTTTTTTTTACTCAATGCCACACAGTGTTATTTACAACGGCGTTGAGTTGTTGTCTTATAGGCAAGTTTAATTCGCATTCTCGATTATTTTGGACTAAAGGCACAGGCTTAATGACTAGCTGTCACACGCAAACCAAGAAGCGTTCTAAAGGTGATGCGAACGAGGCGTCTGACTTGAGGATCATCTTGAAGCGAGCCTCTCTGTTGCTGTATAACTGATCTTGACATAACGTGAATTATCGTATTTAAAAGAAAAGAGCAATTCCGTACTGTGAGTGTGCGACCGTGCGTACGTTTAATTTACTCAGCAATTCGCCTGTAAATATTCACACCGGCTCGTCCCATCAAAGTCAAACCCCCCCCACCCCCCCAAAAAAATAACAATGAAAAAAATAAAAAATCGATTGTCTCATTTAGCGATCGCGTGGCGTCATCAGCGGCGTCTGACCCGTGCGGACGCGCGCCCACTGCTATAATTAACTTAAATCCTGGACATTGGAAGGGAAAAAAAGAAAACGCTTCAAAGTCCCTTCAAACTGTGCGTGTGGTTTCAATTTTTTGTAAACGGTCAAATCTGCATAACGTTGTTGGTGGCGAGAGGTGGCAGGGGGTTGGGTGGTGGGGGAACACGTGGACCCGGGTGGTCGTAGCTACACGATGAGAGGTGCCAGCGTCTTACACTCCACTCGTTACCAACACTCGCCACGACCCCGATCATCCACTGCTGGATGGATAAGATTGCGGGTTGCGAGTTTTGAAGTTGGGAGGAGCAAAGGAGGCATGGGGGTGCAGGTCGAATTGGGGGGGGGGGGCACAGCGCACGGTGCCACAGTAGCAAATTTATATCGGGTGGTACTAAGGGGGGTCCATGCCCCCCCTCCTCCCCCCTAATGAACAACAATAGTCATCTGGACCCCCCCTTCCCTCCACCAACCCACTCGGGCTGGGTAGAGATACGCTCCAAGCTGCATCGCGGCCAATGCCCTTGACGACACCGCCATGACCACCGCACCTCGCCGTCGCGTCCTTCCCCCTGCCAGGTCTCTCTCGCTGGTCGTGCAGTCGCGACGCTTCGTGACCCACCACGATCCCGCTCAAAGTCTCTCGACTGCCGTGTTTACTTCGGGCCTAGAATCAGACGCTTCACCCCCCCCCTCGCCGCGAAAGAAACGAACAGCTCTCATCGTGAAGCTACACCGAGGCTACGCGTCCCGGGATTGCTCCACACGAGTTTGACTCGAGGCTTTCCTACTGAGCGAGGAAAACGAATGCTTTAATCGGAATCAGAAAATGTATTTAGATTGGAGGAATCCGATGAGCTATAAAGCTTTTTTTTACCCAGACGTCCAGTAAATTGGACTTCTCCCCAACGAGTACTCCAGTCGCGTCGCTGCGGCGTTGTATTAAAGTGCACGGAAATCGTAAGGCTACGGCTATAAGTGACATCAACAACTCTTCTTGTTGTTAAATCGGTTTCTAATTCGACGAGAAAGCCGCTAAGGGCATCGAAGTGACGGCGCTTCGCCGTCCCGTCGACCTGGTTCAACGGGACGTCGGTGCGGTGACATTACTGGAGTGCAATAGGGTCGCGGATTAAAACAGTAACGTTTAATATCCATTGGACCTTTTCTTTTTGCCAGTATCAAAAATTAAAAAAAAGAATAGGCTTTATACTTTGGGGCAATAAACCAGGAAGTGTTAAGATGTCCCAAACACCAAATAGATATATTTGGCAAGGCATCAAGGCTGCGTTCACCACACACGGGACTTGTGGAAAAAGTGTTTTTGTTTCCGACCTTTTGTTGGACAGCCCAGGGACTCGAGCGTGGTCGGCATGAACCCTCGTGAAGGGAATTAAATGCCCCCCCCGCCCCCCTCGAACCACCCCCCACCCTCACGCCCCCACCAGGCTCCCTCCTGTCCTATACCCCTGCCCCCCCCCCCCCCGGACACCTGGGTCCCCCCACTTTGTCACGTGGCCTCCCAGTGCAGTTGCACCGCCTGCGCACTCGATCGTAAAGCTGCCACTCCACTTCGTGGCGACAAGATACGAGCCGGTTTTGCCGGTTTAGGATCGCGTCGGGAATAATTTAACCAACCAGACCGCTGGGTTCTATCTAGCCCAGCCAGCTGGGTACCCTGACCCTAACAATAATACGACTTAAATTATGATCGTTGAGTTAAATTGCCCAAGGTGAGTGCTGCGTAATACGCCAATCAACAGCAACAGCCACACGCGCGTCGTCGTCGTCAACTTTGCGGGGTTTCGCTCGTGTGCTGCTGATGATGATGTGCAACTCTCTCGCTTGGTATCGGGAGTGGCTTGTTCAGCGCGATGTCCGACGTTTCGCTCCACGTTGGCAGGAGCTTCTTCAGTTGCTGGTTGAAGAGCGAACGCCAGGCGAAGAGCACCGTGGAGGTGTGTGGGGTTAGGGGTGTTCGTGTTAGGGATGCACGTGTTCGTGTTAGGATCGGTGTTAGGGACTGGTTACTGGCAGATTCTTCGGGTTCATACGTTCACGAAGGAGCTGCCCGTACCTGGAGCGAAAATGTCGGACATCGTGCCGAACAACCCGAATCCAAGTCGGAGAGCTCGGACGGCAACAGTAACCACCCGCGGAGTTCGGAAGCGCTGCGTTAAAACTGGAGTGAAACTATGTTGTTATTTTTTCTTCTAAATGACGATTGTTGTTGTCAACAACGACGATGGGCGTCTCGCGGGGTGTCTCGAGCCCCGTGTTTGGTGCGGTTACTCGCGTGGACCCAAGTCTACTCCACGTCCGTAGGGCCCCCTGGGCGTGGCGTCACTGTCTGTGTTGAAAGCCGAATAAATGAACCATCAGCCGTGCGCGTGAGTCTGTTTCCACGATCACCACCACAACCAAAAACAAAGATGCCTCCTATAGCCTTAACAGACTGTCGGGGCAAGTGCTGTTATCGAGCACCTATGAAGGCCAGAACGGCACACTAGGGGGTGGGTGGCCAGCACCGATGTTTTTACGCACCGCACCAGGTGCTCATTTGATGCTGAGTCGACCTAGGGGTGGCCCAGGACGATAGCAAACTCCACCTTCATAACGACCACCACAACCTACACCTTCATCAAGACCACCACCACAACCAACACCAATGCCCGCCCTTCGCCACCAAGTGACGGTGACATCACCACGGCGTCTGTGCCAGTCCAGGTGCACTTTGAGGCCGCGTGAAGTGTCGAAGGCTCACTGACAGGTCCCGGGACAAACCTCGGTGCCATGAGCTGGCTGACTGAGATTACTGGTAGATGTCCCAGCTGTACCCACCACTGTGCCAACTTGCTGAATGTTATCCGCCCGGCGCTCCGCTCGTTGTTGTGAGCGTCGCTTCTCTGCCCTCAGTTGTTGGTCGAGGACGACTGCCTCCAACTGCCCAGTAGCGTCCTTCACAAGCCTCCTCCACCTTCACCGCCACCACCACCACTTCCACCATCATTACCACCCTCCGCTCCCATGCACCACTCCATCCAATCCCACCCCCCCCAAACCCCCGACCCCCACCACCTCCACCTCTCCACCCAGGGCCCCCGGTCCCTAATCTTCTGCGCGCAGGTGCGCTCTGGGTAATGGAACGGGGCGCTTGGTCCGGGCCGTGATAATCGGGCCTCGGCAGAAGCTTCGAACCGGGGTGGGGGGGGGGCTGTGGGGGAGGGGTGCCAAGGGGGGAGCTGGAGGGCCTTTCTGAGGCTGCAAGATAAAGTCACGGGGACTTAGCGCCGCCGAACGAGACGGCCCAACCCGCGTGTTTATTTGCGATGCGGAGTGTCTGTGTGTGTCTGTGTGTGTCGGTGTGTGTCTGTGTGTGTATTTCTGGGGAGCGGTGGTGCAGCGGTTAGCGCGCTGCGCTACGAATCTGGCGACCCGAGTTCGATTCCCGCTCATGGCCAAACACGAGTTACGAATATCTGAACCGGTTCTGGGCCTCACCTAGGTCGACTCAGCCTCAAATGAGTATCCGGTGCGATGTGTAAAGATCACCACTGTGGAGACAAAGCCGGTCGAACGTGTGCCGTGGCGGCCTTCAGAGGTGCTACTCGCTAACAGCACTTGCCACAACAGTATGTGAAACCTATACGGAGGACATTTATATTTGTCTTTTGTGTGTCTGCGTGCGTGCGTGTGTGTCTGCGTGCGTGTGTGTGTCTGTCTAAGGATACAAAGGCGACCAGGCATGGTACTGGCCACACCACCCGTCCTCCCTGTCCCGTACCGGCCTTAATAGGTGCTCGCTAAAAGCCCCAACAGTCACTTAATACTACACGGGGGATTTTCGTCCTTGTATATGTGGGGAGCGGTGGTGCCGCGTTTAGCGCGCTGCGAATCGAACCCGGCCACGCGAGTTTGATCACCGAATACGGCTAACATCGGTGGCGAATTTCTGAATCGGTCCCGGTCTTGGTCCTAAAGGGAGCAATCCAGCGTGCGGTGTATTACAACATAATCGCTGGGAAGACAAAGACGGCCAGGCGTGGTGCTGGCCACCCACTCCCTCGTGTGCCGTGCCGCCTGACATAGGCGCTCGCGAACAGCACTTGTCAGAACAGTCTATTAAGGCTATACGGGTGATCATTATCTTTGTGAATGCGTGTGCGCGCGAGTGTGTCTGTATGGTCGCGTTTGGGTGACCATGTGCGTACGAGGGTGTGTACCGGTGTGTATGCGTGTGGGTCTACGAGTATGTGTGAGTGCGTGTATCTGGTTCTGGGCCTCCCCTAGGTCGACTCAGCCTAAGGTGAGCATCCAGCGTGCGCCGTGCCGGCCTTCATAGGCGCTACTCGCTAACAACACTTGCCCCAACAGTCTGGCGAAGGCTACACGGGGAATCTTTGTCTTTGTTTCTGTGTGTGTGTGTGAGAGTGTGTGTGTGTGTTATTAATTGTACTCTTTGATCGCCATTGAGCTGCGTGACAGTGAGTGGTGTGCGGGAAGGCGGGGATAGTGGAGGCGAAGCTGCGTGCAGCTGATAAACTCTGGAGACGGGGGGCGGGGGGGGGGGTCTGGTGGGTTGTGTGGGGGGGGGGCTCGGAGGGGGGAGGTGGGGGAGAAGTCGCTGGTGCGAACATTCACGCGGCGTAACGCACACACAGATACACGGCGCGTCTGTCCACACGACGCAACGACTGCCGCTCGCCACTCGGTGGTGGTGACGTCGCCACGACGCTTGTGCCAGGCTGGGTGCACGTGCCTGACTGACATGACTGGCAGATGCACCGCTGGTGCCACCTCGCTGTGTCTTCGCCCGCCCGGCGCTTTTGAGCGTCGCTCCTCTGCATATATATAAAAAAAAGATCCCCCCGGATAGCCTCAACGGACTGTTGGGTCAAGTGCTGTTTACGAACACCTATGAAGGCCGGCACAGCAGCAGACGAGGGGGTGGGTGGCCAGCACCACGCCCGACCGCCTTTGTCTCCCCAGTGACGATTTTTACACACCCACCAGGTACTAATTTGAGGCTGAGTCGACCTAGGGAAGGCCCAGGACCGGTTCAGATAATCGTCACTGGGTGTTGGCCGTGAGCGGGAGTTGAACTCTTGACCCAGGTTCGTAGCGCAGCGTGCTAACCGCTACACTACCGCTCCCCACACACACCCATAGACACAAAATCTCTCACATGCACGTACTCACTCTCAACAATCACCAGCACAGCCACCACCGCGTCGATCGTCACCACCAGGGCTGTACTGTACATGTACAAAGTGCACTGCTAACATTGAGTCCTCTTTTCCAAGAGGTTTGGGCAGCGTGAAAGAATAGGCCAAAATATACTTTAGAGGGGGTCTCTATCGCTAATACACGCACACACTAACACACGCTAACACACTAATACACGCACACAATAACACACGCTAACACACTAATACACGCACACACTAACACACGCTAACACACTAATACACGCACACACTAACACACACTGCAACACACGCACACGCTAACACACTAACACACGCTAACACACGCACACTAACACACGCTAACACACTAATACACGCACACGCTAACACACACTTCAACACACGCACACGATAACACACAAACACGCTAACACACGCACACGCTAACACACTAATACACGCACACGCTAACACACTGCAACACAAGCACACGCTAACACACTTACACACACTAACACACTAATACACGCACACACTAACACACGCTAACACACTAATACACGCACACACTAACACACGCTAACACACTAATACACGCACACTAACACACGCTAACACACTAATACACGCACACACTAACACACGCTAACACACGCACACGCTAACACACGCACACGCTAGCACACGCACAAGCACACGCTAACACACACTGCAACACAAGCACACGCTAACACACTAATACACGCACACACTAATACACGCACACACTAACACACACTAACACACACTAACACACACTAACACACACTAACACACGCACACACTAACACACTAACACACGCACACACTAACACACGCACACACTAACACACTAACACACGCACACACTAACACACGCACACACTAACACACGCACACACGCACACACTAACACACTAACACACGCACACACTAACACACGCACACACTAACACACTAACACACGCACACACTAACACACGCACACACTAACACACGCACACACTAACACACGCACACACTAACACACGCACACACTAACACACTAACACACGCACACACTAACACACTGGCACACACACACACTAACACACTAACACACGGGCACACACACACGCTAACACACACACGCTAACACACACACGCTAACACACACAACAACCGCCATTCACCACGCTTGTGCCAGGCTATGTGCACCTTGAGGCCACGTGAAGTGTCGAACGCCCGCTGGCAGGAGGTCACGGGGCAGACCCAGGTGCCACGGGTCGACTGACTAACAAAGACAAAGACAAAGATCCCCCATATAGCCTTAACAGACTGTAGGGGCAAGTGCTGTTAGCGAGCACCTATGAAGGCCGGAACGGTACACGAGGGGGTGGGTGGCCAGCACCACGCCCGACCGCCTTTGTCTCCCTAGTGGCAATGTTTACACACCGCACCAGGTACTCATTTGAGGCTGAGTCGACCTAGGGGAGGCCCGGGACCGGTTCAGATGATCGTCACTGGTGTTGGCCGTGAGCGGGAATCGAACCCGGGTCGCCAGGTTCATAGCGCAGCGCGCTAACCGCTACACTATCGCTCCCCACAACTGACTAACACACACACTAACACACGCACACTGCAACACACGCACACACGCACACACGCTAACACACGCTAACAAGATCCCCCATATAGCCTTAACAGACTGTAGGGGCAAGTGCTGTTAGCGAGCACCTATGAAGGTCGGAACGGTACACGAGGGGGTGGGTGGCCAGCACCACGCCCGACCGCCTTTGTCTCCCTAGTGGCAATGTTTACACACTGCACCAGGTACTCATTTGAGGCTGAGTCGACCTAGGAGAGGCCCGGGACCGGTTCAGATAATCGTCACTGGTGTTGGCCGTGAGCGGGAATCGAACCCGGGTCGCCAGGTTCATAGCGCAGCGCGCTAACCTCTACACTACCGTTCCCCATTAACACACACACGCTAACACACGCACACACTAACACACGCACACACTGCAACGCACGCACACACTAACACACTAACACACGCTAACACACGCACAAGCTAACACACTAATACACGCTAACACACTAATGCACGCACACGCTAACACACACTGCAACACACGCACACGCTAACACACTGCAACACACACACACATTGCAACACAAGCACACGCTAACACACACTAACACACGCTAACACACTAATACACGCACACACTAACACACTAACACACGCACACACTAACACACTAACACACGCACACACTAACACACGCACACTGCAACACACGCACACGCTAACACACGCACACACTAACACACGCACACACTAAGACACGCTAACACACTAACACACGTACACGCTAACACACGCACACACTAACACACGCACACACTAACACACGCGTAGCAGCACGGGGGCTCAAGAGCTCACACCGCTAATGAATTTTGAGAAGACGATAACGAGGAATCTCACCCCATTATTCGCCTGCAGCCCTAACCCCCACATTGTCAACCACCAGCCCCAGCCTCCTCAGCCCCCGCCACCACGACCACCACAACGGCCCCTCCAGACTCACACACTCACACATTCGCTCGCACACTCACACATACTCATGCAGGCTCACACAACAATCCCACGAAAAGCATTAGCAGGGGCAAGCGCTGTTAGTGAGTGGCACCTACGAAGGCCGGCACGGCACACGAGGGCATTGGGTGACCAGCACCACGCCCGGCCGCCTTTGTCTCCCAAGTTCTGACGTTTACACGCCGAGCCAAAAACACATTTTTTTAAGGCTGAGTCGACCTAAGGCAGGCCCAGCACCGGCTCAAATAAATACATATTCGCCACTTGTAATTGGTTATGGGAGGGAATCTAATTCGGCTCGCCGCGTTCGTAGCGCAGTGCGCCAACCACTGCACTACTGCCCTCTACTATAAACCATAAAGTATACAGTACAGTATATAAAGTATACAGTATACACACTAGCACACGTACAACAACCGCCATTTGCCACAAAGTGGCGGTGACATCGCCACGGCGCTTGTGCCAGGCAAGGTGCACTTTGAGGACACGTGACAGACCCAAAGTGCCATGGGTTGACTACCTGACTGGCAGATGCACCACCTGTGCCCCCTACTGTGTCAACTTGCTACGCTTTAAAGCCGCACACATACCGTCGTATATGGTCACACGTTGTTATGCATACTCATACACCCACACAAGATCTCCCATGCACGCAACAAAGATCCACCGTATAGCCTTACCAGACTGTTGGGGCAAGTTATATTTGCATGCACCTATGAAGGCCGGCACGGCACACGAAGGCGGCCAGCAGCACGCCCGACCGCATTTGTCTCCCCGGTGGCGATGTTTACACACCCACCAGGTACTAATTTGAGGCTGAGTCGACCTAGGGAAGGCCCAGGACCGGTTCAGATAATCGTCACTGATTTTGGCCGTGAGCGGGAGTTGAACTCGGGACCCAGGTTCGTAGCGCAGCGCGCTAACCGCTACACTACCGCTCCCCACACACACACACACCATAGACACAAAATCTCTCACATGCACGTACTCACTCTCAACAATCACCAGCACAGCCACCACCGCGTCGATCGTACTGTACATGTACAAATTGCACTGCTAACATTGAGTCTTCTCCTCCAAGGGGTTTGGGCAGCGTGAAAGGACAGGCCAAAATATACTTTAGAGGGGGTCTCTATCGTGCAGGATATTCCGGCAGCAATGGCATGAGCATGCAATTGCAGCGCTGCGGCTTTACCTTGGATTGTCGGTACGACAATTGGCGGCTCGGGATTTAAAAACTTTCCTAAACTATAGCTGTTATTATTATACCAGGTAAAGTTCACTGAGCTATATAGCTCTTTTCAGAAGCAACCTGGCCACAAATGATAGCTGAACCAAGTGGCGTATCGCGCACGTGGTTTCTAAATGTGGCGAGAAAACCCGGAGGACCACACGACCACGGGAAGAGTAGCATGCACACTCCAAATATAGAGAAGGGGTCAGGGGTCGGGATCGAACCTACGAGCATCTTGCAAAGCCGGCGAGGGAGTTCCCATCTCGCCGGCGCGGCGCCTCTCTCACCCGTGTCATGGATCCAGCAATCCCTCTGGATGTGGCCGTCACGGAATCAATCCCTCAAATTTGGCACGGTACTCCTCTGAGTTCGCGGTTCGACTCCTGTTGCGGGTGAATATTTCATGAGAGCTGAATAATGGAAGGGATGGATGTTTATTGCTTGTCCGAGTCGTGGCCACGGCCACTCTTGGCGCAATTCACCGTGGGGCGATGCCGCCATCTGGCGGGGGGATTTTCTAATGAAACAGATGATCGTGATCGGAATATTTACTTATTCTGCTAATTAAAACGGATTTTAAAAAAATACCCCGTTAAAAACTGAGTCTTAAAACGCTCAGAACTTAATTTTTAAAATACAAAAAATACTAAAATTGAGGATCTTAAAAAAATACTAAAATCGTAAAAAATGTAGGATCTTAAAACATACAACAGTTAATTGTTAGACTAAAGATAATACGTTAAATAACACACACATTTACACAAACCCACGCATACATTTACACTTTAACTTCAAGAAGGGAGTATATGTTGTAAAATTAGAGCAAATGTATAACAAATACGAACTAAAGAACTTAGCTTCGAGGCCGATCTTGACACTGCTGGTACCGGTCTTCAGCAAGTCCACTGAGCTGTGTTTGTTGTTGTTGCTGTTGTTGATGAGTCACACCATGAAACTCTGGGAAAGGATCATAGAAAGGCGACTGAGGAAGCTGATGGATATTGGCTAGTCAGTTTGGATTCAGGCGGGGAAGGTCAACACTGGGTGCGATCTTTGCACTGAGAGCATTGATGGAGAAGTTCAGAGAGAAGAAACGGGGCCTGCTTGTGGTGTTTATTGATCTCGAGAAAGCGTAACCACAGGGTGCCTAGAGAGCTCACCTGGTGGTGCATGGGAAGAAGAGGAATCCCTCAGGTGTATGTCCGGCTGATCCAGGATCCGTGTGAATGAGGGATAATGCACGTGCGAAGCAGCTGTGGGGTGTCGGAGGGCTTTCAAGTGAAAGCGAGAGCGAAGCGAGGTTCCGTCCTGAGCCCCTTCCTGTTCATCCTGGCGCTGGGCACACTCACGAGAGACGTTCAGAGGCAGCCCCCCTGGTGGACGCTGTTTGCAGGTGACATCGTGGCTATGCCGTGGAAGCAGAGGGGTCGTGGAAGAGGATTTTGAAGATCTGGGTGCAAAAGATTGAAGGGAATGGGTTGAGGAGCAGTCGGACAAAGACGGAGTACATGGTGGCAAATTTCAGTGGAAAAATGCTGAAGATTGCTAATTGGAATTGACCAGTTCATGAAGACAAACGAGTTTAAGTGCCTGGGTGCCACGATGTGTTGCTGTTGGATCACAATGTTATATGAGAACAATAACAACGGCTGGATGGCTGAAGTGGCAAGAGATGACTGGTGTGGTGTGCGATAAGAGGGTTCCAGTTTGGTTGAAGGGAAAAGTGGGTAATGTATAGTGTAGTGTATAGTGTAGTGTATAGTACAAGACGGTGGTGAGGCCGGTGCTGGTGTATGGGGCCGAGTGATGGGGTCCAGGATAGAGGCAGGACCAAGCTATGTCAGTCACAGAGATGAGGATGTTGGGTTTAACAAGGAAGGACAGGGTGAGAAATGAAGGCGTGAGAGGAGGATTCAAGGTGCTAGAATTCACGGAGAACATGAGCGAGAAAAGGCTCTGGTGTGGTTCGGTCATGTGAAGAGACAACAGGAAAATGATGTGGGTCAGAAGGTGCAAGTGATGCAAGTGGAAGGAAAGAGATGAAGAGGAAGGCAGAAGAAGAGGTGGGGGGGGGGGGGGGGTCGATGCGGTGCGATCGGACACGGTGGCCCGAGGAGCGGAAAGAAAGATGGCGCAGGACAGCGCAGCGTGGAGGAGGTTGGCAAGGGCAGCGGACACCCCCTCGTGAGTGGGACAAACGCGTGGAAGAAGTTGTTGTTGTTGGTGGTCATATTGTTGTTGGTATTGGTGTGGTGTTGTTTTGAAGGCGCTGCTACGGTCTTTGTAGAGTCATCAGCAGTCATACTTGCTTCAACCAATGCTATTGCCCTGCCAGGTGTTCGAAGTCAAGGCCCCTCTCGACTGCTGAAATTGTGGACTCCAAGAAAGCAGGCCGGTGTGGCTGATGAGACGTGTACAATCATTGCATTTTTCAAAGTGGCGGGACAGATTGCGTCATTGCTTCCTCGACCATTGTTGTGTTTTCTCCATCAGTCTCCATGTTTTATACCCGTATGGCAAAGAAGAAGCTGTTACAGCACCACCGTGAAAGCCGGACTCAATGCGATCGATGCATGTCGTTGTTTTCATGGGGTGGTGTTTTGTCTTCCGAATCCGAGTGTTGGCCAGAAACACCGCAAAAAAACAATTGTGGCAAATTTACGGACCCGGTGTTTTTTTTTTGTCCCAAATCACCGAGTGATAATGCTGCTGCGTTGGCAAAGTAGCGCACAAGCAACAACACCAACACTCTCAACACATTGGCCTTAAAGTGAAAAAATATATATTAAATAGGCGACGTTTCGGGAAATGGCCTTTCTTAATAGCACGCGCGCTATTACGGCCACACACAGCGGTATTGGCTCATGTGTTAGACTTATACACAGAATGGATCCCCGTGTTGTCCTAAAAATAAACTAATAACAAGGATCCGTGTTGTCCTAGATTGGGTTTCCAAATCTCACGTTTTTTTGTATTGTTTGTTGTGGTAATTTTCTAACGCGGCACTACTGGACATCTGTGAAAAAGAGCTTTATAGCTCATCGGACTCCTCCAGTGTAAGTTAACAGTCTGATTCTGATCATTGCTCGAATACGCGCTATGTTAATTCGTGTGAAAAGCTTGGAGATTCACATGATGGATGGAGGAATAAAGAACATGCTTTAATATTGTGAACGTCCGTAATATTTTGTTCACATTGAATGCATTTCGGACGCAGTTATAGCATTGTATTGCACTTTGTGGCCAGCAGACGGCAGTCCCGCACATAAACTGTACTATAATTGTTGTACGGCACTGCTGTGCTACCCACCTTCACGAACCCTAGTGTGGTGTCAAATAACCCCCACGACTCAGCACGGCGTGGCGGGGGGTGGACGTGCATCCAGCAGTGGATTTACAAATCGCTGTTTCGTCTCACCCATCACACTGTGTCCAACAACCACATGTGTGCAGGTCACAACAACACACTCACAGACTCACCCACTTACCACACTGCAGGTCACAACAACACAAACTCACCCACCCACTCACCCACCCACTCACCACTGCAGGTCACAACAACAACACACTCACAGACTCACCCACTTACCACACTACAGATCACAACACACTCACAGACTCACCCACTCACTCACCCCTGCAGGTCACAACAACACACTCACAGACTCACCCACTTACCACACTACAGATCACAACAACACACTCACAGACTCACCCACTCACTCACCCACCCACTCACCACACTGCAGGTCACAACAAGCACACTCACAAACTCACTCACCCACTCACTCACCACACTACAGATCGCAACAACGCACTCACCCACTCACTCACCCACCCACTCACCACTGAAGGTCACAACAAGCACACTCACAAACTCACCCACTCACCACACTGCAGGTCACCTGTCTTTTGTTGCTTCCTCCCTTCGTCTCTCTTTCTACACAGGCTCTTGTAATAAATAACCTTGCTGAATTCAGGAAGTGCGTGTCACTCTTATCTATTACAACTTAGTGCCCTTTGTTGCTGGCTGCTAGATCTTTTGTTATTTTGCTCAGCAACTGTGTACAAAAAAAACCGTTCCACCCTAGGTAATACTGCTTTCTACAGTGACCCATGGCTCCTACCATCTGGGAATTGCCCAGTAAGATTGGAACGTTGGGAAAAGGTTAGGCCAACATCGGTCCAACAAAATGCCAACGTTGACCCAACATTGCCTGTTCACCGAGGGAGGACTTGTTTAGTATTTGCCCCAGGGCTCTGTTGTATATATAATAGCCCTCTGATCTCAATGTCTCTCACCTCAGGAGGATTCAGGTTAATGTTGCGGAGCTCTCAAGCATACAGGCGGTGCAACTCCGTGAGGACTTCCAACAGCCAGATGAGGCCCTTGCTCGGGGCGACTAAAAAGTCGGGGACATTGGAGATATAAATTCCAATTAAATGCCTTGCACCAAGGGCCCGTGCCAAAACTTTCTCGCCACAGAAAAGATAATATAAAAACACCCAAAGTATTTCTTATACATTCCATCAGCTCCACGGCCTTCTGGGGGCGCATACTCTCAGCAGCATGGGCTCAGTCCAAGCAAACCTCTCGACCAGTTTCGGTATTCTGTGTCTCACCATCAGGGTCAGCCTCGCTTGCATTGATGTTGGCGAACTGGGGAAACGTAATAATGACCGTCTCTTGAAGACATGGGTCCAAGCAACTAAACATATCACGCTGCCGAGGTCTCCATCGACACACAAACCAGGCCTCGGAGACAGGATTGACGGGGGAACACGTGGGGAATGGAGGAGTGAGGATGGAGTGCATTAGCGGAACATCGTGGATAAGACGTGATTTGGAGGATGGGAGAGAGATGGTGGAGGAGGGTGATGACAGAGAGCCGTGGTGAATGGGAATGACGGAGTGGGTGACGGTGGAAGATAAAAAAAATACAATGTAAGGTCCACTGAACAACGTAGTTCTTTTTTAGAAGCGACCTGGCCACAAATGAGATCTCAGCGAAGTGAGTTATCATGTGGCAATTTATAGCAGCCAAACATTCTAAACGCGTGATGTGGTGGGAAAAACCGAAGGACCCGGAAAAAAATCCATGCGACCACGGGAAGAGATACAAGCAAATTCCAAACATACAACAGGCGTAAGGGTCGGGATGGAACCCACGACCTCCTGCGTACCAGGCGAGGTAGCTAACGTCTCGCCACCGCGGCACCGCAGGCAAGCAATGGAGGCAGTGTGATAATGCTGCTGATGAGGGCATCTGACAGAGGGAGACTGGAGGGGAACTTGAGGTGGGGGGGGGATGGAGAGGGATGAAGGACGACAGAGAGGTGGCAAGTGTTAAATACCTCCCCTGATATACAGGAGGTCGTAGATTTGATCCTGATCCTGACCCTGACGCCTGTGTGGTTGGAGTTTGTGTGTCTCTCTCCCCTTGGTCGCGTGGATTTTTCTCCGAGTCCACATTTAGAATCAACATCACGACTTCAGAGTATTTGGCTGCTAAAAATGTCCACGTGATAAGTCACTACTTCAGTGAGCTGTCACCAAAACAATATCTCTAAAGATAAGTGGGGCCTTATGTGGTCAAATTAAAACATAGTTGACGTCGTTTGTTTGTCCTCTCTCATGCCGTGTGGGTCGTGAGCGTTGTTTGACCACTCGTCGAGCTGATACATCAGTGGGGCTTTGCCTGGTAGGATGGGAATGGATTAGTGTTGTATTTGTTTGGGTGATTTGTTTACCTAACTTGTACGTTGCACTACTCTCGTGTTTGTGTACTTTTGTTGTTGTGACGTTCTTACCCACGTGCCACTAGTGGACATCTGTGAAAAAGAGCTTTACAGCTCATCGGATTCCTGCAGTCTAAATATTATGATAACTCAGTTGGGGCCTTACCTGGTAAGCTTTAAAAATATCTATATCTATATTCTTGGTTCTTTCGGTAAAGTTACGTAGAAGGGAAACAATAACATAATAAAAATATAAAACAATAAAATTCTCACGACGTTTCGACTGCAACACAAGCAATAATCATCATGTGGTTTGGCACACCTGATGATGATTGCTTGTGTTGCAGTCGAAACGTCGTGAGAATTTTAATGTTTTATATTTTTATTATTTTATTGTTTCCCTTCTATGTGACTTTACCGAAAGAACCAAGAATATTAATCCCTGCAGTCACAAAAGCTTTAAATAAAAAAAAAATATCTCGTTCATAGTTTATTTTATAGTTCATAGGATGTTGGAGGATGATGGAGGAGGATGATGGAGGAGGATGATGGAGGATGATGATGGAGGAGGATGGAGGAGGATGATGGAGGAGGATGGAGGAGGATGATGGAGGATGTTGGAGGTTGATGGAGGATGTTGGAGGAGGATGATGGAGGATGATGATGGAGGAGGATGATGGAGGAGGATGGAGGAGGATGGAGGAGGATGATGGAGGATGATGGAGGAGGATGATGGAGGATGATGATGGAGGATGATGATGGAGGATGATGATGGAGGATGATGGAGGATGATGATGGAGGAGGATGGAGGAGGATGATGGAGGAGGATGGAGGAGGATGATGGAGGATGATGATGGAGGATGATGATGGAGGATGATGATGGAGGATGATGGAGGAGGATGGAGGAGGATGATGGAGGATGATGATGGAGGATGATGGAGGATGTTGGATGAGGATGTTGGATGAGGATGTTGGAGGATGATGGAGGAGGATGGAGGAGGATGATGGAGGATGATGGAGGATGATGATGGAGGATGATGATGGAGGAGGATGTTGGAGGATGATGGAGGAGGATGGAGGAGGATGTTGGAGAAGGATGATGGAGGATGATGGAGGAGGAGGATGTTGGAGGATGATGGAGGAGGATGGAGGAGGATGTTGGAGGAGGATGATGGAGGATGATGGAGGATGATGGAGGAGGAGGATGTTGGAGGATGATGGAGGAGGAGGAGAATGTAGCGAGGTCGTTGGGGGGGAGGAGTCTCCCCAGGCCCCCGCGTCGGCTCCACCCCCCCCGTCGCCATGGAGATTCGCATGACGCGCCCCGCAGATCCGGGCTCGGGGCTCCGAGCCCCGGGAGCGAGGAGGTTGGGGAAGAAGTGGAGACACCGCAGGGAGACACAGGGAGACACCGCAGGGAGACACGGAGACACCGCAGGGAGACACGGAGACACCGCAGGGAGACACGGGGAGACACGGGAAGACACGGGGACACCACAGGGAGACACGGAGACACCGCAGGGAGACACGGGGACACAAGACACAGCAGGGAACGAACGGGACACAGCCGGGAACGAACGGGACACAGCCAGAGACAAGGCATCTTCCCCGTGAGACAGGGGCGCAAGGGACACAGGGAGACACGGGGACACCACAGGGAGACACTGCAGGGAGACACCACAGGGAGACACGGGGGGACACAGGGAGACACGGGGACACCACAGGGAGACACCGCAGAGGGACACCACAGGGAAAAATCGCAGAGGGACACCACAGGGAGACACGGGGACACCACAGGGAGACACGGGGGGACACCACAGGGAGACACGGGGACACCACAGGGAGACACGGGGGGACACAGGGAGACACGGGGACACCACAGGGAGACACGGGGACACCACAGGGAGACACGGGGGGACACAGGGAGACACGGGGACACCACAGGGAGACACGGGGGGACACCACAGGGAGACACGGGGGGACACCACAGGGAGACACGGGGACACCACAGGGAGACACGGGGGGACACCACAGGGAGACACGGGGGAACACCACAGGGAGACACGGGGACACAGGGTCTGTGGGCAGGGCGTGTTACGGAGCGAGACGTGGAGGCAGGTAATCGTCCACGCAGGAGACGCGGGTTCACTCACGGGACATGGGGTGGAGCAGGAGGTGACTTCGCGCACTTGGCATCACTGTAAACTCCTCCTCATCCTCCTCCATCATCACCACCACCTCCTCCTCCTCCAGGGATCTCCCACTCGCGAGGAGAAGGCGGCCCGATGAGACGAGGTTGCTGGGGGGGCTTTTGTGGAGGAGCGCTTCGGTTGAGGAAGCTCCAGCAGGAACGTTGTGATCCAGAGGTTGAGGGGTTGCAGTGAATTGAGGGCGAGGTTGGGAAGAAGGGGGTGCTTGAGGAGGCTGCGAAACGTTGAGCAAGCTAAGGAGGTTGCGGGAGGAGGAGATTGACGAGGGGAGTGCGGGGAATTGACGAGCA
This sequence comes from Petromyzon marinus, assembly GCF_048934315.1. Classification (NCBI taxonomy): domain Eukaryota; kingdom Metazoa; phylum Chordata; class Hyperoartia; order Petromyzontiformes; family Petromyzontidae; genus Petromyzon; species Petromyzon marinus. Next base: position 12,223,222 of record NC_133691.1, read on the forward strand.
GGCCCAGAGTTGTTGAGGAGGTAGTCGAGGAGGGTTGAGAAGACGGGGAGAGGCTGATGTAGCCGAGCAGCTGGAGTCAAAATCTTGAGACGTTGGAGGTTGAGGAAGCTGAGGGAGAAGGCCGACGAGGTTGAGGAGGCCGGGCATGGAGGGCCGTGCGGGCTGGTGTGGCCTAGCCCGTGGCTGCTGCCACGCGTGCCCCGAGGCGGCCGAGAGGCGCAGCGTGGAGGCCCTCCTCGCCTGCAGCGGGACCGCGGACGAGGAGGACGACGAGGAGGAGGAGGAGGCGGTGAGGACGAGGGGAGCCTGGGCTGAAGAGGTGAGAGAGAGAGCTGCTTGTTCCGTCAGCACATCGCGCCGACTGTGCGTGAGCCACGTTCAAGGATAACGGCGGTGGCCGACGCGGGATCGGCGGTGAAGCAGTGCCGGATTATCCTCGTAGCAAAAGTAGCTACACGTGTAGTAGTAGTAGCTACACGTGTAGTAGTAGTAGCTACTACTACACGTGTGTAGCTGCTACTACTACACGTGTGTAGCTGCTACTACTACACGTGTGTAGCTGCTACTACTACACGTGTGTAGCTGCTACTACTACACGTGTGTAGCTGCTACTACTACACGTGTGTAGCTGCTACTACTACACGTGTGTAGCTGCTACTACTACACGTGTGTAGCTGCTACTACTACACATGTGTAGCTGCTACTACTACACATGTGTAGCTGCTACTACTACACATGTGTAGCTGCTACTACTACACATGTGTAGTTGCTACTACTACACATGTGTAGTTGCTACTACTACACATGTGTAGTTGCTACTACTACACATGTGTAGTTGCTACTACTACACATGTGTAGCTGCTACGGGCCCCGCGCTGAATGCTTTCAAGCTATCAATTCTGGTTCAGTGATTCCGCACTTGCTCTATTACTATAATGCTATTACTATAGTACTATAAGGTTAGCGACTTGTATTATCTGGCTGTATAGCAAATGAAAAAATACATTTACTTTACTGGGCAAGTAAAAAAAAGGTGTGTATTTATTTATTTATTCAGGGCTCCCTTATAACACATCCTACCGGCCCCGCACGAGCTTAATCCGGCACTGCGGCGGAGTGAGGAGTGTTGGCTCGCGAAGCGGTGTGGCGTTAGCGAAGGGGGGCCCGTTGAAGTGCTGCTGAATAACGCCGAGCAACCAGAACCTCGTGGGGTTTGGGGGGAACTCATCCAGCCAGATAGTGGACGGACTGCCAGTAGGGACTGCGCGACCGTGTGTACGAGTTTCTTGAGCGGTAACTGTGGAGAGATTGGGGGGGGGGGGGTTGTTGGATGTGGGTGCCCGTAGTGATTTGTAACCGGAGATCCGGGTCATCGTGCATGGGCACCCAGAAGGGATGGAATTTGAATGATGGTGCCGTCACTGTCATTGCTGTTCCGTGTGTTGATCGCGGCGGGGGAGCATAGACGTGGGGGCACAGTGTAGTACAATGAAGTTCGCTGCACTGCCCACTGATGGCAAGGCAGTAACGCTGCCAGCCTACGGCGCGTGTTATGCCGAACAAGGCAATTAGCCAGCCAGCTTTTCGCGCCTTAGTAGCAGCGCACTCAGAGCAATTGTTTGAGCCCGTCTTCCATGCGTCCGGTGATATTTGCGGCCGTTCGTCAGCATTGGTTCAAGCAAGCCTTACTGCTCCGCTGATGAGACACCGGACGTCGAAGCCGGTCCAGTGTCGCTTGTCCTGAGATCAGCGCTGCCGAAATGACGCGCTTCCAGCAGGCCGCGTGCGGTGCCTGATGGGTTGTGTAAGAAATTATTTTACAGCAGTAAGTCGTCATGCGGAGAGGTGGATCGGTGAAGAAAACGTTAGTGGTGCTTATTTAAATCATCATCCAACGTGGGTCGACACAATAGGTATCACTTTGTGGGAGGCCAAACAGTGATTCAAACTAAACATTTTTTTTTTAATTTTACTAGTTAAAACAAAAAAAGAGCTATAGAGCTCAACGGACCTTACCTGGTCAAATAAAAAAATAGTTTCAGTAGTTTCGTTTTCCCTCTTCCATGCCGTGTGGGTCGTGGGTGCTGTTTGACCAATCGTCGAGTTGATCATTGCGAGTTGTTGAACGTAGCCCTGCAGCCTATAACACCTGTTGTGCATGGAGTATACTGTCTTTGGGAGAAGATAAAACGTAAACATTTCGACCAATCGCAGAACAATTGCGTAGGATGTCCCCGGTTGCGCTGTGTGACTCTCCGATGCGTTATTGGATCGTGCCACGCGCGTTGTTCGCCATCATTGGCTACGTAGGTCCGAAAAGGTCAACATACGTACATTATGTCCGACGTTTTGCTCCACGCGTTGGGAGTTTCTTCAGGAAGTGAAAACACAATGCACGCAGTCCAACCCGAAAACAAAACACACATCAGAGAAGCAGACTCGGACTTTATTATTTTAGCCGCCAAGGCCCCATTGAGCCAGGCAGCTCCTTTTACTCCACCGACAGCCACAGACCCATCGGCTGTGGCCGCAGCTACAGCACCTTGCAGGGTGGACGGAATGCGTAACCAAGAGCAAAAACAACAAGTTATTATTGACACAAAACCCATGCCAAAATTTACTGCAAACCAGATAAACAACACAAAGTGCTTACATTAAAGCAAGCCTAGGACTCGTGCGTCATTGTTTTTGTTGTGATTGTCGTGGTTGTTGTTCCTGTGATTGTTGTAGTTGTTCTTATGATTGTTGTGGTGGTTGTTGTTGTTGCTGTGATTGTTATTGTCATCATACTGCAGGTTCACGGTTGGCGCCGCTCCGCTCCCTACTCCCTGCTGACTCCGAACTCCGCGCGGCGCCGCGGCGCCACCGGCCCGTCCACTGCGCCCACCCGCGGGTCCGCCGCGACCTTCCGCCATGGCACTCCGGGCCGGCCCGCGGCCGCTCGGCGAGCGGCCCGGGAGAGCGGTGGCCCGGGAGCGGCGCGGGAGACCTGGGACTTGGCCACAGAGCCGGGGTCTCGGCTCGCGACGCTTCAGCAGACCACGTGGGGCAGATGGACGGGGGACGAGTGGAAAACACGGACGGTCCACAGCGAGGGTTCGTCTCCACGGGGCTGCTACCCTGATCCCAATGAGCAGGATGAGGAGAAGGATGATGAGCAGGATGAGGAGGAGCATGAGGAGGAGCATGAGGAGGTGGAGGAACGAGGGGAGGTGGAGGAGCTCTCCTCGGCTGTGTCTCAGCTCCACGTGGCCTCGCGCGCTATCGTCAGGGACGAGGAGGAGGACTGCGCCACGTCGACCGATGAGCGGAATGAGGATTGGCGAGGCGCGCACCGTGGCCCCATGCCGGAATCCGGCTCCAAAGCCAGTGCGGCCCACGACAGCGACCAGGGGCCCAACTTGCCACCGTCGTTCAGCCTCTACTCAGTCCTGCCGCCGGTGAGGGGCGAGGCTCGCGGCTCTCTGGCCAATCCGGCGTCGGGGCTCTCCGATCCATGGCGGCACCTGGACGCGGACGTGCTCAGGATTGACAATTGCCGGCGTGTCGAGTCGGCACCGGCCGGGAGGGGAAGCGGCGGCTTGAACCACGAGCCGGCGGGCCGCCAACGCTGGAGGAGCTCCCAGCAGCCCGCGGCAGGGAGGGCGGCAGGGAGGGCGGCCAGGAGGGCGACAGGGTCGCGCGCTCACGAGCGAGCGGCCAGGATGCGATGCGGGGTCGGGACTGCCGGCAGGAAGGGCGGACGAACGGGAAAGGATGTGACGGAAAGGCCGGGTTCCGGCGGCGGGAGCGGTGGCGACGGTGGCAACGCGGAGAGCGTGGGGAACGTGCAGCCAGAGGGTTTCGGAACTCGGGATGAGCACAGGGCCAGGGGACGCCTGCCGCTAGTGCAGGGATGCAAGGTCCGTATCCCCATGGTACCACACACACTGCTCTTGTGACTAAGACCAACAGAGTGAAAAAACAGCCTCTGTATCATCGTCACCGCCACCATCGTCATCATCTGATCATCATCAAATGCTCCCTGGGACCTGGATGCGTCTGAGCTATGGTATGGATCCCCACGTGGGACTTTCAACTCAAACCACGGTTGAGAGATGTTTATCGGACGGTGTTAAAGTGCACCGAGTGCAATCGAGAGACACGTGTTAGGCCTGTTTGCAGCGAGCCACTGCTTGACGCTTACCGAAAAAAATACCCGCGGGAACACTCAGCTTACACGCGGGCGTGTGCGACGACCTCACTGCCACGCCGACTCGCCTTTCATCGCTCCGGACTCATTAGCGCGTGCGGCTCCATTGACTGGGGTCATTAATCACGGCGAGAGATCACTGGTCGCGGGATGTGGGTGTTGGCTTACGGTGGGCGTCGGTGGTGAAGGGAGGGGGGGCATTACGATGCTCGCAGCTTGTAGGACGAAAAGCACACCGGGACCGGAGCGCGGTTACTTAAGGCGTCAGCGGCAATGCAGTGGCAACCGGAGCTTGCTAACCTGTGGATCATCGTGCCCTCACTAGCCACCCCCACCCGCACCTCCACAAAAACCCATTTACCCTCACCCGCCCCCGGCTATTTGCAACGCTGAGATGCATAACGCTACGTTAGGTTCACTCAACTAACCACTGCGGGCCCCCTCCCACTGTCCCGCAAAGTTTGTGGTATTGGTACCACAGCACCATTGTGTAACCCCCCTCCCCCGCCCACACCAAGGGAGAAGGAATATTGGAATATTCGCTCCCGCCAGCGGACGTTTGTTGCCCTCAAAGAGGGCCGAGTGTTAAGGTCAGGTGAAGCGATATAAGCTGAGAAAAAAAACCCAGCTACTTCGAAGAGGGCACAGTTAGGGCCAGATGGTATGAACATTTTAAATGCTACTGAAAAAGTGTGAACTTTTTTAGAAATGCTGTAAAAAAAAGTGTCCTTAAAAAAACAAGGTTGTACTTTGAAATACACGCGATTCCTTGTCTACAAAACCAAATAAGGGGGATACAAATATTGTGAAGCGGAAATAATACTTTGTTCGCCTAACTTGTAATGCTGAATGGTACTGGAGCATCGATGCGGCGGCTCACTCATTGCACTCTGATCCCAGCGACCTCGATTCAATTCCCAGCCACAGTGGCGAGTGACATCTGAACAGGTCCTGGGTTTCCCCCTCCTTCACCGACCTGCTCTTTCCATCGTGGTGAAGTATGGTCAAATTACCCCCATTACCGAGAAGGCGTGGGGAGGCATTCAGCAATGGATTGAATAGGGGCTGTACAATGACCTACTCCTCTCTACAGAACACATAGCGGCAGAGCGGTGGTGCAGTGCTCCACACTTGTGTCACAGCAAGAAGGGCCTGGGTCCGATTCCCGCCTCGACAGCCTTTCATTGCGAAGTTTAATTTATTTTCCCCCTGTTCTGCGTGGATTTCCTCCAGGTTCCCCAGTTTCCTCCCATAGTTTAAAAACAAACAATCAAAACCCCATACAATGCAACCGGTGTTGATGGAAACAACTTGAATGCTGCAAAATTACCTGACAATTATTCAATCGAGATGACTTGCACACACACACGTGGTCGGCGTTGGGTGCTTGCAAGTCGTTGGCGCTAAAAGACCCGGCAGGGGCGCTTGTAATTATTAACGGCCACGGGCGGGACCTCGAGCGTGCCCGTGCACGGCGATTGATCGTAACCGCCGATACTCGGCGACGATGTGTAATGTCGCCCCCCCCCCCCCCCCGCTGTAAAGTAACACGCGTCTTTAAAATATACAGACGCCACGGGAGGGGGTGCGGTCGCGCTGGGGTCGCGCTGGGGTCGAGCAGAGGAACGGGGGATGGTTAAAGATTACGTACCAAGCCAGTATGTATGTTGAACTTCTTGTGCACTGTACGTAGCTAACCGTGCTAACCGGAGGTGCAGGGGAAGGACAACAAACTAGTGTTCTTATTCGTAAGGTTTTCCTCTTAGTGCAAAGCAATTTACGTGCATTTTTTCGTAGGATTGTTAAGCGTTAATTGGAGGTAAATATACGCTTATGTCAAGGTGGCTATTCGGGTCTCTCACCATCACGAACCACCTGTCCCGTTAAACGGATGTTGAAAGCGTGCGTGTGCGAGATGTATTCATCCACAATAGGCCGGATAAACTACAGTTAATCCCATCTGCTGATTCAGGCCAAATTAATTGGCCAGGATCACCTTGCCCAATTTTATTCGAAAGGGCGCCGCGGTGGCTAGGAGATGTTAACTACCTCACCTGGTATACAGGAGTTCGATCCCGACCCTGACGCCTGCTGTATATTTGGAGTTTGCACGTTCTCCCCATGGTCGCATGGATTCTTCTCCGGGTGCTCTGGTTTTTTCCCTCCACATTTCGATTCAACATGCGAGTATTTGGCTGCGATAAATTTCCACATAAGCCACTTCATTGAGCTGTCATTTGTGGTCCGATCGCTTTTGAAAAAGAGCTATATAGCTGAGTTGGCCTTTACCTGGTAAAATAAGTTTAGTTTTAATTTAGAAAATGCAGCTTTCAAGCCATGTTCTTGTTGCTGCCCCTCCACTGTCAGGCCATTTGACGCGTCGTGAATGATTAAAATGGAGAGATTATTATTCGCTCGAGCGGACTTGTTTTATTCACACTCAACTCTCGCGAACAGCAGTTTTTGCTGACGAAAAAAGAATAGGCTTCACCCTTCCCGGCAAGGCATCAAGGCTGCACTAACCACACGCATGCTTGTGATAACACAGTGCAGTTTCGCTGCAAAATTGTACAGTTATTTGTGAACGACGGTCAAAAACGAAATTTTAAATAAAGGATTTGGCAACACGTTGCTTGCACAATCGCTTGCGTCAACAGTTTTATTGTGCATTCTGTAGAAAAATATCCCAAAGTGCAAATAAACTAACTTCACATGGAACACCGATTCGACTTTATCGGGGATCCGCAACATCCCTGCAGCAGCAGCAGCAGCATCGTCGTCTGGGAATCCGAGGATCAGACGGAGGCGTCGTAGCGTGGCGCCACTGTAACGCGAACCAGGTCCCCACTGCCCTGAGGGTGGCATTCACTATTAATGATTTCACCACGGCATCTTGGATACGGATCGTTTACATTGCTCGACAGCTGCCATGGTGGGGGGAGGGGGCCGGGGGTGGGCACCATTGATCAGACACGAGTAACGCACGAGTGACGTCGCGCGCGGGGTGGCTGAACCAGCGCGATCGGCCGGCATTAAAAGTGGAAGTGCTGGAAAATGGAGGGCACATCGGCCTTGGCGCCTGCCCTCGACCCCGCGTGCGACTCCTCGCTCTCGGCCGAGGAGCCGTATCCTGGCGAGGTCTGTGCGTCGATGGACCCGAAGGGCGTCTCCATGCCTCCGAAGTCCAAATCCGAGAGCAGGAAGTCGTCCTCCATGGTCTGCGTCTCGATGCTGGTGAAAAAGAAATCGTCCAGGTCGTTGCGGGGCGTCTGGGTCTCGGCAGAGCTCAGAGGAGCGCGGGAGCTGCCCCCCGCCCGTGTCTCTCTGTGAAGTGAGCCGGGCTCGGCCGAGAAGTTCATCACCGGATTGTCGAGCTCGGGAATGGACGCGACTTGTTCCTGCGGCGCACCGGGCTCCGTCTGGGTTTGAATGTGCAGAGGCACGCAGCTCGACGTGAAGTCCAGCCTCAGTGCGTTGTCTCCTGCCGAGTCTTCGGTGGAGAACGAGGAATCTCTGCGCACATCCGCCCGCATCATGGAGGGGTGTGCGAGCATCTCGCCCTTGAGATCGATAGAATCAGGGCACGCCATGGAGGACCCTCGCTGCAAAAACAAGTCGGTCTGTGTCTCCGTGTTGAGGGCACTGTTGCACGCAAAAGTCATTTGGCTCTCGGGCAGCCTAGAGGCATACTCTAGAAAGTTTCCAAGGTCAGTTTGGGTCTGAGTATCCAGCAGTTCAGTGCAGTTTCCAGAAAACCCAGCTCGGACTGCAGGGAATTCCAGGGAGGAGTCCTGTAACAGAACCTCCAGGTCGGTCTGGGTGTAACTGTCAAACATTTCCATGTTGAAGTCGTCTACCAGCATCATCGACGTCTGGGTAGCCCCGTCCACCCTCGTGCTATCGGGGGCTACGGAGTTCGGCGCCACCAGCGACGTGTCCGTCTGGGCGGACGTGTCCAGCGTGCCGGGCGCGATGCAGTGGTCACCCCGGTCTCGCGAGTGAGATGGGAGCGCCGCCCCCGACAGCAGCTGCTCCAAGTACAACTCAAAGTCGTGCGTGTGCGTCTCCGTGTCCACGCCGCTGGCACAGCCAGCACGCGTCTGGCTCGGATCTCTGTTTGTATTTTCAGGCGCAGTCGCCCTGTCGCAAACAACCGATTCGAGGGTGCTCAACTGATTATGCTTGAGACCCTGGCCGAGCATAGCCATGGCGTGTAAAGTGCTGTACATGGAAGGATCCTTGAGTAGGCCGAGCACCGTTGAGTTATTGTCACCAACAAATATGCCAGCGTTACACGGTGTTGAAATGTCATACGTACCACCACTAAGCTTTGGACACGATGAAATATTTCTGCCATTCGGATCCCACGATGCAACGTTGGGAATTAATTGCTTCTCTGTCAACTTCGTGATTTGTATTTGGTCTTGCTCCGATTCTGTCTGTACCGCAAAGTTGGACGTTGTTCTTTGAGGATTGTGCTGGGTTTGCGTGCAAACGCTATTTGGCGCGGAACCCACGGCGGTGAAGCTAACATCGGTTTGCGCATTTGCACTGACCAAGAAATTCAGCGGATGTGAGTACGTGTTCGTGGCTGAAGAATATGGGTTAGACGCAGCATAGATATCATTAATGCACACCTCGGTCTGAGCTTCGCACGTAATCGCTTTCGGTGATGCGTGAGATACGGTGGAGACCGGCCGGAAACGATCCTTGTCACCGAGGTCCAAAACAGCGCCAACTCCCTTGGAGCCCTTGGCGTTGGCGCTGCCGAACGCGCCAGGGACGAGCGCCAGCGTGCTCACGATAGCGCCCGCCTCATCCACGGCGACCACCACCGGTTTGATGGAGCTGCCCTCTCTGTGGCCGAGCAGGGCCGCCGCCCCCCGCTGAGTCACCGATAGCTTCAGCAGCACCGCACTCGGCTTGGGCAGCAGCAACCGTTTGGACGGTGCTCTCAACGGAGCGGACGGCGCTGGCGGCGGTGGCGGCGTGGGCAGCGGGTCGCTCTCGCACTTAGGTTTCGAGGAGGCGACCTTTGGACGCACAGCATGCTGCTCCACGCACCTCCCTCTCGCCCTCGGCGCGACCGCCGCCCGCACCTGATCTGCGGCGATGGATGGGCCTCGCTGAGCGGCGCGCGCAGGAGAGGGGATCGGCGCCGGCGGGCAGGCGTCCGGCGTCTTCGGGGAAGATTTTTCGAACGCCGGCCCGGGCTTCTGCTGAGGTGTTGCCACCGCCATGTCTTGCCCCGTGGGGGTGGAGTCACCGGCGTGAACATCGGGCTGCTGCGTGACCGACACGACCCTCGTGGGGGTTTGCACGCTGGACTGGCTCTCCAGCTTTCGTTTGCGCCCGGGCGGCACTCTTGAAACAAACAAAAAAACACATGTAGATGAATTACAGTAAAAGTGGTCGTATTAATGCAGACTTGAAGAACCATAAGAGCTGTTATAGATACAAATCTCTGGACTGTGTTCCAGGCTATCTTGATATGATGTTCAAGTAAAAACAAAACGACTATGAAGTTATGATCAGGCTGTAGTATCCTCGTGCCATAGTGATGGTCGCTGCACGTCTGTACCAAAAGGTATGGAAATTATATTGCAGTGATGGCTTTGCAGAGTTATCATGGAAATAAACGCATCAAATATTCAAATAGTCCATGTCGGGCAGCCTGGGAGAGCTCCAGCATGTAACTACACGATTAAAAGATGTATGTTTCAATTACACCTTCCTTTAAAACAATAACTAAGGTGCTGGCACCAGTGATCTCAGCTCCCTTATGCTGGCACCAGCAATCCCAGCCTTAAAATAACTTTATTTCACCAGGCAAGGCCGACTGAGCTATATAGCTCTTTTTCAGAAGCGACCTGGCCACAAATGATAGCTCAACGAAGTGGTTTATGTGAACATTTATAGCAGCCAAATACTTTAAGCGCATGTTTCTAAATGTGGAGGGAAAACCGGAGGACCCAGAGAGAAATTCACACGACCACGGGAAGAACATGCAAACTCCAAATATAGAGGCATCAGGGTCGGAATCGGATCCACGACATCTTGTATACCAGGTGAGGTAGTTAACATCTTGCCACCGCGGCACCCCTCTTTCCCATACTGGCACCAGCAATTCCAATTCGCCACGTCCCTTATGCTAGCACCAGCGATCCCAGCTGCGGCCCTGCGCTTGCACCAGAATTCCCGTCTCCCCACGCTGGCGTGCCTGTGCTCCTCCGGCAACACGTGGCTGGTGCGGTAGGCGTGGGAGAGCAGTGCGGTGCGGCTGACGTAGGGGCAGCCACAGGAGCAGCTGAACACTCGGCCACAGTCGCCCTGGTGCCGCCGCAGGTCGGCGCGCGTGCTGTACCGGCGCTCGCACACCCCGCACTCGTGCGTCCGCTCCGCATGCATCTTCAGGTAGTGCTGCGGGGAGTGAGCGTTGGCAGTGTGGATCACTGATGTTATGTAAAAACTTTGTACCCGTGGCACCACATCACGAGAAGGCGAGTAGAGTCGGTTACATAAAAGGGGTAGACGGGGCAAGATGACGTGGAAAGGGAAGGGATGCCGGGATGGAAGTCCCCAAAGATGGACAGAGTGCACAGCTCAAGATAAGTAGCACTCCAGCGCTGTCCTACCAGACAGTCTCGTCCCTTCACCTGATGAAGGCCGCTTGTGTTGTGGCCGAAACGTCGTGAGAATATTATTGTGTTATTTTATTTTATCAATTTATTATTTTATTCTCATTCTACGTGACTTTACCGAAAGGACAAAAGAAGATGAATCATTGCAGTCACGAAAGCTTTAAATCGAAAAGTAGCAGGAAGATACAGTGAGGGAAAAAAGTATTTGATCCCCTGCTGATTTTGTACGTTTGCCCACTGACAAAGAAATGATCAGTCTATAATTTTAATGGTAGGTTTATTTGAACAGTGAGAGACAGAATAACAACAAAATCCAGAAAAACGCATGTCAAAAATGTTATAAATTAATTTGCATTTTAATGAGGGAAATAAGTATTTGACCCCTCTGCAAAACATGACTTAATACTTGGTGGCAAAACCCTTGTTGGCAATCACAGAGGTCAGACGTTTTTTGTGGTTGGTCACCAGGTTTGCAGATCTCAAAGTCATTAAGGTTTCGAGGCTGACGTTTGGCAACTCGAACCTTCAGCTCCCTCCACAGATTTTCTATGGGATTAAGGTCTGGAGACTGGCTAGGCCACTCCAGGACCTTAATGTGCTTCTTCTTGAGCCACTCCTTTGTTGCCTTGGCCATTGTCATTGTCATGCTAGAATACCAATCCACGACCCATTTTTAATACCCTGGCTGAGGGAAGGAGGTTCTCACCCAAGATTTGACGGTACATAGCCCCGTCCATCGTCCCTTTGATGCGGTGAAGTTGCCCTGTCCCCTTAGCAGAAAAACACCCCCAAAGCATAATGTTTCCACCTCCATGTTTGACGGTGGGGATGGTGTTCTTGGAGTCATAGGCAGCATTCCTCCTCCTCCAAACACGGCGAGTTGAGTTGATGCCAAAGAGCTCCATTTTGGTCTCATCTGACCACAACACTTTCACCCAGTTGTCCTCTGAATCATTCAGATATTCATTGGCAAACTTCAGACAGGCACTGTTCAAATAAACCTACCATTAAAATTATAGACTGATCATTTCTTTGTCAGTGGGCAAACGTACAAAATCAGCAGGGGATCAAATACTTTTTTCCCTCACCCTATCAGCGCTGGGCAGGAAATGGAGGGGGAGAAGGAATGAAAAGGTGATGACAGCGGAGGGAAGAGAGGCAGATAAAACGAAGGACCGAGCAGAAGTGAGCTGCACGGAGTAGCGTCTGTTTTCGAAGGGGGCGGTATTCAGAGTGAGATGGTTAGGAAACCTAGGGTTCAGGTTTAGGGATTAAGTGTATGGTTAGCAGTTAGGGTTTATGGTTATACTGGTAGGAACGAAGTTGTAAACTGAGTGTACCAGCCTGCAATAGATTAATGTGTCCGTCCGTCCGTGCCCTTTCAATACTTTAACGAAGTGAAATCTCGTGCTGTTGGGTGTAAAATCAGCAATAGACAGCGCAGAGACTTGTCCTACCAGCCCACCCTGCAGGGACCTGTTTGTTGAGAGTTTATGGTTAGTGTTTATGGTTGGCTATAGGTGTTATGGTTTATATTATGGTTAGTTACAATGGTACCCAAGACCTCTCTCCTTACTCAGCATCTGCAGAAACAATAGTCTAAGCTATAGCTTAAATTCTCGCTGAATATATTCTTAGCCACTGGTAGACCGGAGTAGGTGGCACGTGACCAGAAACGACGGTCCACAGAGAGAGGAACACTGGATGTTGTGTGATGGGTGCAGAAATATTGTCCGGTTCGCCAACGCAAACAGCCCCCGCAAACTCCGTTCATCCTCTCAGCATCGGCTTTAGGTAAACCATCGAACAAAGACGGTCACCCCATCGCGCGCTTTCAGATGCGCTTCTGCGGCCGTCTGGAATGCTCTTCCTTCCGATATCGGGAAGCCACCGGAGCTATGCACTTTTAAATCTATACTGAAAACGAATTTCTTGAGAACTGCTTTTTGTGTTTATTTTGTTGTCGTGCCCCCGTACTTTTGATAGCACGGTTGGCCACGTACGGTGCAAAAGAAGTTCAACATACATACGTACAATGAATTCTTGGCCTCGCCCCCTGCCTGAAACGGCGACTCACCTGCCGCACAAGGGAGAACTGTGGGAATGGCCTCCCTGGCCCTCTGGGACAGCCTTGCACAGGGCAGCAGTAGAGCTTGGGTCGGCCATCTGACGAGCGGGACGGTCTGTCGGACGGCTGTGGGCCCTCCTAAACGACGCGGAGTAGTCCCAGGTGAGTATCCCAGGTGAGTATCCCAGGTGAGTATCCCAGGTGAGTATCCCAGGTGAGTAGTCCCAGGTGAGTAGTCCCAGGTGAGTATCCCAGGTGAGTATCCCAGGTGAGTATCCCAGGTGAGTATCCCAGGTGAGTAGTCCCAGGTGAGTATCCCAGGTGAGTAGTCCCAGGTGAGTATCCCAGGTGAGTATCCCAGGTGAGTATCCCAGGTGAGTAGTCCCAGGTGAGTAGTCCCAGGTGAGTATCCCAGGTGAGTATCCCAGGTGAGTATCCCAGGTGAGTAGTCCCAGGTGAGTAGTCCCAGGTGAGTATCCCAGGTGAGTATCCCAGGTGAGTAGTCCCAGGTGAGTAGTCCCAGGTGAGTATCCCAGGTGAGTATCCCAGGTGAGTAGTCCCAGGTGAGTATCCCAGGTGAGTATCCCAGGTGAGTAGTCCCAGGTGAGTATCCCAGGTGAGTAGTCCCAGGTTAGTAGTCCCAGGTGAGTAGTCCCAGGTGAGTAGTCCCAGGTGAGTATCCCAGGTGAGTATCCCAGCTCGCGCGAAGCACACAAGAGGGGGTTTTGGTGTCTTGTGGATTGGTAACTACGGGACAGTACACGATTGAGATTGCGCTGGGAAATCATGGCCCGCCCCTCCTGCGACAACGTGGCAGGACACTCCTGCAATGAGGTACATGAGACTCGGTGAGACTTTCCTGGGTAAAACACACCTTAGAAAGGGCTCGTTGCGGAGAATGTACACAACAACGCCGCAACTCCGATTAGTTACGTACGGCGCAAAAGAAGTCCTACACAAGCAGCCGTGTCATCCTCACACATCCGTCTCGGCACACAAAAATAAAGTCATTTTACAATCATTCAGCCAGCACGGCCCTCCTCTGAGAGCGCACAACTTCAGCAGCATTACCGCAAGACGCGCAACCTGTGGACCGGCGTTGACACACATTCATGCCGTACATAATATACATTGACATAGTTGTTGGTGTAGGTCTGTAGTGTGTAGATAATGACGGGGAGAGAGAGGTGCGTGTGTGTTGATAACGCTTGCGCTGTAGGGATCTGTTGTACATCATTGCTGGCGGCAGGAATGGATCTGTCGTGTGCAGGTAATATGTCACTGCTCTAGTCTACACTGTTCTGAGGACGGTGCAGTGTCATTCTGCGGCTAAGGTGTGTCTCGTGTGGATCTTATATTCGTGGCATCTGTGTACTGTGCGGTTATGCTGGTGTCACGTGTAATAAAGTGGGTGATGTGTCCCATGCGGTGTGGTCTTGTGTGGTGTGGTTTAACCCCATGTGGTGTGCTGTATGCAGTGTGGTCGTACCCCGTATGTGGTGTGGTCTGACCCGTATGTGGTGTGGTCTGATCGGTATGGTGTGGCCCGTGTGGGGTGGTGTGCCCCGTGTGGGGTGGTGTGGCGTGCCTCTTGCTGTGTGCCCTGCCTTGGTGTGGCTCCACGTTGTGATGGTGTGCGACCCTCACCCTCACGCCGTGCGCCTTGTCCAGGTGCATGCGAAGCGCGGGTTCGTTGGGCAGAGCGCGACCGCATCGCGGCACGGGGCACGCGATGTTGGTGCGGACCGCGCGGCCCAGCTCCTGGGCCGAGGGCACGACCAGCATCGAGACCTCCCTCGCGGCCTCACCAGGCACCGGGCCCGTTGCGGCCGTCATGCCAGCGGCCTCAAGCACACACCCGATCCTATGTGGGCCCCCACACACCCGATCCTATGTGGGCCCCCACACACCCGATCCTATGAGGGATCGTCGCCAGCCTTTGCGCCGCGGACCAAGCCCGCGCGCAAGTTTCTCAATCAGCCGAGGTCGATTTGCCAAAACCGTGCAATATACACCACCGTAATCAACCTGTACACGAGATCGACACAATCAATTCCTGCCACCCGAACACGAGACGCCAAATCCCGTAACGGTGGCAACCCCAGCCCAGACCAGGTCCCGTGGTGCCCCGACTCGGCCTAGTTGCCCGGCCAGGCTTAGCCCGCCCGAGTCGACAAGGCCGAGGGCTTGGTGCCGACTCGCGGTGCTAACCTCGGACGATTTTAAACCCGGGGCCGAACCGAACCGGCCGATGTTCCGACCCCGAAGGCTGATTGCGGGCCCACTGGTGTCCGTGTCGCGGCGTGTCTCGCTCCCTGACGTGTCTGTCTGTGTGTGCGTGAGTGCGTCTATCCCAGTGAAGTGTCTGTCGATTTCTCTATAAATGCCTGTAGGTTGTATCGCTCTCTCTCTGTATGTTGTATCTCTGGCATGCAGTCTCCTATGAGTTGTCTCTTGGTGTCTAACTGTAGGTTGTCTCTCTCTGTATGTTGTATCTCTGGCATGCAGTCTCCTATGAGTTGCCTCTTGGTGTCTAACTCATTGTGTCGATGTACAACGCCGGGTTGTCCGCGCCGCCGTTGCTGTGCTACGCGCGTGAGGGCGCGAGGTGGCGTCACCCACCCCCCCACACACACAGCAAAGACAAAGATCCCCCGTGTAGCCTACACACACTGTTGGGGCAAGTGCTGTTCGCGAGTTGCTCGCCTCTTTAAGGACTGTACTGCGGCTCTTAAAATATTGAGGATTACCATGGGAGTTCAGTTTACCGTGGGAGTCCAGTTTACCATGGAAGTCTATTTTACCATGGAAGTCCAGTTTACAACAGGGGTCCAGTTTACCATGGGAGCCCAGTTTACCATGGGAGTCCAGTTTACAACAGGGGTCCAGTTTACCATGGGAGCCCAGTTTACCATGGAAGTCTATTTTACCATGGAAGTCCAGTTTACAACAGGGGTCCAGTTTACCATGGGAGCCCAGTTTGCCATGTGAGTCCAGTTTACAACAGGGGTCCAGTTTACCATGGAAGTCCAGTTTACCGTGGGAGTCCAGTTTACAACAGGAATCCAGTTTACCATGGAAGTCCAGTTTACCATGGGAGTCCAGTTTACCATGGAAGTCCAGTTTACCGTGGGAGTCCAGTTTACAACAGGAGTCCAGTTTACCATGGGAGTCCAGTTTACCGTGGGAGTACAGTTTACCATGGGAGTCCAGTTTGCCATGGAAGTCCAGTTTACAACGGGAGCCCAGTTTACCGTGGAAGTACAGTTTACCATGGGAGTCCAGTTTGCCATGGAAGTCCAGTTTACAACGGGAGCCCAGTTCACGGTGGAAGTCTATTTTACCATGGGGGTCCAGTTTACCATGGGAGTCCAGTTTACCATGGTCAGGAGCCGGCAACCTGCCGCTCCAGAGCATCATGCGGCTCTTTATGGACTGATTTGTGACGTCATTTATGAAGGACCGACTCGTATTGACCCACAGTGCATTGCGGCACTTAAAATGTTGAGGTTTTTTTTTATAAACCGAATTCTAAAAAGATGGCACTTCTTGTTATTTTGGTTACTGACCCCCTAAACTAGACGAGCACCGGAACTGGTTCAGATATTGGCCACCGTTATTGTTCGTGAGCCGGAAATCCAACTGGGATCGCCGGGTTCAGAGATAAGTTGTCACTCAAGAGTCACAACAGGAATGAGGCAGCGTTGGTGAATTCGTGTTGTGTACGTTGAACTTCATTCCCACCGTACGTAGCCAACCGCGCTGATGGGAGGTCCGGGGAAGGACAACAAACTCAACACAACAATCAGTTCCAAAGAAATGAGGTTTGAATCTACATTTAACAGTGTATAGCTGCATTGGCTTCCTGATAGTCTCTAGTTTTGCGTCTAACTGGAACCCACATCTAAGAGAGCGGGCCTTTTCGCCTATAGGTCCACACACTGTCTGAACCTGTCCACAGTCTGTATTAAACCAGGGGTCGTCAACCAAAATAACAAGAAGAGCCGCAATGCATTTGGTGAATACGATTCGGTCCTTAATAAATGTCACGGAAGCAGTCCGTAAAGGCTCCAGAACCCCAGCATTAAACCGATGGAAGGCCGTGCGGCTGATGGGATGCATAATAATTTTTGTATTCGTTTTACGCGGAGACACACATACGGGACGTTTATAGTGTACTTGTTAGTTTCCCAAGTGTCGCAGATTAGTTCACACGCACACGTCAGCTTTGTGTTTAACATCATGTCCTAGATTCTCAGGGGTGGGCACATTTTTTGACTCGCGGGCCACAATGGGTTCTAAAATTTGACAGAGGGGCCGGGCCAGGAACAGATGGATGGAGTGTTTGTGTGAACTAATATAAATGACATGTAAAAATCATTACATTAAAGGATTTGGCCTTTAACCAGTAGCAAAGCATTTATTTGCAAGGCAATTTAACAAATTGCACGAACATGAACAATACAAAAACATGTCGTAACTCCCGATCAAAGTGCGCCATCTAATGGGGAAATGTGGGCATTACAGGAGAAGGGGAAATTTTAATTTAATATTTGGACAAGTTCGGCGGGCTGGATTAAAAAGCCCAACGGGCATTATACGGCCCGGGGGAAACAATCCTATCTGCTATATATTAAAAAAAAACTTTTAACATGCATTGAACGTATGTATCATATCGTGGTAACCCTAAAATGAAATCGCTAAAGCTATGTATCATACATGCATTCAACGTATCGTAACGTATCATATTCTACTGTACCCACCAAGATTCTGTCCGTCGTCTGCATACTTGAACGATGTTAGGATGATGGCTACACTAACTTAGTTGTCGGAAGAGGAGGATGGCGATGATAAAGTTACAGTATCGTACCTCGTACGCTGCTGCGTTTGCCTGCCGAGCGAAATTAAAAAAAATATTTTACAATTTTGTCATATCGCAATCGTAAATCGAAATATCGTAAGTCGGACCATCGTAAGTCGGGGACTATCTGTATATATATTTTTTAATCTGATATGTTGTATATCCTAATTATGTTATCAAAGAAAAGGAAAGTCGATAAGGAGGGTAGAGTCGTCCATGAAAAGTGGAGGAATTCATCATTTCTTTCCGGAGGTCAATGGAAAGCCAACAACGCAAATAAAGGTAGCAAACAGCCTCGTCCACTTGTTTCCGAATGTTGATGCCAGTGGTCCAAGAACCGTGAGGCATCAGGAAGCCGGACAGCCGTAGCACTGAGTGAGAAGCTGTACTGCACAGATCATTGTTTCTAGATTTGAAGCTTTCGTGACTGCAAGGATTCATCTTCTTTGGTTCTTTCGGTAAAGTCACGTAGATAAAAAAAGTGTGAAAAATAAAATAAAAATTAAATTGTGAATTTAAACCGCAAACAATTTAGTTGTTTTCATTTGTTGACGTGAATTTACCTACCGTTTTTTTAGATACAGCCGATGTTCGGTCAATTGAGACCGTGTTATTGTGCTTTTCATAATCCCGATTGTGTGGCCCTCGGGAGGTGCATTTGAATCCAAACAGGTCCGCTGTCCAATAAAGTTTGACACCCCTGATTTAAACCATCGTTTTAGTCAAATCGTCTGTGTCAATGTCCCTGTTACAGATACATGCGCGTGCCTTGCAAGGCCTTCATAGGTGCTCGCTAACAGCACTTTCCCCCCTCAACAGTCTGGTAAAGGCAATGACGGGGTGATTTCTAGGAGACAATAACGCAAGGCCGTAATTATAATATATATGGGGGGGGCATAGCCCCGCATATCCCCCCCAAATATTCAAATATGCTAAAAAAGTCCCCCCCAATATATTGATATATTTTTTTTGTTATGCTACGACAGTCAACCACGCACCACCGTCCAAAATGATCATTAGCAAATGTAATCAATCATAACTAAACTTAACAAATTGCCATTATTACTACCGGTTCAAGTATAACGGTGTACTGCAGTTCTGCGTGTGGTTTGTCCAAGTGGTGTTGCCGTACCCCAGCAGAAGCCGTTGCTCGGCTGCCGTGGGTAGGGACAATCAATGTCACACATCATTGGACCTCCTTTGCCAGTACCAAAATATAATAGGGTTTTCCCCCCTTTTTCTGGCAACAAAACTGAAACCTTTTTTTACAAGGATTCATGTCTGCATTAACCACAACACTTGCAGTCAAAATGCAAAAAGGTTTCAGTTTTGTTGCCAGAAAAAAGGGGAAAAACCCTATTATTATATTTTGGTACTGGCAAAGGAGGTCCAATGATGTAGATGCTTGCCCCGAGCCCTCATTACTTTGATAGTGCATTGTCTTTGAGCTGTACGGCTTTTGGCGTCAACTGGTCTAGCACCAATTGAGACAAGGCTCAAAAGAAAACCGTCTCTGGTGTGGACCAATCAGTTTCAAGGACAATGCATATATTATCAGAGTATGTATTTTGTTTGTATTTTGACTGCAAGTATTGTGGTTAATGCAGACATGAATCCTTGTAAAAAAAAGTTTCGGTTTTGTTGCCAAAAAAAAGGGGAAAAACCCTATTATTACACAGTCCTGTCTCTCCATTGAATTACTGTACTTTCAAATGTATAAAAAAGTAGAAAACTAGAATGTAATAAGAGTGTTACGTAGGTTATCTCACTATCGAGCGGAAACAAACGTTTTTGTTGAAAATGGGCCGATTTGCGATTGCTAATCAATCAACCATTTGGAAAGTTACTTGGAAAGTTAATGAGCCACACATTCACCCAGCGACCAACAATGGCGCTCACGGGTATATTTAACTAACGTGAATGTATATTCATGGTTCTTTCGGTAAAGTCACATAGAAGGGAAACAATAAAATAATAAAAAATATAAAACAATTAAATTCTCACGTTTCGACTGGAACACAAGCAGTGGTTTGGCACACCTGATGATGATTGCTTGTGTTGCAGTCGAAACGTCGTGATAATTTTATTGTTTTATATATATTTATTATTTTATTGTTTCCCTTCTACGTGACTTTACCGAAAGAAGCAAGAATATGCATCTCTGCAGTCACAAAAGCTTTAAATACAAATTTAACGTGAATGTTTTTATTAAGGTTATATTTAACTAACGTTAATGTTTTTATTAAGTTACATTTGTCAGAAAGCCCACGTGAAGTCTGAGTACAGTGACAATCATTTATGTGGCAGCTGCATTTGTCATTTGTAGCAGCTTTCATTTATTGCATATTCATATGGTATAGTGTATAGCTGTACTTGCTTATGATAAATAGCATTATTAGTGTTTATTTTATCAAAGTACAAGCAGTTTTATTACAGTCAGCTTTGATTCACAGTGAGTGTCATCATGAGCAAGAGGAAGGGTGGCAGATTTTTTTTCTGGTGGGGGGACCCCCAGACGCCCTGGAAGATTTGGTCCCCCCAATGTTGACTCCATGGCTACAGCCATGCAATAATGCCTGTGCTGTCCAGGAGAGCCTTCACGTTGTCTCTTCACCAACCACGAAGCGGCGAGGCCGAAGGGAGCAACGCCTGCCTCCGGCTCTGCAGCAGCCGAAATCTTCAACAGCGTGGGGTACGAACGTGGACGTCAAGAAACACATTCTCCTGCGGAGGGAGCTGGTAGGAACGTTGGGTTGCTCGGTCAATGGCCAGGGTCAACGGCGGCACCACGTGGTGTATTCCGCAAATATGCCCGACTGTGAGGGCGGGCACAAGCCGGCGTGAGTAGGTTAAATGTTGAGAGTTTTATAAGGGGACCACGGGGTGACCAGCCCCTCCCCACCCAGCGCCACCCCTCCCTCCCCACCCAGCCCCACCCTCCCCTCCCCACCCAGCCCCACCCTCCCCACCCTCCCCTCTCCACCCAGCCCCACCCCTCCCATTTTTGGATGCACGACGGACGGACGGACACAATAATCCCCTGTGGGCTGGTGTAACCAGGAGGTTCCTACCAGTAATATCTTACAAATTCCACTCAGTTCGCGTTGAAGCAACGCTCGAAAATAAATATGCCACTGTCGGGCTCACGCAAGCACGCGTATTAGTTGCTCCCAGACTTTGGGTGGCATATTACACTGCACGGACGTGGGAATATTGCCACGGATTTAATCCAGCAGCAGATAGACCACGAGCACCGCGATTGAATGACCGAATGCGATGCCGAGGGTCGCTCGCGACTTTAAAAGCGGGCGCGTGGCAGTGACGTTTTTGGGCCATACCACTACGCGACGGGAACTTGGGGGGTGGAGAGGGGGGGGCATAGTTTTTGCAGGGCCATTGCAATGCGCGTAAAGGGATGCAGTTCTACCTCCCCCCAACCCCCCTCCCCGGGTATGAGTCAGTTGGTATGCGCGTTGTGTTTGTGCAGCCATTGTTGCTGCTGCTGTTGATGTTGTGAGAGGGGAGAAGCCTGGACCACCCTGAGAGGAGCCGCGGCACGACGGGACGAGACGGCGCGGCGCAACGATGCTACCCGCGGGGGCGCGGGTAAGCCGCTGTCACCGTCTAGGTGGTGGGGGAGGGGGTAGCAATAATGCTGCTCATAGTCTCTTGTCGATACAGTATAACCGTGGTCCTGAGAAAGCGAGGGGAGGCACGGCCACAGTTCTAGCAGAAAAGTCAGGGGGTTGTTTCCCTGCCCTGTGGTTTAAATGCACCAGAGGACGTCTCTGGTGTGGGCCAACGCGCTCTTCCCTCCGCCATATCCCCGCCGCTGCTGCTGCTGCTGTCGACGATACACAGCCACCGGCTCGGTCAGTCCTGACAGCCTCCCACCAGATCAGCCCTGAGATCTTGAGATCTTGGTCTCCCCCGCCACCGTCCTCTACACACGTCCCATTGAGCGCGACCGTTTTCCCCTCATCGCTAAAATTGCCATGTTCTGTTGCGAAGCTTCAGCATTGATTTGCTCCCTGCCTCGCCTCGACAGTTCTAGAGTCCGTCTCCACAGTTCTAGAGGCCGTCTCAGACAGTTCTAGAGGTCGTCTCGACAGTTCTAGAGGCCGTCTGGACAGTTCTAGAGTCCGTCTGGACAGTTCTAGAGTCCGTCTGGACAGTTCTAGAGGTCGTCTAGACAGTTCTAGAGTCCGTCTGGACAGTTCTAGAGTCTCGACAGTTCTAGAGTCCGTCTCGACAGTTCTAGAGGTCGTCTCGACAGTTCTAGAGGCCGTCTCCACAGTTCTAGAGGCCGTCTCAGACAGTTCTAGAGTCCGTCTCCACAGTTCTAGAGTCTCGACAGTTCTAGAGTCCGTCTCGACAGTTCTAGAGGTCGTCTCGACAGTTCTAGAGTCCGTCTGGACAGTTCTAGAGTCCGTCTCCAACACTTGTTCGTTTTGAGACGCCGAGAACATCGCCGGTACAGTCACTCCCCAATGAGCCGGCGTTGACGCAAGCACCGAGGCACCGCCGCTTGCCATCTTCGCCTGGCGCCCACTACGCTCTTAAACGCTGACCCATCATCATCACCTCGGGTAGAGCAGGAGTCAATGGCCACGCTACATGGGGACTGGAAAGAAAGCCCTGAGTCGGTAGTCCACGTGGATGTGACCGGTCTATCTGGATGCCAGATAGACCCGTGGCGATGTGAAAGCTTCGTATCAGACAATTGTGTTGAAGTAGATTTTGTTTACTGCCGTATGTATGTACTGTATCTCGAACTTCTTTCGCACCGTACGTAGCCAATCGTGCTAATCGGAGGTGCTGCCATCGCATTAATTTCAGGCCAGAATGCAGGATGTGATTTGACGGGGGGTTCCGGCGTGCCTTGGCTCTGGCGTTTTAAGACACTTGCCTTTGTGTGCATGCCTGGTATACGTTCCACTCTCTCAGACTGTGTGTGTGTTAATAAGCAACTGCGTTAAAATGAGAGCATGATATCGTCCCCAGGTGTGCGTGTTGCGTGGCCACCGTGCCGCCCGTCTCCGCCTGTACTCTGGCACTCACGCAACCACCACCGCCACGCGCGTGAACAGGCACCTGCTGACAGCTCGGGCCGGCAGGTGAGCAAAGGAACGAACCCCGTTGTTCATGTCCTTGTTGACAGACGGCGAGAGGTGGTGGGGAAATTGACACTTTTTAAAGCTCTCGCCGACTTGGATTATTCACGGTTGGACATCAGCATGAACTACATTTTGACTTTTGAAACCGTCTTGAGTAAGTGAGAGGAGTTCACGAGCTTCATGAGAGGTGCACCGTGAGACTGGTTGTTAATGCACGTGAACGAGAATCCCCTCGTCACTGCTGTGCATGTGTTCAGTCCGTAAAATCTGGATTTGAGAGGTAAAGCTTTAATGTGTAGGATTGCCATATTACGTGGGGTGTTCCTTGCTTACATTTGTAATATCGTATAAATACATACTTTAGTTAATATATTAAACGTGTTTTTTTTATCCGCACTATTTGCATAATTGCTATGCACGTGCCAATCCACACCCAGGACACCCTTGCAATGGAGAGTCGTTCCATCCCCGAGGGTGAAATGTGTTAATTTTGTAAGAAAATACACGCAATGTAATGTCACAGCTGCGTATGAATGTGTGCTTCTGAAGCGTTCTGAAGGAGCGTTCTCTGATGAGGAAGCTTGCGCTGGGCTCGCTGGTGGGGCTGCCCTTGCTTGGAGGCACGTGCTACGCCCTGTTAGACGCACAGACCAAACGCAAGACGAGAATACTCGTCCAAGGAATCCAGCGCTTCTGCAGGTTAGCCACGAGCCGTCACTTGCTCAATGAATGCGATCTAAAATCATGGTTGAGGGTTGCCAAGAAGTATCTGAAATTTTTGTTTAAACGTCGCACACGTTCGGTTTTTTTTTTTGCAACGTTGTCGAAGCCTTTTGTGAGAAAAGGTGCATTGCTCAGCCGTAGAGAGTGGGCGGCTCGCAATCGGAAAGTTGCGCGTTCATAATGCCTCGTTGGGGGTTGACTTGGCCCATCATCCATCCGCAGTCAGTAAAATTGGTACCACTTTGTATGTACGTGTAGTGGTGTTTATTCACGCGAACAACTTCTCCTTTTTCTCCTGTGTCACCTTATTCGAAGCATCCCACACGGATGCTCCTCAGGTTCCACACAACGTACTCTCTCGAACTCTCCCTCTCTTGCTCCGCTAGCCTGCTACTCCGAGCTCACTCTCTCTTGCTCCGCTTGCCTGTTACTCCACACTCTGCTCGCCTGTCACGGACGCTCTCTCTCTGTCTGGTTCCGCTAGCCTGTTCTCCGCTAGCCTCTTACTGTATGCTCCGCTAGCTTCTCACCCCGCTAACCTCTCACTGAATCTCCTGCTAGCTATTCTCCGCTAGACTAACACACCACACTTAAGGATTCCGCTAGCCTGTTACTACACCCACACCTCCAACCTCGCCCGTGCCCCCAGCGTGGGTTCAGCCAACACCCCTGGGGAGGACGAGGTGTGGAGAGCGAAGTCCTGGACTTCTCTTGTATTGACTTCTTCACTTCTTCATCTCCAACCAACTCAACCCGTTGCTTCACACATTCCCCGTATACCCCCCTCCTCATTAAGTGTCCTCAGGTGGCCCTCGTTAAGCCGGCGTCCTTCCGGCGTCTCTTGCACGTGCTCCCCACCCCCCCTCATCGTCTCTATCTCTCGCCTTCTTGGCGCCTACTCCGTGTTTACATTTGCAGCCAGCCGATCACTGTCTCTTTCTCTAATTGCTGGCGTCTCTCTGTCTGCTGTCTCCCAGGCCACACGCTTGCACCAGCTCGTACATGAATGCAACTGTTGGCAAACCCTGCGCGCGTTACCCCACTACATATGTCTATTGAATATCCATCCCATCGTACATAGCCAACTGTGCGAATCGGAGGAGGGGAAAGGACAACATAAACACAAAAAGCATTTATAAAAAAAAATGAGTTTTCAATCTAGATTTCACACTGTGGTTGTCCTATGGAGATAATCAGCTCTGCCATATGAATGTGACATTTCCACCACTGGCTCAGAGCTGTAAACAGGAGAGAGAGCACTGCCTCATTGCTCGTTTGAGCAACAAATCACTGTCGATTATTTTGACCTTGCCAGCAAACTTCTATTTTTAACTCGGTACATCCTTAAACATGAGCATGTGTAATAATAAAAAATAAAACATCAATTGCCTGAGTTATTTTTTTGCTAAATGTACCGGATTAAATTTCCATTGTTTCATGGGACTTCCTTGATGCAACTTCGTGAAACAGTGCGAAGTTCTTGATGTGTCTCTTCCCTTTCTAGGTCTGTGCATGTGGGAATGCGCATATCCGGCGATTACTGGTGGACCATGAACATTGGTCTCAGAGGACTAGAGGAGGTAAATTTATGGACAATCAAAGTGCATTATGACATGGTAGGATGTGATCTCATAATGTGCACTAACCTCGACATTCAAACTCAGATTTTCACACTCAATCCTGCCGTACGCCAGAATAAACACTTGCACACATGGCCATGTGGCGTTGGAGATTTTGCGATTTGCAATTTTATACAATGTGGTTTATATAGTGACTACATGTGACCACATTTCAAGATGCTGGATATAAACAGTGGTCATATTTATAATTACAGTATTGATATGTTTAGTTTTAACATTTATCAATGAAGGGCTTGTTTTTAAAAGTATACGTTGAATAGTTAAGACCAACATGTGAAAAAACACATGTCTCTTGTGTTAAGAGCAGTACAGAATACAAGCAGGGGTTGTCGGATTGCCACCAGCGGGCAGCCGACAGCATCGTGAACGCGGCCATACACAACGGAGGTGTTTACATTAAGCTGGGCCAGGGCCTGTGTGCCTTCAACCACCTGCTACCTCCCGAGTACACAAAGACGCTGCGTGTGTTGGAGGACCAAGCGCTCGACTGCAGATACGATGAGGTGACAAGCGGAAGGGAACACTGCGCTGCACGCAGCATGCAACTGACTGCGATCACCGTTGTCCTCCGTGTTGCCTATGTACACACCACTGCACGTTATATGTGAACCTAAGCGCAACAAAACTTTTTTTTTATATGTATATTACTAGTCAAGGTTCACTGAGCGATGTAGCTCTTTTTCAGAAGTGACCTGGCCGCAAATTATAGCTCAACGAAGGGACTTATTGCGTGGAAATTTATTGCAGCCAAATACGTTAAACGCTTGTTTCTAAATGTGGAGGGAAAAACTGGAGGACTCGGAGAAAAATCCACGCGACCACAGGGAGAACATTCCCACTCCAAATATGCAGGCATCAGGGCCAGGATCGAACCCCCGACCTTCTGCATACCAGGCGAGGGAGTAAACATCTTGCCAGCATGGCAGTGGTGGCTATGCTGGACGTGGCTTGCAATCCAGCACTGTGGAGGCAGCGAGTGTTGGTGGATGACAGTGTTGTGAAACTCCCTTACCGTGGGCGTCGATGAGGTGTCATTACCCTGGCTCGCCAGGAGAAGGCAGTACAGTAAGAGAAATAATCACCATCTGTTTCCATCAGTACGGGAATAGTGTTGCCTTCTTGCGTGCATAGGTTTTCTCTCACACGTGTAAACACTCATCACTAATTGGCTGCAAACATCTTAAAATAAAAACCCTGTTTAACAGGACTCTTCTGAAAAAGAGTCCGACCACTCACTAGGTGTGATTCTCCCTGAATAAATTAGTATACAAATAAATATTGTAATAATTTTTTACACCTGCCATAGTTAATCGAAGTCGGATGCAATTCTGTCCTGCAGGTTTTGCTGTGCATGTGAATTGGGTGGGGGGGAGGGGTGACATTATTAATCACTGAGTGATTGAGACACCTCCAGTTGCTGTTCACGTTCTAAGGATGACGCCACGTTCCTCGGGGCCCGCAGCGATGGTCCTGCATCGAAGGAACAAAACCCCTTAATCCAAGTTGACATTTTTCGAACTTTATTTTGCTACTCAAGCCAACTTTTGTTTCAGGAATTTTTGTTGTTGAATTTTGATTTATTTTCACAGTTTTTTTTATGCCTTCTAGAATGTGTTTTTTTTTTGCTCTGATTTCTATTTGCTTCTTAGATATGCTTTTTTTTTACGTTTTATTCAATTAAAGTGTGGTAATCCGGGTCACTCTTGCAACAAAACAAGCGCAACGCTTCATGCCGAGTAGGACCACGCTTGAGTTGGCACGCGCGGAGGAACGACGCCGTACCGAATGCGACGCGGGGGGTCGGACATGCCAGCCTCGTTCGGTGACGTTGCCAAACAAAACAAGAGACCGTTTTCGTTGTTGTTGTTATTGCCGCCTACGCTGTATGCAGGTGGACGCTCTGTTCCAGGAGGATTTTGGCACAACGCCCTTGCAGCTGTTTTCCGAGTTCGACTACGAGCCGGTGGCGGCTGCCAGCCTTGCTCAGGTGCACAAAGCACGGCTGCATGACGGAACGCCCGTCGCCATCAAGGTTCGTGGCGGGACGCTCGCTGACAACCACACTGCGTTCAACCACAATACTGCTTGCTCCCTCTCTCCGATTCTTCTCTCGCACAGCTTCAGTTTGGAATTCCCTCCCCCCGTCGCCTCTTTTTTTTTTTTCGCGGAACTCTGGTAACCTCGTTCACTTCGACAAATGCGCTAACTCTCACCGATAGCATCTGCGATGGTGCTGTTCGTTGCTGCTCGCCTAATATTTTTGGGGCCATGTGCCCGGCAACTGTTAAAAGTGCAAAAGTTGTGGGATGCACTCGTGACGGATGGTTTGTTATATTGCGTCGCAAGTATTACATTTGCAGAAAAGAGGGATGTCATACTATACTCTTAATGATGGAAACGGAATACGTGTGTGTCTTGTGTGCTGTGGGCTCCCGTTGAGTCCTGGTTTGACTCTCTTGTCTGGCCTAGGTGCAGTACATAGACCTGCGTGACCGCTTTGACGGAGACATTCGCACGCTGGAGATACTTCTCGACCTCGTGGCGCTCATGCACCCCACCTTTGGTTTTCGCTGGGTACTCAAGGTAGTGTTTACGCACCCAACGGGTACACTTGGAAATGGGCAGCAATGTATCGCATCGCTCGGCGGCATTTCCATTCAAGATCTCGTCATGGCCAAAGCCGTTGTTGCCACCGCCTCTCACTTGCAATGCGTGCCACCCTCTGGCAGATCCTACAGCTGCTGCACAGCAGAGACACGCAGCGACCTCACAACATCTGGCCTGACAGTCTCCTCCTACCTTCTGCTCTTAGATAGACTCGCACAGAGAACCACAGACTCGCACAGAGAACCACAGACTCGCACAGAGAACCACAGACTCGCACAGAGAACCACAGACTCGCGCAGAGAACCACAGACTCGCGCAGAGAACCACAGACTCGCGCAGAGAACCACAGACTCGCGCAGAGAACCACAGACTCGCGCAGAGAACCACAGACTCGCGCAGAGAACCACAGACTCGCGCAGAGAACCACAGACTCGCACAGAGAACCACAGACTCGCGCAGAGAACCACAGACTCGCGCAGAGAACCACAGACTCGCGCAGAGAACCACAGACTCGCGCAGAGAACCACAGACTCGCGCAGAGAACCACAGACTCGCGCAGAGAACCACAGACTCGCGCAGAGAACCACAGACTCGCGCAGAGAACCACAGACTCGCGCAGAGAACCACAGACTCGCGCAGAGAACCACAGACTCGCACAGAGAGCCACATACTCACATAGAGAGCCATAGACCCACACAGAGATACCCATAGATCTGCCCTGACAGTATCCCGCCTCCTACTGTGCCTTGGTTGTCCCCGTGGTAGCTGGACCCGTGAAGAACACTCCAATGCCCGTCTCTGCAATGATGGGGGGTATCCCGAGTCTCCTCCTATCCTGCGCCAGCTTCTTGTACGCACACCTTGTGACCTGTTAGCGGCGGGATTTCCTCGCGCGCTCGTTTGTGTTTGCCCACTGAATGAGAACGATGGCTGCGAGATCAAATCGTTGCTGACAATACTCATTGCGTTGTCACGGAGCCTGAGGGCGTACGCTGGATGAGTACGGATGCACGGTCGTTTCCGTTCAGGACCTCAAAAGCACGCTCGCGCAGGAGCTGGACTTTGAGAACGAGGGACGGAACTCGGAGCGCTGTGCCCGCGAGCTGGCGCACCTGGAGTACGTCACAGTGCCCAAGGTCTACTGGAACTTCACCAGCAAGGTGAAGGCGCGCTCTCTGCACATTCCTTCTCTCTTCCTCGCCTTCTCCAGTGCGGCAGGGTTGTATCTGTGCACACAACAAATCACCCAATCACTGATTTCCGCGTAACGAGTAGCAGTTGCTTAGCTAGGAGGGGTGTGTGTGTGTACGATCGTGTCGTGGCCTTCATAGGTGCTTGCCGCAAGTCTGTTGAGGCTAAAACGGGGGATCTTTGTCTTGGTAGTGATTAGCGCGCTGCACTACAAACCTGGCGGGCTGAGTTCGATTCCACCTCACGGCCAACACCCGTGATGATTATCTCAACGGGTCCTGGGCCTCCCCTAGGTCGACTGAGCCTGAAATGATTACCTGGTGCGGTGCGGAAACATCGCAGCTGTGGAAACAAAGGCAGCCGGGCGTGATGTTGGCCACCCACCCCCTCGTATGCCGTGCCGGCTTTCATAGGTGGTCGCTAACAGAACTTGCCCCAACAGTCCCGTAAGGCTATATGGGGGATCTTTATCTTTGTACCTTTGTTAGTGTAGCGGTTAGCGCACTGCGCTATAAATCCGGCGACTTGAGTTTGATTCCCGCTCACGGCCAACACCTGTGACAATTATCTGAACCGGTCCTGGACCTTCCCTAGTTCGACTCAGCCTTAAATGGGTACCTGGTGTGGTGTGTAAACATTGCCGCTGGGGAGACAAAGGCGGTCGGGCGTGGTGCTGACCACCCACCCCCTTGTGTGCCGTGCTGGCCTTCACAGGTGCTACTTGCTAAACAGCACTTGCCCCAACAGTCTGTTGAGACTCCACTGTGTGTCTTTGTCTTTGTGAAACAGCGCGTCCTGACAGCCGACTTCTGCTTGGGCTGCAAAGTTAATGACGTGGATTCCATCCAGCGGCAAGGCCTCAGCTTACAAGATGTGAGTGGCGGTGATCTGCCGGGGGGACTTGAGGGTCAGGGTTTACTGCGGTCTCGCCGTCCTGTCCCGTCCCCACCCCTCCTATCTGTCACGCTCAGCTGGTTTGCGCCGTTACTCCGCTCCATGCCGTTCTCCGCAGGTGGTGCAGCACGCGTCACGTCGTGTTTTCACCATTCCGTTTGGGTCATGGTGTAAGACCGAAGCACCGTCGTGGACCGGTTTTTGTGAGGGCGTTTTACATCTTGCAGTGGCGAGATGTTAACTTCCTTGCCTGGTGTACAGGAGGTCGTGGGTTCGATCCCGACCCTGACACCTGTATATTTGGAGTTTTACATGTCTCTTTCCCCTGTGGTCCTTGGATTTTGCTCTGGGTGCTCCGGTTTTTCCCTAGTTTATTTTTTTTATCTTTGAATGTATTGCATCCCAAATAGGGAGCATGTCTACCCGGGCATTTGTCGATGTGTAACAAAAAAATCATTGCAGATGTTAATATTTAATCAGGAGATAAGATAAACCCATGGAGACAAGTGCTGCAACGTTGAGTCCTTCGTGAGGATAACCTGGGGCTTGTCCTGACAATTTAAGTAGCCATGTATGGATGTATGTTGAACTTCTTTTTCACCGTGCATAGCCAACCATGCTTATCGGAGGTGCTGGTGGAAGGACAGCAAACTGCACACAAACAGCACTTTTACAGAAATTAGTTTTAAATCTCGATTTATGCAATATTTTCAATGCACGTAAACATTTGCAAACCTAGTCCAGTAATGAACCCAACACGTGAATAAAGCCTAAGATAAGTAAGAAGTTGAATTTCACCTAAATGAAATAAATGTGCGAGAAGGATGGTGACAAGACTAGGCAAGTAGAGGCATTGGAGAAACATTGACATTAGCATGGTTGGCTATGTAGGGTGTAAAAAAGTTAAACATGCATGCATACATACAATACATTGCAAAACGAGGAAAATATGCAAATCAAAGCGATTAACCCAAATATACGCTCACGGATGTCTCCCTGCGTTCCACGAAGTCTCTCATTGGTGTCGGTGTGATTGTTCGTCCCGTCGTGTGGCTCGCTTTTTCCCCAGGTGGCAGGAAAGCTGATCGCAGTGTTCGCAGAACAGATCTTTTCCACTGGCTTCATCCATGCCGACCCACACCCGGGCAACGGTGAGAATGGCAGCGCATGGGAAATCGCGTCCACCACAGTTTGGGGTTAAATTTCGATTTAAAGCTTTCGTGACTGCAATGATTCATCTTCTTTGGTTCTTTCGGTAAAGTCACGTAGAATGAGAATAAAATAATAAATTGATAAAATAAAATAACACAATAATATTCTCACGACATTTCGGCCACAACACAAGCGGCCTTGTGTTGATGAAGGCCGCTTGTGTTGTGGCCGAAACGTCATGAGAATAATATTGTGTTATTTTCTTTTATCAATTTATTATTTTATTCTCATTCTACGTGACTTTACCGAAAGAACCAAAGAAGTTTGGGGTTAATTCACAACAACCAAGTCAACTTAAGGGTCTCGGGGGACTTGCGCAAGCCAGTCGAATCGCCATGTGCCCTCTTGTAATGGGAAACTGGCTCCCTTGTTTTTCCTGTCGGACGGCACGTGAATCCTGGCGCGATTCTTCGGCCGGTCAATCCACGATTTGTAACGGGCGGCCAGGTGCCCGGAGAGGCACGGAGAAAAAATGTAATGCCACGCACGTGGTGGTTGCCCGCAGTGCGGTGACGGTGTTGGCTGGCGGGGCCTGCGTTGCCGTGTTGAGCGTAGTGGTTGTGGCCGTGTTGGCTGGCGGGGGCCTGCGTTGCCTCGCTGAGACTGCGGTGGTTGTGGCCGTGTTGCCCGCAGTGCTGGTGAGAAAAGAGAAGAACGGCAAGGCTGGCCTGGTTCTTCTTGATCACGGCCTCTACGAGCATCTCAATGAGCGGTAAAAAAAAGCACTTTGGTGGTGTCTGAATAACATCAGATAAATTTAAATAATTTTTTGTTATACAGCGTAATTTATTCATATTTTAGACTTTGTCACGTCCACAGTTTTGTGAGATGCGGGAAAACCACAGAGACGGTAGCCAAAATTGTTGCCCCTCATCACGACGGCCCCAGTCACCACGGCCCCTCCGTCACCACGGCCCCCGTCATCACGGCCCCCATCACCACGGCCCCCGTCACCACGGCCCTCCGTCACCACGGCCCCTCCGTCACCAAGGCCGCTGCGATGAAGGGGGGGGGTATCCCGCCCACCGTTGTGCGATCTACGGACAGTGAGAACTAAATTCCGTATCCCTTCTCCCTGCAGAGAAACTGGAGTTTTGAGAGAAGCCTCGAACTCTGGAGCAGAGCTCATGCATAGAGAGGGGGGGGGGGGTAGAGCGAGATGAGAGGGGAGAAGGTATGTGGGTGGAGAGACCAAGGAGAAAGGGACTGTGAAGATGGTGTCATACCTGAGGCGCTAATTAAATGAAATCTACATATTCATCCAAAGGAGCCATGCTGAGTCATGGGACTCTTTTTCAAGCAGGTCCTGATTTGATCTCATCTCGGAACTCAATATTTAATTACATATTGTTTTGAAATGTGTTATGGTTCAACAATAACAGGCAGCCACCACTGTTGTCGTGCATCACGCGGGATTCGGGGACTCAATAGATCTCACGGAGGATCGCTCCGCCGAATAGAATAGTTCCGCGGTTCGGTTCGTAAGTACGACCGAACGTTGGGAAGTCGGATGGTTAAAAAATAATAACGTCTTGTCGTGCTTCCTTCGTATGTGCGGATGTTCGCAAGTCGGCCTTTCGTGTCTTGGGCACTGCCCGTAATTTATTCGGGTGCCGCGGTGGCGAGATGTTAACTCGCATGCCTGGTATGCAGGGGCGGAGCCAGGATTTTGACTTTGGGGGGGCTGACTTCAATATTCTGAGATATCCAGTGTATAGTTTCCAGTGGGCGCCACAAATGTATAAACACACATTATATTGGATTTGAACGCGGAGTTTATTAATAGGTCGGAGCCGCTCATGTGGCTGATAAGTTCGATAAGTTCGAAAGGCTGCCGCTCAAGCAGCCTGCAGGGCAGCACAAGGTGGCAGCCTGCAGCATTTTGCAGCAGCCGGATATCCGGTTATCCCGATTACCGACTTTCTCAATTTCAGGGGGGCTGAGCCCCCCCCCAGCCCCCCCTGTGGCTCCGCCCCTGCTGGTATGCAAGAGGTCGTGGGTTAGATCCTGAACCCCGACGCCTATATATTTGGAGTTTGCGTGTCTCTCTCCTGTGGTCACTTAGATTTTTCTCCGGGTCCTCCTGTTTTACCCTCCACATTTTTAATCAACAAGCGTTTTAGAGTACTTGGCTGCTATACATTTCCAGATGATAAGTCAAGCTGTCGTTTGTGGCCAGGCCGCTTCTGAAAAAGAGCTGCACACCTCAGCGGGCCTTACCCGGTTAAGGAAACATTGTTTGGCTTAATTGCTATTTTACTTAAACGGACATGTATGTGTGGCTTCGCGATAGATTAAACAGACAAAATAAGTATTGCCCCCTCCCCGTGTGCGTTATTTGTGTTGAGCTCAGGGACCGGCTGGCGCTCTGCCAGCTGTGGCGAGCGATCGTGCTGCGGAGGGACACCGACATGAGGCGCTTCTCGGCAGACCTCGGCGTGGGAGGTACGAGGCACCGTCGCAAGGCCACGCTCGGGTACACAGCTCGGCCCTGAGCGCCACATCTGATCTACGGCGGAGCGCTTGATTTATCGCCCCGGTCGGAGCTCGTGATTTATCGCCCCCAGTTATAAATCTTCCCACCGTCACAAGGGCGTGCCGCGCACGCTACGGTAGCCGAGGTGAGGCCTCGCAGTCGCCACCCACGTGGGGGAGGCTGCAGTTCGATCCCCGGGCTCCTAGCAGGCTCAGATATTTTGGGGTTTGCATGTTCTCCCCGCGGTCACGTGGGGATTTTCTCCGGGCACTCCGGTTCCCCCCCCCAACCCCCGCCGTGCCCCTCCCCACACTGAGAAACGTGCACTCTGATCGGCTACTCTTTTAAGTCCACGCGAGATGAGCGGCGACGACGCACTGGCCAGCAGAGGACGGCAGTGCAAACCGCTGCGTTCACTCCTGGTAAGCGGGGAGTGTGGCCACGTCTCCTCCGAATTAGAACTAACCGGTTCCGTAGACATTACCTGGTAGAACAAGTTTAGTTTAGATCAGTGTTCTTCACTGCAAGGCCCGCAGGCTACTGGCGGCCCGTGGTGGCCCTTTAGTGTGGCCCCTGATGTGTGGCCCACCGACAATACACAAATATTGAAAACTCCCCATCGTCGTTGTGCTTTCAAACCCAACAATAGCTGCAAATGTGTGGCGGCTCTCACACTGATTGTATTAACGGCAAAAGTGAAAAAGAAAACCACTGGTTTAGCATATCGAGAATCACTTCAGACCAGATTTCCTCAACGAGGAATAATTCATGCGTAACACATGCGTGTGCACGTGTGTGTGTGTGTGCGCGTGTGTGTGTGCGTGTGTGTGTGTGTGCGTGTGTGTGCGTGCACGTGTGTGTGTGTGCGTGTGTGTGTGCGCGTGTGTGCGCGCGTATGTGTGCGCGTTTTCGGCACGTGTGTGTGTGTGTGTGCACGTGTGTGTGTGTGTGCGTGCGGCACAGACCACTTCCTGTTCTGTGAGATCCTGATGCAGCGACCGATCGACATGAACTCGCGGAATTTCCGGCTGGCGCACGCCCTTACGGCACCGGAGCTGCGCTACATGCAGGAGATGGCGAGGGAGCGCTTCGACCGCATCATGGAGGTACCACCCCCACCGAACCACACATGGCGGGGGGGGGAGCTCCTGTGGAGCGGCGGCCTCCGTTTATTTGCTGGTCCTATCATCTGGCTACCATGAGAGATTCGTTCATGAGGCTATCCACATATACAAGCACAGAGACAATTTCAACCGAGAAGATGGATTCTGGCTTAGCAATCATTGGAAAGCTTTGATAAACCATTTCAGGTCTTAATTGATTGTTCACGCTTACAGTGGCTTTCAGACAGCATACATTATAAAAAATTTCGTCTCCCCCCTCCTCTTTTCAGAATATAGATGGACTAGTCCTAAATAAACTGCCAAATCGTTGCGCGTGGCGCTAACGTTTTTTTTATAAATAAATAAATGCGCCGTTTAAAAATAAATTTATGCAAACCAACACACCTGAAGATGACCGTTTGAGTTATGGTCGAAACGTCGTGAGAATTTTTTTATTGTTTTATATATATTTTATTATTTTGTTGTTTCCCTTCAACGTGACTTTACCGAAAAAAACTAAGAATATGAATACCATAAAACATCGTCGCACACCTCCTGGCTTTAACATTCCTCCTCTCTGAAGACTACGGTGGTGGAACCATCAACAGCATCAGAACATCAGTTAGCACGGTTGCCTATGTACGGCGTGAAAGAAGTTCCACATACAGTGCATAGAGCAGTAAACAAAATCTACGTGCAACAGCAGGCCGATGCGCACCACATCTCCTTGCACGAGCAGAAAATTAAAGACACGGGGCCGCGGTAGTGCAGTTGTGGCCATGCAACCCAAACTATGGACCACGGAGTAAACCCATCCTCATACAGATACGTAGAGATACACAGGAGACCGAAAGGTAAACATATGTAATTAAAAACATGAGCAAAATTAGTGTGATATTGTTGCCATGCAACCCAAACTACGGACTGTATAATGAACCAATCGAGACGCATAGAGATACACACGGACACATAGAAATACATAAAAAATGAGCCATGCACAGAAGTGTGACTATAGTCATGTAAACCAAACTGTGAGCTATATCGTACACCACTGTGGTCTGCACGCCTTCAACGGTGGAGGAACAGCGACACGACACAAACTCTCTCTGCTAAGGCCCTCTCAGTGTGGCCAGCAGCAGCAGCAAACCTCGGCATTGGCATCAAGCTCCTGAACTTATTGCTGCTGCCATCAACATGCACAAGAATAGCATTTATTAACTTTTTGGACTGAATCGAATGTTTGTGCGGAAGAAAAACTAAAGGTGCCTCGAATATCGGAGTGGTGGAAGTCCTGGCATCAGGAACAGTGCCCTGGAGTCTTTACTGCTGCTCAGGGTTGCAGTACGAAAGAAGTTCAACATACATACATGCACAGCACAAACTCTCTGATCTGGCACTTTACCATACGAAATGCTTATTTTGTGAGTATTATACCCGGGACGGTTGAGACACTCGCCAGGCGGCTCTTCGGGAGGGTGAGCGGCTCGCAGTCGGAAGTTCGCGGGTTAAAATCCTGGTTGGGGGTTGACTCGGCCCACAATCCCTTCCAGGGTCGACAAAATAAAGCACCACTTTGTGTGGAAGTTAAACAAGTGGCTATCCAATGGATAGACCCATCCCTTGCCATAGACATGAGGGGATTCCACCGCTGGCTCTTGCAGGGCTATAATCACGACATGAGCACCAATGGCGCGGTTGAACGAGCGTCGCTCGGGACGTGTTGGCTCTGCGCAGGTGCTGAAGCAGTTGCCACGGCCGATGCTGCTCGTGTTCCGAAACATAAACACGATCCGCTGCATCAACATCACGCTCGGCTCTCCCGTCGACCGCTACACCCTCATGGCTCGCAGGTGAGGCCGCGGGCGACCGTGGATCCTCCGTGATGAGCGCGGTTTGGCTACGTACGGCGCGAATGAAATTCAGCACACACACGTACATACAGTGGACGCCGCGTCTCCCGTCGCTGTTCTCCGCCACGCGTTTCGCTTGTCGCCCCCGTCACTCGGCCCGCACGTCATCTCCCGTTGTCTCCCGCTGCCCTCCCCGCGGGAGGAGTACAGAGTGAGCCAGAGATGCCGTAGCGGGGAGAAGCATGGAGCGAGGGAAACGGATTCAGCAGCAGCACGATAGAGGCGTCAAGTTAAGAGACACGGTATCGGAGAGAGGGAGGGAGGGAGAGAGGAGGACGGAAGATATGGATGACATGAAGCACGTGTTTTTTTTATTGGCATGAAATGTGTTCCTTGATGCAACATTTTCCGAGCTCAGTTTTTCCAACGAGATCAATTAGCTCTCTCTCTCTTTGCCACGCAAGGTGCCACCGTACACTACAGCAGTGAATCATTACTCATAAAAAAACCCCAAACCAACTCTGGCTCCGTCCGATCGTGCACACTACTCGCATGGCATATCCGCGGTGGGCTTCAATACCAGCGTGGCCTAGCAAGTTGAGACAAATGAAAACCTGAGAATGGTGACTGCCACTTTTACCGGACATCTGTGAAAAAGAGCTGTGTAGCCCATCAGATTCCTCCAGTCTAAATAGAGATTCTGATTTCGATGCTGAAGGCACGTGCACACGTTTGTGTCGCAGTGCGGTGCGCGGAGAGGTGGTGCTGCAGAACCGGCACAGGGGGGGCGGCAGAAGGGTTCCATTGGTGGCCTGCGCCCTGAGCCTCTGGGAGAAGATCAAGTTTGAATTCGCCCTCAGGTAAGGGCTTGGTAAACATTAAACGTCGCACTCTCTTGTGGCGCATACTCAGCCCCCACTGGGTTGTGGGGAGATACACGGCCCTCAGTGAGAAACACGGCCCTCAGAGACACGGCCCTCAGTGAGAGACACGGCCCTCAGAGAGAGACACGGCTCTCAGTGAGAGACACGGCCCTCAGTGAGAGACACGGCCCTCGGTGAGAGACATGGCCCTCATAGAGAGACACGGCCCTTAGAGAGAGACACGGCCCTCGGAGAGAGACACGGCCCTCAGTGAGAGACACGGCCCTCATAGAGAGACACGGCCCTTAGTGAGAGACACGTCCCTCGGTGATAGACACGGCCCTCGGTGAGAGACACGGCCCTCGGTGAGAGACACGGCCCTCGGTGAGAGACACGGCCCTCAGTGAGAGACACGGCCCTCAGTGAGAGACACGGCCCTCATAGAGAGACACTGCCCTCAGAGAGAGATACGGCCCTCAGTGAGAGACACGGCCCTCAGTGAGATATACGGCCCTCAGTGAGAGACACGTCCCTCAGTGAGAGGCACGGCCCTCAGTGAGAGACACGGCCCTCAGTGAGAGACACGGCCCTCAGTGAGAGACACGGCCCTCAGAGAGAGACACGGCCCTCAGAGAGAGACACGGCCCTCGGTGAGAGACACGGCCCTAAGAGAGAGACACGGCCCTCAGTGAGAGACACGGCCCTCGGTGAGAGACACGGCCCTCAGTGAGAGACACGGCCCTCGGTGAGAGACACGGCCCTCGGTGAGAGACACGGCCCTCGATAAGAGACACGGCCCTCAGAGAGAGACACGGCCCTCAGTGAGAGACACGGCCCTCGGTGAGAGACACGGCCCTCGGTGAGAGACACGGCCCTCGATAAGAGACACGGCCCTCAGAGAGAGACACGGCCCTCAGTGAGAGACACGGCCCTCGGTGAGAGACACGGCCCTCCGAGAGAGACACGGCCCTCGGTGAGAGACACGGCCCTCAGTGAGAGACACGGCCCTCAGTGAGAGACACGGCCCTCAGTGAGAGACACGGCCCTCAGAGAGAGACACGGCCCTCAGAGAGAGACACGGCCCTCAGTGAGAGACACGGCCCTCAGAGAGAGACACGGCCCTCAGTGAGAGGCACGGCCCTCGGTGAGAGACACGGCCCTCGGTGAGAAACACGGCCCTCGGTGAGAAACACGGCCCTCGGTGAGAGACACGGCCCTCGGTGAGAGACACGGCCTTCAGTGAGAGACACGGCCCTCAGAGAGAGACACGGCCCTCGGTGAGAGACACGGCCCTCAGAGAGAGACACGGCCCTCGGTGAGAGACACGGCCCTCGGTGAGAGACACGGCCTTCAGTGAGAGACACAGCCCTCAGTGAGAGACACGGCCCTCGGTGAGAGACACGGCCCTCGGTGAGAGACACGGCCCTCAGAGAGAGACACGGCCCTCAGTGAGAGACATGTCCCCCGGTGAAATACACGGCCCTCAGAGAGAGACACGTCCCTCAGTGAGAGACACTTCCCTCAGTGAGAGACACGGCCCTCAGTGAGAGATACGGCCTTCAGTGAGAGACACGGCTCTCAGTGAGAGACACGGCCCTCAGAAGGCAGTTCGTGGCAGTGTGTACCATTGTGGCAGGCTTGTGTTTTAAGACTGATGCGATTTTCCCAACACTGTGGCGGTGGGCACAACAAATGTTGGAGCCCTTGTTTTCTCAGTGGTGCCATATACTTGAGCTCGATGCCAAGTTTCCTCCCGCTTTCAAATGAAGTGCCGCCCCCTGCGACACCCCCTGTGACACCCCCTGTGATGCCGTTTACTGCG
Organism: Petromyzon marinus; assembly: GCF_048934315.1. NCBI lineage: Eukaryota > Metazoa > Chordata > Hyperoartia > Petromyzontiformes > Petromyzontidae > Petromyzon > Petromyzon marinus. Next base: position 12,262,482 of record NC_133691.1, read on the forward strand.
ACGACAATGTGCAGCGACGTTTCCTCTGAGCACGTGGCTGCAGTTCTTTTTTTCTGCAGCGGAATTGCGACCGTCGCCGTGTGCGTTGTGCGCAGGTCACAGACGTGGCGGATGAAGGCCGCCGCACGGATGCTCCGGCTGTTCGCCTGGCTGGGCCTCATGAGCTTCGAGGGAGAAATTGTGGAGTACCTCGAAGCCTGATGTTGCAGCTGCGAAGAAAATAAAATCTTGGGCAGAGGCCAGGGCTATGAGGGTGTGCCATGAAGAAGGACCGTTGCCTGAAACGTCGCTGATTTTATATATCTTTATTTTCTTTTTGAGGCCATACAATGTTGTTGCCGAATGTGTTTAGTTTTTTTTATTTGTGGTTGTACACCGCAGCCAAAGCAGCCACTATCACAGCTGCAGCAGATGATTTGTTTAATTCTCCCGTACGTGAAGGCCAAGGAGAAGTAACTTCGGTCACTCACGAGAACAACGAAGCCAACTGTAACTTGGGCAACTTTCGTGCCTGCGTGCGTGCGTGCGACGTGGCACCGCTGTGCGGCCACTGCCGGGACTGCTTCGTATTCACAGCGGCTCTCCGTGGCCGCTCTGCGGGTGGCGTGCAACACGCTCCCCGGGTGCGGAGAGCCGAGCGAGACTCGTCGCAGCGACGTGCCGTCTGCGAACGCTCGCGAGCGTGCCGCTGACACTTCGCAAATAAAACTGCGCTGAAACTGAAATGCAGTAGTCGGTAAAAACTCGTCGAGCGTCGCCGGAAAGCAAATCTTGACGGCGGCGACCGGCAGTGCGAGGAGTGAGGATCGTTTTGAACGCACGGGAAAAAAAAACGAGCAAGTCTCCGCACCAGCCTTAAACATGGCCAGGGAGATCGACATTCCCAAGCGTCGCGAGGCACGGAATTCTAGACCTTACTAGGCGCAGTGGAAAAAGAGATGCCTCCCCTCCCTCGGAGTTGACGTACGTGTACCATAGGTTGAACTTCTTTCACACTGTACATAGCCAACCAGGCTTATTAGAGGTGCGGGATGATAAACCACGGCTACGTGAGGAGGTCAGCACTGGAATGGAGAGGTCGAGGAGGGCTGGTGGACAGGGTCCGTAAGCAGCAATACATTGATGACAAACTTGCAAAAATAAGCACGCCGATATTACAGTTGATCTCCTTCCGCGGAGCTCAGGGTACAAGTAGCGCGATCGCGGCTCCGGGTTCTCGGCAGAAGTCTGGCGGGAATTCTGAACCAATCCGAAATTTTAGCGGAGCAGTTGGAAGCCCGGAAAAAATAGCGGTTTCGCAATCGTCCGACGGGGATGTGTTACAACGCGTAAACTGGGGTTCTCGGGCGCCTGAGAGCCGGCGTCTCGCGGCTGTGGGGAAGACACGCGGCTGGCGCCGGGCACGCGAAACGTGGGAGAGCTCGGCGGTGTACAGATCTCGATTTAAAGCTTTCGTGACTGCAAGGATTCATCTTCTTTGGTTCTTTCGGTAAAGTCACGTAGAATGAGAATAAAATAATAAATTGATAGAATAACAAGACAGTCTCGTCCCTTCACCTGATGAAGGCCGCTTGTGTTGTGGCCGAAACGTCGTGAGAATATTATTGCGTTATTTTATTTTATCAATTTATTATTTTATTCTCATTCTACGTGACTTTACCGAAAGAACCAAAGAAGGTGTACAGATCGCTCCGCGCTGTGCTGCACGGGAATTGTCCGGTGTTTGTCGAGTGACGTCGCGACGGTAGCGAGATTTTAACTACCTTGCCTGGTATGCAGGAGGTCGTGGATGTTCTTTCCCTGTGGTTGCGCGGATTTTTCCCCGGGTCCTCCAGGTTTTTCGCCTCCACGTGTAGAATCAGCGTGCGTTTTAAGAGTATTTGGCCGCTATAAATTCCCACGTGCTGATGATAGGCCATCATCGGCACGTCGCTTAAAGAAAGAGCTCGATAGCACAGAGTGGGCCTTTCCTGGGTGACGTGGCGTAAACGTCGCGGCCGAATGGACGGGCCTCGCGCTGCCCCCAGTACGCATGGCCACGCGCCGTGTGAACCCCGCTGATGTTCAAAACGACACCTTCGCTCGTCGCCTCCGCTTTCGTGTCTAGTTGCGGTTCACGAGATTCCGCTTGTGACCAAGGGTGAACGGTTGTCGGTTGTATTGCACAAACGTGACGGTGTTTTCCTCTTATGCTTCGAGAGTTTTTTTTGCTACGCGAAAATCGTAAAACAAATCCAACGCGAAATTAAATTGGTGGCTTTTGAGCACCGCACACTAAACGGGTTAATGCGTCGCATTGTATAAACGTGTGAACCGATGGAACGCTTTCTAGAAGCTTCCCCCGTTCAAGTGGTTCTCGTTAAACACTCACACACACACACATGGGTCGAGTTCCACCAACGCGTAACACAGGGCTATTGAGATGTCCTCTTACGTTGCAATTAAAAAAACTGGTGAGGATGAAACGCGGGGCTCGGTACGGACCATGGAAAGCCACTCTGCGGGAGACGCGCGAGGTGGCGCAGAGCGGAGAGGCATTACCACAAGCAGATCCGCCTCTGTGAACAAGGCCGGCATTGGTGTCTTATTCAGCGGCCGAATTGAACGCTGTGCTACGCTGGGCCAGTCCAATCTGATGTTAAGATGTAAAACTGTTTTTATTTTACCACGTAAAATAGACATAAAGCAACCTGGACCACACATGATAGCTCAACAAAGTGGCGTATCGCGTGGAAATGTATAGCAGGCAAATTCTCTAAACGCGGGACGTTGATTCTAAATGTGGAGGGGAAAACCGGAGTGTCCCGGAGACAAATCTACGCGACTACGGGGAGAGAGAGAAAAACATGCCAACTCCCAAGTATACAGCAGGCGTCAGGGTCTGGCTCGAAGCCTTGACCTCCTGCTTACCAAGCGAGGTCTTTAACATCTGACCTTTGACCACTAATCTCAAAGCGTGTATCTACAGAGGCCCAAGGGACTGGTGGCTACGCTGCACGTGGCTTCCTGTGAAGCAGCAGCGAGGGTTGGTGGATCGCCGCGCATAGACGCCGCTGTGAAACTCCATTCCCGTGGGTGGGCGTCGAGGTAGTGCCATGCCGTGGCTCGCCAGCAGAGGGCGGTACAGCATGAATGTGGACTCCACGTGTCGCTGTATGGGGATAGATCGGTGTTCTTCAGTTGCCAGCCCCGCAGGCCGCTGGCGGCTCCTGATGGCCTTTAGTGCGGCTGCCTGACGTGCGGCCCCCGACAATACACAACATGTGAAAACAACACCCCCCCCCCTCCCAATCGTTGTGCTGGTTTCAAATGTGTGCCCCCCCCCCCTTTCACTGATTACGTCTTATCGGCCACTGGCATAGAGTGTTGCCCCCTCCTTGCACGCGTGGGTTTTGTTCCCTATGAGTGTCCCGGTTTCCGCCAGCATATAAACATACATTGTCTGGTAACACCTTAACATACAGAGGACCGCAGAACTCGGAGGTACCGGGGGTGGGTTATTTGGATCCGGCTCACCGCCTGGTGCCTTAGCTGTGGTTGCTCCTGGCGCCTCGAGGCTCGTCCCCTCTCTCTCCACGAGAACGAGGGAACTGCGTGGCAGCGCGTGACAAATTGAACATTGCATCATCGTTGTAGGGGTTGGGGAGGGAAGGACTCCCACTCTCTTCGAGTGCCAATCGAATTTCATTGCCACAACGAGTGCCAAACTCGGCACTTATTCCAGAGTCTTATTCGCAGCCCGTAAATAGCTGGAACATTCACCGGGAAAGATTGCCCTGGGCCACCAATCGCAAATAGAAGGGGGTCCCCTCCTTCCCTCCCTTAGTCCGGTGTTTTGCATCCGACAAGGGGTCCTGTTAATCAACAAAGCCGCTGCACTGCCACGCTCCGTCCGTGACCTCTCTGGCCCCGTTCTGATTGGCTGCGAGGGAGTCGGGGGGGGGGGGGTGTTGATCCCTTGCCCTTGCAATGACCGTAAACACCGCATTCTAACGGACCCCGTGCATCATTCACACGCCTCCTTCCACAACATCATCATCATCATCCTCGCCATCACCCTTGCTACTAATCGTCACGATCATCATCTTCCTTTCGACCCCTTTAGCACGCCCTTCGGTTACAACACAGGGGACGTATCGTTTGCAAGAGTGTGCATGGTGGCCTATGGAGAGAGGTTGGTTAGGTGTCAATCCGCTCCCCTTGTACGACGGGAAACGCTTTTATGTGACAGGGACGTCCGGTTTGGGGGGAGCCGCTCGATAGCGTCGAGTGAAGAAATGGCATTCCCGATCCTAGCAGTTGACATCGAAGGGTGACGCCTTAAGGATGAAGACGTAGACACCTAAGCGTGGGACGAATCAAGTGAAGACGTTCATACGGCGTCGAGATGTCTGCGAGGGAGTTTGTGGAGAGCGGGCGAGCGAGGAGGCTTCCGCAAAGGCAGCGAAGATTGTATCGGGGCAGAGACGCTCATCGGTGCTCAGAGAACGCAGCTCGCCTGGTGGAGTGAGGGCTGTCAAAAAAAACTGGTTGCGGCTTCACTGCTGCTCAGTACTGGTACAGTGAGGGAAAAAAAGTATTTGATCCCCTGCTGATTTTGTACGTTTGCCCACTGACAAAGAAATGATCAGTCTATAATTTTAATGGTAGGTTTATTTGAACAGTGAGAGACAGAATAACAACAAAAAAATCCATAAAAACGCATGTCAAAAATGTTCTAAATTAATTTGCATTTTAATGAGGGAAATAAGTATTTGACCCCCTCTCAATCAGAAAGATTTCTAGCTCCCAGGTGTATTTTATACAGGTAACGAGCTGAGATTAGGAGCACACTCTTAAAAAGAGTGCTCCTAATCTCAGCTTGTTACCTGTATAGAAGGCACCTGTCCACAGAAGCAATCAATCAGATTCCAAACTCTCCACCATGGCCAAGACCAAAGAGCTCTCCAAAGATGTCAGGGACAAGATTGTAGACCTACACAAGGCTGGAATGGGCTACAGAACCATTGCCAAGCAGCTTGGTGAGAAGGTGACAACAGTGCGATTATTCGCAAATGGAAGAAACACAAAAGAACTGTCAATCTCCCTCGGCCCGGGGCTCTATGTAAGATCTCACCTCGTGGAGTTGCAATGACCATGAGAACGGTGTGGAATCAGCCCAGAACTACACGGGAGGATCTTGTCAATGATCTCAAGGCAGCTGGGACCATAGTCACCAAGAAAAAATTGGTAACTACGCCGTGAAGGACTGAAATCCTGCAGCGCCCGAAAGGTCCCCCTGCTCAAGAAAGCACATATACATGCCCGTCTGAAGTTTGCCAATGAACATCTGAATGATTCAGAGGACAACTGGGTGAAAGTGTTGTGGTCAGATGAGACCAAAATGGAGCTCTTTGGCATCAACTCAACTCGCCGTGTTTGGAGGAGGAGGAATGCTGCCTATGACCCCAAGAACACCATCCCCACCGTCAAACATGGAGGTGGAAACATGCTTTGGTGGTGTTTTTCTGCTAAGGGGACAGGACAACTTCACCGCATCAAAGGGACGATGGACGGGGCCATGTACCGTCAAATTTTGGGTGAGAACCTCCTTCCCTCAGCCAGGGCATTGAAAATGTGTCGTGGATGGGTATTCCAGCATGACAATGACCCAAAACACACGGCCAAGGCAACAAAGGAGTGGCTCAAGAAGAAGCACATTAAGGTCCTGGAGTGGCCTAGCCAGTCTCCAGACCTTAATCCCATAGAAAATCTGTGGAGGGAGCTGAAGGTTCGAGTTGCCAAACGTCAGCCTCGAAGCCTTAATGACTTGGAGAAGATCTGCAAAGAGGAGTGGGACAAAATCCCTCCTGAGATGTGTGCAAACCTGGTGGCCAACTACAAGAAACGTCTGACCTCTGTGATTGCCAACAAGAGTTTTGCCACCAAGTACTAAGTCATGTTTTGCAGAGGGGTCAAATACTTATTTCCCTCATTAAAATGCAAATCAATTTATAACATTTTTGACATGCGTTTTTCCGGATTTTTTTGTTGTTATTCTGTCTCTTACTGTTCAAATAAACCTATCATTAAAATGATAGACTGATCATTTCTTTGTCAGTGGGAAAACGTACAAAATCAGCAGGCGGTCAAATACTTTTTTCCCTCGATGTAGCTTTTGGTGAGTCGCAGCTGGGCGAACAGAGAGAGGGGGGGGGGGGTATGCGACAGGACGACGGATGGTGGAGACTCCTGCTGATGCCATCCCAGCTGGGGGGGGGGGGGCGTGTCAGTCGCCTGGTGCAGCCGCGGCTGGTGGGTGACCTGGTGACGCGTGACGGCACGAGGTTGTTACTTGTTTGCCGCGTGCGAATGTTGTGGCCATAAACCTCTCGACGCCTGCCCCGTTGCTACGGAAGCAAAGAGTTTTAGTGCGGACGGGCACCGCGGGAGGCTACAGCGGTCTCATCAGAGGGGAAGAAACTTCGCGTTCAAGGGTTAGGGCTGTGCACGGTGCCAGGGTAGGTGCGTCAAGCCGAGGGCAGTGCGCGTGTGTTCCAGGGGTGGGGCGGTGGCGTTGTGGTTAGCGCACTGCGCCACGAAGCAAACCCGTCGACCACAGTTCGATTTCCCACTCGCAGCCAGCTTCTGTGACGAATATCTAAACCCCATCCTGGACCTCCCCTAGGTCGACTCAGTCTGAAATGAATACCTGGTGCGGTGTAAGAAAGCGGTCTCATCAATTTCAAAAACAATGCATATATTTTCAGAGTATGTTTTTTGTTTGCATTCTAACCACAAGCATTGTGGTTAATGTAGACATGAATCCTTGTTAAAGGTTTCAGTTTGGTGTTTTAACATCTTAACACCTGTTTTGTTGCCAGATAAAAGGGGACAAACCTATTATCATCGGTGTATAAACATCAACACTGGGTAGACAAAGACGGCCGGGCGTGGTGTTGGTCACCCATCCCCTCGTGTGCCCGTGTCGGTCTTCACAGGCGCTAATCGCTAAAAACACTTGCCCCGACAGTCTGGCAGGCCTACCCGGGGGATCTTTGCGTTTACAAAACGGGCAGAATCAGGGTCTTTATTTATCCTGGACGAATCCGATGAGCTATGAAGCTCTTTATCACAACAAGCGATACGCGAGTGCAGATGATAGGAAATACGTGCCAGTGACTCAAAATAAAGTACATGAGTACAAATTGATAAAGTACACCAAATCCTGCCGATTTTTTTTTCCCGATTCGCACGGTTGGCTTACGAATGTGCGAAAGAAGTTCAACATACAGTACATACAAGCTTGGGCAAGGCAGTAATGTCATCTGAAGGGGAGACTTGACAGACCTGCACGATCTCGTCAGCTGGCACCAGAACCGTCCTTAGCGGGAGGTGCCGGGCCCCGGGGCAAACCCCCACAGCGTGGGCCCCCCGACGCCTTCATACCCACGCCGTGACGTCGAAGCGCGCCACCCCCCCCCCCCAAATCGCGGGGCCTGGGGCTGCCGCCCCGATTCACCGTTACCATAAGTTCTGCCTGTTATCGACATGAACATAAACATGGGCGCGTGGCGCGCACTGAACATGGGGCGTTGTAGCATTACCTGGACTGTAACTTAACTGAAATATCGTCTGCATTGCCGCGGAAGTCCGCTGCTGCTGCTGCGGTGGTGATGGCGGTGGTGAGGATGTCGCCGTAATTCTCATTGACTATTTGCACTGCCGAGCGCCTTGAGGCTCCTGTGAGCTCTGCGTGGTGTACGGCCTGGCAGGGCCACGCGTGCGGTGGCCTGGCCTCAGCAAGCTGGAGAGAGACTCGCGGCGGTGGTGGTGGGGGGGGGGGGGCACTTGGCACTGGAGTTGGAGAGCGAGCAAGTCAAAGTTAATCTTATTTACCACGGTGAGACCCAGATGAGTCTCCATGGGGCCATTTATTGCCGGAATCAAAATGATGCAAAAATAATAAGAGGCTTTAACCCTACCCTTTCTCTCAATAATGTACAGGAGGTGTTAAGATGTTTACTCACCAAGTAGACAAACCCCATTGCAAGGCACCGTCAAGTCTGCATGAATCACACATCATGCTTGTGGTTAGAAACATGCAAACACACAAACATGCTTTGATAATAATGCATGCGTTGCCTTTGGAACTGACCGGCCTGCACGGGAGACAGCCTCCTTCACGGCCTTGTCCCCTGCACCGCACTTATAGCAGACTAACAGCAACCAAGGCATCGCAAATATCCAAGCGTTGATAGCTCGGGTTGAGGGGCCCGTAGAGATGCGTCTCATTCGCGAGGGTGACCCGGGGTCACCAACAAGACACGGGCAGCAGCAGCAGCGACGGCGACAAACAACAGACGATTCCACAACGCAGCGAATAGAGATGAGAATTTTTTTTTGCACTTTTAAATACTTTGGGAAAATCAAGGAACATATTCATAAATGTCGGTGTGTGGGGGTGGAGGGGGGCTAGGTTCGGGTGACTATAATTGAACGAGCGGCGACCCGACGGGGCGCGCCTCCGCCCTTGACATAACGCAGAGCGGCGTCGCTCGGAGCGGGCGGTGATAGGGGGTAGGTATACAACTACACCGGGGTGGCGAGAGGCACAGAGGTGGAGATGAGTGAATGGGGGGGGGGGGGTGCGAGCCTGTGGTTCGTGGGTGGTGGGGGGGGGGGGGTTACCTTGGAGGCGCCCAGCAACAGCGGGAGGGGCCGCGCGCTGCACCTGGGCGCGAGGCGCTGCGCATTTAAAGCCCCGCTCAGGTGTGGGTGCGTGGAGACTGCTGCTACTGCTGCTGCTGCTACGACTGCTGCTGCTGCTGCGATATCTCCACTGCTGCTGCACGTGAGTTCGTGGATGTATGCGTGCCCGCTCCCCCCAGTGAGACGTGCGCATGGAGACGTCTGTGTTGCCATCGGTGAATGAGGACGACATTCCCAGTCACGCGCTGCAGGCGACGTGAAAAGGACGGAGACGTGTGGATGAAGCCGTGGACGTGTGTGTTAGAGTGTGTGTGTGTCTGTGTGTGTGTCTGTGTGTGTGTGTCGGGGAGCGGTGGTGTAGCGGTTAGCGCGCTGCGCTACGAACCTGGCGATCTGGGTTTGATTCCCGCTCACGGCCAACACCAGTGACGATTATCTGAACCGGTGCTGGGCCTCCCCCTAGGTCGACTCAGCCTCAAATTAGTACCTGGTGCGGTGTGTAAACATCGCCACTGGGGAGACAAAGGCCCCCGGGCGTGGTGCTGGCCACCCACCCCCTCGTGTACCGTGCCGGCCTTCATAGGTGCTCGCTTACAGCACTTGCCCCAACAGTCTGGTAAAGGCTATACGGGGGGATCTTTGTCTTTTGAGTGTTTTATGGTGGGGTACTGTAAGAGTTCATTTACAGGACTGTATTTACAAGTGGTGGTGGTGCTGCTGCTGTTGCGTTGACAGTGGTGCACGATTAATAACAATAACGCAAACAACCTCAACATATTCCTCAATGATAGCTCTGTGTGTGGCCTGAACAGAAAATTGTATATGTGTTGTTTAAAAAAAAGGGTTTGCTTTTCAAAGGATGGCGATTCTATAATGAAGGGGATTGTACGGTAAGGGGACGGCGCCGCAGCCACGCGCGCGCCCGCACACAAAGACAAAGGGGTCCCCGTATAGCCTTCCACGGACTGTTGGGGCAAGTGCTATTGGCGAACAGCACCGATGGAGATCGCTACGACACTCACTCGAGAGGGTGGGGGTAGGTGGCCAGCAGCATCAGGTCCGGCCGCCTTTGTCTCCCCGAAATGATGATGTTTTACCCTACCGGGTGCTCGTTTAAGGCCGAGTCGATCTCGGGGAGGCCCACGACCGGTTTCGGGAATTGGTCGCCGATGTCGGCTGTGAGCGGGAAGTCGAACTCGGGGCGCTGAGGTTCGTGGCGCAGTGTCCTAACCACTACGCCACCGCTCCCCACTACGGCACAAACACAAAGATTCCCCGTATAGCCGTGACCGACTTTTAGGGCAAGTGCTGTTCGCAAGCACCTGTGAAGGCCGGCATGGCACGCGAGGGAGTGGGTGGCCAGCACCACTCCCGGCCGCCTTTGTCTTCCCAGTGGCGATGTTTACACACCGCACTTGGGAGACAAAGGCGGTCGACGCTTACACATCGCCACTCCTCATTTTAGGCTGAGTCAACCTTGGGGAGGCCGCTTTAGATCATCGTCACTGGCGTTGTCCGTGAGCGCGAATTGAACGCGTTAACCGCGACGCCACCGCTCCCCCACCCCCCGCACGCACACACAGACAAAGATTCCCCGTATAGCCTTACCAGACTGTTGGGGCAAGTGCTGTTAGCGAGCACCTATGAAGGCCGGCATGGCACGCGAGGGAGTGGGTGGCCAGCACCACTCCCGGCCGCCTTTGTCTTCCCAGTGGCGATGTTTGCACACAGCACCAGGTACTCATTTTAGGCTGAGTTGACCTAGGGGAGGCCCAGGACCGGTTCAGATAATCGTCACTGGTGTTGGTCGTGAGCGGGAATCGAACCCCGGGTAGCCGGGGTTCGTAGCGCAGCGTAGCGCTAACCGCTACACACAGACACGCACACAGACACACATGCCGGACGTTATTTACGACGGGGGGGGGGGTGTGGGATGAGGGCGAAAGTCCAGCGAGAAGTCCGCTCGTCGCGAGGGAGACGCGGAGACTCAATGGCGCTCTTCCCTCGCAGATCGCTCGCGCGGAGATGGCCGACGGGATGGACATGGCCTCCATCGAGGAGACGTTCAGGAGGTTCGCCGTGCACGGCGACACCAAGGCGAGCGGCAAGGAGATGAACAACAAGAATTGGGCGAAGCTGTGCAAGGACTGCAAGGTGATCGACGGGAAGGGCGTGACCAGCACGGACGTCGACATCGTCTTCTCCAAAGTCAAGTTGCGTGACTCAAACTCGCGCCGTTTCCAACCCACTCCTCCCCCCGTCCCGGTAGCCGCCGGCAAGTGCTGTTGTGACGAGTATCACCGGTGGATGGAGGCCGCTACGACACTCACTCGAGAGGGTGGTGGTAGTAGGTGGCCAGCAGCATCAGGTCCGGCCGCCTTTGTCTCTCCAAAATGATTGTGTTTTACACACCGCACCGGGTGCTCGTTAAAGGCCGAGTCAGTTCAGTTTCATTTATTTGGTATAGCCCTGTGAGCCATGCGGCTCTTGACTCGGGTGCAACCGCAACAATCAAAAAACATGAACAAGAAACATCTTAAGGAAAATCCAGGAAAGAGCAGCAAAGTGTTCCAGAAATACACACCGTATATCAACGCTGTGTGCAAAATTCCCAGTGGGATGCAAGTCAAACAATAACAACCAAAAGACAATATAGATTAAAGTTATCAGGCTCACTCTGTACTTCAACAAACAAACTTGGCTAAACCAAACGTTTTCGAAATCACCAAAATAAAGCTATAAAAGCAATGTAGCAGTGATCATAGGAACTTTGATTCAAATTTAACAAGAAACGATATACATAACATGTACGACCAAACTTTGCAGCCATAGTTGGCTGCATGAGTCACTCCATAACAGCAGGAATTAAAAAAAATGTCAATACACCTTTAAAGATCAGCACACTATAATCAAAACACAAGATCATACTTTGCAGGAAGTGATCCGGAGCGATGCATTTGGTTTCAGGCCACTCTGCATAGCAGTGGCAGCTAGGGGTGTACAACTCCTCTAGAGCAGTTTTGAGTGAAGATCTCACAGGTAGTGATCCAAGTTGCGGTTTATTGGCGATAGCATTCCAGACCCTGGGGGCATCAATAGCAAAGGCCCTTCCTCCAGTATTTGTACGGCAATAGGGAATGTGGAGCTGGTAAATGAGCGAGGAGCTTCGGTCACATTTGTTCTTCGAAACAGTAAGGAGATCCAGCAGGTAGTCTGCGGATTTTTTTGTAAGTACATCGTGAATAAATAAGATCTGGTGCACAAGCCGTCGAACATTAAGAGATGTTAAGTTTGACCCAATGCAGAGATCACAGTGGTGAGTCCTATATGGGCAGTTCAATGCAAATCTTAAGGCCGAGTGATAGATGGAATCAAGCTTCTTCAGTACAGCTTTTATTAATTTCAAACGGAACATTTGGGGGAAGCAGTGCTTGTGTCGATACAGAAAACCAATTTTTTATTTTCTATTTTTACCAATATAATCAATGTGATCTTGAAAATTCAGTTTTGAATCAAAAATGACCCCAAGATACTTATAGATCTTGACTTGCTCTATTTGATAATTATTTAAGGAATGTAATTGGGGAAAAATAACTTCCTGCTTTAGTCCTGGTGAGAAGCATAGCACCTTGGTTTTGGAGGTATTCAGGACTAGTTTAAGAGCAACTAGCTGATGTTGTAGTTTGTTGAAATCACCCTGGAGCTTAGCAATCACGTCATCCGGAGAGCGGCCAGCAGTAATCAGTATTGTGTCATCTGCAAACAGATTTACCCTGGAATGATCCAGGTCAGTGCCCAAGTCATTGACATATAGATAGAACAAGAGGGGGCCGAGGATGGAACCCTGTGGAACCCCTTTTGTTATCTTTACACTGTTTGACCTCCAACCATGTGAATACAGTTTGGGTGCGAGAAGAGAGGTAATTTTTTTAACCATTCTACTGCGTGTTTGGAGAAATCGAGGCAACTTAGTTTACTAAGCAGGGTGTTGTGGTCGACTGTATCAACGGCGTATTACTGCTTATTAGCAATGCTACTGTAAATTTGATTTAGAGAGTCTAATGCAGCAGATGTGGTGCTGTATTTTTTTCGGAACTCAGATTGGTTTCGATGCAAAAGATTATCGTTGGACAGGAAACTGATAATTTGGTAGTTCAATAATTTTTCAAAAATTTTCATCAACGGGGACAAAATTGAGATAGGTCGGTAGATATTTGCATCATCTTTAGGGCCCCCTTTGTGAAGTGGACGAGTCGATCTCGGGGAGGCCACGACCGTGTTCGCTGATGTTGGCTGTGAGCGGGAAGTCGAACGGCCACCCTAGCACAGGGCAGCGGAGTTGACGCCCCTGATGGAGTTGACTCCCCTGATGGAGTTGACGCCGCTGGCGGAGTTGACGCCCCTGATGGAGTTGACTCCCCTGATGGAGTTGACGCCCCTGATGGAGTTGACGCCGCTGGCGGAGTTGACGCCCCTGGTGGAGTTGACGCCGCTGGCGGAGTTGACGCCCCTGATGGAGTTGACGCCGCTGGCGGAGTTGACGCCCCTGGTGGAGTTGACGTCCCTGGTGGAGTTGACGCCCCTGGTGGAGTTGATGCCCCTGGTGGAGTTGACGCCCCTGATGGAGTTGACGCCGCTGGCGGAGTTGACGCCCCTGATGGAGTTGACACCCCTGATGGAGTTGACGCCCCTGGTGGAGTTGACGCCCCTGATGGAGTTGACGCCCCTGGTGGAGTTGACACCCCTGATGGAGTTGACGCCGCTGGCGGAGTTGACGCCACTGGTGGAGTTGACGCCGCTGGCGGAGTTGACGCCCCTGGTGGAGTTGACGCTGCTGGCGAAGTTGACACCACCGGTCTAGGGATTGTGTTCTTTGCTTGTTGTGTTCTTTGCTTGTCCAACTGCTCGGGTTGAGGTCTCATTTGAGGTTGAATTTTTTTGGTGCCCAAATGCCACGTCAATCAACTCCAGCAGTCATTCGCCTCTTGTGAGTCGAATCATCCCGTGCCGCACCGCGTGCTGTACCCCCCCCCCGTGCTGCACGAGAAATTCGTACCGCGTTCCCAGTTCCGTCCCGGCATCATTTGCGGTGACCAAGCGGTCGCTGTGGCCGCTGGCGAGATTACCGCGAGGTCGTTCGGGACACGAGGAGGTCACGAGGGCAGCGAACTCGCCCAGCAGCGGCTGGTGGAGGGGGACGCGGCCGTCGTGCCCGCGGGTCCTGGAACCGCCTCCACGTCGTGCCCATCCACTGCCCTCCCCCCCGGGCGACGCGACAACTCAACAAAATGTGACCCCTCCCCCCCCCACCCCGGGTGCGCGCTCGCAGGGCCAAGTCGGCTCGCACCATCACCATCACGGAGTTCCACGCCGCCATTGCCGAGCTCGCGCCCAAGCGCTTCAAGGGCCGGAGCGCCGAGGAGGCGCTGCCAGCGCTGCACGCGCTGCTGGCCGGGGCTGCTCCGTCCAACACCGGCGTCACGGTAAACCGCACTGCCCCCCACACCCCACCCCCGCCGCCGCCGCCACCCCCCTCCCTCCCCCCCCACCCCCTAAGCGCCACCTTTGGTCCCCGCGTTGTCCCGGCAGAAAGCGGCGGCGGTGGGCGGCGTGGATCGGCTCACGGACGCCTCCAAGTACACGGGCTCGCACAAGGAGCGCTTCGACGCAGACGGAAAGGGGAAGGGCAAGACGGGTCGCGCCGACACCGTGGTGAACTCGGGATACGTGGGCAACTACAAGGGCGTGGGTACCTACGGCGACAAGGTGGCCAAGTGAGAGGGAGCGCCCCCCGCTCTTCTCCCCACCCCCACCCCCCACCCCAGCCTCTGAATGCCACTAAGCTCCTTCACAGACACCCACCGCTGTGAAAAAAGAGCTTCATAGCTCATCGGATTCCCTCCAGTCTAAATAAAGATCCTGATACCGAGCCACCGGCGCCAACTGTGCACCTCACCGCCCCCGGCCTCGCCCTGCCAAGGGCCCCCACAGCCGCACGCGCGGTTTCATACGCACGGCGCACGCGTGCCATTGCGTCGGAGCGGCGGTGTTGTTGGCCACCGTTGCACGAGCGAGCACTTTGAGACAGTGGGGGCCGCGAGCGGCACGGCATCTGCCCCGACCGCAGCCTCCGCGCGTCGCTCGGAATGACCCGGATTGGTTCGTTGAGCTTCGAGCAAGTTCGCTGAAGTCAAACAATTCAAAGAATCTCACGATGCCCGGCAGAGATAAGGCGTCGTCGAGTTACCAAATGAGATAGAGACAGAGCAAAAGATTAGAGGAGCAGTGAGTCCGTGTGCGCACGTGTGTGTGTGTCAGTGTGTGCGCACGGTGTGTGTCAGTGTGTCAGTGTGTGCGTACGGTGTGTGTGTGTCAGTGTGTGCGTACGGTGTGTGTGTGTGTGTGTCAGTGTGTGCGTACGGTGTGTGTGTGCGTACGGTGTGTGTGTGTCAGTGTGTGCGTACGGTGTGTGTGTGTCAGTGTGTGCGTACGGTGTGTGTGTGTGTCAGTGTGTGCGTACGGTTTGTGTGTGTGTGTCAGTGTGTGCGTACGGTGTGTGTGTGTGTGTGTGCGTGTCAGTGTGTGTGTGTGTGCACCAGCGCGTGTGGAAGTAAGAAAGGAGGAGCGATAATCACAGGGTGCGTGTAAGAGTTGACAAGTGTGTGCAAGCGCGTGTGTTAAAGAGAGCACATGCGAGTATGCATGCGTGCAAGAGAATGTATGTGTGTGTGCATGTGTGTGATTGATTCTGTGCCATAACACCGACGGCATCATTGTCCTTGTGACCCTCTGGCCGCAAGCGAGCCCTTCGATGATGGTGGAAGTGGTGGCGGTGAAGGTGGAGGAGGCTTGTGAAGGATGCTACTGGGCAGTTGGAGGCAGTCTCCCTCCAGCAACAACAGAGGGCAGAGAAGCGACGCTCACAACAACGAGCGGAGCGCCGGGTGGATAACATTCAGCAAGTTGGCACAGTGGTGGGTACAGCTGGTGCATCTACCAGTAATCTCAGTCAGCCAGCTCATGGCACCTGGGTCTGTCCCGGGGCCTGTCAGTGAGCCTTCGGCATTTTGCGTGGCCTCAAAGCGCACCTAGCCTGGCACAAAGCGCTGTGGTGACGTCACCGCTACATAAGTGTGCGTGTGCCCGGCTCACATGATGCCGAACCTACCCGCACGCACGTGCCCTGTGGCCAGTGCATCTACAGAATGGGACCAGATGTGCACTTGGGGCGGGAGGAGGCCAACTATAAACTATTATTTTTATTTTACCAACTAAGGGCCCCACTGAACTACATCGCGAATTGTTTTCAGAAGCAACCTGGTAGCTCAATGAAGTGGCTCATCATCATCATCATCGCGTGGAAATTTATAGCAGCCAAATACTGTTAGACGCGTGACGATGATTCGAACAGTGCCCTGGAGGCGGGGAAAGATAGTGCTCTGGAGGCGGGACAAGATAGTGCTCTGGAGGCGGGACAAGATAGTGCTCTGGAGACGGGACAAGATAGTGCCCTGAAGGCGGGACAAGATAGTGCCCTCAAGGCGCGGATTGATTTCATGACACTGGATTTGTTCGTGACCCCGACACTTGAGTGAGCTCTCACCGCGGTCACGTAGCAAAAAAATAAACCCCTTCCACCCCGTGACCGGGATCCTTGGCCGATTCAGACCCCCCCTCTCCCCTATCCCAACCTTGTCATCTCAAAGTCGTGATCGAGGCTTTACTTCGTGTGGTCGTGCGCAGCGTGAACAATGCTCAGACAAAGCGCCGCGTTTCTTTAATCTCACGTTTACGCGACACCGTTTCAATTAACCGCGTCGTATCTGGTGACATTGCATTGATATTAAATACACCACTGGAATATTATAATGCGAGGTGTGATTCAGTGTGTGTGTGTTTCTTTGCCGAGTCAACCTGGGTGGTGTGATTCAGTATGTGTGTGTTTCTTTGCCGAGTCAACCTGGGTGGTGTGATTCAGTGTGTGTGTGTTTCTTGCCGAGTCAACCTGGGTGGTGTGATTCAGTGTGTGTGTGTTTCCTGCCAAGTCTGCATGGGTGGTGTGATTCAGTGTGTGTGTGTGTTTCCTGCCAAGTCTGCATGGGTGGTGTGATTCAGTGTGTGTGTGTTTCTTTGCCGAGTCAACCTGGGTGGTGTGATTCAGTGTGTGTGTGTTTCTTGCCGAGTCAACCTGGGTGGTGTGGTTCAGTGTGTGTGTGTTTCTTGCTAAGTCTGCATGGGTGGTGTGATTCAGTGTGTGTGTGTTTCCTGCCAAGTCTGCATGGGTGGTGTGATTCAGTGTGTGTGTGTTTCTTTGCCGAGTCCATGTGGGTGGTGTGATTCAGTGTGTGTGTGTTTCTTGCCGAGTCAACCTGGGTGGTGTGATTCAGTGTGTGTGTGTTTCTTTGCCGAGTCCACCTGGGTGGTGTGATTCAGTGTGTGTGTGTTTCTTGCTAAGTCTGCATGGGTGGTGTGATTCAGAGTGTGTGTGTTTCTTGCCAAGCCCGCCTGCGTAGGTAAGGAGTGTGTGGGTGGAGGCGGCTCTGGCCTCCCGAATGGGACAGCCGCAGCTGCACGGAACGCCGCGATGTCGTGGCAACATTGGGCAAACAACTCCGGGCGCGTTCCTCGTTCCGCGCGGCAATTTGTGGGCGGCCTCCCCCCCCCCCCATCGCGGGGGGGGGGGGGGGTCGAGGCGCGCATCCCACACCGTGACCTGGCCGATCGTCTCGCCCACTACGTTTATGAACTTTTGGTTTTATTTGAGCAGGTAAGGGCTCCCGCTGAGCTGCTGTATAGCTCTTTTTCGGAAGCGAATTGGCTATCACAAATGAGAGCTCAACGAAGTGACATCGTCACGTGGAAATGTACAGCAGACAATTTTTTTTTGCTGAACGCGTGGCGATGTTTATTCTAAATGTTGGAGGGAAAAACAAAAACCGAAGGAACCTTTTCTCGGCACTAGAGCTCGTTCCTTCAGAAGCGACCTGGCCATCACAAACGATAGCCCAACGAAGTGGCTTCTCATAACGGTCACATTCATGGCAGCCAAATCCTCTAAACGCGCGTTCCTAAATGTGGAGGGGAAAACCGGAGGACTCCCGGAGAGAAATCCACGCGACCACGGGGAGACAGAGAGAGATAGAGACGCGCGAACTCCAAATATACAGCAGGCGTCAGAGTCGGAATCGAACCGACGATCTTCTGCGGACCAAGCGAGGTGGTTCACTTCTGGCCACCGTGGCGCGGGTGCTGGGCCCGAAACTTTTCGTCTGGGGCTCGCGGAGGCAACTACCATGAGTCGTGGGCGCGATACTTGGCGGCGGAGGGGACGCCTCGATGCCACCGTCACCTCTCGCGACTCCCGGAGTCTGCAGACACGCGAATTGCTCGGCCGTCCTCGCAGCGGCTTTGGGGTTAACCGTCGAACAAAGACGGCCACCGCATCCTTCCCCATATTCGGAAGCCACCGGGAGCTATGTACCTTTTAAATCGAGATTGGCAACTGTTTAGTTTAGTTTGCCATCCTCCACCCGCACCTCCGATGAGCGCGGTTGGCCACGTACGCTGCGAAAGAAGTTGAACACGCGTGCACGACAATACACAGTACACCGACACACTACGCTACGACACACTGCTATACACTACACCACTATACTACATTGAAAATACATTCATTCATGGCTGCTTTTTGTGTTTAGTTGTCCTCCTCCGCCGCGCCTCCTTCAACGCGCGTACAATAACAATCATTTAGACAAATCCCTTAGAAGTTGGCGTCCTTTGGTGGCCTCGCCAGAGGAGTCGGATGGCGTGCACGAGCCAGGAGCCGGTGTTAGTTTAGGAGAGAGGGGAGCGTGGGGGTGGAGAGAGAGCGGGAGGGTGAGCGAGGTGGGGGGGAGAATCCCGTCGCATCCGCCGCGTCCATGCTGTTGTTGCTGCTGAATGAATGCATCCAAGGTGCGGCGCCACTCGCTGTTGTCATCCTCCACGAGATGATGTGGGGGGGGGGGGGTAGGGGGAGACGGGGGGGAGGGGTGGTCAAGTGGGGTGGGGAGACGCTGCGATGGGCCGATAGGGCCCCAGATCACCGATCCGGGCGGGGTTCAGCGACGTCGAAATCCCCGCGTTCGCCATGGCGACGACGACGCCAAACAAACCCCGACGGCGCTTTGTGTGCGTGTCTGTGCGTGTGTGTGTGTCTGTCTGTGCGTGTATGCGTGTGTGTGTGCGTGTGTGCGTGTGCGTGTGTGCGTGTGTGTGTGTGTGCGTGTGTATCTGTCCGTGCGTGTGTGCGTGTGTGTCTGTGCGTGTGTGCGTGTGTGTCTGTCTGTGCGTGCGTGTGTGTGTGCGTGTGTGCGCGTGTGCGTGTGCGCGTGTGTGTGTGCGCGCGTGCGTGTGCGCGCGTGTGTACGCGTGTGTACGCGTGTGTGTGCGTGTGTGCGCGTGTGTGTGTGCGTGTGTGTGCACGTGTGCGTGTGCGCGTGTGTGCGTGTGTGTGTCTGTCCGTGCGTGTGTGCGTGTGTGCGTGTGTCTCTATCAGTGCGTGTGCGCGTGTGTGTCTGTGCATGTGCGTGTGTGTGCGCGTGTATGTGTGCGCGTGTGTGTTCGCGTGTGTGCGCGCGCGCGTGTATGTGTGCACGCGTGCGTGTGTGCGCGCGTGCGTGTGTGTGCGCGTGTGCGCGTGCGCGTGTGTGTGTGCGCGTGTGCGCGTGTGTGTATGTGCGCGTGTGTGTGTGTGCGTGTGTGTGTGCGTGTGTGCGTGTGTGTGCGCGTGTGCGCGTGTGTGTATGTGCGTGTGCGCGTGTGCGCGTGTGTGCGTGTGTGTGTGTGTGCGTGTGTGTGTGTGTGCGCGTGTGTGCGTGTGTGTGCGCGTGTGCGCGTGTGTGTGTGCGTGTGTGTATGTGTGTGTGCGTGTGTGTGTGCGTGTGTGCGTGTGTGTGTGTGTGCGTGGGTGCGCGTGTATGTGCGTGTGTGTGTGTATGTGTGTGTATATGTGTGTGCATGTGTGTGTATGTGTTTATGTGCGTGTGTGTGTATGTATGTGTGTGTGTGCGCGCTGCTCGCTCTAACGGCCTGGAATGCGTCCCACCGTCGAGCCGTCCGCCCCCGTGTTTGTGATTCGGTAACCGGGGGGGTAACCATGCGCCCTGGGCTCAGCGACAACAAAGAGTCCACGTGCCCCCCCCCCCCCCCGCGCTGTGGATCTGAGGGTGTGGGCCCGTGGGGGGGGGGGGGGGTTCGTGATGATGAAAACGGCGCTGCGACGAAGCAGCAGCAGCGTCGGTGGGCGCTGGAGCTGCCCCCCCCCCCGTGTCGCTGCGCGGTGCCACGTGGCGGTGATTTTGGGCCGCGGGTCGGGGTTGGTGGTGTGGCCGGACTACCCCGCGGCACGCTGGTCGAGGCGGGCTGGGTGGAAGGCGGCGGGTGGTGGGGTGTCTATAGATTTACGTGCGGTATGTTGGAACTTCTTTTGCGCCGTACGTAGCCAACCGTGCTCATCGGAGGTGCTGGGGAGGGACGACCAACTTAACGCAAAGAGCGGCATCGTTGTTGGTGGTATCCCTGGCCGGGATTCCAACTCGGGTCGCTGGCTACACGGCAAAGTGGACGAACTAACGCACAACGACTTCAAATAAATCCAGGGAATGTTGTTTATTTATCCAGGAGAACCACCCACACGACTGAATCTTTTTTTTCCCGAGGGTTCTGCGTCGGGTTATTATTTTGAGAATGTTTCTGACAATAAATAAGCTGTTTGCACGCGTGGAAGGGGCCCGGAGCACCCGGAGAACTCTCCCCCCCCCACGTCCCGGTTGCGAGGGGGCAACACTCTATCCCCGTGCAGATGGAAACAGGTGGAAATTAGTCCGATTGCTGTATCGCCTTCTCCTGACAGAGCCAGGGTACGGCACCTCCTCACCTCCTCGACGCCCACGGGAAGGGAGTTTCACAGCAGCGTCTCTGTGTGGTCATCCACCAACTTCGCTGCCGCCTCCACGGTGCCGGCTCACGAACAGCCGCGTGCAGCAGCGTAGCACCACCACCAAAAGACAAAGATCCCCCGCATAGCCTTAACAGACTGTAGGGGCAAGTGCTGTTAGCGAGCACCTATGAAGCCCGGAACGGTACACAAGGGGGTGGGTGGCCAGCACCACGCCCGACCGCCTTTGTCTACACCCAGTGACGATGTTTACACACCGCACAAGGTACTCATTTCAGGCTGAGTCGACCTAGGGGAGGCCCAGGATCGGTTTAGATAATCGTCACTGGTGTTGGCCGTGAGCGGGAATCGAACCCGGGTCGTTGGGTTCATAGCGCAGCGTAGCGCTAACCGCTACACTACCGCACCACCACCACAACCACCACCACAACAACCACCACAACACCACCGTCATTTATCCAGGAGAGGCTCAATTGACTCTCAAGGCTCCGTCAGCAGGGTCACGCATGAGGTTTTTCGGCAATTTCAATGCAACTAAGGCACGTACGTTTTGTATGTATATATATAAAACTAGTGCACCTGCATAAAACCCTGAATAATGAGATGAAGCATCGTTTCCAAGGGTGTCACATGACATACGCCGCACGCATTTAACGACGACACGTGCCTGGTGACAAACCCGCGCGTGAACAATGTCTACAATGAACGCGGTAAATGAATGAACGCGTCCAGAAAGTTACACGGCGCGCACACCGCCACGGTTTCCACCGAAGATTCCCGGGAGGATGCGGGGAGACCGTCCTCCAGAATCCACTTGCTGGTCCCGCCGTCTCATCGGCCACCTTCGTAAGCCCCGGCGGCAGCTTCGCCGATCCTGCGCGAACCACCAACCCTCGGTTGGTCTACGTACGGCGCGAAAGAAGTTCAACACACAAACATAGGGCGCGTGCGAACGAGAAAGTTGACCGGGGTGGAGGGGTGGGTGTGTCCCTCGCTGTGTGGCCGCGTGTCTGTGTGTGTGGTTACGGTTGGCAGGCGGTAAATAAATTAGACGCGTGTTTGCACCACTCACCTATTACAGACGGATTATTGGCGTGCTCGCCGCGGACAGCTTATTATTGCAGCGTTCGCTTTGTGTCACGTGATGGGGCGATGCGCTGAGACCTCGCGGCGCCGGGCGTGTCTGGGCGGGACCCGGGGAACGGGGACCCGGGGAACGGGGACCCGGGGAACGGGGACCCGGGGAACGGGGACCCGGGGAACGGGGACCCGGGGAACGGGGACCCGGGGAACGGGGACCCGGGGAACGGGGACCCGGGGAACGGGGACCAGGGGGATGGGGACCCGGGGAACGGGGACCAGGGGGACGGGTACCAGGGGGATGGGGACCAGGGGAACGGGGACCAGGGGGACGGATATCAGGGGGACGGGTACCAGGGGTATGGGGACCAGGGGGACGGGTACCAGGGGAACGGGGACCAGGGGGACGGGTACCCGCGCCTTGTTTCTTCTCACACAGCTTAAAGGTCGTGATCTGAGCGTGGCTTTTTTCACTCCAGCGCTGTCCTTCAGAGAGTCTCGTTCCTTCAACTGATGAAGGCCGCTTGTGTCGTGGCCGAAACGTCGTGATTTTTGTTATTTTATTTTTTACCTACGTGACTTTACCCAATAGAACCAAAGAGTATAGTTCTATTTCTGATGGTCTGAAAACCGTTTTAGCTAAAGGGCTAAACTTTGCAGTCACACCTAGACACATGCCAGTTAATTATATCATTGCCCATGTCGACGTGGCACTCAAGGGCCTGGGTCACATCGCTGCAGATGTAGCAAGATCTGAAATCGCTGCAACCCTCAAAAACGCTAAGATGCCAGCTAGCAACATCAGCAAAGATGAGCGCTTTGAATTATCTCAATTAAAAAAGAGGGATGACATTATATTCTTGGTTCTTTCGGTAAAGTCACGTAGAAGGGAAACAATCAAATAATAAAAGGAATAAATATATTTATTATTTTATTGTTTTCCTTCTACTTGACTTTACACAAAGAACCAAGAATATGAATCCCTGCAGTCACGAAAGCTTTAAATCAAAATTTAGGGATGACATTGTCATCCTCTCAGCCGACAAGGGCAAAATAGAGTATAACAACAAAATTCAGGAACTACTCAACGATGGCAGCTATACAAAAATAAGAAGAGACCCCACCAACAGCCTCGTTACTAAAACCAACAAAATAATTTCTGATTCAACAGCATTAACTGATCAAACCAAACAGTTCTCGTTGAAAGCTTCTGTGGCCAGGCCACCAAGATTATATGGCCTTCAAAAGATACATAAAGAAGATACACCCCTTCGTCCCATCGTCTCTACTATCAACTCCCCTACCTACAAACTGGCTCGTTTTCTGTCTGAAATCATGCGGCCTTTTACTGGAAAAAACACCTCTGTGGTACTAAACTCTACTCATTTGGTATCGACAATCAAGGGTATTTCCCTGTCCCCAGACAACCTGCTTGTCAGTTTTGATGTGGTTTCCTTATTCACCAACGTTCCTGTACCTGACACCATCGCAATCATTGAAGACTTGGTTCATCAAGGACTGCATACTGATGTACCCCCCCCCCCCTGGTGAGACACTGCTTAACCAACACATACTTCACCTGGAATGGAACTTTCTACAAACAAACTGAGGGCACCCCAATTGCCCCCCCCCCCCGTATCTCCGGTTGTAGCCAACGTTTTCATGGAGAAATTTGAGACTGACGCCATCCAGACTGCCACTCTACGCCCGACCTAATGGAAGAGGTACGTGAATGACACTTTTGTCATCTGGCCACATGGCCGGCCTGCTCTAGACCAATTCCTTGACCACATCAATTCCATACACCCAGCCATCAGATTTACCATGGAAGTCGAAAAAGATGTCAAGCTACCCTTTTTGGATGTCCTAATTAAAAGGAGACCTGATGGTTCAATGATCCACTCTGTCTACAGGAAACCTACCCATACGGATGCTTACTTAAAACCGGATTCCCACCACCATCATCCATCCCAGAAGAATTTCCTCATCAAGACTCTATACCATAGAGCCCAATGCATTTCCGACCAGGAACACATTGCCAGTGAACTCAAGCACGTACACCAAGCTCTCAAGGCGAATGGTTACTCCGACTACACAATCCGCAAAGCCATCACTCCAACCATGAAGAAGGATCCTATTGAGGAGCCTTTCAAAACCATCACCTTACCCTACATTGCAGGGGTCACTAAAAAGATCTCCAAAATCCTGAATAAACACAAGATCCAGGTCCAATTCAACACTACATAAAATCCGTGATCTGGTTCCGTCTGTAAAAGATGTGGTTGCAGAGATACAGTACCCGGGCGTCTACAAACTAAGTTGCCTCTGTGGTAGCAGCTACATTGGAGAAACCAAACGACATATCGCGGACCGCATCCGTGAACATAAAGCAGACTTGAAACACGAACACCTCAGCCGTGGCAGATCACTGTTATAATTCAGTGGGCTCACATGACATTGACTTCTCCAAGACGGAGGTTCTCTGCAAGCCATCCGGCTACCATGAGAAATTCGTTCATGAGGCCATCCACATATACAAACAGAGACAATTTCAACCGAGAAGATGGATTTTGGCTTAGTAACCACTGGAAATACGTTATAAATCATTTCGGTTCTTGATTGATTGTATTTTACGGTGACTTTCAGACCGTAGTTCATTCGCTGGCACTGCCTCTTAATACCTTTTACACGACGGTCAATGGTATGGTTTATAGCATATTGTATAATAATAAATAGTATAACAGTGTAATGTTTTACATAATTCATAAGGCAATATATAGTATCGTAATTGTATAGTGAATATACAGCAGTGTGGTATACAGAAGGATTGGTAGAATAATACATAGTGTAATATTACAAGTCTAATATTTAATAGTCTAAAGTATAGGGTAGTGTATAGTAACGCATTGTATAATTCAAGGGTGGGGTTTGTCTAAGGCAGTATATATTACGGTGTTTAGTCGTGTAATGTAGACACAAGTTTAGTTGGAGACATATCAATATAATGCATAATGTTAGAGCTTACATTGGGCTGTGTATAACATCATGCTAATCTCCCAATTACATGCTAATTTCTGACTTTAACACCCTGCTAATACAACACATTAACACAGCTACTTCAATGCTAAATTATTCCGTTGATATGTAAACTCCTTTGTCAAGGCGCTCTGCTCCTCCCACCCAGCTTAAAAGACGCTGCCAAGCTTAGCAGTGTTCATTGAAGCGCTGTCGTCCCGACAGTTCTGTTCCTTCACCTGAAGAAGGCTACTTGTGTTGTGGCCGAAACGTCGTGAGAATTTTATTTTATTATGTTTTATTTTTATTACTTTTAATAAATTACCTGTTGAGCCAGGAGAACCGCACTGCTGAGTCAAAGAGGCTCTGCTGATACGTCGGTGTTTTATTCGTGTTGTTGTATTAAGATGTTTTCAGTTACTTAGTGACGAGTTGTGTTTATCAGGGCCCCGCGGTGGCGAGATGTTTGGAATGGAGGAGGTTGTAGTTTCGATCCCGACCTGACGTCTGCTATATATTTGGAGTTTGCGTGTCTCTCTCCGTGGTGAGATTCTAACTACCTCGCCTGGTATACAGGAGGTCGTGGGTTCGATCCCGACCCTGACGCCTGCTGTATATTTTTGGAGTTTGCGTGTCTCTCCTTCTCCCGTGGTGAGATGTTAACTACCTCGCCTGGTATACAGGAGGTCGTGGGTTCGATCCCAACCCTGACACCTATTGCTGTATATTTTTGGAGTTTGCGTGTCTCTCCTTCCCCCGTGGTGAGATGTTAACTACCTTTCCTGGTATACAGGAGGTCGTGGGTTCGATCCGGCCCCTGACGCCTGCTGCTGTATATTTTTGGAGTTTGCGTGTCTCTCCCCCCCCCCGTGGTGAGATGTTAATTACCTTTCCTGGTATACAGGAGGTCGTGGGTTCGAACCCGAACGTGACGCCTGCTGTATATTTTTGGAGTTTGCGTATCTCTCCTTTCCCCATGGTGAAATGTTAACTACCTCGCCTGGTATACAGGAGGTCGTGGGTTCGAACCCGACCCTGACGCCTGCTGCTGTATGTTTTTGGAGTTTGCGTCTCTCTCCCCGTTGGTCGCGTGGATATTAATCTGGGTCCTCCCGGTGTTTCCCCTCCACATTTAGAATCAACATCACCACGCGTTTAGAGTATTTGGCTGCTATAAATGTCACCATGATGATGAGCCACTTCGTTGGGCTATCATTTGTGGCCAGGTCGCTTCTGAAAAAATAGCTCTAGTGCCGAGAAAAAGTTTGTGAACCCACAATGATTATTTCGGACATTCCATAGCTTTACCATGATTGCCTTCTTGAATCAAAACCTTAAATATCCCACAGGGTTTATATTAAAGAATTCCACTTTTTTAAAAACAAAATGGTGCATGAATTAAACAAACAATGAGTCATTAACGTTCAGGGTAATTTGAAAAAGTAAGTGAACCCCTGGTTTCATAAGCTCAAATAAGTGAATAATTAGAATGAGGTGTTGACATAATTAGGTAGATCTTCAGGGGTGAGATTGCGAGGCCCCACCTCTATAAAGATCAGAAATGGAGTTTGGTGTTCACCATGGAGGTGCGTGTGTAAACAAGCAATGCCACGATCAAATACATATCTGTGGATCTCAGAATAAAACAGTTATTGATGCTCATTAGTACAGAAAGGGTTACAAAACCATTTCTAAGGATTTGGGACTTCACCAATCCACTGTCAAACAGATAGTCTACAAATGGGGAAAGTTCAAGACCCTAGTCACGCGACCCAGGAGCGGTCGTCCTACCAAAATCTCTCCAAGAACAAACAGGAAAATCATTAAGGAGGTCACGACGAACCACAGAGAAACATCCAAGGATCAGCAGGCCACTCTCGCCTTCGCTAATGTCAGTGCTCATGACTCAACCGTCAGAAAAAAGTACTGGACGAGAATGGTGTTCATGGAGGGAAAGCAAGGAGAAAGCCACGGCTCTCCAAAACGAACATTGCTATCCGTCTGAAGTTCGCAGAACAGCAACATCGATGATCCACAAGACTTCTGGAACAATGTTCTCTGAACAGACGAGTCAAAGGTGGACCTTTTGTGCCTCAATGAGGAACGTTATGTTTGGCGAAAACCAAACGCTGCTTTCAAACAGAAGAAGCTCATCCCAGCCGTCAAGCGTGGTAGTGGTGGGAATGCGATGGTTTGGAGCTGCTTTTCTGCCTCAGGACCTGGACGACTCGCCAGCACTGACACAACCATGAATTCTGCATTGTATCAGAATATTCTAGAGGAGAAATGTCAGGCCATCCGTCCGTGAGCTGAAGCTGAGCCGCAAGTGGGTCGTGCGGCACGACATTGATCCTAAACATACTGCGAACCTCGTGACCCGAGTCGAACCGGTCCTAGGCCTCCCCCTATGTCGCTCCGGCTACAAATGAGTACCTGGTGTAGCGGTGTGTAGTAAACATCGCCACTGGGGAGACAAAGACGGCCGGGCGTGGTGCTGGCAACCCACCCCCTCGTGTGCTGTGTCGGCATTCACAGGTGCTACTCGCTCACAAACACTTACCCCAACAGTCTTTGAAGGCTATACAGGAGGGTGGTCTTTGTCTTCGTTTGTGTGTGAGTCAATGTGTGTCTTTAACCAGCGTTACGGTAGCGTCTGTTGTGCAGGGTGTGTGGATTAGCGGGAGTGTAGCGGTTAGCGCGCTGCGCTACGAACCTGAAGACCCGGGTTCGATTCCCGTTCACGGCCAACACCGGTGACGATTATCTGAACCGGTCCTGGGCCTCCGCTAGGTCGACTCAGCCTCAAATGAGTACCAGGGTCGGTGTGTAAACATTGCCACTGGGGAGACAAAGACGGCCGGGCGTGGTGCTGGACACCCTCCTCCTCGTGCGCCGTGCCGGCCTTCGTAGGTGCTGCTCGCTAACAGCACTTGCCCCAACAGTCTGTTACAGGCTACACGGGGGATCTTTGCCTTTGTGCATCACCCCACGCGATGCGCGCTCCTCTCCAGCGCTTGGTCGGCGAGCGCCGCCGTGTGGACACGGCCCCAGGCTGCAGCTCCACCCAGCACGCTGCAGCTCCCAGGCTGCAGCTCCACCCAGCACGCGAGCTCCCTGGCTGCAGCTCCACCCAGCACGCTGCAGCTCCCAGGCTGCAGCTCCACCCAGCACGCTGCAGCTCCACCCAGCACGTGAGCTCCCAGGCTGCAGCTCCACCCAGCACGCGAGCTCTCAGGCTGCAGCGCGAGGTGTGTGGAGGAGGTCACGAGTCGGACTCAGGTGGCATGGGTTGACTGGCCGAGATGTCACGTGTCCCCTCCTATCGTGGATGTGACGGATGCGTGCGTCAGAGACAATTAATCAGAAACATGGAGGATTCCGATGAGCTGTAAAGCTCTTCCTTGTACAGATGTCCAGTCAGGGCGGGTCAGAACGTGCTAAGTACAGCAAAGGTAAACAAATAACTTGAAACAAATATACAAATAAAACGGAACTTTGTTGTATCTTACCAGCTTATTTTTCAGAAGCGAACTGGCCACAAATGATAGCTCAACAAAGTGGCTTATCGTGTGGAAAGTTATAGCAGCAAAATAATCTAAATAATCCAAATACATGTTTCTAAATGTGGAGGGAAACCCCGGAGGACCGGGAGAAAAGAATCCACGCGACCACGGGGAGAGAGAGAGAGAGAGACACACGCACACTTCAAATATGCGACAGGCGTCAGGGTCGGGGACGGACCCCTGACACCGCCTGCATACCGTGCGATGGAGTCAACATCTCGCCAAGAGATGAAAAACCTGCACGGCCAAGTGGGCCCTGTCCTGGCACGGGCAGACGGTGTCCAGGGGGGGGGTAACGGGGCCGCACCAGGAGGAACCTGGCCGCGCTCTTGCAGCTTTGGCGTCGTCCACACTCAAGGCGACAACAGACAACGATTGGCGACTCGGTGACTGACGGCGCCACGTGTCCCGCCTCCCCGTGGTGCAGCTGCGAGGGGATCGAGAGAGAGGGAGAGCGTCTGTCCCCGCTACCGTCCGTCCGGTGAGAGACAGGCGGTAGCGGGGGGAGGGGGGTAGAGGATGATCTCCTCGAGTTAACCAACTGCGCAGAGGATGCTACCGAGAGTCAGCGTGCCCGACCGAGCTCAGAACAAGAACCTCTGTGCTCGCTGTCGCCGCAGCTCGCGCGGCAAACAGCTGCGGCGGCGCAAACGTTGGCACGTGCCGGGGTGGGGGGGGGGAGAGGCGGGGGGAGGGAGGGAGGAGGGAGGGTGGGGGCGGAGGGGGACAGGGTGTGGTCCCCCCCCCCTCCTCCTCGCCCAAGGTCAAACTTCAAGAGCCCTCTCTGTAATTGCCCCATGTACACCACGCGTGGACGGTGCCGACTTGCATCCCCCCCCATGCCCCTCCACCCCTGTGCGAGGTTTTGTCGCGCGGGTCGCGGTGCTCTCCCGGGCAGGGTCCGCTCTGCGCGGGGTTGCTTCTGACAGCAGCTGCTGCTGCTGCACCCACCCGAGCTGTCGGTGCTTCGTGGCCGTGGCTGAGTGAGAGACGGCGCTGTCACGCCACGTGGCTACGCACGCCGCGGCCGTGACTTCAGGGGCCGTCCATAAATGACGCCACGCGATTTTGGACGATTTTTGACCCCCCCCCCTCCCCATCTCGTCACACGGCGTCACAAAAAGTCAGACCACCCTCAAATATGACGTCACAAAGCTCTGCCCCCCCCCCCAAAAAGAACATATTTCATTTTGAAAATAAAACATGCTTCGAATAACTTTAAACTATTGTCATTGTAGTGCGTATTTAATGTGGCGCTGCACTCTGATATTGTAGGAGAAAACATGTGTAGCGCCATTATTAAAGCGCTACGTGAAAGTTAGCCTGCTACTATGCCGATAGGTCAACAGGGGGCGGATGGGAGGCTTAGTAGGTTGAGTGGCAGTCAAGTCAAGGTAACCCCCCCCGCCCCCCGGGTATCTTGTGACCGGAGGGGTGGACCCCGGCTAGGGGCGGAGTGAGCCCCGACACGGGGTATAAAAGCCGGTCCCTCTCAACGGGACCGGCAGTTGGCGTCCACTCGAAGAACCGAAGACATCTCAAGACTAGATCCCTGGGACCTCTCAACCGAGGCTCTTGTCAGAGCCGGGTTCGAGTGGGCCAGGGGTGAGAGACCCGGAGACCCTGGCAAGGTCGAGTCAGAGTAGCCTCCCCTAGGTCCCGATAGCGGAGGACCCGATAGACAAGAGCGTAGTCCCGAGTTGAATAGGACACGCTAGCCCGGATATCGGGTGGAAGGGGCCTTACCCCTTTGTGCCAGGGACAACTCTTATTGCGTTTGCTGTTAATAAACGTGTTACCTCCAAGAGGAAGTATCCTAAAAGCTTGTTCGCACTACACACGTATTAAAAAGGTGGCGTTGGAAAGCTGAAATTTAGCATAACATTCACTTGAAAATATTCAACGTCTAACTAAAACTGCAGATGTTCAGAATATTATTTTGAAATTCTCTTATAATTATAAAATATTAAAAGTAATTATAACTATGAAAAAAATACTTTAAACTTTGTAGTAGAACGAAGCAAAATGGAGAGTACATTATAAGAATCACATATTCATTCAACAGAATGAAAAGCCCTGGTAGACTCATTAAAATCAAAATGTTTACTAACAATGATAAAAAAATGGAAAATGTATGCTTCTCCATTCTCCCATGGAGAAGCAAAATGCTCCTTCATGAACTAAATAAAAGGTGACCTAAGTAAATTTAAATAATCAAATAGTTAATAATGAAAATGTATCAAAATTAGTGTTGTTATAACAATTACATTTAATTAAGTAGAACGTGTTGTTTATATTTAAAATTGCGCATTTTGATGTGACGTCACATTTCTCAAACCCCCCCCCCCCCTCCCCCCATCGTCACGTATCGTCACAAATGTCTGACTTCCCTCCTCCCCCTAGGTGCGTGACGTCATTTATGGACGGCCCCTCACGTCAACCTTCTGACAACCCCTCTGGTTATTGCAGCAACAACAACAAAAGCAACAGCAGCGATGTAGAGCGGCCACAGGTTGTCTGGTGGCCCAGCACTCGCCGCTTCACTAGCAGTCACTGGCTCATCTTGTATCGCTATTCCTCTGGTTACTGTTCCAGTGATGGACCCAACGCAGAAGATCCCTGGGGTTTGGTCTTTCACGAAGCTCACGGTCCACCCTGAACCGCATTCGACTGCACAAACCGTGACAGCAGACGCGGATAACCCTGATGCACGAATGGGACATGAGCCACTCTGCAGTGGGATAGTGGTGCGGCTGTGGTCGTCCAGAACGGAGACCGCTACAACGCGTAACGACGCGATGTCCCGATCCACAAATACGAAAACGAGATGATGATGATGATGATGATGCACTCACTACTCCGTTTGGCTCCTGACGCGGTTATCTGCTGGCTTGTCCACGTGAATGTGAAATTGTAAGTTGTTTGCTCCGCATCCACATCAGCAGCCTTAAATTTCGATTTAAAGCTTTCGTGACTGGAAGGATTCATCTACTTTGGTTATTTCGGTAAAGTCACGTAGAATGAGAATGAAATATTACATTTTATTGAGTTATTTTATTTTATTAATTTATTATTTTATTCTCATTCTACGTGACTTTACCGAAAGAACCAAAGAAGATCAGCAGCCGTGCGAAAGAATGAGAGGAAGATCACGTCCGTGGACGTCACTCGTGGATTCCTCCACCCGCGTTGACCAGACACTGACTCCGGTTGTAGACTCGTACACCACCACAACAACAAGAACACCACCAACAAAAACACCACCACCACAACAACACCACCACAACAAGAAGAACACCACCACCACCAACAACACCACCACCACAACAACACCACCACAATAACAAGAACACCACCACCACCAACAACACCATCACCACAACAACAAGAACACCATCACCAACAACACCACCACCAACACCAACAACAAAACCAGCAACAACACCAAAAACAACAACACCAACAAAAACACCACCACCAACAACACCACCACCACCAACAACATCACCACCAACAACGCCAGTTTCACACGTGGGAGGCTTTCGCGACCAATATCATCCATAATAGAGACCTTTGGGTTAGATCGCGTAAATATATGAATGTTGTATCGTTAAACTCGCCACCACCCGACACAGCCAACTAGTAAGGGTTGTCACGTAAACAGAACGTGGCCAATTCGTCACTAGTACAGCACACCGGTGTGTTGGAGAGCCAAGCTACAACATTTACAAACTGAGTACGACGTTTCGCCAGTAATTACAACTAGCTCCATCAGGTAACAACCAGATTTGTGGAGAAGTCCACCTGTTTCGTTTCTTAAATAGAGGCGTAGATTTGGTGACCACGCTTCTGCACTCTTGCACAAAGTGTGTGTGGGGGGGGGGGGTAATGAGTCAACGTACATTATGCATGTGCATTACGTTACTTTACTGAAAGAACCAATAATATGAATCCCTGTAGTCACGAAAGCTTTAAATCAAAACATTGATGTAGTTCATATATTAGTTTTTTTTTTTTTATCAGATTACTATATGGTATTCATTATATAGTGTAGTGTATACCCAGTAACTTTATGTTAATAGCTCAACGTATTGAAGAATATATTGAGTACATATATTATAGTTTATACTTAGTTCTTTCACATCAGCTTATTGTATGATAGTTGGGTAGTTACAGTTCTTTAGCGTCAATATACTAAATGCCTCTGTTGATATGTAAACTCTGACTTTAACGTAGCTACTTCCGTGACCAGTTACATGCTAATCCCTCACACTAACCTCATGCTAATCTCCCAGTTACATGCTAATTTCTGACTTTAACACCCTGCTAATACAACACATTAACACAGCTACTTCAATGCTAAATTCTTCTGTTGATATGTAAACTCCTTTGTCAAGGAGCTCTGCTCCTCCCACCCAGCTTAAAAGACGCTGCCAAGCTTAGCAGTGTTCATTGAAGCGTTGTCGCCTCGACAGTTCTGTTCCTTCACCTTAAGAAGGCTACTTGTGTTGTGGCCGAAACGTCGTGAGAATTGTATTTTATTAAGTTTTATCTTTATTATTTTATTTCCATTCTACGTGACTTTACCGAAAGAACCAAGAAGAAGTTTTAATTACTTAGGCAGTTTCAATGCTCGTGTTATTTGATTTGGCTTTGGAATTCAATGCTCTGTTGATTTGTGCATCATTATAACCGTTCATTTGCAGCGCTTATTTAACATATTGAATTTCACTTCTCAGACTGTCTCCATCTGACGCTTTCTTAGCTCGATGAATGAGCGTCTTGATAAGAGCAGATTTCTGTGCGGGGTGATGGTGTGACTCTGCATTCAGATAGGCGTCAGTATGCGTTGTCTTTCGGTAAACACTGCGTGCTATTTTACCACTTCGACCCCGTCTGAGCAGAATATCCAGAAATGGTAGAGTTCTGTCAGCTTCCACTTCCATGGTGAACTGGATGGATGGGATTTTCGAGTTGAGATGATTTAGAAATGCGTTCAGTGTATATTTGCCGTGTGGCCAGACCACCAATGTGTCATCCACATATCTAAACCAAGCAGATGGTTTTAGTGTGCTTGAAGTTATTGCTTTTGTTTCTAAAACTTCAATGTACAAATTCGCTATCACAGGAGACAAAGGGGAGCCCATTGCTGCTCCTTACTTTTGTTTATAGAAGTCACCTTGCCACAAGCAGTGTTCTTTCGGCAGTGTTCAGCTCGTCTTGGGATATCTTTGGCTAAACATTCGTTCGTTACCAGAGTGTCGAGTAATTTAATTGTCTCGTTCACCGGGACCCTCGTGAACAGAGAAGCTACATCAAAACTTACGAGAATATCATTAGGGTTAAGCTTAATATCTTTGATTATATTTACGAGATGTTCAGAGATTTTGATGAACGAAGAGGTCCTACCAATGTAGGGCTGTATTTGTTTTGTTACGTATTGTGCTAATTTGTACGTGGCAGAGCCTATTGTACTATCAGGTTTGGGAATTTATGGTAGCCCATAAAGTCTTGGTGGTTCTGATGCCCTTTGTTTGAGCAGGTATTGCTCTTCCTTGGGAACAGATGAGTTGGCAATGATTGCCGTTGTTTAACATTCCAAGGCGCTGGTTGGGTCTGATTTGATTTTAAGGTAGGTACCTTCATCGAGTAAATCTTTTATTTTATTATCGTAGTCCTCACGGGGCATCACAATAGTTGATCGGCCCTTACCAGCAGCAACAACGCCACCAACACCACCACCACGTGTTTGTCTTGGAACTGCAAGATGTGAATGATACATCTGTATGTGGGGGTTTATAAGGGCGATTCGGCCACACTCTCAGTCTTATTTTTTATTATATAAAAACACACACTCGTGGAACTGGCGCTCACAAAGTATTCAAGGAACGTTGTGTTTATTTTCGTTAGACGTGAGGTTAATGACTGGTGCAGATGGAACTGCTGAAGTTTTCTGACAAAATAACGCGACATGTGCCGTCTTCAAGAGGCATCACGCTCAGGTCCTCACTTGGAGGAGTGCGACGCTAAAGCCAACAAATAAATCAATGAATGAAGGCAAAATCCTGCGCGGCGCTCACGCTCGTAGCAGATTTTCCATCTTCTAGACATCGTGCTGCTGCTGTTGTTGTTCGATTCTATCCTTGCGCGTGATGGTGGCAGCAGCAATACGTTCAAGAAGCTCGGATTCCAATGCCCGTGTCTGCTGCTGCTGCTGCTGATTGCCACGACGAGAGGGCTTTAGCAGAGAGGGAAGAGAGAGGAGAGTTCGTGTCGCGGCTGTTCTTCCTCCTCCTCCTCCTGCTGCTGCTCTGTTGAAGAAGTCCCGATCCCAGTGGATTCACAAGCAGGAGTTTATTTCCCACCGAGTAAAGCCGGGTAGAGCTGAGAAGCTCTTTCTGAAGGGCCACACGGCCCGCGGAACAGCGTCAAAGCATTCCACAATTACAGTTTTACAACAGCAACAAATTACACTGGCAAGTACGTTGTAAGATGAATTTCACACTTAAACTTTGGTGATATTAATAATACGTCAGTTTAAATGAGGGCAGCGATGCCAAGAGGCGAAGCGAGGTGGTTCCAAACACTTTGAGGCAACAACAATAAATGATTGTATTGTTTAATCCAAGTGGTATGCGATATCTGAATATTGTACGTGGTCCGTGGATTTTCGTAGCTTAAAATTCTACCTGAGAAAAAAAGAGCACAGCCGAATTACAAAAATGATGAATGAAGCCTCGTAACGATGCGATGTCCACACAAAAAAGCCACGGTTATGTGAGGCTTCAAGGCCGTGAAATGTGTAACTTGAAGGTAGTTGGGTTGACCAAGACACGATTGAGTCAAATGAGGACACCTCGTTTAATCGAGGTGGCTGCTGGATCCTGTTGTGACAACAACAACAACAACAAAGTTGTGGCGAAGTTTACCCAAGTTAATAATAACATTAACAATGTCAACTTGTAACGAGCCGCTGTCGCAGGAGAGAGAGAGAGGGGGGGGGGACGACTCAGAGGCGCGAGGAGGAACTGCAGACGAGCAGGAAGGCAGCAGCAGTAGCCCACGTGATCACGAGCCGACTCTCCCAAACCATTCCCCAAGCTCTGCGCTCCTCGACATATTAAATTGTTGTCGGCCAATTAATGGGCGCGTTGTTGTTATTGCACATTTCATATCGTTAGGAGAACGATGACGCTGCGTCTCGGCAGGACTGGTTTATTTGACGCGTTTTAGCCCCTGAAAATCATAATCAGCGCCGCAAGCTCCTCTGCGCTCCCCGCTAACGCTCGGGTCGATGGGCGCGATGAGCACAGCCGTAGGTCTCCGCGGTGGCGAGGAGATGTTAACTCCCTCGCTTGGTATACGGGAGGTCGTGGGTTCGATCCCGACCCTGACGATGCCTGCTGCTGTATATGTGGAGTCTGCGCGTCTCTCTCCCCGTGGTCGCGTGGATTTTTCTCCGGGTCCCCCGGGTTGTCCCCTCAACATTTAGAATCATTGCGGGTTCAGAGTATTTGGCTGCTATAAATGTCCACACGATCAGCCGCCACTTCGTAGAGCTATCAATTGTGGCCAGGTCGCTTCCGACAAAGAGCTACATAGCTCAGTGGGGTCTTACCTGTTAAAATGATACATCTTAAAAAAAATAAAGTTAGATTGTAGAAGGGACGAGATCAGCATCCCAAACGCCACCCCTTTATAATGAGCTCAACAAAGACTTCGAAATCAAGTGGCTCGCCCATTCGCGCTGCCTCCATCGCCACGCGTTCACGGCCCAGACGCCGCCGAGAGGGAGCGTGGTTGGGCCCCGGCCCAGCACTGCACGGGCCCGGGAGAGGTCCCTGGACACGGTGAGGCGAACCGCGGACGGGAAGAGGGGGCGGGGGGGGGCACTGTCGCGCGTTACGCTCCCGGAGGAAGCCAAAAGTGCTGTGGGACATCTTCGGCATTGTGCCGAGTGCGTCTCGCCTGACTTAAAGCTTTCGTGACTGCAGGAATTAATATTCTTTTGGTCTATCGGTAAAGCCACGTAGATACCAAAGTAATACAATTAATAAAAATAATAACAATTAATTTTCGATTTAAAGCTTTCGTGACTGCAAGGATTCATCATCTTTGGTTCTTTCGGTAAAGTCACGTAGAATGAGAATAAAATAATAAATTGATAAAATAAAATAACACAATAATATTCTCACGACGTTTCGGCCACAACACAAGCGGCCTTCATCAGGTGAAGGGACGAGACAGTCTCGTCCCTTCACCCCCCCCACTGAGCTACGTCGCTCTTGTTCAGAAGCGACCGGAGATATCACAATGATAGCTCAACGAAGTGGCTCATCATCATCATCATCACGTGTAAATGTAGAGCAACCAAACACTCTAAGCGCACTTTGATTCTAAATGCGGAGGTAAAAAACACCCCGGAGGACCCATCGGAGTGGCAAGAGGAGAAAGCGCGCGCAAACACGGAAACGCAAACGCCGCACACATGGACGGCCGAGCAATCTCGCGCGATCTATGCGCGATCTATGCGCGATCCACCGACCCGGCCACAAAGCGCCGCCCCGCAGGCGCGAGAGGCCGGTTCGAGTCCTAGAACGCGTCACCGCCTGGGCACTGAGTCGGGAATTCAGTGATGGGCACGCTTCACGCGGCCCGTGATCATCCAGCACCGTGCAGGCAGCAGCGATGGTTGATGGATCAGACGCGGATCCGCACCTCCGATTAGCACGGTTGGCTACGTACGGTGCGAAATAAGTTCAACGTACGTACATGCATACACCTCGCGAAACTCTCTCTCTATCTCCGTGGCTCGCCAGGAGAATGCGGTACAGCGCAAGGTGTGGACACCGCCTGTTCTATCCGTGCGGGGATTGAGTGTTGCCCCCTTGCGCGCGTGCGATTTCTCCGGGTTGCTCGCGTTTCCTCTCGCTTCATTCGTTTGCTGGAAACATTTGTTCTTAAATTAAGTAAAAAAAAAAACCCAATGTAGCAGGCCCCTCCTGAAAAAGAACCACACGACTCAGTAGTGTGGCTCCGCTGGATAAATAAGCGCATTGCCAACATAAGTGAAATTCACTCTCACGTCGGGGCGTGAATTTGAACTGACGCAGACGCCTGCACGTGGCACGCGTTGGCGCACCCAGCCCCCCCCCCCCCCGTTGTGCGCCCCCCCCCCCCCCGAGTGCGCGGCACCACGCCGACTGCCCCCCGCTCTCTCTCTCTCTAGGCACGGAGGGAATTTCTAACTCATGGCGGTAAAAGTCGCCCTCGGGTTGGAGTCTGCTTCTGAAACTGCAGAGAGCACGGGGCCTCCACCACGGCACACCACGTCAGGGTCGTCCTCCTCCTAGAGACGTTAGCGCTCTCATGTGCGTGGCCGTGACAAAGCAACATCGTGACGATGATCATCATCGTCGTTGTGACACATTTTGGCTTAGGTGACCCCCCCCCACCCCCTCTTATGTTCGCAGCGAAGTATACCAGTAACGTCTGTAATACAGTGCGCTATTATCCACGGTGCGTGTTCGCAGCATTCGTCGTTAACTATTAAAGGCCAATTATAAGCGACACGTGCACGTGTGCGTGTTGTACAATGGTGGGTGGCCGCCCGAGGCACGTGTCTCCCCCCCCCCCCCGCCTCCCCCGTCCGTGTTGCTATTGTCTCGCGTGCTGGGACTGCCGCTTCCCGCTGCGTCTCCGACGGCGCTAAAAAGCCGCCGCTCAGCTCTGGATCGCCGTCCCAGCGCGGGAGGAGCTCTCCCACCGAGGTCGCGCACAGCAAAGCCGCGGCCGGCGGCTACGCAGCGCCCTCCGGCACGCGCACCCAGCCAGTGGCGCGGGTTCGCGCACCCTGGGCGGTGGCTACGGGCTTGGGGGGGGGGGGGGGGGGAGGGCAGCTGTGGTGGGCGCGCGGGTGCCTCGTGGAGCAGCTGGCACTGTCCGTTTAGCCACGCTGTCGGGAGCCTAGAAATACTTCTAATAATACCCTCGTCCATCCCTCCCCTTCACACGAGCAGAGAGCCGCGCGCTCCGCGAGCCGCGTGCCCCCCCCCCCCCACTCCTCCTTCCCGCAGGCTCTCGTCCCTCTCACTCCCCCCAGCCAGCGCAGTGCCAGCTCCGGTGCCGTCTCGATCACTCGCTCGCTCGCTCCTCCTGCTCCTCCTCCTCCTGCTCCTGCTCCTCGTCATTGTCGCCGCCGCCGCCGCCGCTGCCACCCTTCCAGCCTCGCTTCGCAAGGAGGCGCGCGGCTTCGAGCGCTTCGCAACTCTGCCGAGTGCGCGGCTGCTGCTGCTGCGTGGCGCAGGAGGCGACCACCGCCACCACCACCGCCACCACCGCCACCACCGCCACCACCGCCACCGCCACCACCACCGCCACCACCATCGCCATGCTGCCCAGCGTTTGTGTCCTTCTCGCCGTCGTGGCGGGGCAGGTAACCCCGGAGCGCGCCATCGCCTCGGTCATTCCGCAGCCGTGGATATAAAGCAACGTCAAAGTGTATTATATTATATGTGTGTATGTATATAAACAGTTTGCAGAATACACCGCTGAGTTCCGCTGGGCCCCTCTGGGTTCTTCCGGGTTCCACTGGGTTACGTTGGGTTCCACTGGGTTACGGTGGGTTCCACTGGGTTACGTTGGGTTCCACTGGGTTACGTTGGGTTCCACTGGGTTACGTTGGGTTCCACTGGGTTACGTTGGGTTCCACTGGGTTACGTTGGGTTCCACTGGGTTACGTTGGGTTCCACTGGGTTACGTTGGGTTCCACTGGGTTACGTTGGGTTCCACTGGGTTACGTTGGGTTCCACTGGGTTACGTTGGGTTCCACTGGGTTACGTTGGGTTCCACTGGGTTACGTTGGGTTCCACTGGGTTACGTTGGGTTCCACTGGGTTACGTTGGGTTCCACTGGGTTACGTTGGGTTCCACTGGGTTACGTTGGGTTCCACTGGGTTACGTTGGGTTCCACTGAGTTCCACTGGGTTACGTTGGGTTCCACTGGGTTACGTTGGGTTCCACTGGGTTACGTTGGGTTCCACTGGGTATTATGGGTTCCACTAGGTTACGTTTTGTTCCGCTGGGTTCTACTGGGTTTATTCTGGGTTTCACTTGGTTCTACTGTGTTACGTCGGGTTCCGCTGGGTTCACCTGGGTTCCGCCGGTAATGCCGCTCGTTTCAATCGCAGAGTTCCCCTCCGCTAAGTCGAGTCACCTCAGCCGTGCTCCAACACCGAATCGGTTTCCATGCAGCGGCCACTACTCGCGTCGCGCTGCATGTCTCACGCGCTGTGGTTCCCGTGGCGTGTCGAAGAATAGCCGCCTGTGATTGGGTGCGATCCGTCACGTGATAGCTGTCGACCCCCAACGTAATCGCCGCGTCACAATCGCGGTTACTCGACGCAAGATGAAGGGCGCGCGCTCACGCGTGCCTCTGTTGTGCGACTAAGCACTCCGTGAGGAGTAAACATTTGTTTGCCTGCTATTATCATCATAATCAGCTACGATCGATCCACTGCTGGATGAAACCCTTTTCAAACCACCGCCAATTTTTCTCATAATCTCTCGATGCAACGATCCACTTAGCACCTGCACGTGAGCCGATTTCATCGCTCCGTCTCCTCGGTGGGCGATCGTCTCTCGGACGCGTTCCACTCCTCATTACTCTTTTAATCATGCAGCGCCCCTTAGACTGACGCATCTTCACAAGCGCCTCGCTCGCTTTGCCTGACAGTCTAGAATGACGTCGTTAACGTGCGTACGTTCTCTAATCCACGTGCTCCTCTTTCTGACTCCCAATGCCGTTCCCAGCGAGCATCGCTCCCCTCCCCCCTCCCCCGTGCCTCTTTGCGCTCCTGTCAGTTTGTGGTCCGTATCTCTCGTCATCGACCACGTGTTTTCTGCACGGTAAGGTAAAACACGTGGGTTCCGTTCGCGATGAATGAAAAAAAAAACGACACATTGTAAAAATAAAAGAATAGCACAACAAAACGTCGACTTGACCACGCAGCGTTTTGTGTCCCGCAGCGCGCCGTGACCCCCGTGTGTCGCGTCACGCGTGGTCACTGCGCCTTAAGGGGTGGGTGGACAGCGAAGTTCCCGGTGTCTCTGAGTCACCCCACAAGGGCCGCTCCACGCTGGGTTGAGAGCGGCTCAACTGCCCCCGTCGCTTTGGTCCCGTGAGCAGCCGCGTGGCCCCAAGGTTAAGGCCGCTCAGCGGTTCCCGGAGGCCCCGGGCAGAACGAATCCCATGTGGAGGGGGGGGGGGTGCTCATTCATGCTGGAATCTCGCTGTGAGGCCCTCTGCGAGACTCTCCCCCACCCACCCCCAGCCATTCAGTGCCAATGCTCTGGCCAGTCGCTTGTGGTTGGTTATCGAAATGCGCCTCTGCTTTTGCGTTTTACTTCAGAGGCGCTGCGTGGCGATAAGTTAACTGCCTCACCTCGTACGCAGGAAGTCGTGGGTTTGATTCCGACCCTGACGCCTGCTGTATATTTGGAGTTTGCGTGTCTCTCTCTCTCTCTCTCCGTGGGTTCGCGTGGATTTTTCTCCGGGTCCTCCGATTTTTTCCCCTCAACATTTACAATGAACGTCACGCTATATTAGAGTATTTGGATGCATTAAATATCCACGTGATGATGCCCCGACTTCGTTGAGCTATCATTTGTGATGGCCAGGTCGCTTCTGAAAAAAAAAAAATCTGCGTAGCTCAGTGGGGCCTCACCTGGTAACATTAAAAAAATTGCTTTAATTCCACTCTGTAATTTTTTTAAAAAATCGTCGCCGCATCACGCGATGTGTCACGGTGACAATCCCATGCGGAGTCCACCTCTGTGTCAGATGACGACCCTGGGGGAGATGACCTGGCACCGTTGCGCAGCGCCGTGGATCAGGTTTCAGACTTGCACTCCGCGGTGGCTCAACCTGCTCGGCGCAGAGCGAACACTCTGAGCGAGGCGACGCAGCTGATTATTCGCTACTGACGATAAACGCTTTCGCACGGCAAACATCGCTGAGACGCGTAAATAATTATCGGCGATGGCGGGGGGGGGGGGGGGGGTAGACCAGAGCGGTGAAGTATCGACGCATCCTTCAGCACCGCAGAGGCTCTGCGTGCGTTACACCCCTTGCGCGCGATGGTTACAGCAGCAGCAGCAAAGAGTTCTTCGGGAGGTAGAAGCCAATGTCGAGGTCGGGCTGCTGGCTACGACGAGCGGGCTTCACGTGAGAAAGAGGGAGGGAGTTGGTGTAGTTTTCCATAATTAAGGGTTTTTTTGGGTAAAAATCGCGTAAATATAAATGTGCCATCAACCCACTAGCACCACCACCACACGACACAGCCAATTAGTAAGGTTTGTCACGTACAACAAAACGTGTCAATTAGTGTTGGGGAGTAAACCCACAACATTAAACAATGTGAGTAGTTTTGCTATTCCTCGTCCTCCTCTGTCGCAAGGGCACAGAACTAGACAGACAGAATACTACCGTGGTCGCCCCTACCGAGCATCCGTGAACAAGAGCTTCGAAGCTCATCGGATTTGTCCGGATCAAATGAAGATTCCGATTTTGATTCTGGACGCCGCACCCTTTAGTCGCGCGTGCACGCGCTGAGCGAGCACGCGCACGCGCTCAGCGAGCACGCGCTTACAACCGAGTGGCACTCAAGCCACGGTTTTACCTCGAGATTTTTAAGCGCTGATATTGTGTGTGAGTCAATCCAAAAACAAGCGTTCACATCTGCTCCTGTTGATTTTCTTGTCTTGGGCCATTTGCCAAAACGTTTATATTTAAAAGGGGCATTAAACATTTTAATGAAGCGCCCTACGGTTTAATGGCCCGTGACAGACGAATGCCTTGGCCGCGAACGATGCCGGCGTGCCGCGCGTCGGCCTGCTGCTCACGACGAAGGACTGTCTCGCCGTACGAATGCGGCAACGCTCCCCGTATCCGAATACGCAGCGCCGATCGACGGCTCCTCGCCAGACAACTGTCCCGCTTCGCAAATCACGCCGAGTGAATGTGCCGAAAAAAAAAACAACAACCAAAACCTCACCACGCCCGTCCGTCCCTTTCGCTTCGCCGGTGGCGATGCTTCAACGACCGCGCCGGGGATTCTCGTTTAGAGGTGCGAGTCGACTCACGGGGATGCTCAGGACCGGTTTCAAGTAAATCGTCACCGATGTTCGGTGGCCGTGGGCGGGAATCGAACTCGGGGCCGCCGGGTTCGTAGCGCAGCGCGCGCAACCCCCGCCGGTCCACGCACTCGCACAGCCATCGCCCTGCACCCACTTCGACGTTGCCGATTCGTAGTGAGTTTCCCGTGGGTTGCATCGTCATGTGGGTACAATAAGAAATGCAATAACAACAACAATACGACAATAATAATAATGCCAATTGTTCTACCGCTCCCCCACTTTCTCAATCATCCACCACACGCGCGCGTTCCCGATATTTTGATTCTGATGAAGACGAAATCATTTGATGAGCCGCTGTGCCCCGACCTGGACTGAGGAGGCACGCGACGCAGTGGGATTCGATTCAGTCATTCAAGCGCTCCAAAATCGAAGGCCTAATTAAAACAACAACATACGAGTCACAATAAAAAAACCATTGCCAAACATGGAACGGCGACACCGACACAAGTCGTGACGGAGCCAAACGGAGCGGTCGCCCACGGGGTTGAGTCACTGAGCGGCAGCCGCGGGGCGCGGCGCGTCGGAGGGGGCGACCGAGCAGGAGACAAAACGACCAATGTAGTTTGCATGCACAGCTGCCACGTGGATTATCACATCGCTCCGCCGTGAAGGAAGGCGACAGCTGAGAGAGGCGCTTCATCCAGCAGTGGATTCACCATGGCTGCGGCTGATGATGATGATGATGACGGGAATGGAAATGACGATTACGATTTTTTTTTATCGTACCCGCCAAACATTCGTGAATGGGAATGGCCGAACATCGCCACGCAGAGCACCCCCCCCCCCTCCCACCCCTTTCTGAATCAGAGTCGTGAGACTCAGGAGGCCTTTCGTGAAGGGGTGGATGAAGGGCTGACTCGTCATGATTGTGCACAGCACTAAACATTCATGAGCGTCCGAGTGTAAAACAAACGCATATCCCTGTACGTAAGTGAAAACAATAATAATTTCCACATACCATCAGCCACACGATCCCTTCTGGGAGGGATGATTTATTCCAGCGACTTTGGTCGAAGCAGCAAGGCTGCCAGTTTGATGTGGAGGGGACTGCACCCACCACATCGAACCGGTCAGGCGCCTCGCGCGGTATAGCGAGCGGCTCATACTCGAAAGGTTGAAAGTAAAACAAAAATCCTGGTTAGGGGTTCACTCGGCCCATCGTTCCTCCTGGGTCTATAAAAATTAGCACCACTTTGTGGGGAAAGTCATCAGCAGTTGTCCCGTAGAACAGATTGTAACCCTCCCCATATGTCCACCACAAGCTGAGATCTGTGGACGGGATATTAGAACCGCTGCACTGATCATCTGAGCAGCAGGAGACAACTTTGACCACGACGTCCTCGTGTGAGCAGAAGTTCAGGAGAAGTTTACTTCCCAAGTAAAGTCCATTGAGCTTAGAAGCTCATTCTTAAGTGCCACTCGGCCGCCAGACGCGCCCTGCCCCAAGGACACAGCGCCCCCCCCCCCTACCCCCGAGGGGTGCCACCGCTCCAGAGGTGTTGCTCTGCCCTGGGGACGTACGGACGTGGGACCCCGCTCAGGGTCAAACGGGTGCCACCAGTGGGACTCACGGTTCCACGACGTTGTATTGCACACGTGCGTGCGCGCACTTTGGCTCGCAGCTGCGCCCCCCCAAGGTATAACAAACAAATAAATAAATAAACGAGCGGGTTGGTGAATAAATAACTAAGTAAATAAATAAATAGCTCGATCCAACGGCTCCGGAGCC
Organism: Petromyzon marinus; assembly: GCF_048934315.1. NCBI lineage: Eukaryota > Metazoa > Chordata > Hyperoartia > Petromyzontiformes > Petromyzontidae > Petromyzon > Petromyzon marinus. The sequence continues at coordinate 12,306,693 of NC_133691.1, forward strand.
GCATGCGGCTCTTGAAGGACTGCTTCGTGACCGTTATTCACGTGGCACTGCGGCTCTTTAAACATTGAGTTATTTGACGGAATTCGAACCAAAAAAATTCGCTTCTTGTTATTTGCTTGCCTATCCCCTGGGGGGGGGGGGGTGGGGGGGGTGCCTCTCTCTCTCCTCGCTCGCTCCGCCTCTCGTCGCCCTGTGTCCACCACCGGGCCCGCCGTGTGGACAACCAGAAGCGCCGCCGTTGTTTGACAAGGCCAGGCCGCGTGGTGTCCGGAAAGGTGTCGGTGATGTTGTTGAGCCTTGAGCTGTTGCTTGAAGGTGGACGGTGCTTGGTGGCTGCTGTGTGCGCAGTGAGAGCGAGCGAGCGAGCGAGAGAGAGAGGTGCAGACGACTGCTGCTGATGCAGCTACAGAGAACACCCCGCTCAGCCAGGACGGCGCTCGTCTTGCGTGCAATGAGCAGGCCTGCCAGACGCGCTCTGTAGGACGGCTCTGGCGAGCTCAGTCGTCGTGATGCTCTCTGCCCCCGTCAAACGTCGACGCGTTTCAGCCGCGAGGCTTTTGGTCGACGTCATCGCACGTCAAGCCGCGGCTATTGTAGCAGCAGCAACAGCAGCAGCAGCACGAGACAAGGAGGAGCAGCCGCGGATGACGGAGGCGCGCGGGGGAGCGGGGGGGGGGGGGGTGGCGCGCCGCTGTTTGGCGGCGCATTCCATCACCGCCTCCCCCTCCTCCGCGCGCGGGTAGCACGCGGGGCACGCGCGGGGCAGCGACCGTGGGCAGCTGAATTGCCCTCCCCCTCCTGTTCCCACATTCAATTCCGAGCGCACAAGTGCCGCAATCAATCCTGGAGCTCCTCGCTCAACGTGTGCCGGTGGCAATTCGCCAGCTGGCCAAAGCCGCTTGCACTGGGATCAGCCTCCTTCGCGGTGGCCCTCGTCGGCGGTTTTATTTTGTGAAGAGAAGCAGCGCGCTGTTGTCTCGTTATAGCCGCCACGGTGGCGATAGGCGCTCGAGCGAGCGACTCGCAGTCGGCAGGGTTGCGAGTTCAAATCCTTCGTTGCGGTGGGGTTTGGTGGGGGGGGGGGTGACTCAGCCCATCAACTCTCCGCGGTCGCTAAAATTGATAGCACTTTTTGGGGAAGACAACAGTGGGTGTGCTATGGACAGAGATTCGTCCCCCTCCCCCCACCCGCCACCTTGTTGTTGCGTAAGGACATGCAAGAGCAATGGACGACACCGCGGTCATAGGAAATGTGGAATTCCCACGACTTTTAGGTCAGGGTTGCTAAACCAAAAATAAGACGAGAAAGCAATCGATGAGTATATGGATTGAGGCGAGCGAGAAAGAGGAATGAATGAAATGTCTAAACCATTGTTTATGCGAAACAGCTGATACCCAGGAGCAGCCGGGCTGGGCCGGGGTCGAATTCTCACAGCGCTCGCTGGGAAGAGGAGTGGGGGGGGGCGGAGGAATCCAACCCATAGCGGCCGTCGCCGTACCCCCGAGTAGTTTCCGCTCGACACGTGATCTCCCATGACTGGGGGTGGCAGCAGGGTCCGCCGAGATGATGGCCGTGGTGGATTTTGTATTCGTGCCGTACCCTTGTCGGGAGCGGTGGTGCAGCGGTGAGCGCCCCGCACTACGATCCAAGAGAAATGAGTTCGATTGAGGCTGTACGGGCGATCTTTTTTCTTTGGATGAGGCGTGATTCAGGCGTCCCGTCCACGCAAACGAAATCCTCGTCCGCGTTACCCGTGGCTCGCCATCGCCGCCATGAGCACGGGAAGAGCGAGAGACGGAGTGATTTGCCACTCAAATGAACACTGCAGCATTGGTGCTCACAGACCTGAGTCGGTGGTGGAAATTCCACATTGATATGGGCGGGACCACCCACCGGTGACTCTTCCACAAAGTGATGTGGTATTTTAATGTGTATTGCTGCTGCTGTTGACTCCGGAGGGTCGCTGGGCTGAGTCAAGTCCCGACCAGGATTATTAACTCGCACGACTCCGATCGCGAGCGGCTCGCCCTACCGCCGAGCCACTGGGGCTGCTGACACTCATTCAGTCAGCCAGATATACCGGCTGGCGTGCCGTGGGACTGGATATCTATAAACAAAAAAAGAGCTTCATAGCTCATCAGATTCCTCCAGGATTAAAAGACCCCTCCGAAAGATTCAGATCCTGGCTCGGTGCAAATCCCGTACTAATGTAGAGGCCACTTCTCGATGGCTCGCGTGGCGTTCGCAGTTCGCCCCGCTCATCAGCAGCGCAGCCTCAACGCCCGTGCCCGTATAACGAGCGAGCGAAGGAGTGGCAGCTACCGCAGCCGTGCGGACGTAACGAAATAATGCAAGTATTTTTTTTGGTATGTGACCAGGTATGGCCCACTGAGCTATGTGGCTCTCTCTAAGAAGCCACCTGGCCACAAATGATAGCTCAACGAAGTGGCTTATCACGTGGGAATGTATAGCAGTCAAATATACTCTGAACGACCTCCTGCGTGTCGGGCGAGAGCGTTAACATCTCCTAGCCACCTAAGACGGAACGGTTCCCGGCTCAGCTGTAGGCGATGAGACAAGAGCAGCAGAGGACGTGCGGCTCAGTGGCACGAGCAGCAACTTCTCCCTCCGGGCGTAGGGACTCACAAAGCCATTCGTGGCGGCGGCGGGGGGCGGGGGGCACGCCGTGGCTTTATTATTCGAGGCGTCGTTGGGAATAATTGTGAGCGCTCATAATGAGAATGTGATTGCCTCTCGCTGCTGTGCCCTATTAGCTCACCCATCAGAGGCAATGATTGTTGGCTTCCTTCTTTCACCACTCACACGGTCGTGGATTCCCACACTCGCACCCGACACAATACTCACTCACACCCCACACAATACACACCACACACAGCACCACCACCCCACACAATACACACCAGACACAGCACCACCACCCCACATAATACACCCCCACACAATACACACCACACACAATACACACCACACACAATACACACCACACACAGCACCACCACCCCACACAATACACACCAGACACAGCACCACCACCCCACACAATACACCCCCACACAATACACACCACACACAATACACACCACACACAATACACACCACACACAATACTCACCACACACAATACACACCACACACAATACACACCACACACAATACACACCACACACAATACACACCACACACAATACTCACCACACACAATACACACCACACACAGCACCATCACCCCACACAAGACACACCCCACACAATACACATCCCACACAATACACCCCACACACAGCACCACAACCCCAAACAATACACCCCACACAATACACACCACACACAGCACCACCACCCCACACAATACACACCCCACACATTACACACCCCACAAAATACACATCCCACACAATACACCCCAGACAATACACACCCCACACAATACACACCACACAGAGCATGCTATATTCTTTACACAGCGCCCAATTTAAACTGAAAAGTGATTTTTTTTCAGAGGCGAATAGCACACGCATTTCACACAATACACACGCATATCACACAATACACACGCATATCACACAATACACACGCATATCACACAATACACACGCATATCACACAATACACACACATCACACAATACACACGCATATCACACAATACACACACATATCACACAATACACACGTTGCATAGCACAGACCACACACAATATAACGCACACCCCACAGCCTGCATAATATTTCACACAATAGACTCACACACCACACAACCCACACCACACTCACCACACACACCACACAACCCACACCACACTCACCACACACACCAAACAACCCACACCACACTCACCACACACACCACACAACCCACACCACACTCACCACACACACCACACAACCCACACCACACTCACCACACACACCACACAACCCACACCACACTCTCCACACACACCACACAACCCACACCACACTCACCACACACACACCACACAACCCACACCACACTCACCACACACACCACACACACCACACAACTCACACCACACTCACCACACACACTACACAACCCACACCACACTCACCACACACACCACACAACCCACACCACACTCACCACACAACCCACACCACACTCACCACACACACCACACAACCCACACCACACTCACCACACACACCACACAACCCACACCACACTCACCACACACACCACACAACCCACACCACACTCACCACACACACTACACAACCCACACCACACTCACCACACACACCACACAACCCACACCACACTCACCACACACACCACACTCACCACACTCACCACACACACCACACAACCCACACCACACTCACCACACACACCACACAACCCACACCACACTCACCACACACACCACACAACCCACACCACACTCACCACACACACCACACAACCCACACCACACTCACCACACACACCAAACAACCCACACCACACTCACCACACAACCCACACCACACTCACCACACACACCACACAACCCACACCACACTCACCACACACACCACACACACCACACTCCGCTCGCACCTCATTCCCCGGTTCTCTGTGAGCCCTGCTGGGTCCCGGCCGGCCTAGACACGCGCCACGGTTGTGATTTGTGGCAACATTTATAGACGCGTCTGCTGCCGTTTAACGTTACACTGTTTCCCCTTCTCGTCTCAGTATTTACAATGCGATTATAAACATAACGAACGCGATGGGAGCGACAGCGAGATCGCTCGGTGAGAGAGGCCGATCGGTGTTTGAGACTGAGATCAGTGGGGTGAGCGTCGCTGTGTAAGATCAGTGGGGTGAGCGTCGCTGTGGAACAGTGCACTCAAAGTGGGATATCACGAACGGCTGATTTTTTTATAAGCCAGACCCAGGGTCGTCCATAGAGGGGGGGTGCAGGGCACCCCCCACCCCGACGCCGTGACGTCTACGCGCGGGATCCCCCAAAGCGCGGGGCCTGGGGCCGGTCACCCCGACTCGCTGTACCCCCAAAGGGACGGCTCTGGCCCAGGAGTCTCATACGTCCGGACCCCCAAATTCAATCGTGCTCCCACCACCATCCAACGCCACGAACCCTTCAACTCGCCAGATTTACACAGGTAAACCCTGCCCAGGCTAGTCCTCAACAGGAGCAGCGCCCCAGCCCTTCACTCGGCCCGGTGACTAACGCTGCCTGGCACTGCCTCCTGCAGTTCTGTTAAAACAGACGAAGCAGCGGCGACCCCGCTCACCCCTCCAGCTCCCCATGAAATCGGAGGCATTCGGTTTTAAAATAGTGTCCATCTTGAGTTTCAGCGGTCCGCACGCTCCCTCCACCACTCAGACGCACCGAGCTGGATGATGACCCCCAAGTCTCCGGGGGAGAAGGGGGGTGGAGAGGACACGGCTCTCGGAAGGTTCCTCTGCTGATTTACCGAATTACCGACCCTTTGTTTTCCGTCGCATTCACGCGGAGGCGGGTATAAGCGGGCTCCGCACCTGGTGCGGGGCTGCTCGTGTCCGGGATGAAGACGCCTCGTAAAGACGCCTCGTGAAGAAGTCTCGTGAAGACGCCTCGTCAAGACGAAGAAGAGTCAAGCCTTAAGTCAGCGTGGCCAACCAGAAGCCCTCCTGGCTTGGCCACGCCAGTCGTATGAGAGCGTCAGTGTTAGCGAGGATAGGTCGGTGGTCACCACGCTATGTTAAGAGTTGCCCGTTGTGTTAATAATAAATAGTGTTGCCTCCCAAAGTTCCACTGTGCGCCTGAATTGAACCCACAACTACAACACCACGAGAATTAAACCCCCTACTACAATAGCACGAGAATTGAACCCACTACTACACCACGAGAATTGAACCCACCACTACAACACCACGAGAATTGAACCCACTACTACAACACCACGAGAATTGAACCCACAACTACAATAGCACGAAAATTAAACCCACTACTACAACACCACGAGAATTGAACCCACCACTACAACACCACGAGAATTGAACCCACTACTACAACACCACGAGAATTGAACCCACCACTACAACACCACGAGAATTGAACCCACCACTACAACACCACGAGAATTGAACCCACCACTACAACACCACGAGAATTGAACCCACCACTACAACACCACGAGAATTGAACCCACTACTACAACACCACGAGAATTGAACCCACCACTACAACACCACGAGAATTGAACCCACAACTACAATAGCACGAAAATTGAACCCACTACTACAACACCACGAGAATTGAACCCACCACTACAACACCACGAGAATTGAACCCACTACTACAACACCACGAGAATTGAACCCACCACTACAACACCACGAGAATTGAACCCACCACTACAACACCACGAGAATTGAACCCACCACTACAACACCACGAGAATTGAACCCACCACTACAACACCACGAGAATTGAACCCACTACTACAACACCACGAGAATTGAACCCACCACTACAACACCACGAGAATTGAACCCACAACTACAATAGCACGAGAATTGAACCCACTACAACACCACGAAAATTAAACCCACCACTACAACACCACGAGAATTGAACCCATCACTACAACACCACGATTATTTAACCCACCACTACAACACCACGAGAATTGAACCCACTACAACACCACGAGAATTGAACCCACTACTACAATAGCACGACAATTGAACCCACTACTGCAACGCCACGAGAATTGAACCCACTACAACACCACGAGATTTGAACCCACTACAATAGCACGAGAATTGAACCCACCACTACAACACCACGACAATTGAACCCACTACATCACCACGGGATTTGAACCCACTACAATACCACGATAATTGAACCCACCACTACAACACCACGACAATTGAACCCACTACATCACCACGAGATTTGAACCCACTACAATATCACGAGAATTGAACCCACTACTACATCACCACGAGAAACGTGCAGCCTCCGGGCTCTGGAGACCGCCCGAAGAAGATTCCAGGCACGCGTTGATAATGATGGCGCACAAGTGGAGACTTTTTGATTTTTGTAAGCTATTAACATACATTTGTTATCATGTTACAGTGTATTATCCGTTCTCTTTCTATTAAAAACGATAATCTCATATAATTGCGTTAGAATTTTTTTAAGCACCCTGTATTTTAAAACATTTTTTCTTATTTGACCAGGTAAGGCCCCATTGAGATATATAGCACTTTTTCAAAAGCGACCTGGCCACAAATGATAGCCCCACTAAGTGCCGAATCATCACGTGGAAATGTATAACCGCAGCCAAATATTGCAAACGTATGTTAATTCTGAACGTGCAAGGGGAAAACCGGAAGACTGGGAAAAAAATCCACGCGACCACGGGGATAGTCACGCAAACTCCAAATATACAGCAGGCGTCAGGGTCGGGATCGAACCCACGACCTCCTGTATACCAGGCGAGGGAGTTAACATCTCCTAGCCACCGTGATGATTATGAGAGAGACACGCAAACTCCAAATATACAGCAGGCGTCAGGGTCGGGATCGAACCCACGACCTCCTGTATACCAGGCGAGGGAGTTAACATCTCCTAGCCACCGTGATGATTATGAGAGATACACGCAAACTCCAAATATACAGCAGGCGCCAAGGTCAGGATCTAACCCACGATTTCCTGTAGACCAGGCGAGGGAGTTAACATCTCCTAGCCACCGCGGCGTCCGACTGTGACTCCAGACGAAATGTACTCTGCCCTGCATTCACTCCCTTAGGCTCGGTGATTCTCAACATTGTTGGTACCCTCCCGCCCCCCACCGTGAAAAGCACTGTGTCCCGTGCCCCCCCCCCCCCCACAATTAAGGTTACTAACGCCACAATACACAGATCGGGACAGGTGAGAGCCTGGACAGGTGATAGCCTAAACAGAAGAATGCCTGGACAGATGAGAGCATGAATAGATGAAATCCTGGACAGGTGAGATTCTGAACAGGTGAGAGCCTTGAGCTGTTGCTTGAAGGTGGATGGTGCTTGGTCACTTCTACGTGTGCAGTGGGAGAGAGAAAGAGATGCAGACGACTTTCTCTGGTATCTCCAGTTTTTCCTTCCACATTTAGAATCAACGTCACGCGTTTAGAGTGTTTGCCTGCTATACATTTCCACGCGATAAGCCGCCATTTCATTGAGCTATCATTTGTGATCAGGTCACTTCTGAAAAATAATCTAAGAGCTCAGTGGGTTTTACCTGGTAAAACAAAAACAAATAGTTAATTATTATTTGTATATTTTTTAAGTTATTTGTTTACCTTTCCTATACTTTGCACTCCTATCGTGTTTGTGTACTGTTTGTTGTTGTAAAGTTCTGACCCCGTGCCCCTACTGGACATCTGAGAAAAATATCTTCTTAGCTCATCGGATGTTTCCAGGATAAATGCATATTAATATTCTCAGAATGTGGAGCCCGAGGTGATGCCGAGGATTTTCAAGCGACATGCAAATGGGTAATTCAAAAATAATTCCAATCATAAGAAGAACAATCCATTGCCTGTCACAACAGCACCTCGTTTAGGGGGGCTGCGCACGCTGCTCATGATAACGGCAACATTCATCTCTCGCGTTCCTAACGGTTCGTCTGACCGTAATAAAAAAAAAATCTGATAAAACATTTCATATATTAGGGAGGAAAAGTCGCGCAGATAGACCCGCCACCACCCCCCGACCCCACCATAGTAAAGTGGAATTGCCACCCACTGGCTCAGGGCGGGGATTGGGGGTGGTGGAGGAGGAGGGGGTTGCGGGGTGTGAGGTGGCTGTGGGTTATTGCCCGCGGCGCGCTTTTACAACCTGGAAAGCGCGCGGGTTCAGCAGAAAAAGAGTTACTCCGCCCCTCTACGTGGACGCCCACCTCTCGTGGCGAACAGAGGCCGTTACATTCTGGACGCCCTGTCGCGTTTTGCGGGCGGGCGGGCGGGCGCGTGTTCCGTGTGTGGAACGCAACGCGCAAATGAGCACAGCGTGATCACCACTGGCGGCGGGATCGGAAGCACCCCAAGCGGGGGTCTTTAGCGCTCCGGCGCTTTAGCCCGCATGCGCTTCCTGCCGGAGTTATGGGAAGCGGCGGAATCACGATACCGACAGCAGCTAATGGCTCGTGAGATGGCCGTTAAAGGCGGACGAGTATTGTGCGAGGGAGGGTGGTCGCGGCGGGCGACTGCTGCCACACTCGTGGTTTGTCTCGGAAGTTGCTGACTGATGGGAAGGAGAGATTCGCGGGAGGGTTGGAGATTGCAGGAAAACCGAGGGTAGGGCATAAATATTCTACCGAGTGCGTCTGAAACACAAAAAAAAATGCGCCGCTTTTCTCACGCATTTCCTTTTCTGACAATAAACACACGGAAACGCATAGTCGCCTTAAAATATTAAACGAGATTACATGCATTTTCATGCAACCTAAACTGAACTCGCGACGAAGGCTGGTCGTGGACGTGCGTGCTCTCGGCCCTCCGAGTTCATGCATAGTGGATCGGCGCACAGAGCGAGCTACGGCGTGCTGTGCGCAGCAGCTGGCGAGGTGTCGCCGGAGGGGATCCGGAGGAGGTGACACAAGGCCAGGTAGTGATGGTTGCACCATCGAGAATCTAGAAACATTGCAGCGCGTTCACTCATGCCTTGCTACAGCATCTAAATATAGCAGCACGCGTTCCCTCCAGCTCATGTACCACAGCAGCAGCATCAGCTCAAAGCGAGGTGCAGAGATCTCGCGGACGCCGTGGGATTGCGTCCCCACGGCGCAGGGAGGGTCAGGATGAGAACGCGCGGGCCGTGAAAGTGCGGGGCTGGGTCTGGGGGCTTTAATCTCTGGCAGGGCAATGAGGTTTTTAAAAAAAAATCTTATTGCTATCAGCAAACTAACAACATACCTCACCCCTCTGGTCACTGTCCTTAATCACGTTGGACAAGGTGGGTGCCATGCCACGCACGGTAACCCACACCGAGGAGTGGGTTCCGTACCACGCACGGACACCCACACCCCGCACCACACCGCAGCCGTACGCTGCCAAACGTGCGCCTGTCTCAAATCTGTTCGCTGGGACCGCGCCGAGACCCCAACCCCTGCAGCCCCCCGCCCGCCTGGTGATTCTGCACGCACAGCTGGCCTCCCAGGCCATCGCGACAACAGCTCTCGGCGCAGGCAGTCGCCACGGCTCTTGCAAAGAAGGACACTGGGTCACATCAGCGATAATAATGTTCATAGTAATAATAATAACAACGTGTTAATAACAAGGTGGTGGTGGTGGTGGTGATAACCTAATCTTTATCTTCGTTCAGGATCTCGACATCGGTCGCGAGGAGTCTCTCGCTTACCGATTACGGCTCACTCAGTGGTGAGGACCCTGCGTGAATGTCTCTGCTGAAGGAAAACGCAATCCGTTGCTTGCGCTATTGATCCTCAGAGCATCAGTCGCGGTGCGATTGGTCGTGGTCACTGCAGACAGAACCCAGCGCAGGGCCCCAGTCCAGATGAGGGCGACGCAGAGCGCACTCGAAGCCGGTGCCTCGCCTCTCTCCACATCCCCGTGTGTAGGGGCAGCAGTCAATAGGGCAGCAGTCAATAGGGCAGCAGTCAATAGGGCAGCAGTCAATAGGGCAGCAGTCAATAGGGCAGCAGTCAATAGGGCAGCAGTCAATAGGGCAAATGCCCGGAGGGCCGGTCTGTGGTGGGGAAATTGCAAATGTGATCAGAGTAAAACAAATATATTAATGTTACGTAAAAACATATATTATAATATCTAATATCATATATATATTTCTTTACAAATATTTCCAATATTTTTTTAGCATTTATATGTTTATTGTATAGTATTTTTTGTAATAAAAATAAGTTATTACACCTCCAACGTGTACGCTTCATTGCTTATATAAAAGCTCACAGTTGGCGTGAAGTCCCATATATTCGGCAGCCCCAAAGATTATTCCTCACCGGCCCCTTTGATCTCTGTCGGACCCGGCCCCCCAAAATGAGGATGATCGCACTGCAATTTGGGGGCCGCGTGCTAACAAACGTCTCGGCCGATGTTGTGTTTACTCCCAGTCCGTCACTCAATGGGGAGTTACACAAACAACTTCTCCCTCTCGCGTGTCTCCCCACCTCCCTCCCCTCCCGCCAGGGCTTCGCGCTGAAGGCCGGAGCCTCCGATGAGTGGCTGCAGTCCGGTGTAGATGGGTGGTGGCTGCGCTACTCCCAAGATGTTGTGGTGGCGGCCACGTCGGTGAACGGCGGGGGTCGCGTGAAGAGAGCCTGGGTCATCCCGCCCATCAGCGTCGGCGAGAACCTGCCCCAGCGCAGCCTCCCCAAGTTCCTGGTGCAGGTAGGGGGGTGGAGGGGAAAGGGGCCGGGGGTTCGCTCACGGTTGGCTACGTACGGTGCGAAAGAAGTCCAATGTACACACACACGGACAGGACGCTCACACAGAGACGCCCCTCGCTCAGGGTCCCTTCTGTAGCGCGCTGGCATCACGGCACTGGGCATCACCGTGATACCCCCACGCGAGAGGCGACCTCCCCGTAGCACCACACAGCGCGTATAGCCTGAACAGACTGTTGGGGCAAGTGCTGTTAGCGAGCACCTGTGAAGACCAGCACGGCACACGAGGTGGTAGATGGCCAGCACCACGCCCTTTGCCTCCCTAGTAGCGATCATTTTACACACCGCACCAAGTACTCATTTAAGTTCTGAGTCTATCTAGAGGAGGGCCAGTACCGGTTAAAATAATCGTCACCGGTGGTGGCCGTGAGCGAGAATCGAACCCGGGCGGCCGTGTTCGTAGCGCTCCGACCGCCACACCACCGCTCCCCTACAGCAGCGCACCGAGCACACTGACAAACAGAGGCACGCGTGCTGCTCGTGGAACGCTGAGGTGTCCCAGGGCACCCACAGGGCCGCCGAACGTCACACACACAGAGGCCGGCCGCGAGAAGTCGTCGCTGGGACGGCGAGAAAGCGTTCAGCTCCTGACGCGAGGGCGAGTCCGTAGACTGAGCGCGCTCCGGCTATCCGATCGCGCCGCTCAACCCCGCAACCCCGTTGCGAACGCGGTCTGCAGTGGCGTCGACTCACCCACAGAGTCTGAGCAGCGGCTCCAGCGGCGGCTACAGCAGCAGGCTGTGCGCAGAAGCTTCGCGCGGCTCTCAATTGTGCGAGTCCCTTCCTCACCGCGCTCGCGTCCGCGGCGTGGTGCACGCAGATCAAGTCGGACAAACAGGCGAACACCACCATCATCTACAGCGTCAAGGGCGTGGGCGTCGACCTGCCGCCCACGGGCGTGTTCCGCATCGACAAGGTGTCTGGCAACATCTACCTGGAGAAGCCGCTGGACCGGGAGGAGAGGCCCCAATTCCGCGTAAGTGCAGGGCAGTGCCTCCGGTCCGCACCGGCAGTGTTCCAGCGCACTTCGCACAATCGACGTCACCATCGTCAATCACGGTCATCACACCGTCATCATCACTCGGACCACGCGGCTCTAAACTAAATTATTAAACTAAACAATGTTTATTTTTTTAGTTTTTCCAGGTAAGGCCCCACTGAGCTATGTAGCTCTTTTTTTTTTCAGAAGCAACCTGGCCACAAATGACAGCTCAACCAAGTGGAATATCGCGTGGAAATTTAAAGCAGCCAAATGCCGTAAACGCGTGTTTATAAATGTCGAGGGGAAACCCAGAGGATCCACGGGGAGATAAGACGTACAAACTACAAATATATACAGGTGTCAGGATCGGGATCCAACCGAGAACCTCCTGCATACCAGGCGAGGTCGATCTCCCCACCGTGGCTCAGCAGTAGGGCGAGCGCCTCGCACTGTTAAGAGTTCCATCCTGGTTGGGGGGCTGACTCAGCCCATCATCCGTCCCGGTGGTTTAAAATTAGTACCATCGTGTGGGGAAGGCTGACAGTGGTTGGCTTTTGCATAGACAGATCACCGCGATGGGAATGTGAAATTTCCACGATTGGCTCTCTGCACATTTGAGCAATAAATCACGTTGACATAATCAACAACATGATCAACATAATCATCATCATCATCATCCATGAGAGGGGGTGATGGCGCATGATGCACAGCTAAAGTCCTTGGGGCCTTCGGAGTGTTCGGAGGAGTTTGGACATCGCGCTGCGTTCTCATAGAACAGCAGCAGCAGCTGGGACAGCAGCAGCTGGGACAGCAGCAGCAGCGGCTGGGACAGCAACAGCAGCAGCTGGGACAGCAGCAGCAGCTGGGACAGCAGTAGCTGGGACAGCAGCAGCAGCAGCAGCTGGGACAGCAGCAGCAGCTGGGACAGCAGCAGCAGCTGGGACAGCAGCAGCAGCTGGGACAGCAGCAGCAGCTGGGACAGCAGTAGCTGGGACTGCAGCAGCAGCAGCTGGGACAGCAGAGAGCGCCCCTCCGTGATGAGCGGCTGTGCGTGACGGTGCCGCCCAACGTGACGGCACCGGCCAGTGGCCGTGACTGAATCGGTGCGCCAGGCGCTCGCGGTCATCGGGGGGAGGGGGGGGGTAAATGGGGGGGGGGGCGGTTGGCTTAGAGAGGGTGGAGAGTGTCGCGCCAGACGTGCGGTGATCACCTTCGTGGCAAGGGGGGGGGGGGTGTGGGGGGGGGGCAACCTCCCGTTTTGGTACCTCTATAAACGGGCACCGGCAGAGCCTGTTGCTACGCGGTGCTCCCGAGGGCCCGAATTAGCTGGCGCGTTGATCTCCGTGACTTCGCGCCAGCCCCCACCAAAACACACGCGGCGCGCACCCTTGCAGGGAGACCACCACCACCACAAAACAAGACATAGGTCCTCCGTGTAGCCTTAATCGACTGTCGGGCCAAGTGCTGTGAGCGAGCAGCGCCTGGGAAGGCCGGCACTGTGGCGCACGAGGGGGGTGGGTGGCCAGCACCACGTCCCCGGTGCCGATGTTTACGCATCGCACCGAGTACTCATTTGAGGCTGAGTCGACCTAGGGGAGGAGGCCCAGGACTGGGTGAGATATTCATCAATCGTGTTGGTGGCCGTGAGCGGGAAACGAACGTGGGTCCGCTGGGTTCGTAGCGCAGCGCGCTAACCGCTGCACTACCACTCCCCACACACATATATGTGCTATACAACGGCAAAGATCCCCTGTATAGCCTGAACAGACTGTTGGGGCAAGTGCTGTAATTGAGCAGCACCTATGAAGGCCCGAACGGCACACGAGGGGGGTGGGTGGCCAGCACCACGCCCGGCCGTCTTTGTCTCCCCAGTGGCGATGTTTGCATACCGCACCAGGTACTCATTTAAGGCTGAATCGACCTAGGGGAATCCCAGAACCAGTGCAGATAATCATCAGTGGTGTTGACCCTGAACGAAAATTGAACTCGGGTCACCGGTTTCGTAGTGCAGATCGCTAAAAATATATTAATCGGGCGACGTTTCGGGTAACGGTACCTCCTTCATAGCCCATACACAGAGAGGCAGAGTGGATGAGACACAGTTGGAGACGACCACGTGTTTACACCATGAGGCCCTGATGGAAATTGATATTTTTTTAATCCTGATTACACGGTTTTATTTAAATTGGTATATGAATAGTCATACTATCAACAGCGATTGAGTAACAGACAGACCCTTCAATAATCACAAAGTATCACTGACTCAATAAACTCATTTATATTCACAGGCAAATTATGCAATGTCCCTGGCACTTTGCATTGTGGGAATATTTGTTCTAGTGGGCACAAGTGACGATGATTCACATTCTTGGGCCTAATTACCATTTCAGTAAAAGGCATTTGCCGTAACGTCACCAGTTATATATATAAATGTGTTGTGTGTGTATATTTAATGGCACGCAGTGTTGCTATTGACGAAAGTGTTTTCTTTTATTTTGTTAACTATGCTTGTGCACCACGACCAATGCAGAAGCAGGGGCATCACCAGTTAATGTCGGGGCGCCGCGGTGGCTAGGAGATGTTAACTACCTCGCCTGGTATACAGGAGGCCGTGGGTTCGATCCCGACCTTGACGCCTGCTGCTGTATAATTGGAGTTTGCGTCTCTCTCTCCCCGTGGTCGCGTGGATTTTTCTCCGGGTCCTCCGGTTTTACCCCTCCACATTTATAATCAACGTGAGTTTAGAGTATTTGGCTCATATAAATGTCCACTTTGTTGAGCTATCATTTGTGGCAAGGTCGCTTCTGAAAAAGAGCTATAGAGCTCAGCAGGCCTTAGCTGGTCAAATGAAAACTATCTGGCCTATGAAGAAGGTCGATTGCCCGAAACGTCATCTGTGGAGTGGGCGGCGCGCGGCAGTGATTTACCGAAACTACTGCCGCGGTATTAACCAGGGCCGCCTTTCAGCATTCCAACCGCCCCGTCCTCTGCCAACATTACAGACAGCGCGTTGAGTGTAAGGTCGGGAGGGCTCCAGGTATCTAGCGATGTGCAGCTGCATGTGCAGCAGCAGCAGGTGACGATGATATGGGGACCGGCTCGGTGGGAAGCGGTCTCGTCTAACAGCTCCATCTGTGTCTGCTTCTGCCACCCCCTCGTCTCCCCCTCCTCCACCTCGTCCTTTCCCCCTCGTCTCGTCTCCCTCTCCTCCCTCTCGTCTCCCCCCCCCCTCCTCGTCCTACCCCCCTCGTCTCGCATCGCCTCTCACCTCCCTCTGATGCTCCTCTCGCCACGATGCCCCATTCCCGCGTAGAGAATAACGAAGACAAACACAGTTCGTGTGTGGGTGCAGGCTGTGTGTAGTGCAGTGATAGTGTGTGGGTGCAGGCTGTGTGTAGTGCAGTAACAGTGTGTGGGTGCAGGCTGTGTGTAGTGCTGTGGCAGTGTGTGGGTGCAGGCTGTGTGTAGTGCAGTAACAGTGTATGGGTGCAGGCTGTGTGTAGTGCAGTAACAGTGTGCGTGTGCAGGCTGTGTGTAGTGCAGTAACAGTGTGTGGGTGCAGGCTGTGTGTAGTGCAGTAACAGTGTATGGGTGCAGGCTGTGTGTAGTGCAGCGTGTGCATGCGAGCTGTGTGCGTGTGTGTATAGTGCGCTCATGGTGCGCGTGCGTGTGTCCCCAGATCAAAGCGTACGCGCTGGACGCGGCCGGCAAGTCCGTGGAGGAAGCCGTGGACCTGGACATCATCGTGGTGGACATGAACGACAACCGTCCCGTCTTCAACAGCAGCGTCTTCGTGGGGCACGTCAAGGAGAACTCGGAACCCGGTGACTCCCGCACTCCCACCTCGCCCGTTCCCAACTCGCCCTCTCTCAACTCGCCCGCTCACTCCCATTGCGCTCACTCCCATCGCGCAAACGTACGTGGCACTTAAATGCAAAAGCAGTACAGCAACTAGGACGTCAGCGAGGCGTCTTAAAAATAAAACCCAGAACCAAAGCAATGCAGATGACGAGACGGAGATACGAGCGCTTGGCGTGTGACTCGGGGAGGAGGAATATCCACGAAAGACTTAATTAAACATAAATTAATCCGGAACATTTCGGAATGTTTGCAATAGTTCTATTCCACGCATGGATTTGTGCGCGCGTGGGTGTTCATTCGTCGAGTCGAGCTCGGTCTCGCCTGGTACGGTGGCGAGATGTTAACTACCTCGCCTGGTATGCAAGAGGTTGGAGGTTCGACCCCTCCTCTCACGCCAGCATGTTTGGAGTTTACATTTTCTCCTCGTGGCCGCGTGGATATTTCTCTGGGTCCTCCCGGTGTTTCCACGTGACGATAAGCCACTTCGTCGAGATATCGTTTGTGGCCAGGTCACTTCTGGGAAAAGGATGTACAGCTCAGTGGGCTTTACCTGGTAAAATAAAAATAGTCGTTTAGGTTTAATCGTTTTTTCGGGAACGGAGCGTTACCGCCGCGGCATCTCCGCGATGCGCGAACCCCTCGCGATGTGGCCCAACACGAACCTCCTGGGGTCACGCGATGACGAGTCTCTGGAATGCGCCTGGTTGGTGCGCGAAGCACGTGCGATGCGCGCACCATTCGCCACGCAGCAGCGGCGGCCCGCCGACCCACACACACACAAACACACACACAGACTCATCACGAGTTAAACATAGCAGGGAAGGCCACTGACAGCGCCGTGGGGGGGGGGGGGGCGGGGGGAGGTGAAGGGCTGGCAGGGTGCACGCATCAAGAACAGCAGCCGCGTGGCCAACTGTTCACGAGGCATTTCAATTATCTGTCCGCCGTGAAAGCGCGCAGTCTAACGAGATGCTGCGGGGGTCAAAGACGCAGCTCCCGTTTTAATTTTTGTTCTTTCAAATGAACACATTTCACCGAGATTATCTCTCGGGCCGTTCCATCTCACCAGGGATGTCGACGCAGGTTGAAATATGTTCGAGTCGATTGATTAAGAATGGAAACGGGTGACATTTTGGTGGCCTACCGAGGTGGAGGTGGCTGGGGTTTGGGCCGCGAGGAGCGGGGGGGGGGGTGCCACGTTGGGTCTGCCCACTTGGGATTAGCACCCCCAATTAGCACCCCCAATTAGCACGGTTAGCTACGTACGGTCCGAAATTGATTCAACATGCATACAGTAAAATAGTGGGGAGACAAAGGCGGCCGGGCGCAGCAACGGATGCGTCGCTGCGCCCGTGACGGTGCTCCCCCCCCCCCTCCCTCCGCTGTCCGGCTCGCCGGGCCCGCAGGGGCTCTCGTGATGCGCGTCGGCGCGTTGGACGCGGACGACCCCAACACGGACAACGGCGACCTGCGCTTCTCCATCTTGGACCAGTCCCCGGAGCAGCCCGAAGCCTCCATGTTCAGCATCGACCCCCACACGGGCGACATCCGCACCGTGACCGTCGGCCTCGACCGAGAGGTGAGAGGTCACCGCTCGCGCGAGACCGCGTGGCGATGCGCAAACAGCCAGCGCCGGCACGTGGCGCTGGCTGCCCCACAGACTTCGTGTGCCCTGCCGCCCTTCAGAAGCGCTGCTTCGCGAACAGCGCTTGCTCCCCAAACAGGCTGTGTGTGTGTGTATATGGGGAGTGGCAGTGCAGCGGTTAGCGCGCTGCGCTACGAATCCGGAGTCCCGAGTTCGATTCCCGCTCACGGCCACCAACACCAGTGACGATTATCTTAACCGGTCCTGGGCCTCCTCCACTAGGTCAACTCAGCCTCAAATGAATACTTGGTGCGATGCGTAAACATCAGCACCGGGGCTTGGTGCTGGCCACCCAGCCCTTCGTGTGCCGTGCCGGCCTTCATAGGCGCTGATCGCTAGCAGCGCTTGCCCCAACAGTCTGTTAAGGCTACACGGGGGGATCTTTGTCTGTGCGCGCTTCCGTAACATTTATGCGGTGTCCACGATGCCGCTGAGAACATCATCTCATCGTCCCCACGTATGTCTGTGCGCGCGTTTACTTACACTCATTCACACGCATGGGCACACACACGCTCACTCGCGCACAAACACGCACACTCACCCACACACGCATTTACATACACACACTCACATGATGGCGCACGCATTCACATACATGCACGTGCACTCACAAACATTTACGCTCCCACATTATTACACACACACACGCTCACACGCGCACACGCTCACACACAGGCGGTGGCGAGCTACAACCTGACCCTCCAGGTGTCGGACATGGCTGGGGGTCCCGCGGGCCTGGTGACCACGGCGACGGCCGTCGTCCACGTGGACGACGTCAACGACAACGGCCCTCGGTTCACACAGAGCTCGGTACCACAACGTGGCCTCAGCCTCCTCCCGCTGCTCACTGCACGCACACACAAAGACAAAGATCCTCCGCCCCGTATAGCCTTAGCAGACAGTTGGGGCAAGTGCTGTTAGCGAGCACCTAATAGGAAATCTTATTTAAAGGTATCTCGTTGGTGTTTGAACATCTTAACACCGGTTGTATTGCCAGAAAGGGTACAAGCTCTACCGGCAAAACGGCCCCATGGAGATGTATTATTATTATTATTTATTCACTGAGTCGAATGACTTTTTTTTCAGGAGGGTCCTGTCAGCCGATGGTTCACGACTTGTGTTTATTATTATTATACACGTGGTTGTTTATTATTATACACGTGGAGGAAACCAGAGCACCCTGAGAGAGCCCACGGCTTTGCGCGAGGTGGCAACGCTTCGCCCCCATACAGATGGACGCAGGTGGCGATTAATCCACTTGCAGTACTCGCCATACCCTCTCGGCCAATTAATGGGCGAGTTTACACGTGTGAGGAAACCGGAGGATCCAGAGAAAACCCCACGCGTGCGAGGGGGCAACACTCTACCCCGTACAGACGGAACAGGTGAGCGCCACATCATTACTGTACCGCCGTCTCCTGGCAGAGCCAGGGTAGGGACTCCTCCTCGACGCGCACGTGGAAGGGAGTTTCGCAACGTGTGTGTGTGTGTGAGTGGTCATCCACCAACCCTCGCTGCTGCATCCACAGCGCTGGGTTACAGACGGCCACGTGCAGCAGCGTAGCCACCACCTTCTCAGAACGGTTCCCATTCCTACATACACCACTGTGTTTCTGCAGAGGGGAAGCGGCAGTGAGCGTGGGGTTGCAGGACCAACGGCTTTCGCAGCGGGACTCCAACTCATTGTCAGAGTGAGCAGCGATTGCCGTGTATGGCAGTGAGGAGCTCGCATTTGGCTCTAATTCCAAATGGCTCACATGGCGGAGCCTAAACAGGCTAAGAATGGGTTTCAGCAGATGCAACTCACTCGTGAAATCAACCGAACAATGGTGCTTGTCAGGAGAAACAAACCACGCGGATCATCTCCTGAGATGGCCCGCATCGCCACAATGCACCACTCCTCAATATTTGGCAATGCCATTGCCAGAAGCGGTGGCCTGTGCAAAAATATTGAGAAAAGACCCGTGGAGGTTGGACAGGGAACACGACGAAGAAGATCGTGCGTGTGTGTGTATGTCTGTGTGTATGTCTGTGTGTGTGTATGTCTGCGTGTGTGTGTATGGGAGGAGCGGTGGAGCATCAGTTGGCGCACTGCGCTACGAACCCGGTCACCCGAGTTCGATTCCCGCTCACGGCCAACACCGGTGGCGATAATTTTAACCGGTCCTGGGCCTCCCCTAGGTCGACTCAGCCTCAAATGAGTACCTGGTGCGGTGTGTAAACATCGCCACTCGGGAGACAAAGGCGGCCGGGGCGTGGCGCCGACCACCCACCCCTCTCGCGTGTGACGTGCCGGCCCTTGCCCCAACAGTCTGTTGAGGCTACACGGTGGGGGGATGGGGAATCTTTGTCTGTGTAGTTCATGGCGGTGGTGGGCGAGGGGGACGTGGGGCGCGCCGCGGTGCTCACCGTGCGCGACGAGGACGTCCCCGGCACGCCGGCGTGGCTCGCCCTCTACCGCATCACGGCCGGGGACCCGGGCGGCCTCTTCACCGTGGACACCGACCCCGAGACCAACGCCGGAATTCTCACCATCACTCAGGTGCCGCCACCGCCGCCACCACCACCACCGCCACTACCATCACCAGCACCACCACCACCGCCACCACCACCACCGCCACTACCATCACCAGCACCACCACCACCGCCACCACCACCACCGCCACTACCATCACCAGCACCACCACCACCACTACCGCCACCACCAGAGCCATCACCACCACTACCACCACTACCGCCACCACCGCCACCACCACCACCGCCACTACCATCACCAGCACCACCACCACCGCCACCACCACCACCGCCACTACCATCACCAGCACCACCACCACCACTACCGCCACCACCAGAGCCATCACCACCACTACCACCACTACCGCCACCACCGCCACCACCACCACCGCCACTACCATCACCAGCACCACCACCACCGCCACCACCACCACCACCGCCACTACCATCACCAGCACCACCACCACCGCCACCACCACCACTACCGTCACCACCAGAGCCATCACCACCACTACCACCACTACCGCCACCACCACCGCCATCACCACCACTACCACCACCGCCACTATGAGCTTTGATCCCAGCACGGTTGGCTATGTACTGTGCGAAAGAAGTTCAACATACATACATACATAGAAAATCGTCAATGTGATGATAATTATAAGTTTATTTATTTTTCCAGGAGAGCCACGCTAATGTAGGACTCTTCTTCATGAGGGTCCTGCATTGGGTTTTAATTTTCAGGAAACTGGAGCACTGGAGAAAATCCGCGCAAGCGAGGGGTCAACGCTCTCGCCCTGCACAGATTTAGATTAATTTATTCTAAATTTAGATTTTTCTTCTTTGGTTCTTTCGGTAAAGTCATGTAGAATGAGAATAAAATAATAAATTGATAAAATAAAATAACACAATAATATTCTCACGACGTTTCGGCCACAACACAAGCGGCCTTCATCAGGTGAAGGGACGAGACTCGCCGAAACGTCGTGAGAATATTCTACGTGACTTTACCGAAAGAACCAAAGAAGATGAATCCTTGCAGTCACGAAAGCTTTAAATCGAAATTTATTTAGATTTTGTTTACTTCAGCAGTTGGGCTTTGTTCCACGGACACTCTGCGACGGTGCAGATGTTATACAGAGCTTAGTTACAATCAGTTGGAAACAGGTGGGAGCAGGCGATTAGTTCGTTCTTAGCTGTGCCGACTTTTTCTGGCGAGCATCTCCTTGACGCCCACGGGAAGGGAGTTTCACAGCCCATCCGTGTGTGATCCACCAACCCTCGATGCTGCTTCCACAGCGCTGGGCTAGCACAGGCAGTCGCGTGCAGCAGCGGAGCCACCACCGCCCGGCCAGCGACTTGTCACTATCACAGGCTGAAACGTATTAATTCATTATTCTTGTAGGGCGTGTAGTGTTGTGTGTCTGTGTGTCGCCTTTGTGGTTGGCCAGGATTTTAATACAGCACGGGGGAGACGAGGGAGTAGCCTAACGGGACTTTGGTTCACTCGTGAGACGCATGTTTATCCAGACGTTTGGAAAGTTTGAAATGCACGTTTATGAAGCCAGCTAGAGGAAGGGTTTGGGCCAGCGTGAGTGAAATATAAACAGTCAAATATATCACGAGTCCATCATCGCCAGCAGCATCATCCTCGCCGCTAACAACTCAGCGTTCGTTCATCCGTCCGTCGCTGCGACACCGTTCACGTGGACCCCCCCCCCCCCCGTCTGCGTTGACAGCCGCTGGACTACGAGACGAGCACGCGCTACGTGCTCACGGTGACGGCCGAGAACCAAGCGCCGCTGGAGACGGCCGGTGCCGTCGGGGACCAGGAGGAGGGGGCGGCCGGGGGGGCGTCGGCGGCGACGGTCACCGTCTACGTGCAGGACCGCAACGAGGCGCCTGCCTTCCCCGAGAGCCCGCGCCGCGTGGCGCTCGGGGAGCACACGCGGCGCGGCGACGCCGTCGCGCGCTACGCGGTCACCGACCCCGATCACATCGCCAACCAGAAGATCACGTGAGCGCCCGCGCGCGCACGCGGATGATAGATTCCCCGCCCGACCTTGCCCCATCCACCCCGGCGTAGCCTGTGACAGACTGTCGGGGCCAAGTGCCGGTGGCGAGCAGCGCCTACGAAGGCCGGCACTAATTGGCGTATGAAGGGGATGGATGGTCAGCACTACGTCCCCGGTGCCGATGTTTTCCATACACCGCAACCGCGTACTCATTTGAGGCTGAGTCGACCGAGTGGAGGAGGCCCAGGGACGGTTGAAATAATCGTCACTGGTGTTTTTTGGCCGTGAGCGGGAATCGAACTTGGGTCGCTGGGGTCGTAGTGCAACGCGCTAACCGCTTCACCAAAGACAAAGATCCACCGTATATCCTGAACAGACTGTTGGGGCAAGTGCTGTTAGCGAGCACCTGTGAAGGCCGGCACGGCACACGAGGGAGTGGGTGGCGATGTTTACACACCGCACTAGGTACTCATTTGAGGCTGAGTCGACCTAGGGGAGGCCCAGGACCGGATAGAATAATCGTCACTGGTGTTTGCCGTGAGCGGGAATCATTTAAGGTTGAGTCGACCGAGCGGAGGACCTATTTTATCATGGGTTTTAGAAACCTCTTTTATTGGTCGTGAGCGAGAATCGAATTCGGATCGCCGGTTTCGTGGCACAGTGCGCTGAGCAATGCTCCACCGCTCCCCACGCACACACATGCTCTACATATGCACAAAGTATGTTATACATGGTACACGTACGCACACACACTTTACGCACACACGTACAGAAGCTTCCTGTGACAAAACGTTGGCGGAGAACACATTTCTTAAAATACTCTTTACATAAAAATTTAGTTATGAAAACGCTACATTTTATACGTAGGCTTCCACGACCAATATTGATTCATAATTATATGTGGGTTCAATCATCGCGTAGCTACAATGCCAACGTTCAGCTGTATCCTGGAGGGATGTTGAAAAGCTAGCAACATTGCCCACTTGACCACGTGATTTGATTGGATCTGTCGCTGGGTGGCAGCGATTATAACTGAGCATTGGCATTATTATGATTGTATTAATCCAGGATTGAACTTTTCGTGACTGCAGGAATTACTATGCTAATTGGTTCTTTCAGTAAAGTCACGTATGTAGAAATAAAATTAAATTAAAAGAAATCACGACGTTTCGAACGCAACACAAGCGCTCGTCCTCAGGTGAAAATGGCGTAAACCACACGGCGAGGGAACACACAGAGGGACATCACACACAGAGAGACATCACACACAGAGGGACATCACACACAGAGCACACAGAGAACTAGAAACTGCACGGAGGCAAATACAGCAAGAAGATGGGAGACGCGAACTCAGCAAACCTGAGAAACGTAATGCGATGCAACCCAGTCGCCCAACAACACAGTTCGACACCAAACCTGGTTGACCACGTGTTTCAAAAGACTGCTAAATCTTGTGTTCATCTTCTGGGTTGAACGCACCAACGTAAACAGAGGATAAGGACTCGTGAACAGACACGAGGTACAAGGTAACAGAGATACATGCACAGAGAAGACACAACGTCGTGATGTATTTTCTTTTCTTTCTAACACACGTGACTTTACCGAAATAACCAGTGAGTATTGTTGTATTGTTGTATTATTATTATTGTACCCACATGACGATCCAATTCACAGGAAACTAACTATGAATCGGAAACAGTGAATTCGGTTCAGGGCGATGACTGCTCAAGCGTGTGGACAGACGGGGATGTGCGTGTCGCGGTGAGCGCTCCGCCGCGCTCCGAACCCGGCGACCAGAGTTCGATTCCCGCCCACGGCCAACACCGGTGACGATTATCTGAACCGGTACCTGGGCTTCCCCTAGGTCGACTCAGTCTCAAATGAGTACCTTGTTGTGGTGTATAAAAAAAAAACATCGCCACTGGGGAGATGAATGTGGCCGGGCGTGGTGTTGGCCACCCACCCCTTCGCGCGTGACGTGCAGGCTTTCACAGGCGCTCCTCGCTAACAGCACTTGCCCCAACAGTCTGTTAAGGCTACACGGGGGATCTTTGTTTTTGTTGTCCGCACCGCCCCGACGGCCTGCAGCTACACGGTGGCGTGGGACCCGGCGGGCTGGCTGGACGTGGACGTGGACACGGGCGACATCACCGCCAAGCGGGACCTCGACAAGATGTCGGGATTCCTGGAGGGAGGAGTGTACTCTGCTGTGATCATGGCAGAGGACGATGGTGGGTGGTACACACAAAGACAAAGATGCCCCCCCCCTGTATAGCCTTAACAGACTTTTGGGTCAAGTGCTGTTAGCAAGTATCAGCGCCTATGAAGGCCGGAACGGCACACAAAGTGGTGGGTGGCCAGCACCACGCCCGGCCGCCTTTGTCTCCCCCAGTGGCGATATTTTCCCACCACAAAAGGTACTAATTTTGAGGCTGAGATCGACCTAGGGGTAGCCCAGGACCGGTTCAGATAATTGTCACTGGTGTTGGTGGCCGCGAGCGGGAATCGAGCTCGGATCGCCGGGTTCGTGCGCGGCGCGTCAAGCGCTGCGCTCCAGCTCCGCATACAAAGCTCCCCCGTGTCGCCTTAACAGACTGTTGGGGCAAGTGCTGTTCGCGAGCGCCTCCTCATACATACACACAAAGACAAAGATCGCGTGCTTGTTCTGGTGCTCGCTAAACAGCACTCGCCCAACAGTCTGCTTAGGCTATACGCGGGGTGCCTTTGTACATACATGCATACACACGGAGAGACACGCGCACGCACGATCTAGTTGCGCTAACCCCCCACCTCTCCTCTCCTCCTCCTTCCCCCTGGTGACGCGGCTGCTGCCCCGCGCGCTCTGTCCCCGCGACCCAGGCATCCCGCCGCACACGGCCACGGGCACGCTGCACGTGACGCTGCTGGAGCAGAACGACTTCGCGCCGGCTCTGTCGCCGCTCGCCGGCGCCCTCTGCCACGAGCGGGGCAAGGGCGAGGGGCTGCTGCTGCAGGGCTGGGACGCCGACCTGGCGCCCCAGGCCGCACCTTTCCACTTTGGCTTTCACCCGGACTTCCCCGAGTTCGCCGACAACTTCACCATCACGCCCGTCAACGGTGGGGGGGGGGGGGGGGGGCTACGCCGGGCTTGTGCCACAGCGATACGTAACCGCGAAAGGCAGCGAGGGTTGTGGTAGATGGCACAAATACAACTGAAAAATATTTTTTTTCTCTCTCTCTCTCTCTCTGCCTGATGACGGCCGCTTGTGTCAGCGATCGAAACGTCGTGGGTTTATTTTATTTTGTTTATTTTATTTTTTTATTTCTATCTTCGTGACTTTACCGGAAGAACCAAAGAATATTAATTCCCGGAGTCACGAAAGTTTTAAGTGAAAATGTTACAACTGAAAAAGTTAAACAATTTAATTTGCATTTTACCAGGTAACGCCCACGACTGAGCCACGTAACTCTGTTCTCTCAGAAGCCACCTGGCGCTCACAAATGATAGCCCAACGAAGTAATGGGCTTATCTCGTGGAAAATTATAGCAGTCAAATACTCTAAACGCACGTTGATTCTAACCGTGAAAGGAACAACTGGAGGACTAGGAGAAAAATCCACACGACCACGGGGTAAGGACATGTAAACTCCAAAAATGCATGCGTCAGGGTCGGGATAGAAACCCGCGATCATCCTGTATACCAGGCGAGGTAGTTAACATCTCACCACGGGGGAAGGAGATAGACGCAAACTCCAAAAATATACAGCAGCAGGCATCAGGGTCGGGATCGAACCCACGACCTCCTGTACACCAGGCGAGGTAGTTAACATCTCGCCATCACGATGCCGCCTCCCTGCCCGATGTCTGTCACCGTTTCCTGGCTCGTGCATGCCTCACACGGCAAGTGGATTCATTACCATCTGTACGGGGGATTGAGTGTAATTTCACCTTCCCGCGAACACGTGCAGTTTTCTCCCGGTATTCCGGTTTCCTGTCCACACACGTGCAGCTGTAAGCACTCACGAACAGAGATGGCCAAACGTTCCAAAATAGGGAGACCCGGCGGTAGCGCCACTCGCAGAGGTTCACGGTTCGGTTCCAGCGGCCGCCCTGGTTAATACTGCGGCTGAGAGTATTAACTTTCTTAACAATAATACGCGCTGTCTGAGTAGTATTATTATTCGCAAAAGTTGGCCGTTTTGTGTCGGCGTCACAGTCCATTCAATTAAACAACGAAAAAAACGATCCGCAGACACTGTGCATGTTTATTCTCAATGTGGAGGGAAAAACCGGAGGACCCGGAGAAAAATCCACACGACCAAAAGGGAGAGCATGGAAACTCCACACACACAGCAGGCATCAGGGTCGGGAATGAACCCACGACCTCCTGTATACTAGGCGAGGGAGTTGACATCTCGCGACCGCTGATCCCCTTGTATACATGCAGGACAACTCGCGAAAAAGAGTCATAAGACTGGGCGAGGCTTTCCTGGGTAAACGAGTGGAACGGTGACGATGATCGCGATGATGACGATGATTCGAAGACCACCTTGTGACACCGGTGCTGGATGCCTTTCCACCTCCGTGCGAAAACATTTGCTCATTTTGCGCTGTAATTTTCATGAATGACACTGCATAAAATAATAACATTGTTATTATTACGTAGGAGATGGAGATGTGGCAGAGTGGTTAACGTACTGCAGTGTGAACGCGGGGTCCTGTGGGTGATTGTGTCTGCGTGTTGTGTCTGTGGGTGACTGTGCTGCCTGTCATGGGTGGTTGCGTCTATGGGTGACTGCGTCGTCTCCCCTGACAGGTGGCTGTGCCCGTGGGTGGTTGCGTCTGTGGGTGGCTGCGTCGTCACCCCTGACAGGTGGTTGTGTCTGTGGGTGGTTGCGTCTGTGGGTGGCTGCGTCGTCACCCCTGACAGGTGGTTGTGTCTGTGGGTGGCTGTGCCCGTGGGTGGTTGCGTCTGTGGGTGACTGCGTCGTCACCCCTGACAGGTGGTTGTGTCTGTGGGTGGCTGTGCCCGTGGGTGGCTGTGTCTGTGGGTGGCTGCGTCGTCACCCCTGACAGGTGGTTGTGTCTGTGGGTGGCTGTGCCCGTGGGTGGCTGTGTCTGTGGGTGGCTGCGTCGTCACCCCTGACAGGTGGTTGTGTCTGTGGGTGGTTGCGTCTGTGGGTGGCTGCGTCGTCACCCCTGACAGGTGGTTGTGTCTGTGGGTGGCTGTGCCCGTGGGTGGCTGTGTCTGTGGGTGACTGCGTCGTCACCCCTGACAGGTGGTTGTGTCTGTGGGTGGCTGTGCCCGTGGGTGGCTGTGTCTGTGGGTGGCTGTGCCCGTGGGTGGCCGTGCCATCGCGTCGTGTCCGCACAGGCACCCACGCGCTGCTGCAGCTGCGGGTGGAGCAGGTGAGGGAGGGCGACTACGAGCTGCCGCTCGTCCTCTCCGACTCGGGCTCGCCCGCCCTGGCCAACTCGCCGACACTCAACCTCACCGTGTGCACCTGCGACGCGTTTGGCGACTGCGTGGTCAAGGCCTTCATCGTGGGGGGCCCGGCCATGGGCCTCAGCACCCCCGCGATCCTCGCCATAATTTTCTCCATCATCGCCCTGCTGCGTAAGTTTGCAGCCTCGATTGTTGACAAACAACCTCCACTCAGACCGCCCTGGGGGCTGGGGGGGTTGAAGTGGCGGCCGGGGTGGGGGTGAGACACGGTGGCCCACAGGTAGCCGCAGTCACCCCGCTTGTCGTTGCAGAGGTTCGCGGTTCGAACCCGGCGGGCGTCCCTGGTTAACACTGCACCGTGTGTGTGTGTGTGTGTTAACCGTGCAATACATCACCCTTCACGGTGGTGGGTGTCCAAAGATCGCGTGACGTCTTTCGAAGAGGACTAGGCCACTGTGTGCCGCCTCTACCGTCCAGATTTACTCAGTCGGGAAAAGACTGCAGAGCGTCGTCTCCCCGCTTGCTGTAGAAATTCAGCAGCACCCTGCTGCGGAGGAATCTCGAATCGTAGGCGTAGGCTGCCCTGGGTAACAGTAAAACAGTGAGGCATTTACGAGCCGCTTGTGATTTTATTGTTTTGTTCCGATGACCTCGCCGCATTTTGCGCGTGCCGTGCGCCCACTCCGTGTCACCGCCCCGCGCCCTCCACAGTGCTCGTGCTCTGCATATTCATTGTGGACGGCCTCCGGGACCGGCTGCCCCTGGGCAAGAGCCGTCTCTTCGGAGCGTCGGACGATGACATCCGTGACAACATCCTCAATTACAACGAGCAGGGCGGAGGCGAGGAGGACCAGGTGAGCACGGGGAGGGGTTGGCGACGCACGAGAGGAAGGGAGGCAGCGGAAGAGAGGGGATGAGGGGGGGGGGGGGTCATTGCAAGGTTCACAGGGGGCATTGTCTCTCTTATATCGGGTCGTGAGTGAACAGTCGCGCCCTCTGCACGCGTCATCCCTGAGGGGGAAGGAACCGTGAACCACTCATCGTATGTCTCCGAGCCTCGACCGGCAGACCGCTGCACTTGTGCGAAACTCGGAAGCGCTGACCCTGACCCTGACCCCGACCCTGACCCCGACCCGGCAGGACGCGTTTGACGTGGACCAGCTGCGCAACCCGGACGCGGTGGCCCCCGACGCCCCCATGCCGGGAAAACCGCGGCAGCGCAAGGACACCCCGACCACGGCGCCTCAGCCGCAGTACCCACGCCGGGCGCCCTCCGACCCCTCGGACATGGAGGACTTCATCAACCAGGTGACTCCCAGCCCCCCTCGCCTCCTCCACCGGCTCCCAGTCCAAATCAATCACAAGATCGTCGTCGTCATTATCATCATCATCATCATCACCGTCTTTGAGGTCTTCAAGGACTTCCCCTACCTCCCTCTTCCCTCTCATCTCACTCTACTCCCCTCCACACACTCTCCCACCTCTCATCTCACTCTACTCCTCACCGCGCACTCTCCTACCTCTCATCCCACTCTACTCACCTCCACCTACTCCCCTACCTCTCATCTCACTCTACTCCCCACCACACACTCTCCTACCTCTCATCTCACTCTACTCACCCCCACACACTCTCCTACCTCTCATCTCACTCTACTCCCCTCCACGCACTCTCCTACCTCTCATCCCACTCTACTCACCTCCATGCACTCTCCTACCTCTCATCTCACTCTACTTCTCTCCACACACTCTCCTATCTCTCATCTCACTCTACTCACCTCCACACACTATCCTACCTCTCATCTCACTCTACTCCCCTCCACACACGCTCCCACCTCTCATCTCACTGTACTCACCTCCACGCACTCTCCTATCTCTCATCTCACTCTACTCCCCTCCACACACTCTCCTACCTCTCATCTCACTCTACTCCCCACCACGCACTCTCCTACCTCTCATCTCACTCTACTCCCCTCCACACACTCTCCTACCTCTCATCCAACTCTACTCACCTCCACGCACTCTCCTACCTCTCATCCAACTCTACTCACCTCCACTCACTCTCCTACCTCTCATCTCACTCTACTCCCCTCCACACACTCTCCTACCTCTCATCCAACTCTACTCACCTCCACACACTCTCCTACCTCTCATCTCACTCTACTCCCCACCACGCTCTCCTATCTCTCATCTCACTCTACTCACCTCCATCCACTCTCCTACCTCTCATCTCACTCTACTCCCCTCCACACACTCTCCCACCTCTCATCCCACTCTACTCACCTCCATGCACTCTCCTACCTCTCATCTCACTCTCCTCCCCTCTGTGTAAATCCTCCCAATGGGAGGTTGGTCCTTCTCTGCTGCTAATGTCCCGAGCATGTGGAACCCTGTGCCCCAGACATCAATGCTGCCCGCCTCCCCCGTTTCCTTTTAAGTGCAGGCTCCACACTTATTGCTTCTCCGTGTATTCCCGTGACCGTCGTCTCTCGCGTGTATTTTGACAAAGCGTGCATCTTCCCGCTTTCCCAATTTTTGCGTCTTGTGGTCTGTTGTGCTTTACAAATCTGTAAAACAAAACAAAAAACGAGTTTTGACTAAGGGAGAAATATGTGGTATTGCAGTCAAGATTCAAGTTTTATTTCTTTAACGAACTGAGAGCTTAAGAAAACAGAACAGAGTCTGATGCATGAGTGACCGCGATCACCGAAATTACGTAAACACAAAATATAGCAATGAACCAAATAGAGATCAGGGCGGCAAACTACCAAATATAAATCAGCACAAAAGCCACTGCGTTACAGAAGACAAAAAAACAGTGGACAAGCATGCATCAATTTAGAGTTAATTTATTTTCTTATCACGAAGTTGTAATTGTATAAATTACTTTTGAAAGCCATTCATTACTTTTTAAAATGCCACATTACATTTACATGAACATTAACATGGCTCCCCGGTGATGACTGCCCTTCGTGTATTAACAGACGAGTCACGGCCAGATGGCTCAGCGGTAGAGCGAGCGGCTCGCAGTCATAAGTTTCCGAGTTCAAATCTTGGTCGAGGGGTTGACTCAACCCATCAGCTTTCGGGCACTAATTTGTGGCGAAGCGGACTGTCATTGTCCTAGGGGTCGAATTGCCCAGCACCACAGGAACCACCAGCTCAGCACTGTGGCCCCTGGAGCCCTCAAGACCTCACACTGAACACTCTGTCTGTAATGCTGGCAGAGGACGGGGCGGTGGCACGGTCCGGAGAAAAGAGTAAACGCGTTCAAACTATGAACTATTAAAACTATGGACGTTATTTTTTATTTGACCAGGTAAGGCCCACTGAGCTATATAGCACGTTTTCGGAAACGACCTGGCCACACATGATAGCTCAACGAAGTGGCTTATCAAGTGGACATTTATTGCAGCCAAATATTTCTAAATGTGGAGAGATAAACCGGAGGACCCGGAGAAAAATCCACGCGACCACGGGGAGAGAGAGACACCGCAAACTCCAAATATACAGGAGTCAGGGTCGGAATCGAACCCACGACCTCCTGCATACCAGGCGAGGTAGTTAACATCTCGCGACCGCCGCGCCTGTGAAATGACACCGCCTCGATGCTCAGTCGAGCAGGAGACGCCTTGACGCGGAGGTTTTAACGTCTCCAGAGCCTGGACACGGCAGACAGGGACCCGACGGCGCCCCCCTACGACTCGTACCTCCTCTACGACTACGAGGGAGAGGGCTCCACGGCCGGCTCGCTCAGCTCGCTGCAGTCGTCCTCCACCAACGGGGACCAGGACTACGACCACCTGTCCGACTGGGGGCCTCGCTTCAACAAGCTCGCCGACATGTACTCCGGCGGCCAGGACTGAGCGCGCCTGTGAGCACCCCCCGCTCACGGGGGTGGGGAGGGGGGGCTCACAGCCAACATTTTGACACTAGATAAGGTTTGCTGTCATTACGTCACGTTCATATTGTCGTGAGCTCTTGTTGTCTATCTGCGTGGAGATCGTAAAGGCGCCAGCGATCAGAATATCCCATCGTGACTTCAACTGGGATCACGTGCTCCTGACAATGTGGCCACTCTGCCGAATCTGTCCGTCGTGACGGTTCGCCCAACCGCAGTGCAGATGATCGTTTTCGTGTGTAATTTACCAGCGCTTGCTGCGAGCCACTCCGAATGTCCCTTTTTGCAGTGGTCATTGGCCGTATTGCCATGCCTCACACCGACTCACGACCGCACGCGAACCGGACACAACAGCGCACGTCACACGGAGCCGCAGAGACGCAGCGCGGCAGACGCTCGGCAAAAAATCCTCGGCAGATGCTTCGTTTTACAAGGCGGCCGTCCCGGGCTATCTTACGTGGCTTTTTCTCTTACAGCGTAGTCATTTCCCTCGTTAATGCCAGAGGTGTGGGCATCCAGGAGAGTTGTGCGGCGTGGGTGGCATCACAAGAGGGGAGTACGCCAGGGCCCTAGGGGAGCTTACTCTCACAACGGAAGGGAACACTGTGCCTGACCTGGCGGGCGAGGGTCTCAGGGGGGAGGGGGGCGGGAACCGGGGGGGGGGGACATGTGTGCATCATATTAATTTAGGGTAGAAACTTTTGTATATATATACAGCACATTGCAGTCACGTGTACACTTTGCAAAAGTGTGATCATTTCACCCAACGTGACAATGTGATGCGTGTGAAGTTCACCAAATGCAGTATCCGCCCAGCACCGCATTGCCGTGGGCGCGGAGGCTCCCCGTACTTGCAGTTGTCGTACAACGGTGACATGGCAGTCATATGCGACAGCAGACGGCTACCGTATTAATATTTTACCGGCATGTATTTTCCACTTTAGGACGAACTCTTTAACGCGTAACACGATGCCGGGAGGCGCAGGGCAGCTCAGGACAGCCGCACGTACTTCTTCAAACCGGCAGTCGTGCGGCGCTGTCAGAATATCACTCGTGGCCACATCCACCCCGGTGGTGCCAAGTCCTCAAAGGAGAAAATAAGCTGACAAACAAACCTCGAAAAAGTCGCCAGAAGCCACTCGCTGGAACCTCCAGTCACCAAAGATGTCACTATCACATTTATTATAGTCGACTGATCCGGAAATCGTAGTACTTAGCGGGCTGCTGCGTCCATCCGTTCGTTTTGACATTTTGTCGCGAGAGAAACTCAACAGAGTCTCCGCCACGTGTAGCGGTCAAGTCGCCGAGTTGGCGACGCGGAGCCAGGTACTCGCCGTGGCAACCCGCACGGTTCACCCCTCGTCTTTTTGAGCAGGGAAATTGAGTCTTCAGGTCCATACGGCGTACAGCCGTTTCAATACGGGCAAAAGAAATTGTCTATTTGTTTGTGTTTCTCCCTTGTGATGGGACTTTGTAGGATGAACGTTGAGATTTATAAGGGCACGGGGTAACCAATAAGGTCTGAATTAGTCTTTAATACGGTAGGCGCTGATAAGGGGTTGACAGGTTTGCAGGTAGGTGGCGGCCTAGTTGACATTATAACTTTGTTAAAGTACAGCACTCATGAGATTCGTTTTTCTCCGTTGACATTGTGGCTTGTGAGCATCCTATCATGTTCTTGTGCAACTATAACATGCAAGCATGGGGTTCTCAAAAACTATAATGGAATAACTTTGTTGTCATCTGCTATCATTTTGTGATGGGCCATATACTATATCTGTGATTGGCCATATACTATTATCTGTGCTGGGATATACACTATATATGTGATGGGACATATACTATATCTGTGTTGGGTCATATACTATATCTGTGTTGGGCCATACACTATTATCTGTTGCAGCTTTACCAAAGTAGCTTTACGCTTTATTTCTGTATTATGGATGCACATTAAAATGGCAAAATGTTACAAAAATAACAATAATCACATTGCGTAATGTGTCTCGTCTCCACGATTTAGTTTCTGTCGAGCTTTAGCATTGCATCTCTCTCGTGGAATCCACATCGTATCGGATTGGTGAAATGTCGAATGATTATAATGGCGAGTCGGGTGTGTTTTTTTTTTTGGGCGGGAGCGGGGTCGGCGCTGGAGGAGCAGGCGTCAATCGTTCCGTCTCCCCGGCAGCCGCGGCCCCTCGACACGCTCACCTGCTGCGGGCCTCTGTGATGATGTGACGATTGCTCAATGTGCTTAATAAACGGAGTAGTTTTCCCCTTGTGTCGGCGAGCTCTCACCAACGTATGCGTTACACGGCGTTGTGAAAGTTGATGCACATAGCCATACACAACGGGGCTCCATTTCTCAAAGAATATCTTCCGTAACAAAATACATTTAAATATTTAAAATAAACTACGTTCTATTTAATCAGGTAAGGCCCACTGAGCGATACAGTATAGCTCTTATTTAGAAGCGACCTGGCTATCACAAATGATAGCTCAACGAAATGGCTTATCACGTGGAAATGCATAGCAGACTAATACTCTAAATGCACGTTGATTCTAAATATGGAGGGAAAAACCGGAGGACCCGGAGAAAAAGCCACGCGACCACTGGGAGAACGCGCAAACTCCAAATATACAGGCACCAGGGTCGGGATCGAAGCAGGCGACCTCCTGTATACCAGGCAAGGTAGTTAACATCTCGCTACTGCGGCGCCCCGACTATCTGTTGCAGCTTTACCAAAGTAGCTTCATGCTTTATTTCTGTGTTATGGATGCAAATAAGCAGGCTATTCGCCAACCTTTCATATATGTCCACGCACAAAACAAAGTGTATATATTTTTACACATTCCAGCAACCACACACAGTCTTATGCGAGTACAGATCATCATTTGTTCAACACACAAGCAAAACTCTGAGCCGGTTTCGATATTTCAACGTCTCATCGGCAGACAGGCTACTCGTTTGAACCAATTATGGTGAACTGCCAGATGTTTATAGGTGAGGACCCTTGGTTAAATACGAGTCCCAGTTCGATACCAAACTTTGTCACGCGTGACCCGGGGTCGCTGGCACGTGATTGCAGCCACAGCCTCGAGAGAGGTGTACAGGGACTGCTCTACTTACGAACGAGTTAGGTTCCAGAGGTCTGTTCATAAGTCGATTTGTTCACAAGTCCAACTTTACTCCTGTCGATTCCAGAACATGTTGAACGGCGTGTACACTAAAGACGGGGAATGGCTTTAAAAGTTGTACAATTTCCTGTAGACACCACTGGTTCCTCGCGTTCTGCAGATGTAGACGCCACTGGTTCTTTACGTTCTGCAGATGCCGATGCCACTACCGCCATCTATTGCGCGGCGGTTGAACTTACGATTCTCGATCCGAACAGGCAACTGTTTGTTCGTATCTCTGAAAGTTCGTAAGTCGAATGCTCGTAAGTAAAGGAGTCCCTGCACTGGACGTGTGGTGCCGGGAGCAGAAATCTACTGTACTTGACCATACTTTAGCACGCCGGTCCACGCCGGGTCGGTAGAGGGAGCAACAGCACAATGCTTGATTTTCCTGCTGACAACGGAGTTACCCGTTGTGGCCTTGAGTGCGTCACTGACTGACCCGGTTATGTAGTTACCCGTTGTGGTCTGAGTTATTCGTGGTAGTCACCACCTATGTCGTCATCCCGTACGTTTATGCAGTTACCCTGTTGGGGTGTTAGAATAAACGTGTTGCCTCCCAGTTCAAGTGTGTCTCCGTGGAATCCACTACATATGCACCAGCTGTGCCGCCTACTGTGCCAACTTGCTGTATTTTAGCAGCCCGGCGCTCCGCTCGTTGTTGTGAGCGTCGCTCCTCCGCCCTCCGTTGTTGCTGGAGGGCGACTGCCTCCAACTTCCCAGCAGCGTCCTTCACGAGCCTCCTCCCTAGAGGTCGATCTTGACACCGCTGGTACCAGTCGTGGGAAAGTCCACTCAGCTCCACATCCTCCCGTACGGCATCACTCCATCTCTTCTCCAGCTTATGTTGTGCCCGTTTAGCCCCCTCTATGCGGCAAAACAAGCTGCTTGGGCATGCGGTGGCTGGGCATGCGGGCTACATGACCCAGGCAGCACAGCAGCCTTGCCTGCCGGAAGAGCTCACTGATTGAAATGTGTCCTGATCTTTCAAGGATTTGTGGGCTCCTCACACAATCCAACCTGGTTAAATCCAGGATGGATCGTAGGCATGCCAGCCTGAATGTTTCTAACCGGCGCAGATGTTCCATTAGGGGGGGGTCCACGTTTCACAAGCATAGAGAAGGGAAGGCATGACTGATTCGGAGTAAGACCTCTGCTGTCAAACCGGAGCTGGTCATAAGCACACTGCTCAGGTATGGGAAACTCTCCACAACTGCTTCATAACCAATAGGGAGCTGAGGGGGTGGAGTGTTTGGTGGCACAAAATACCCAGGCAGGTGCTTAGTTTTAGTGGGGCTGATGATGAGACCCCCTCGTAGTGGCACACTCCAGGTTCAGCAGCAGCGCCTCTAACTCCTCCTCGGAGTAAGCAACAATCACCAGGATACGTTCAGAGGCCTCCCGTTGTATCTCTACCAGACGGAAATTCCTCCGGTCCAGCCATCGAAAGCTTCACGAACTACGTGGTCAAATATGGTGTTAAATAATGTGGGAGCGAGAGGACATCTCTGTCGCACCCCAAAGGTGAACAGGGAATGGCTCCGACTCCTGGCCACATAACTTTACCCGGGCCTGCCCACCATAATGAAGGCCCTTAATGATTGTGAGCAGAGTCAGGGACTTCGAAAGCACGAAGAACTGGCCACAGCCCTGGCCTGTTGATAGTATCATAGACCTTGACCAGGTCAATAAAACGATCAATGGCGGGCCTTATACAGACGTCGTAAGCGTGTGTCGCAAATTGGACCGTCGTAAACCGATTGTAATGTGTCCCAAACATTAAGTCACTGACATTTAAAACGCATCAAATCGATACTTAATTAAATAGTATTGTTTCACAAATGTTATGCGCTCAAAAATGAGTATTTTGTCATTTTTCGTAACTTGAGTGTCTTTCATACACTTTACACTCCTATAGTTTTTTTAGCTGTAACTTTCTGAGCTGCAGCTACTGAACATCTGTAAAAAAGAGCTTCAAAGCTCATCGGATTTCTCCGAGATAAATTGAAAAGATATAAAATTTATCACACAGCGGTGACGTTACGCCCACAAGCGTTTCGCATGACGCAATGGAGCGCGCTCCTCGAGGACATGCCGTCATGCGCTCAGCTCTCCGCGTGACGTCACGAGGTCCGCGCGCGCTGCATCGCATTCCAGGGTGCGCGCGTGCGCGCCCTGCTCCCTCACGGCCAATCGCGCGCGCTCTTGCTCAGCGCGGGTCAGTTGCTCCTCCCGCCAATCCTCCTCTCCCCCCCCCCTTCTCGGCCAATCGCGTGGCGCGTTGCTGGTGTCTCGAGACTCGCGCGGAGGCGTCGGTAGAGGAGGCAGTCGGAGCTCGCGAAGTGGGGAGACGCTGAGGAGGAGGAGGAGGCGGCGGCGGCCCACGGGGGGACGATGGCCACGCGCGGCGGAGTGAACGCGAGCGACGCGACGCAGCAGCTGCGCGATCTCCTCAAGCTCGACCGCCAGCCCGAGCAGCGCGGTGAGAGTGGCGGCTGCTGTGTCGGGCGGGCGGGCGGGCGGCCGGCCATGCCCAGCGCTAGGCCTTCCCTGAGGGATGTCGCGGTTCATTCCTGCCGCTGATTTCGCCGCCCGCCCCCCCCCTTGCTGTGGTGTTCACGCGCGCGAGGTTTTAAATAGCGATGCGTGTTGCGCCGCTTCTTGAAAGGCACCCCCGTGTTGCGCGCACGGCGTGCTGCGTCACTCGCTCTTGTGTGTGCGCGCCTGTCGGTGTCTACGTTTGTTGAACTTCTTTCTCACCGCACCTTGCCAACCGCGCTAATCGGAGGTGGTGGAGGCGGGGTGAAGGACAACCAACTAAACACGATAAGCAGTTTTAAAGAAATGCGTTTTCAATCTGGATGATTTGAAAGTAAACAGCTCCAGTGGCTTCCTAATATGGGAAGGAGGAGCGTTCCAGACGTCCCGTGTTTACCGCTGACATGTTAATCTGCTCTGGAGCACATGTGCTGTCGTCAATATGCACTGCTCATACTTATTTTTAATTTGTATAGGCGTTAATGGGCACTGTGCACGTGCATCATCGTCTGTGTGTATTGCCGTCGGTACTTATTGACCGTCCATGCCCCTTCTGGCCGAGATCTCTTTACTAGACGGCTCGCCTCTTATTTCGTCGGCAAGATGCGCCGCCGAATTCTCTCCCGCCTCTGCCCCTTTCACCTGCTTATCGCATCAAAGTGTAACCACCCATTGCGATGTTACAATGTAGTTGATCGTTGGGTAATTTGAAGGCCGCTTGTGTTGTGGCCGAAACGTCGTGATTTTTTTTTACCTACGTGACTTTACCGAATTGAACCAAAGAGCATGGATCCTTGCAGTCGCGAAAGCTTTAAATCTAGAATCGTTGGGTAATTTCTCATACAATTGGTCGCCTTGCTTCATCTGTTCGTGTGTACTGTTGGTGTATACTTTGGTTCGTGTGGGTCCCCTTGACCTGCTAGCAGCCCCTCATTAGCATTGTGCCGGCTTTTTGATGCATACCACCGATTCACCGTCTGACCCCCGCAACAATTAAGCGCGTTTACTTTCACCAAAATGTTTTGCAGATCCGTTGAGCGCGGCTGACCCTGCCGTAGTCTCCTACAATGGGCAGTTGAATGGGATGGCAGCGACAGCCATGAGCGAGGTTCCCGGAGCGGAATCTGCCTGCTCGATGTCCGCGGGCGCAGTGGACGCGGCTGCTGTCTTACCAGGCCCCGCTCCGCACCTCGTTGACTCGCAGCAGATGTAAGTTGTCGTCTTTCTGTCGTTGTGCACGGATTCTCTACCGTCATTCATCTCTGTTCCCAAGCAGGTATTATTACCCTGCTCAATTCAAGAAACGCAATGTGTGTGTGTGTGTGGTGGGGAGCGATAGTGTAGCGGTTAGCGCGCTGCGCTATGAACCTGGCGACCCGGGTTCGATTCCCGCTCACGGCCAACACCAGTGACGATTATCTGAACCGGTCCCGGGCCTCCCCTAGGTCGACTCAGCCTCAAATGAGTACCTGGTGCGGTGTGTAACAAAGGCGGTCGGGCGTGGTGCTGGCCACCCACCCCCTCGTGTACCGTTCCGGCCTTCATAGGTGCTCGCTAACAGCACTTGCCCCTACAGTCTGTTAAGGCTATACGGGGGATCTTTATATATGTGTAACCTTTTACAGCCTTGCCGTTGCTGTTTGTTGCTGAGCACTTGCAATGTTGGGTCTGCGTGCTAGGCAACTGTAAGAAAGGTCTGGGCATTGGTCGTGTTTTTTTGTGGGCACACACGATGACGATGTTACACCAAACCCATTCGGAAAAAACAAATCTGTTGACAAACGATTAAGGGGAAGTAACTTGTAACAAGATTTTACAACACCTCTGCAACTATCGTTAATTGTAAGTGAATGTTGCTAGTCACTGTAATAAGTGCAGTTTATTCACAAGTGCAGTTTCTGTGAGCCCATTTAATTTGATTCACTTGATTGCTAGCCAGTGGTAGCTGTTGGTGTTGCACATTGTGTGCCCGCATAGACTGCCCTGGCTGTATTGGTTGCTTATGAAGTTTTGCTTCTGGCCTTTTCATTTGATAATGCTTGTGCATGAGTCAGTAATGAGTGTTATGAGAAGATAAATTAGAGAATAAATGCAGACCGTGGTGCAGAAATGTGATTGATGCAGCACCATGCGGAACTTTTTGACGATCATGAATTAGTAACCGTTTCATAATATTCCGCAAGGGGTAGAAATCTGCCGTATAACTGAGTTTATGCTCGTAAATGCAAACATTTGAAACTATTTTTATTTAAAATGTTATGGTCTGGAGGTTTATTGTTTTTTTCCCCCTATGGAACGGTCAGCCTGCGTTGCTTTAAAGTTTGTGCGGAGCACTTTAAATATACGATAATTCATGAATAATGAATGATTCGCCTACCATGGAACGTGACACGAAAATAAATATTATCGGAAGTTTTTTTCTCGAGTAAAGCCCATTGAGCTCGAAGCTCCTTTTCAAGGGCGACTTGGACGGCAGACAACATATGTATGTTGAACTTCTTTCGCACCGTACGTGGCCAACTGTGCTCATCGCACTTTGCCCATATTAATGGACAAAGACAGCTCCCTGTATTAAATATGCTTTATTGTGCCATGTGATTAGGCGAGTGTGCAAGGCATGTGTCGATGGCGGGCACGACTTCTGTCTGTGTGTAGCACCCTGACAGGGGATGACAAGGCGGGTGCAGTGCCGGTGAATGCGCGTGAGGTCGTGGTGATTTCCAGCGATGCCTCCAGCCTCTCCAGTCCGTCCTCTGGCAGCAACCAGGTGTGGGCTCCCTGCTGTCAACAGTGATGTCCCTCATTTAACCGCGAAAGCCTCAGTGATGTCGAAAATCAACCGGTGCAGTCGTATGTCATGGTCTTGAGATCCCGTGATCCATCTCACTTGGTGAGATCATTTCTCCTCAGTGTTCATCCTCTTGGGCTTGTTCGTTCCTCTCTGGCTGTCGTTCTATCATCAGTGTCATCCATCTGCAGTATTCCTGCCCAACCAGACTGAATTTTCTTCATGCTCGTTATGACATTTCTCTGATTTAAGATTGTTCTCTGGTCCGTGTGGTCTTTCTGTTTCTCAGTGTTAATCCCAGCATGCATCTGTCTGCTTCTCTGGGAACTTTTTTAGATTTGGTTGCATTTAAGTTGCCACTACACATTCTCATTTTTTTTAAAAAACAGGTTATATACACTGAGTTGACACTTCTTTAGGCACCTTGCTGGCTTACTTTATGCTATGAATTTCAATTCCAATAAAAATGTCTCCAGCTGTCACTCACCTGGATTTATTCAGTGTGCTTTGGTCCTTTTGCAGACCAACTACTCTGCTGTTCTTCTGGAGTCCATGTTGCTGTTAAACATCATTGATTGCATTGGGTGTTCAATCGCTTAAATTTTCATTACTGTTCGGAACGATAGCAAAGTTTAAAATGTCTGGTTATTATTAATATAAACTTATAATTGAAAGTGCGTGCTCCATGCTGCATGTGGCGATGACTTATGTGGGTGTGGCTGTTTGGCTAGGTCAAGATTCAACCAGTGACGCGCTATGACTGGGAGCATCGCTATTACCCTGGGAACATGATTGCTGTCTCCTCCACCTACCTCGCTTACATCATTCCCAGTGAGTCACAAGACCCTTTTTACTCAGTAAACAATATATATTTTTATAAACACATGCATTGATGCATTCTACGAATTTAATGTAAAAAAGCACAATTCATTACCAATCAGGAGAACAGGCTTGCATCACGGGTCACTTAAGCATAATACTTAACACAATAGTAATAATTATTTATTTTTTACACATTTCATTGGCGAAATGGGGTGCCGTGGTAGCTAAGATGTGAACTCCCCCGCCTGGTTTGCAGGAAGTCATGGGTTAGATCCCGACCATGACGCCTGTATATTTGGAGTTTGTATGTTCTCCTTGTGGGTATTTCCGGAGAGAAAAAAATCCACAGGTCGCTTCCGAAAAAGAGCTTACCTGATGAAATAACAATAATTCAGTTTATGGAAGTTACTTTTTTTTCAGCAGCATTAGTTAAATACGAGTGACTTATGGATCGGCATTGGGTTAAGCAAGGCATACTCTCCTGCTGCGATACTGAATGTTGGAACCAATCCAGAGTTTGCTTACGTTAAACCAATCCTACTGAAAAAAAACACCCCCAGAAGACTGTTTGGCCGATAGCATGTGTACAATATCTTCATGTTGTTGGACAGATATGGGAAGGAGGCGATTTGTCTGCTTAATTTTTTTTTTTACTTATGGTCTCCGCAACGGCGCTAATGAATATTTTGAGTTTCTGCGAAAGTTGTGGTTGTGA
This sequence comes from Petromyzon marinus, assembly GCF_048934315.1. Lineage (NCBI taxonomy): Eukaryota > Metazoa > Chordata > Hyperoartia > Petromyzontiformes > Petromyzontidae > Petromyzon > Petromyzon marinus. The sequence continues at coordinate 12,348,511 of NC_133691.1, forward strand.
AAAAACCACGCGGCTCATTCTGACATCAACTGTAATAATTAAATCTTCATGATTCAATAATTTAACACGCCATCTTTAAATAGATACTCTACCAGTGGCTTGGACTTTTTTCACCAAATTTACACAGTTGTGGAGGAAGGTTGTCCGCTCATCTATTTTGCTCATCGCAAATGGAGGAATGGCAAAGCTACACTAACTCTCTCATGCTCTCTCGTTGGCTGGGCAGACCTCATAATTGACATTTAGCTCCTGAAACACATTTCTGCCGTCACGCGCAAGATTAAGATCGCATCACGATTGCGTTTCCCCTGTACGACTCTGCACCCCGTTTCGTGTTTTGGGGCAGAGCCCCAGGCGATGGTGCGGGTGCTGCACGCGCCCACGGCCGAGCGAACCCTCCTGAAGGGCTTCACGGGCGCCGTCACGGACCTCGCCTTCGCCCACCTCGGCTCCAGCCGCCTCGCGTGTGTGGACGAGGCCGGGAACCTCTTTGTGTGGCAGTTCTCACAGGACTCCTGCGGAAAGATAGCGTATCCTTGCTGGCACCGGCCCAGGAAATCGTTCACCTCTTGGTTTTTAATGTTTTTTCAACAGTAAACACTACCTATTCACTAGGAGCCTTAAATGACAGAGGATCTTTGCCTATATACATTTGGCAGTTCACCGGCATTGGTTTAACCGACCCACGAGTATGCTTTTGACGAACCTGAGTGTGCTGACGAGACATTGAATGTTGAAACCGGTCCTGAGTTTGCTTGTGTTGAACCATTGCTGCTGAAATTATGCATTCCCAGAAGGGTCGTACAGCTGATGGAGGTGTGTTTTCTGCTTAGTTATTTTGCTACTTACTCAGAACATGTCGCTGTTATGGTATTGCATCAGTCAATTACATTGCTCGCTCGGCTCACGTATGTTTTCGCAGCCGCTCGTGATCCAAATGCAGTTGTGTGGGTTTGGGCTTCGCGTTGAGCGTTAGTTCCGTCGAGCTTTTACCAATGCACTCCCAACGGGTATCTTCGGGAGCTTGACAATCATCGCTCACCGCGCAGTCCAACCTGGAAAACCGGGCGCGTGGATATCGCCGCTCGCGCCACACTTCACTCTGCCGACGCTCGTTTTCCTGCGTTGGGGTCGGCTCACCGCATCCCGCTGACGTTGTCCCTTAGCTGGCTGTCAGAACGAAGCAGCTGTTACAGGCGATGCGGCCCGTGGGGACGCCGCTGTCGGAGCTGCGCCGTATCCAGTGGTGTCCCTTCATCTACGGGAACAGCGATCGCGAGTCGGAGAGCGACGGCGAGGAGGACGTGGGAAAGATGCTCGCGCTCTTCCACCCCGACAGGGTGAGATCTTCGCGCTCTGTCCGAAGTGTTGTCTCGTGACGTCTTCGAATGAATGTTTCCGACTTGTCAATGTTCTGCTACCCTGGCGCATGCAAGGCAAGAACAAATTTGCTCATTAGGAGCCATTATAACTTTCTCAATGTTATGGTGAACACGATATGTTTTAAGCCTTTCCTCTAAATTCAAGCAACGTGCTCTTTTATTGCAACTTTTATCATGCTGTTTGTCGCTGAACATGCAATGGTGTTTAAAAATATATTAAAAGTTGGCGAACTTACCAGTTTTAACGAAGGTTTTATAAGAATTTTAAAACAATACTGTACAGTTATTGCCCTGTGACAAAGTTGCTTGTACAAAATGGGCTTCAAACGCCTGTAGTGTGCCCATGCTTTGACGAAGCACTCCATGCATTGACCTTTCTCATATTTACAAGAATTTTAAATTGTACATTAGTATTGGTTGATGGGGAAAAGGGATGGGGTTTGAGTGTTGGGGAGGGGAACAGATGGGAAGGAAGGGTGATAAGAGGGAAAGGGAGGGGTGAGGTTAAAGAAGGGGTAGTGGGAGGATGGTTAATGTTTTAAGGACAAGACAGGAAGTCTTAATGTAGGAACGAAAAATAATTAGCCTCTGTACTAGGAATAGCTTCGTCTCTCTGTGTTTTGTGGAAAACCGAGCTATTATTGCTCCTGCAAGATCAACAGTGATACGAATGGACGTCTGCACCGTTTTATATTGCAGACAGTCGATGTAATGCGAGCAAGAGTTTTGGTTGTTAACCAGTTGTTGACAAATATTTTTTTGTTCACAGGCGGAAGCATGGGATCAGGACGTGATCGTCCCTACTTCTGGTCCTTTCAAACCGGTAGCCGTCACCGACATCAAAAATCGCATCACCACTGTGAGAGGGCACGAGGGGGTGAGTGAAAACATTTTCACCACTGCAGCACCAACCGAAAAGTTACATTCGCTTGTTAGGGGCGATCTGTGACATAAACCTGCCCTGCGCTTTTTTGTCGCGTGACAAGTCGTGATGTGGTTGGTGCTCTTGGTGAGCGTGGAGGTGACGGCAACCACCCCCCCACCCCCCCCCCCCCCCCCATGGTTGTATGCGGCCAGGCTGTGAATACGGGCGCCTTGTCTCCTGACGGAGCTATCTTGGCCACCGCCGGCCAAGATGGGCTGGTCAAGTTCTGGCAGATGTACGCAGAGTCTCAGGACACACCCAGGTGCGCACAAGAACGTACGCCCCCCCCCGCCCACCAAGTGCCCTTTCGCCCAGGGAGTTCCATTTCTCATTCGCCCAGATATCAGTCGCCCGCCCTCAACGCATGGGTTAATTAGGGAGCGCGGCTCACTCTGATGCGTTTAAGGTATGAACCTCGTAGATCCCTCAGGTCCTCTGGCACTGGTCTCTTGGTTGTGCCAAAGGCCAGGACCAAAACTTATGGGGAGGCAGCCTTCAGCTACGATGGTCCTCACCTTTGGAAGAGCTTGCCTGAGGATTTGAGGGCATCAGAATCAGTGAATGTTTTTAAACGAAATCTTAAAACATGCATTTTTAGATTGGCTTTTAATTCGGATGCTTTAATTATGCATTTTATTATTTTAGTTCATTATAACGTGATGTTCTTTTATTTATGTATCTTATTGTTTTTTTACATTACGTCAGTCGCTTCATTTAGTTATTTGCACGCGTTTTACGTGTTCGACGGGCGATTGAGATTGTAGTTTATCCCCACTGTCTTTCCTGTACAGCTGTCTCCACAAGTGGGAGCCACACAATGGCATGCCCGTCTCTTGCCTGCTGTTTTGTGACAACTACAAGAGGAAAGAGGGAGGGTACGTCGTGGCAGCATTTCACTTCAACGTTTTTTGCACATTCCATTCAGCGAGATCAAATAAAATGCAGCAGTGCCCCCAGTGCACTGTAGAGGTACTGCTACTTGATAAGACTAGACATGGTTGATATAATGTGTTTAGAAGGATTCAGGAAGAGAGCCTGAGTTATTTCCATACACTCTTCTCTCATGATGATGATGATGCTTGTCATTTTTAGTGAACAGTACTGGCGGTTTGTCTTGACGGGCACCAATCAGAACCAGGAGCTGAAGGTCTGGTGTACCGTGACGTGGACGTGCCTGCAGACGCTACGGTCAGTAACCTTTCTGACCCGAGCGTCCTTTCCCTGTCGTACGGAAACTGACGGTGCTAAGAGTTTGCGCTGTTTTTACAAAGTGCACAGCATTCCTTCTGTTCAATCGGATAATTTTCAATCCTCTAGAACAGTGTTTCTCAAACTTTTGTAGCCCGCGGACCACTCAGCCAATGCAAACTTTTCCGTGGACCACACAGCCCCCCTGCCCCTGGTGACAAAACACATTTACTTTTCTATAAATACCAGTAATACAAAATGATTTATATTATTGTAACATAAAAGAAACATGTAAACGCCGCTATCAGATTTTTTTTAATATGGGGGACATTTTGATATTAGGATCAGGGTAGTTTGCCTAACTTCATTTTTTTATTAAATATCATAAGTAAAACATGTATTCATATCCGAAACAAGAGGTGAATTCTGTGGGAGAGTAAACCCACAGCATTTACAATTCTCCATTTACAATTCTCCAACACCCCGTTGTGCTGAACTAGTAATGAATGTTTTACGTGGCAAACCTTACTAATTAGTAATGACGGATTTAACGACACATTTATATTTAAGCGATTGAACCGCAAAAAAACCTCTATTATGGATGATATTGGTCGTAAAAGCCTAATACGTGTTAAACAAATACTATTTTTTGCCAAATTGTTTTGCCAAATGGAACCGGAAATTTAATGGTGATGCCTTGGATCTCTGTGTTGCAGATTCTCACCAGACTCGGCAATAAAACTGAGCCTTGATATCACCGCCCAGTACTTGGTTCTTTCAGACGTGCAGCGCAAGGTAAGTCCAACACGTGCACAAGCTTTTATAACAATGTGGTAAATTTGACACAATTATGTGGGGTTTTTTTCCATGTTAACAATATTACCGTGGTGTGCAGTGTTAACCCTTTTCCATTCCGAGACATCTGCAGGTTGCAGGGTGTGTCCCGTTCACCGCTGAATCTCGGAACGCACAAACAGTTTCGCGTTAGTTTTATTTAGAGAGGCGTAGCGCTGCTGTTTTTAAAGACATTGTACTCACCGCAGAGAACTGTAGCGACACGACCGCACTCTACGATAGCTGGTGCCAAACTGTGCCACACACCCTCCTGCGTGGCCTAGTGGGAGCCTCGGTACTACATCTTCTGACCTGAAGATTCTCATTCCGTTCCAATAACATATACATACGTAATCGTTATCACGTACGTCCTTGGAATGGAAAAGGGTTAATGTGTTGTTTAGCACGTAAGTTTTCACTGCCACTAGTAATCTATGTGTGGTTACAATGAAACAGTGTTATTTGCTGCTGTTGTTGTTATGCAGGTGCTGTATGTACTCGAGCTAATCCAGAACAAGGATGGACATGCATACTTCAGTTCGCTGGCTGAGTACCTGCTCACGCACCCCATGCTGAGCTTCGGCATCCGGGAAGTGACGCCGCATCGTGCCGGCCGGCAGAGCGAGCACCAGGAAGATGGGGAGGTGGACGCCGCTGGTGTGTGGGTGTGCACTGGTGTGTGTGTGTGTGTGTGGAGTGGTAGTGTAGCGGTGAGCGCGCCTTTGTACGAATCTTGCGACCAGAATTCGATTCCCGCTCACGGCCAACACCAGTGATGATTATCTGAACCGTTCCTGCATCGCCTCCTATAGGTCGGCTTAACCTCAAATTAGTACCTGGTGCGGTGTGTAAATATCGCCACTGGGGAGACAAAGGCGGTTGGGCATGATGCTGGCCACCCGCTCCTTTGTATGCCATGCTGGCGTTTATAGGTGCTCGCTAACAGCACTTGTCCCAACGGTCACTTAAAGTTGTTTGGGGGGGGATCTTATATCGTGGGTTCTTATATCGTGCCTTTATTGTAAGGCACTTCACAACAATTCTAAAATTGTACATAAGATGATAGTGGAAATAGGTTTTACCCTTTTAACTGGCACAAAAACTGACACCTTTATTCAAGGCATCATGTTTGCAATAACCACATCACAAGCAGTCAAAATGCAAACAAAAAAGACAACTCTGATAATAATATGTACTGTCCTTGAATTTGATTGGTCCACACCCAATACGGCTTTTCTTAGAGCCTAGTCTCCATTGGTGTTGAACCAGAAGATGCCAAAAGGCGTACAACTCAAAAACAGCACACTATCAGAGTATTGAGGGCTCGGGGTGAGCATTTATATTATGAGACCTCCTTTGCCAGTAACAAGATATAGAAATAGGTTTTACCCTTTTAACTGGCACAAAAACTGACACCTTTATTCAAGGCATCATGTTTGCAATAACCACAACACAAGCAGTCAAAATGCAAACAAAAAAGACAACTCTGATAATAATATGCACTGTCCTTGAATTTGATTGGTCTACACCCGAGACGGCTTTTCTTAGAGCCTAGTCTCCATTGGTGTTGAACCAGAAGACGCCAAAAGGCGTACAACTCAAAAAAACAGCACACTATCAGAGAATTGAGGGCTCGGGGTGAGCATTTATATTATGAGACCTCCTTTGCCAGTAACAAGATATAGAAATAGGTTTTACCCTTTTAACTGGCACAAAAACTGACACCTTTATTCAAGGCATCATGTTTGCAATAACCACAACACAAGCAGTCAAAATGCAAACAAAAAGACAACTCTGATAATAATATGCACTGTCCTTGAATTTGATTGGTCCACACCCGAGACGGCTTTTCTTAGAGCCTAGTCTCCATTGGTGTTGAACCAGAAGACGCCAAAAGGCGTACAACTCAAAAACAGCACACTATCAGAGTATTGAGGGCTCGGGGTGAGCATTTATATTATGAGACCTCCTTTGCCAGTAACAAGATATAGAAATAGGTTTTACCCTTTTAACTGGCACAAAAACTGACACCTTTATTCAAGGCATCATGTTTGCAATAACCACAACACAAGCAGTCAAAATGCAAACAAAAAAGACAACTCTGATAATATGCACTGTCCTTGAATTTGATTGGTCCACACCCGAGACGGCTTTTCTTAGAGCCTAGTCTCCATTGGTGTTGAACCAGAAGACGCCAAAAGGCGTACAACTCAAAAACAGCACACTATCAGAGTATTGAGGGCTCGGGGTGAGCATTTATATTATGAGACCTCCTTTGCCAGTAACAAGATATAGAAATAGGTTTTACCCTTTTAACTGGCACAAAAACTGACACCTTTATTCAAGGCATCATGTTTGCAATAACCACAACACAAGTAGTCAAAATGCAAACAAAAAAGACAACTCTGATAATAATATGCACTGTCCTTGAATTTGATTGGTCCACACCCGAGACGGCTTTTCTTAGAGCCTAGTCTCCATTGGTGTTGAACCAGAAGACGCCAAAAGGCGTACAACTCAAAAACAGCACACTATCAGAGTATTGAGGGCTCGGGGTGAGCATTTATATTATGAGACCTCCTTTGCCAGTAACAAGATATAGAAATAGGTTTTACCCTTTTAACTGGCACAAAAACTGACACCTTTATTCAAGGAATCATGTTTGCAATAACCACAACACAAGCAGTCAAAATGCAAACAAAAAAGACAACTCTGCTAATAATATGCACTGTCCTTGAATTTGATTGGTCCACACCCGAGACGGCTTTTCTTAGAGCCTAGTCTCCATTGGTGTTGAACCAGAAGACGCCAAAAGGCGTACAACTCAAAAACAGCACACTATCAGAGTATTGCAAACATGATGCCTTGAATAAAGGTGTCAGTTTTTGTGCCAGTTAAAAGGGTAAACCTATTTCTATATCTTGTTACTGGCAAAGGAGGTCTCATAATATAAATGCTCACCCCGAGCCCTCAATACTCTGATAGTGTGCTGTTTTTGAGTTGTACGCCTTTTGGCGTCTTCTGGTTCAACACCAATGGAGACTAGGCTCTAAGAAAAGCCGTCTCGGGTGTGGACCAATCAAATTCAAGGACAGTGCATATTATTATCAGAGTTGTCTTTTTTGTTTGCATTTTGACTGCTTGTGTTGTGGTTATTGCAAACATGATGCCTTGAATAAAGGTGTCAGTTTTTGTGCCAGTTAAAAGGGTAAAACCTATTTCTATATCTTGTTACTGGCAAAGGAGGTCTCATAGTAAAGATGATAGTGGTTAAATTAAAGAGTGGGTCATGAAAAGTGGTGGTGTGGGGGTAGGTCGTACCGACAGCCAGATTCTGGTGGCTACGCTACATGCCTGAAATGCAACACCTTGGAGGCATTGAGGGTTGGTGGTTCACGCACAATCATTAAACTCCCCCTCTCTCCATGGGCGTTGAGTTCACCGTCTCCTGGCTTGCGCAGGGTATGATGGCAAGTGGGTTCATTTCCATCTGTACGTGGATTGAGTGTTGCCACCCCCCATCACCTGTGGGTTTTCTCCAGATACTCCCGCTTCCTTCCTCGTGTATAAACACTCATCAGTGGAGCTGGGCAACATCCCAATATGGGACCACAGAGCTTGACAATTTTTATTCGCGCCGATTACGGCTTCTCCCACTTGTCCGTGGTTTATCGTGCATCTGAAGTACTCTTTGAATCGTTCCTTCTCGCAGAGAGCAAAGCTGTGCCCATTACAAACTCTAAATGACGATGCCTTGGAGCTTTCGCAACCCGGAAAGGACTGTGGCGATGAGAATTTTCGATCCCGCTGAATTTTTGGAGAGGCACCTGACTACAAAACACTGCTTCTTACCTGTTTGTAACGTAATTATCTTTCACATTTTTGTAGAGCGTCATGGGATGGTGCTGCACATATTTGTCTGGTTAGGCATGACACAGTAAGGTGCGGTTTGTCATAAGCAGGTGTATAAGCATCATTCTACTCTGCTACTGAAAATTACAAATAGTGGCACGAGTGGGTTTCAGCGGTCAAAATTATTTACTTGTCCAGCAGAGCCACCCTGAGTCGTATGACTTTCTCAGGAGGGTCCTGCTACATGGGTTTTTTTGTTCTAAGATGTTTGCAGTCAATTAATCAGTCTTTAAAAATGTGGGAGGAAACTGGAGCACCCGGAGAAAACCCACTTGTGCAAAGGGGCAACACGCTATCTCTGTACAGATGGAAACAGATGGCAATTAGTACACTTGTTGTACGGCCCTCTCCTGGTGAGCCTGACCTGTGCGGTGATCCACGGACGCTGGTTGACCTGTAAGATGAATAACTTGTGACAAAGCTGTGCGTTATATCCTCTGCCAGACGGTGTGGAAGATGAGGCAGAGGTCACTGGCGGCGTGCTCATTAAGATCAACTGTGTGCACACAAGGTAACAGTCACAAAGTGTGAACTTATCGTTCTCAAGAAAAAACATTTACAGTGTTGATGAATAACCTAATGTGGTGTTTTATTTATATTCTTTGGGTCTTTCAGTAAAGTCACACAGATAAGTTGAACCTATCTACGTGACTTTACCAAAAGACCCGAAGAATATTAATTCCTGCACGAAAGCTTTAAGTTGATTCTAAATGTTGGAGGGAAAAACCGGAGAAGCCGGAGAAAATATACGCCATGTTTTATTGTTAAGATTTAAATCTGAAGGTTAATGTCAGCCACAGTTGGCATGTGTGTGGACTGCGTGGCTTTTTCACGACCACATCTTTAGCAGATCGGTTGAGTTGGTAGGATGGATTACCTTTTGTGTAGATTATGTTCAACTCATTGACCAACCATAATTGGGGGTATGCTTAGTTGAACTCCAAGATGATTTGCTGTTCTACACACGCTCTTTTGTTTAATTGAAATGTATGTGGTGTGTGTGACTGTTAGAGCGAGGAGTGATAGTGTCGCGCGCCACCCTACGAACACGGCGATCTGGGTTCGATTCCCTCTCGTGGTCAAACAGTGATGATTATCTAAGCCAGTCCTGGGCCTTCCCTAGGTCGACTCGGCCTCACGTTAGTACCTGGTGCGATGTGTAAACATCGCTATTTTGGAGACAAAGGTGGTCAGGCGTGGTGCTGTCCACCCACCCACTCGTGTGCCATGCTGGCCTTCATAGGTGCTTGCGAACAGCACTTGCCCCAACAATCTGTTAAAGGCTACACGGGGGATGTTTGTCTTTGTGTCAGAGCCCTGGAGAATGTGCAGATTCTCTTCTGCCCTCCCTCCACGTCTGGAGCCGCTCCTCCGGCGCTCTCAGTCTCCAGCTCTGCTTCGCATGAAGACATGGGTAGGGCTTGCACCGTCAGTCATTTGGGCACTCACTGTCAAGAGGTCATTGTGGCCAAAGAAAGCCGTTGATGCCACCACACTTCACCAACGCTCAAATACCCTCTGCTAGATCCTACAGCTGCTGCACAGAAAACCTGCAGCGACCTCCAACATCTGCCCTGATATCTCACCATCTGCTCTTCATAGACTCACACAGAGACACATAGACTCGCATACACTCACACATAGAGCCATAGAATTGCACACAGATCCATAGACTCACAGAGAGCCATAGAATCACAGAGAGCTATAGACTCACACGGAGACCCACCATCTGCCCTTTGGCCTTCTCTTCCCCGAGGTCGCTGGACTCGTAGAGACCGCTCCAATTCCTGTCTCAGAAATCGGTCCTTCCATCCCGATAGGTCATATCTACAAAACTCCCCTGCCACGTTCTCTTCCAGACTCCTGCATTGCTTACTCTGTCTTGCCATGGAACCCCAGAAAACTGTCCCTCTAGACACCTCTACTCAGAAACATCTTTCCATTACACAGCAAACAAGAGTGAGGGCCGAGCTTGACTTTTAACGAGCCATTTGTGGTTATCGTTGGCAATGCGTCTTCTGAGCTGCCCGTAACAATGTGAGGAACGCAAGGGCGACCGGCTGAGATTTTGTCCGCGAGTGCTTGGGATTTTTTGCAGTTCTGCGGGACCGGCTCTCGGACATCAGCTCTGACCTTCCCATCGAAGAGAACAGCTCCCAGTCATCCGACTTCCAGCGCACATTTGATGACAACCGCAGGTAAAGTAAGCGAATATAACGACGACGACGACGACGACAACAACAGCGCCACTGAATTGCAGCTTGAAAATAGCGTTTTCTGTTCGCTGCTTTTGTTGTATGATCTGGTACAGTTTTTGAGAAAAAACGATTTTGCTCGTCTGACGTAACGTTATTGTGCTTGTGGCTTCGTTACGTTCACCCGTTAACGTCGGCTGTTCAGAATCAGAATTGTAATTTATCCTGGAGGAATCCGATGAGCTATGAAGCTCTTTTTCGCAGATGTCCTGTAGGGGCGGGTCAGCAAGTTACAGTAACAAACACTACAAAAAACGATAGGAGTGCAAAATAGAGCAAAGGTAAGAAAATCACTAAATGTAATTGAATAGAAATAAATAAAGTCTATACAGTAAAACTTCCTTATTTCGCTATTTGATCAAGCGTAATTGGGGATAATTTGAAACGGCTGCACTTTCGGCATATATTACAGTATTAGCAATTCGCCATGAGCCGTATTGTCGTACCGAATGGTCCAATTTCGGTGCGTTACGACCAAAACAATGACTCAGTCTAGTGGCGGCGCGCGTGGTGAGCGTTAGTGCAGACCTTTTGTTGCTTTTGGACTTTACCTTGTTTATGCAATCTGTGCAAGCCATCCCTCTCAGAAATGTCGTCCACACCTACATCAAGAATTAATAGAAACAGAATGAAGTATAAATCCCTTAGTCTTGGAGACGAATCGAGAGTTTTCACCTGCAGCAGTGCTGGTTACTGATGATAAGTGTTACTTTTTTGTGAAAATAATTTTTGGGAAACAAATTAGGATTTTTTTTTTATTGGGGCAGGAGGCAGTGGGGGGGGGGGTACCATTGTACATAAACCCTTGTCGAATTAACAAGGGTTTACTAGACTTATGCCCTCCCGCACTTCAGATTAGCATGGTTGGCTGCATACAGTGCGAAAGAAGTTAAACATACATTCCTTTCGATTTTTGTAATTGTAACACATCCATCCTTTTGCGGTCCATTATCAGTCATTTTCTTTCAGTCCCATTGAGCCAAGAAGCTCTCTTTCAATGACGACCCGGCCACAACGGATGAGCACGTTACATGGGAAGGGAGGGCTTAAGAGAGGACGGACTGCATAGTGCACGGCTGATAACAACGGTAGCCAGCACGTTACATGGGAAGGGAGGGTTTACAAGATAGCATAAAACAAAAGCAGGGACATTTTATAAACATGACTAAAAAAATTATAAAATAATAATGATCAACCAGAACTATGTACAATGGATATCTAGCGAGCGATTCAAATGTAACATTATGCATGACACAAGTGAGCGCAACTGTCATGGCGTTTATAACGGCACGAAGTAGCATTTGCGTCTCCTATTTTGAATTAAGTTGTTAAAAAAGTGGCGTTTTAAAGCTGCAGTTACAAATGTCTTCGCTGATGGCATTTGCAAGTGTGATAGTAGTAGTCCTCAAGCAATGCCCTCAGCAAATGTACTGTTATTGTCATTTCCATGTGTTCGTTTTCTTGCATCGCTAGCCATATTGTGCATCTTTATTCACCTTATTGTACCGTGCATTTGCGTTCAAGATAACTCGCTTGTGTTAATGCTCCACTTCACTCATTTGTCCATCGAAACCTTATAATACAGGAGGTGTTAACCTGTGCAGACACGACGTAGGGACACCTATTGCAACGGATCCAGTATTGCAGCCATATTTGTGATTTGTAACTTTGATAGTTCTTGTGTTGCCTTGGTGTAGTCTGGGACTTCATCTTCTTTGGTTCTTTCGGTAAAGTCACGTAGAATGAGAATAAAATAATAAATTGATAAAATAAAATAACACAATAAAATTCTCACGACGTTTCGGCCACAACACAAGCGGCCGCGTGACTTTACCGAAAGAACCAAAGAAGATGAATCCTTGCAGTCACGAAAGCTTTAAATCGAAATTTAGTCTGGGACTGTTTTTCTTGTTGTTTTGCTCCGTTGCCCACAGCTTGCATTTGGTGTTGACAAATCAGCAAAAATTGATGTACTTATGCAATTTGTATTTATATACATGTATTGTTTGTCATTGTAACTTTTGCTAAGCCGCCCTTAACTGGACAGCCGTGAAAAAGAGCTTCACAGCTCAGCGGATTCCTCCAGGATCTATAAACAATCTTTATTCCGACGATGGCTTTTTGGGTACAGGGACGACATCCTGGGAAGGGTGGACCTGGGTGGGGGCGCCGCCCTGCTGAGTCCTGGACTCGGAGGCGGCGCGGGAGAGCTCGCCCGCCCCGAGGACTTCATGTCTCCGCTCACGCCGGCGGGGGCCCTGCCCGACGACGCCAAGTTGCAGCTCAAGACCCCCGACGACTTCATGAGCAGCTTGGTCCCCAAGCAGGTGCTGCCCTGGTTCACAATAGCCACCAAACTAGCCACCAACGAGCCCCCGTCGACTCTCTCTGGCTCTGTTGCTTATAGATTAGTTGGCTGTCGTGTGCCTCTGTGGCTACGTTGGCTGACGTCTACTCACTTAACATTGATATACCCGCTTATTTTAATTTTGAATTCCCTTGTGTATCTGGTGCTCCGTGTGAAAGCCACATCTAAAAGCGTTCGTGAAATAAATAGATTAGTTTGGCAAAAAGCACAAAGCCAACTCGAGGCCCAAAACCACATGGAAATGAGTTAGAGTTTTAGCCCTGTGATGATGTAATATTACAAAATTAAAATATTTAAAAAAAAAATACTTGTGGCATAACAAACGTGAGATCAACCAAAAAAATAAAGACTCTATTGGGTTTACCAAGCATGTATTAGAAAGATGATGGGTAGATCTGAATGTTTTCTGTTTTACAATTCCATCAAACGCACTCCTTGTGTTACAGCTGGGGCTTGGCTCTCCAACGGGCAGTGGCAGTTCTCTGACTGCAGTGACGATGATTGGAAGCAATGTGTGAGTAGTGCCTGTCTGCAGCTCTCTCTTGTGGCACACATTTTGTCTAACAGACTTCATGGCACTGGCTGTAGGAGGCGGCTTGATATTTGTAATTTCTTGTGACACGCTGTATCGAAAGTGCTCGCAGTCTAAACTAACGACAACTTTGGGGGATTTTGATTTAAAGCTTTCGTGACTGCAGTAATTCATATTCTTAGTTTTTTCGGTAAAGTCACGTTGAAGGGAAACAACAAAATAATAAAATATATAAAAAACAATAAATATGAACTTTGGGGGAGTTTAACATGTAGGCTTTCGCGACCAATATTCACAATAAAGGTTTTTTGAGGTTAGGACGCGGTGCATCGCTCGGCTGACGTCATCATCCTTGTCTTGCAGCCTTTCTCAGAGCCCCCTCATGTCACCGGTGAGCAGCATGACGCTCACCCCTGGCAGCAGCCTGCACAGCTCTCTCAGCATGCCTCCGGGGGGCCCACACAGCGGGGTGAGTGACGCCGTCGTGGCTTTCTTGTTTTCCCACGCGCCGTCGGCCTCGTCCGCGCGTTGACAGCGTGTGATGATCGCGCTGGCGCGCCGTGTGCCTCTTCCCCCCCCTCGCAGGCCTCTCCCCTCGCCATGGCCGACTTGACCAACGCGTCTCCTCCGCGAGAGCTCCGCTCGCCCGACGTCATCTCCTCGGCCTCGTCCAATTCCACCCTGCCCCAGGTCATCCCCGAGGTGGCGTCCGAAGCTGTGCAGAGGGGCCTGCGGGACTCTGCCGAGCAGGGCGCCCGCCTGGGCTCCCCGCCTGAGCAGAGCGGCCTTCTTGGGCAGGCGGGCAGCCGTTCTCGGTCCCCCGACGCCCCTAGTAGGGGGTCGTTTGGCTCGATGGATGCACCCCCTTTGGATGCCGGACCTCGCCTGGTCTCCCCACTCGGTCAAAGCAGCTTGGGGACCGTCGCTGGCCAGCGTCAGATGCCCGACAACGTGCTCAGGGGCAACTACAGCCTCGGTCGGCATTCTCCATCTGAGGCAGGGGCGCACCTCGCTCCCTTGGCCAGGCAGGCCGCCCCGGGCCAGGTGGTCGGGCCGCAACGGGCAGCCGAGAAGGAGGATCCTCCGCGGCAGCTGTACGGGCAGCAGCAGCAGCAGCAGCAGGAACAGCAGCAGGACGCCGCTTCCACCAGCCCCGCGTGGCCGGCGGCTCCTGACCTCACGCGCGAGACCCGGAGTGGAGTCAAAGTCAGGTAATTCGGCACCGCATCGTCGGAAGGCTCCAGAGTTGAAACGGCCATTCGGCAGGATCTCCCCATATCCACCCACGTACTTTTCCCTCCTACCTCCCAAACGATACGTACGAACACTCAACAAATATCGCATCCGCCCCCACCACCGCCGGTCAAAGTCAAAAGTTGTCATAATGAGCGCAGCGAGCCTTGCGCGTTGCGCGGTGCAACTGTGGGGAAAATAAGACGCGAACCATTCCTCATCGGTGTGACGCCGCCCCGCTGGCCCGGCTGCGGTGGCTCTCGGGCCGCGCTAGAGCTGGCGGATCGTTCGCGGAGGAAACACGGTCGGCTCCACGGTCGGCTCCACGGTCGGCTCCACGGTCGGCTCCACGGTCGGCTCCACGGCCGTTTGTGCTTTTTGTCGCTTCAGCTCGGACGAGGACTTGGCAATGCGCCGGCAGCGAGCGTCGCCATCGCGCGAGCGCCAGCACCTCACGGCGGAGCAGCAGGAGAGTCAGGACGCGAGCTCGGAGCACAGGTGCCTCCGCGCAGACGCCCCGCCAGCTGCCGCGTGTCGCGCTGCCATTTTAATAACGCTTTATTATTCACCGTGAGGGCCAGTCGGTTATTATAATTTATAATAGTTGACTTATTTATCCAGGAGAGCCACGCTGAGTCGTAGGACTCTTTTTTCAGGAGGTTTCTGCTACCTGGGGTTTTTATTTTCAGAAGTTTTCAACCAATTAGTGATGAGTCTTTACCGAGGAAAACATATGCACGTGAGGGTGCAACGCTGTATCCCCATACTGATGGAAACAGATAGTAGGTCCGTACACATTTTGCCTGTATATTTGACGCCTATATATTTGGCGCGTGCATGTTTCTCCGTGGTCGCGTGGATTTTCCTCCAGGTCCTTTGGATTTTCCCTCCACATTTAGAATCAACGTGCGTTCAGGATATTTGGCCACTGTAAATTTCCACATGGTGAGCCACTTCGTTGAGCTATCATAGCCAGGTTGCTTCTGAAAAAGACCTATATAGCTCAGTGGGCCTTGCCTGGTAAAATAAACAAATGTTGCTTTTTCTCTTGGTAAGCACTGTGCTACACGCTTACCGGTCACTTTTCACTCTAGCCTGACCAAAGTGCTGCACAGCTTGCAGTACTTGCTGCTGCAGGTCTAACATGTGTTCAGTATGTGGTGTTTTCTTACTTGTAACATATATTTGTTTAATGTATGGCAGCACCTGTGAGAATCCCCGATATTGGTGCTGTGATGCCTGGACACGGTAGTAAACTCGTGCTGCGCCAAACGCACTGTGGTACTGAGAGCTCTCCTCATCCCGCCGTGCGGTGAGGACGGTAGAAGGTCATCATCGCTAAACATGATGCGCTGCCTGCACCAAGACCTGATGTAGGCAGTGATGAGAAGGAAACTGGCACTGTTTAGACACACATGTAGGATGGATAACATCAGGAAAAATGGAAGGGACCGGAAAGTCGAGGAAGACCGAACAGAATGGCTTGAGGACAAGAGATTTGTGCCAGAAAGATGTACACTACTTGAGCATAATGGCAAAATCCAGAGGAAAGTGGAAACAAATGACAAAATGTGCAGTGGACACCTGAGGGCTATCTGCCCATGGATCGTGATGATGATGATGAAACAAAGTCTTTCCTCTCCCCGTCATCAGTGATCAGGATGAGGAGGTTGCCTTCCTGTCATCGCCCGCGGGCGTTGTGGCCGGCGCGGGGGCGGCCGGCATTGCGGGGCCGCACCGGGGGCCTCCGTCTCAGCCGGGCTTCCGCGACCAGAAAGGCCGCGTGTCCCCTCGCCTGTCTCCAAAGTCGCGACGCAGGGCCACCCGTGAAGAGAGGTGTGCCACCCCAGCTCCTTGAGCAGCGCGATCAAGCAAAGCCATGCACGAGAAACACATTCACTTGAATAGGGCGATGGTCTCCATCTAAAAGTGTATGTTTTGTGTTTTTTTTTTGTACTTTGCAGTGAAAGAGCATCTCATCCATCAGCTTCTGACCAGGTGGGTGCATACATTTCATCGTTTGTTAAGTCGCTGATCGCCTCTTGGCACTGACGCATTGAAAGGTGCGCGCATGCAGTACTCGGGATTAGTCGGTGAGAATCAGCATCTTGACTTATCCTGGAGGAATCCGATGAGCTATGAAGCTCTTTTTCACAGATGTCCATAGGGGGCAGGTAAGAAAGTTGCAATAACAAACAATCCAAAAAAGCGACATGAGCGCAAATTCAGGGCAGAGCGGCCTCCTCTAGGTGCCGGTAGCACCGTTGACACTCGGAGGCCGCATTACAAATGCTTTTTTTCTGGAACGCCCGTGGGTGTAATTCGTCCCCGCCGTGTCTGGTGAGTCCAGGCGAGGGAGGATGGGCAGGCGGCCATGCTGGCGTGCTTCACGACGCTGCAGACCAAGCTGGCGGCCATCTGGAGCCGGCAGGAGGAGATGATTCACGGGATGGAGGCGCGAGAGGAGGCGCTGAACAACGCCCTCTTGAGCCACATGGAGGCCTCGCTGGCCAAGTCTCGAGAGCAGGACCGTATCCTGCGTCGGGGTGCTGCCACGTCACGTCCGCTTCAAGTGCACACCGTTCGTTTAGTCCTCACACAATGAACGTGTAGCCATGCCTCGAGCGTCGATTCATTCTAGCCTGCGTTTGCTTCATCAGGGTGACGGGACCAATGGTCGTGATTCTAATCCTCATGTACGGGAGTTGGGTCGATTGCTAGTTTTTTATGAGCTGGGAGTTGACCCATTTGTTGAAGTGACCCAAGTTTATACACGAGTTTGGGAAGAGAGGCCAGCAGTTGATGAGAATAAGCAGAAAGATATTTTTTTTTTCCTGCAGTGTGATGGGTGGGTGAGTGGGTGGGTGGATCGATGGGTAGTTGAGTCCGTGTTGTTTTGACCTGCGGTATCATGGGTGAGTGGGTGGGTGGACGAGTGGGTGAGTGAGTGGTTTGGAGAATGTGAATGTCGCGGTTAGAGCATTACGCTTTGAACCCGATTCGATTCCCGCTCACGACCAATAACAGGGGCAAATATCTGAACCCATCCCGGGCCTCTCTTCGGTCGACTCGGCCTCAAATAAGTACCTGGTCTGTTGTGTAAATGTCGCTACTGGGGAAACAAAGCCAACCGGGCGTGGTGCTGGCCACCCACTTCCTCCTGTGCCGAGCCAGTCTTCATAGCTGCTCATTAACAGCACTTGCCTCAACAGTCTGTTAAGGCTATATGGGGGATCTTTCAGTGAGTGAGTAATTGAGTGTGCATTGTTTTGATCTGTACTGTGGTAGTTGAATTATTTTTTATTTTACCAGGTAAGGCCCACTGAGCTATTATAGCTCTGTTTCAGAAACGACCTGGCCACAAGTAATAGCTCATCAAAGTGGCTTATGTGGATATTTATAGCAGCCAAATACCCAATGCACATTTCTAAATGTGGAGGGAAAACCCGGAGGATCTGGAGAAAAATCCACACCACCACCGGGAGATAGAACACGCAAACTCCAAATGTACAGCAGGGGTCAGCATCGAATCTACAACCTCCTGCTTACCAGGCGAGGGAGTGAATTGTCGTGCGAAGGCCGGACAGCCCTGCTGGAGAAGTTGCTCCCTTGACGTGTGACCCAGAGACCTGGTTCACCGCAAAGCTGCAGCAGCACGAGGACCGCGAGCGAGCGCTGCAGCAGCAGCTGCAGCACAACCTGACGCAGGCCATGTCCGGCGTGGTGGCAGCCCGCCTCGATAAGGGCATGCGCGACGAAGTCAAGAAGATCTTCCCCCAGGGTGAGCATCGTTCGTCCGCTCGCACGACCTCACGCGCTACTCTTTCCCGCGCTGCCTCGGCACGGCCACGTCTCTGGGCGATGACTGTTCCTGGGCTCTGGGAGCCTGTTGAAGCCAACCAGGGTCTGGTATCGCTTCACGTGTTATTCACGCCCTCGCTGTTGAATGCTCGCTTGGACTTTTTTTAAGGTGTGGGGTGGAGCGATGTGTGATTGGCGGGTAAAAATCCCCCTTTATCTCAGCGATCGCAAAAGCGGTGGAGCCGTTGGCAGCACAGCTGACCAGCACGATGGCAGCCAAGCTGACGGCAGCAGAGGTCTCCACGAGAGACGGCATCGCCAAGATGGTCAAGGCCAAGGTGTGTACCTCCTCTATCCTGATGGGCGCCCTGGTACAATAAAAGCAGACTGTGATGGAATCACCGATCTTGCTGATGTTAGCTAATCGAATAAAGGGGGAATATCACACAACTGAATTTCGATTTAAAGCTTTCGTGACTGCAAGGATTCATCTTTGGTTCTTTTGGTAAAGTCACGTAGAATGAGAATAAAATAATAAATTGATAAAATAAAATAACACAATAATATTCTCACGACGTTTCGGCCACAACACAATGAAGGCCGCTTGTGTTGTGGCCGAAACGTTGTGAGAATATTGTGTTATTTTATTTTATCAATTTATTATTTTATTCTCATTCTACGTGACTTTACCGAAAGAACCAAAGAAGATCACAACTACTTTATCAAAGTATTGCTTGTCAATGAAACGATTGCCAATTATTTATATTGCCAATTATTCTATTGCCCATGAATTGCAGTGAATCGACCGTTTCAAGATCGGTGCCAGATTGACTGAGCTGAATCAATACAAATTAACCTCGATTCACGATCCACAGTACCATATATTGGCAAAGACATGCCCCTTCGGCCAACATCACACCTACTTCCATATATGGGCAAATCTCTCATCAGTGATTTTGTCAGGTGTCTGATATTGTATTATAGCATCAGCAGGTGCACTCACGCTTAAGGGATACAGGAGGGGGGGGGGGCTGTAAAAGCACCACAGTGACTTAAACATGAATCTTTTTGCAGTGAATTTATTGATTTTATTCGTTTACGTGGGAGGGAAATATTCGTCCCTGAGTGGTTTTACTAGAACGGCCCCGTGGCGTTACCGCAGTGAAAAAACAGGAAGTTACAGCAGCGAATAAATCATAACGTATATTTAACTTATTTCGCACCGTACATAGCCAACCGTGCTCATCGGAGCTGCGGACACACAGTTCCAGACACTTTCGAGGAGAACAACATTTGGCCCCTGCACCACTCAAGTAACACTGGCAGCTAACACAGAGATATAGCACAAACTCGCACGTCGGCATATGAATCGTTTGGCGGTAGCCCGGGTCACCGCAAAATATTGGTGGGCCGGGCATAGTTTAAGGTTTTTTTCTGGCAGCGTCGCTGGTACTACCCTGTCTGTCGGAGGGCGACGCTGGGAGCGATGATGATGACGATGTCGATCCCGCCAGCACGACCGTGACCGCCGGCCGTACCAAGACAGCGCCTGGTGCGCCATTGCCTCCAAGTGGTCTCGCTCCCAAAGACAAGGGGGGTGGCCGCCCCCGTAAGAAGCAGAACGTGCTGGGGAATGACCAGACCAGCATCCCGATGTACTTTCAAAACAAGCAATAAACAGCCATTGCCACGCACAAATCCCCAGCAAGCCCCCCTTTTTTATGGGTGTTTTGCGTGTGTTATTTCCATATTTGGCGTGCGTATCGGGCTCAGTGACATCTCCCGTCTTCATAAGCCTTCTGGTTTCGGAGTTATGGAGGTCTTGGCACCCCCAGGTCACGATGGTGACCCGGGTCACCGCCAATCGATTCATATGAGAGATCTTCGATGAAGGAAGGAGTTTAAAATGGTCAGGGAATGAGCTGAAAGCACGAAGCTCGTGAACTTGACTGTGAACACCGCCCTTGTTTTTCCACGCGCGTGACTCTGCCAGGCAATTTCGGATGCGATCGGCAAGGCAGCAGCGGAGTGCCTCCAGGGCCCTATGCAGGTCGCCTTCAGGGAGGCCTTCCAGGGCTCGGCCGCCCCGGTGTTCGACCGCGCCTGCCAGGCCTTAATGCAGCAGATCAACGAAGTGTTCCACCGCGGCACCCATGAATGTCAGTGGCCCTCGTTACACACGCAGACGCACGCACACACGCAGATGCACACACACGCACCCGGACACAAAGACAAGACAAAGGTTCCCCGTATAGGCTTAACGAACTTTTGGGGCAAGTGCTGTTTGCGAGCATCTATGAAGGCCGGCACGGTACACAAAGGGGGTGGGTGGCCAGCACCGTGCCCGGCCGCCTTTGTCTTCCCAGTAGCGATATTTACAGAAGGCTCCAGGTACTCATTTGAGGCGGAGTTGACTAAGGGGAGGCCCGGGACAGGTTCAGATAATCGTCACTGATGTTGGCCATGAGCGGAAATGGAACTCGCGTAGGCACCTATATATACTACCTCTCGCACACACGCGCACGTGCGCTAATTGCGGCATACTGTTTGATTGCCAGAAATGTGCGCATTCTGCATGAATCTATTTCTATTGTGTTAATGTTGAATATCCACACACACAGCCTTTTTATTCCCTGTTGAAATCTGTTTTAATTATAAAACTGGTTCTGTTGCAATAAGTTTAGCCCTTCCACTTGTACCACATCTGCCAGAGTTGCGAATGTATCTGCTATGGGCCTTGAGGTCGCCATCTCCTGGTTAACCATGATATGGCAGTAGAGCAAGTGGGTTTATTTCCATATGAAAATTAAACCATTTTATTTTACCAAGTGAAGCCCACTGAGCCGTTGGCTCTTTTCCAGAGGCAACCTGGCCACACGTGACAGCCCATCAAAGTTGCTTACCATATGTTAGAATTTCAAATAGTCAAATCTAAATACAGTCGACTCGATTAACTGCATTCTGCATAATCTATGCGGTTTACCCATTTTGCGGATTAACCGCACACCTGAGATTTTGACATAAATTAATAACTCATGAATTTTCCCTTAAAGCCAATTTAACAATGTAAAAATAAATTTTGATTTAAAGCTTTCGTGACTGTGAAAACCACAGCAAGAAAAGTTTCTTGCTGTGGTTTTCACAGAAAATTTTCTTGCTGTGGTTTCCACATCTGATGATGATTGCTTGTGTTGCAGGTGAAACGTCGTGAGAATTGTATTGTTTAATATTTTTATTATTTTATTATTTCCCTTCTACGTGACTTTACCGAAAGGTCCAAGAATGAATCTAAAAATAGTTATACATTTTTATTCTTGGAAATGTATAGTGCAAATTACGTGCTTAAAACGTACAAATATGTGCTCTGGTTAATCCGAAATCCATGTGATCGCCTCTACAGTACAGTCGTTGCATATCTATACAACAGTGGGTGGAGTTTGATTGGCATGGCTCTGCTATTCTTTGTTTTGTTAATTGAGAAACCATTTTTTTTGCTTAAACTTAACTTATACCTATAATTGTGGTTCTTGGCATAGAGATCCACGGAAAAGGTTATATTCTTAGATTATCCGCGATTCTGAATTATCCGTAGCCGGCCTCCCCGTCATTAGCGTGGATAATCGAAGTCTACTTTCATGTACAGGGATTGAGTCGGCCCCAATCCCCTGCACTCGTGAGTTCTCCTCCCTGGTTATTCTGTTTTCCTCCCATGCATCATTTAACCGTTCGTTAATAGAATAAAATAAACACCCACTCTAGGACCACAGAGCTTGGGCCTTTGTTGGCACTGGTTTTGGCTATTGTGGAAAGAACAGTGCGCGCGTTGGAAATTCCGCAGACTTTTTTTTTCCAATGTCATTTGAACGACGCTGTACTCGCGTGAAAAAAATATTCTCAAGCGTGAATAATAATTACAGCTTGTATTGAGAACCTTGCCTAAAATCGCAAGGCACTCTACATTAATGATAATGGGCAGGGGTGTTTTGGTGAGAAGTGGCTCAATTAAAATAAGCAACACCTTCTGAGAGAGGAATAATTTTTTGGCGGAAGGATTCGAAGATCCCAACCTAACCGGACTCCCTGACACAACCTTCAGTAGAGCGTTCAACATTCCGGGTACTACAGAAACAAAGGCCCAGAGAGTCCCACAGTCCGGGTACCATGGAAACGAAGGCCCAGAGAGTCCCACAGGACCGGGTTCCACAGAAGCCAAGGTCCGATCGCCGGTGAGCTTCGTTCTTGTTCCTTACAATATGTGCCTGCTCGTTGCCACGGTTTCAGACGTGCAGCAGCTGGAGAGCCACCTGGCGGCGCGGAGGCAGGCGGACCAAGGTGCGTTGGAGGGCATGGGCACTCAGCTGCAGCAGACCCTGATGGCCATGCAGGCCTCCATACAGCAGCTGGCACCAGCGCTGTCTGCCAGCGTGCACACGGATATACAGGCGCAGATGCGTGACGTATCATGCAGGTAGGTGGCTACAGACAAATCAAATAGGTCGGTGCGGTTCACCATGAATTGACAAGTTCGACGATGTTCCCGTGTGTGTGTGTCTTTGTGTTCATTGGTCAACTCAGCCACAAATGAGTACCTGGTGCTGTGTGTAAACATCGCCACTGGGGGAGACAAAGGCGGCCGGTCGTGGTGCTGGCCACTCACTCCCTCGTATGCTGTGCCGGCCTTCATAGGTGCTCGCTAACAGCAATTGGCCCAGATGTCTGTTAAGGCTGTATGGGGGATCTTTTTCTTGTATGTATCTGTACCCCAATCTTTGGCTCATGTGGAATGAATTCTGTGTATTGTCTCCTGTGTGTGCCCCTTTGTGTACCCGTGTGTATACTGAGATAAAGCCTCGTGTAATCTGTGTGTCTCCTGTGCGTGTGCCTACCCATGCGTGTATGCTCCGAAGGTGTGCAAGTAACCCCATATGTGCGTGTACCCGCATGTGTGTAACTGCGGGGAGTGGTAGCGTAGCGGTTAACGCGGTGTGCTATGAACTCGGTGACCCGAGTTCAATTTCCACTCACCGCCAGCACCAGTGACGATTTTCTGAACTGGTCCTGGGCCTCCCATAGGTCGACTCAGCCTCAAATGAGTACCTGGTGCAGTGTGTAAACATCGCCACTGGGGAGACAGTCGGCTGGGCATGGTGTTGGCCACCCGCCCCCTTTAGTGCCATGCCAGCCTTCATAGGTGCTTGCTATAACAGAACTTGCCCCAAAAGTCTGTTACAGGCTATACGGGGATCTTTGTCTATGTGCATGTACCCGTGTGTGTGTGTAACCGTGGGTGTGTGTGCACGTGTAACCGTGTGTGTGCGTGTAACCTTGTGTGTACTGTGTAACCTTGTGTATGTAACCATGCATGTGCATGCACCTGACCCGTGTGTGTGTAGCCGTGTGTGTGTGTGCGCGTGCGGGATGTAACCGTGTGTGTGCGTGCACCAGTGTGCATGCACTAGTGTGTAACCGTGTGTGTGTGTGTGTGCGTGTGTGTGTGCAACTTAGTGTGTGTATGTGTATAACAGCGCGTGTAACCATGTGCGTGCGTGCAGCCTGCAGGAGGGCCTAACGGGGACGGTGCGCCGGGTGGTGCGTGAAGAAATGGCGTTGGCTCTGAAGGAGCAGCACGCGACCGTGACCAACAGCATCATGCAGGCTGTGCGCTCCGCGGCGAGCACGCCCGTGCCGTCCGCGCACCACCCCCCCATCGACTTCCGTGTGCAGCAAGAGCACATCATGCAGCTGCTGCAGCAGGGACAGATTAACCAGGCGTTCCAGCAGGTGAGGACAAGCGACCGACCGGCCACTCCCCGCGACGACGATTTATTTGACGTGCGATTCTCGCCCTCGATGCCAATTTGCAGTGTCGGTAATCTGTGGGAAAGACAAATTTTGATTGGGTCGTAAGTTTCAAGTTCGTTTTTGTGCAACTAGGTGCGAGAATGCAAGACGCGTGGATATATAGTCTAATTTACAAGAGTGACCCGCGTCACCAAAATGACAAGCAATCAAGGAGGAAAAACAATCGCGTTACGGGAGGTTCAAATCGAAAACGGTGCAATAAAAATTGATCGCACAGCACACACTGTGCTTGGGTGTGTGTGAGTAATCAACTCCGACTCAAATAAGCACCTGGTGTGGTGTGTAGTAAACATCGCTACTGAGGAGACAAATGCGACCTGACGTGGTGCTGGCCACCCACCCTCTCTGTGTGCTGTGCTGACCTTCATAGTTGCTCGCTTTACAGCACTTGCCCCAACAGTCGATAAAAGTTATGGCGGGGGAGGAGGGGATCTTGGTACTTTTGTGCGTGCGTGTCGCGCCCTCCCAGGCAGCTCACCCCTGCTGTCTCTCTCCCGCGTTCAGGCTCTGACGGCCGCAGATCTGGAGCTGGTGCTGTTTGTGTGCGAGACGGTGGACCCGGCGCAGGTGTTCATACCTGGGTCGTGCCCCCTCACGCAGCCTGTGCTTCTGTCGCTGGTGCAACAGCTGTCGATGGACCTCGCCGTACACACCAAGACCAAACTCCGGTGGGTGTGCGCTGCCCACCCTCCAACCCCCCCCCCCCCCGACTCCCCCCCCCCCACTCCCCTCCGGCTCTTCGTCCTGTTTCTACGCCTGCCCGTTCGCTGTTGCTACTGCTCTGAAGGGCGCTGCTCTCTACAGTGCTTGTAACGCAGCCTTAGCCGGCGAATGTGCAAACAACGGAGGTTGTGGTGCGGCCTGCAGTGAAGCAGCAAGACTATAGGCCGTGACATACTGAAGTCACGGCCACATTAAAAATATATCACTCGATTCTGCAAAATTCATCATTGCAATTAAGCCTCACACCTCTGTCATCAATTGTTTGCTCTCAGAAAGGTTTAGAAGCAGTATTTTTTCGTGCACGACACTCCGTGTAAGAGGCATACAGTATGCAAAAATAAAGGAGCTGCTTTAACTCGGTAAATAGTAAGACAAAAAATTGCCTGGAAATTACTCGATTGATGAACGCAGCAACCTCACCCTCTATCAGGGCTCCCATGAAAAAGAGTTGACACTCAGTGAAGCGTTCCTAGGCAAACACGCACAACGATAATAATAATAATTCTGATCTCTTTCCGCGTCCAGGTTCCTGGAGGAGGCGGTGATGTCTCTGGACCCCCAGCACTCGATCACGCGCGAGCACTCGGCCACAGTGCTGGTCCCCGTGCAGCAGAAGATGCATGCCTTCCTCGCCGCCGATCAGCGCGGACAGTTCTCCAAGCAGGCGCGCATCCTGCTCATGGCCGTCGGCTCCCTTCTCAACCGCCACTCCTGACCCCCACCCCACTTACCGCCACCCTCCCCGCCCCACTACCCTCACCACCGCCTTCCCCGCCTCGCCACGCCCCGCACACAAACCCAGCTCGCTCACTCCTTTCTTCCCCCTGCAGTCCCACCCGACTGCGGTTAACGAAACGTCGTAGTTCTGCTCACGAGCAAGGTCGGGTTTGGTCAAGTTTGTTTTGTTGAACCCGGGTGAGACCGCGAGAGACCAGGGTAAGAGGTCTCTCTCGCAAGAGTGTCCCGAGCAGTGTCCTGCCGTCCATTACCCAGGGGGTGGCTGCGTCAAGGGGAATGTTTTGTGTGGCTCCGTCTCCAATTTCACGGCTCACCGCCCTGACGTGACGTAAAGATTATTTAGGATTGAGAGAGCACGGCATCACGCGACAACCAAAGGGCTTCCTCAAACTCCGTGGTGGCGAGATGTTTACTCCCTCGTCTGTTATGTAGGAGGTACGTGGGTTCGATCCCGACTTTTGACGCCTGCTGCTGTATATTTGGAGTTTGAATGGCTGTCTCGCCGTGGTCGCGTGGATTTCTCTCCGGGTCCTACAGTTTTATCCCTCCACATTTAGAAACGTGCGTTTCGAGTATTCGGTTGCTATCAATTTCCACGTGATACAAGGGACTTAGTTGAGCTATCATTTGTGGCCAGGTTTCTTCTAAAAAGGAGCTATATAGCTCAGTGGGCCTTACCTGGTGAAATAAAAATAGTTACTCTTTGGTTCTATTCGGTAAAGTCACGTAGGTAAAAAATAAAACAACAAAAATCACGACGTTTCGGCCACAACACAAGTGGCCTTCATCAGGTGAAGGGACCGTACTGTCCAGAGGACAGCGTTAAAGCTTCAAATCTAGAATGAAAATAGTTGAAAATGTTGAGCTACCATAGGCGGACTCGCACGCCCTTGTCTTCACAGCAGCACGCGTTGTTGAGTGTCGCTGATCAACCAGTTTTCCTTTGTTGTGGAAGATGTGAATGTTGTTGATGCCGTTCATGTAGGTGTCTATACAGTGAGGGAAAAAAATGATTTGATCCCCTGCTGATTTTGTACGTTTGCCCACTGACAAAGAAATGATCAGTCTATAATTTTAATGGTAGGTTTATTTGAACAGTGAGAGACAGAATAACAATAAAATCCAGAAAAACGCATGTCAAAAATGTTATAAATTGATTTGCATTTTAATGAAGGAAATAAGTATTTGACCCCTCTGCAAAACATGACTTAGTACTTGGTTCCAAAACCCTTGTTGGCAATCACAGAGGTCAGATGTTTCTTGTAGTTGGCCACCATGTTTGCACACATCTCAGGAGGGATTTTGTCCCACTCCTCTTTGCAGATCTTCTCCAAGTCATTAAGGTTTCGAGGCTGACGTTTGGCAACTCGAACCTTCAGCTCCCTCCATAGATTTTCTATGGGATTAAGGTCTGGAGACTGGCTAGGCCACTCCAGGACATTAATGTGCTTATTCTTGAGCCACTCCTCTGTTGCCTTGGCCGTGTGTTTTGGGTCATTGTCATGCTGGAATACCCATCCACGACCCATTTTCAATGCCCTGGCTGAGGGAAGGAGGTTCTCACCCAAGATTTGACGGTACATGGCCCCGTCCATCGTCCCTTTGATGCGGTGAAGTTGTCCTGTCCCCTTAGAAAAACACCCCCAAAGCATAATGTTTCCACCTCCATGCTTGACGGTGGGGATGGTGTTCTTGGAGTCATAGGCAGCATTCCTCCTCCAAACATGGCGAGTTGAGTTGATGCCAAAGAGGTCCATTTTGGTCTCATCTGACCACAACACTTTCACCCAGTTGTCCTCTGAATCATTCAGATGTTCATTGGCAAACTTCAGACCGTCATGTATATGTGCTTTCTTGGGCAGGGGGACCTTGCAGGCACTGCAGGATTTCAGTCATTCACGGCGTAGTGTGTTACCAATTGTTTTCTTGGTGACTATGGTCCCAGCTGCTTTGAGATCATTGACAAGATCCTCCCGTGTAGTTCTGGGCTGATTCCTCACCGTTATCATGATCATTGCAACTCCACGAGGTGAGATCTTGCATGGTGCCCCAGGCCGAGGGAGATTGACAGTTCTTTTGTGTTTCTTCCATTTAAGAATAATCGCACCAACTTTTGTCACCTCACCAAGCTGCTTGGCAATGGTCTTGTAGCCCATTCCAGCTTTGTGTAGGTCTACAATCTTGTCCCTGACATCCTTGGAGAGCTCTTTGGTCTTGGCCATGGTGCAGAGTTTGGAATCTGATTGATGGATTGCTTCTGTGGACAGGTGTCTTTTATATAGGTAACAAGCTGAGATTAGGAGCACTCCCTTTAAGAGTGTGCTCCTAATCTCAGCTCGTTACCTGTATAAAAGACACCTGGGAGCCAGAAATCTTTCTGATTGGGAGGGGGTCAAATAATTATTTCCCTCATTAAAATGCAAATCAATTTATAACATTTTTGACATGCGATTTTCTGGATTTTTTTGTTATTGTCTCTCACTGTTCAAATAAACCTACCATTATAATTATAGACTGATGATTTCTTTGTCAGTGGGCAAACGTACAACATCAGCAGGGGATCAAATACTTTTTCCCTCACTGTACCTGATGAGGTTACAATCGGGTGGTTACCAGGGGTAAAAAAAGCATTGCCTCGGTTCCATGGAACCCTTAATGTTGAGTTTTTTTTGCCGAAAATGCAGTCGCGTCTGATTGGGAACACCGTTTTAAAAATTGAGCATCTTGCTCTGCTGTGAAAACCGAAGTGCTGGATAGGTCAGCCGACTTGGCAGGATATGTGCATCGCCGCATGTAGGAGCGTTCGGGGGGCGGTCTGCGATCGCTCGCTCGCTCAAAAGTCGAAGCGTCGGGTGGGTGACTTCTAGCGGTAGTCGAGCCAGAGTTACAGGTCCCACCTGCGTCACGTCAAACTACATTCAGACATCCCCTTCCACCCCCCCCCCAGCCTTGAGCTCTCGTTGGCTTTGGCATTTATTTTAGTCTTCGTGGTCAAGTCTTGAGCGTTTTTGAGCGACAGGAAGCCACCCCAGTTTTATACAGTCGCTCACGTACGAGCTGGCGTGTGCTGCATACGTTTCTTGTTTTGTTTTATAAGCTAGTCGCAGTTTGAAAACACGTAGTGCTCTGTTACCACTGATTTTGCGTTTGGGTTCAAATATCTGCACTGTTGTTTTCTTTTATTACGCAAGTAAAGTGTAATCGCGTCAAGGACTGATGTGTGTTCTCGGAAATCCTGAATGAGTCGGTTCCCATAATCCTCTGCCCCTCTCCCACACTCTCCGTTGATCGACCACGACTCTGAACGATTCCACGTTGAGCGGCGCGAGCGGGGAAGCGGCCGGGATGACCAAACACCGGATAATCCTCGGAATGCAACAGCAACAGCAGATGGCGAGGCATTCAGTGAATCCAAATAGATTTGGAGATCGGTTGAGGTATGACCGCGATGTCGTAGCGAGTGGTGGGACGACGGCGTTGAGATCGCTGTGCGGGTCGGCAGAGCCGTCCTTCGGGTGACGGCGAATCGGGGCGATCGCCCCGGCCCCCACGCTTTGGAGCGGGGGGGGGGGGGCGCGTCTGACCGTCACGGTGTCAGATGTAATACTTCTGGTTTAGTTTGAAGTCATTGGGGAGGGGGGACCCACGCGCTGTGATTTGCCCCGGGCCCCATTCCCCCCTGCCCTCCCTATGGACGGCCCTGGGGGTCAAGGTGAGGTGAGGCAGGAGCCGCGCGTGAGATGGGGGGAGTGAAATGAAATCGCGATGGGGGACACAGTCGGGGCCGCGTTGCCCACTGAAAGTAGTTCTGTCAGGGGCCCGACCTGCATCGCTCCGGTCTCCCACTTGTCCCGAGACCTCAGCTGGAGTGGGTGATTGAGCACGTGTGAGTGGTTGAAAACCACGCAGTGGACATGCTTCAGTTGGTCATCACCACGGGGATTCGTCATCCCGGGCTGCGTTAGTTCTAAAATGAAATGTTTTTTTTCGTGATCTCTTGGCGCTTGTACACAAGTGCGTTGGCGCACATAGTACAAAACGCCCAAATAACACTTTCCTGAATATGAAACGATGCGACATTGTGGGCCATGTGGCGTCTTTACCATCTGTGCCCATTCGGTGATGGTGGTAATCGGGCCCAGGAATGCATTCCGACGTGGATCGTGCCTTGTGCTGATAAGAACAAATCTTCCCACAATGCACTGTGCAAACAACTTTCTAATTTTACTTTTAACATAAATTAGTTTATCATTGAGTAGTAAATACTTTTCGATTTAAAGCTTTCGTGACTGCAAGGATTCATCTTCTTTGGTTCTTTCGGTAAAGTCACGTAGAATGAGAATAAAATAATAAATAAATAAAATAACAATAATATTCTCACGACGTTTCGGCCACAATACAAGCGGCCCTCATCAGGTGAAGGGGACGAGACTGTCTGGAGGACAGCGCTATTTTATCAATTTATTATTTTATTCTCATTCTACGTGACTTTACCGAAAGAACCAAAGAAGATAGTAAATACTTCTTGATTATTGAAGGGTTATCTGCTCCGACTGGACATTTGTGGCAAAGTGCTTCATAGTTCAAGGGATTCCTCCGGAATAAATAACGATTCTGATTATATTCAATAGCTATTTGGGCCCAATGGTATATCAAGTGGCACTGTGATATAATAAAAGTGGTCTGTGACGGAATCGCCGATCTTGCAGATGTTAGCGAATCAAATGAAGGGGGCGTGTCACATCATTACTCGATCCATGGATCGATTGGCATAAAATAGACAGCGATTAACTCGCAACTTACGATGAACCCGGTATTTTTGATGTTCTATTACATCCGTTTCTATATTAATGATGACCCATTGGATTATGATTTGAGTTTTCATCTTAAACTTCTTTCAATGAGTGCATACAAGGCAGTGCTATTTTACGTTTGATTCTATATTAATATTGATTGGTGAGGGTATACAAAACAACTTGCGGGGTAAGGGATTTACTCTCCAGAACTTACAGTTCTTGATATGCCTTTTCTTTTTACACAGACCTTTGTGTTAAACTACTGCCGGATGAAGGCCTCACCTTGCCTTTTCTTCCCCCACCCCTCCTAATGCACCATCGGCATCATCAGCCAGGGTCCTCTCCACTGCTGGATGAATGCCTGCCCAAGCCTTCACTAATACATACAGGACCTCAATAACATCCCTAATTAAAGTCACGCAATCCCTTTTGGATCCATGCGCTTTAACCTTAAGCCATGCAAATTCAACCCCGATGAAGTCTGGTGAGCTGAATGGAGTTCACAATAACTTAGAAACACCTTGTGAAGGACCCAACACGCAGAAGATTCCTGGGTTTGATCTTCCACGAAACTCATGGTTTACCCTAAATCGCATCCACTGCACAAACCACGCCAGATGCGCATACACATAATGTGTAAAATTAAAAACCCTCCAGTGTGTGACCGGTCATCCATACAACATGACGAAGCAATGTCCCATCCACAAATACGAGGAGACATCACCGCGATACACTCCGCTGCTTCTGACGCGGTTGTCTGGCTTGACCACCTGAATGTGAAATTGTAGCTGTCGCTCTGCGTCTACATCAGCCATACGAAATGGGTAAATACATAGGCAGCAGCCATGATCTAGCCACTGCTGGCTGATTAGCCATACTTCACCACGACGGTCAATGCACCGGGTTCCACTCACGGCCACCACTGACACCAGTGAGTGGCATTTGACAAAGGAAGCCGGACTGCTGCTCTTCATCACGTGATCTGCAAGTTCACAGAACCACGCGAAACAACACAAAAATCAGTGTATCAGTGGCACCTCCCATAGTCATTATTTTCATCCCGTGTATAATATTCTCCAGTGTCCTAGTTTTCGTTGCATAGGTCTCCACGTGTGTAACCTATATAGCTTAAAGGTTACTTGCAGACCTGTATCTCTACATGTCAGAAAACATAATTTTGCATTCTTTTACAAATATACTCAGGTGGGGTGTTGAAACAAATCCTGGTCCCATTACCACCACATCTTCTCCATCAATCACCTGTAACTCAACAGGTAAAAAAAAACCAGACTGGGTAGCCACAGCAGCCGGCTGCAACGCGCATGGAGCGGCGTCTTGTCGAGACCGGAGAGAGCGGGTAGCAGCGAGGGCCCAGCTCGTGCCTCTACCCTCACTGAGACGACTGCCAGCTGAAGTTCAGTGGAGCAGATGTGCTGTGGAGACATGGATTCGGTCGGTGGACTGCATGTGTGTGTCAGGATTGCATAGGGCCACAGGCGTGAATTAAGTGTTGACTTTACACCTTATGCATGTGGCTTTGCGGTTCTATTTCTCTGGGGTGTGTGGCACCGTTTGAGGTGCTGTTGTTTGCACTTACTGAATGAAGTTTAATACAAAATCTGACACCCACAGAATCAAGTTTAAGATGAAGTAGGACATCAGAATGCAATTGTTTTGTATGTTTAGTGTCAGTGATCCAGAGACGAGGTTTGTAGGAGGCACCTTGATTAAACACGTTCACGGTCTCGTCCACACACTCTCCACAGTCGCTTCGCCTCGCCTGTCTAACACTGACGGCGCTGACCGAGACGGCCAACAACTATCCTGCAGCGCAATATCTAACGGAGACGGCAGCGATGACGAGACAAGTCCAATCCCGGAACCGGCAGCCTCGAGCTCCCGCTCTCGCCTCCTTTTATGCTCCCAGCGTGGCCTGGCCCCGCCCTGGCCACGCCTCCCTTCTCGAACCCACGAGCAGGTTCCAGGAGCCTCCAGACGGGGTCCTCTGTGACCCTTGCCCCAGTTCCTCCGCTCTGCCAACACACACCGTGCACACGCTCACTGGAGTGTGCGCTGTCCACCACAGTTGCCGCTGCTGTCCACCAGCCGGTGCTGTTACACTGCATATATACTCACTGAATTTTAACACAAAATTTGACACTCAGAATCAAGTTAAAAATGAAGTAGGACATCAGAATACACTGAATCGCTATGATAAAATTGTACATTAGCATAACATTGAAAACAGCACTTTGATCGACTACTGTAAAAAGTTACGTAAAAATCGGACATCAATGGCTTTGTTTTGTATCTGTGAACCGTGGAATTAAATTTAAGATAAAATCGTACATTTTCAAGATTGCTGCCCGACCGACTGAATTTGGTGCCAGATCGACTGATTGGAATCGATAAACTAACCGCAATTCACAATCCACAACGACCATATGGGCAAAGACACGCCCCCTCGGCTAACGCCACGGTGGCGAGGAGATGTTAACTACCTCGCCTGGTGTGCAGGAAGTCGTTTCTTATAAGAGCTATGTAGCTCAGTGGGCCTTACCGGGTAAAATTAAAATAGTTTAAGTGCGGTCTCCAACTCTTTTTCATCCACTATCTGGCCTTTTTTTTTTAAGGCGGCAGTGTTATTGTCGAATGTGCTGAGTTTTTTGTTTGTTTGTTACCACTGCCAACGCAGGAGCATCGCCAAAAAATGTCTCACGATTACTCCAGAAGCCTCCTCACTGCAAAGATTTGCGCCGTGGGGGAGTGGGAGAGTGGGGGCGCGGGGGGTGGAGTGGGGGGGGTGTTTGTAAAGGGAGTGGAGGCGCGGGGGGTGGAGTGAGGGGGCGTTTGTAAAGGGTGGGGGGGGGGGGGTGCGTGGGTCGGACGATCATTGGAAGTGATAATGAGTTGCATGTGAGAATGCAGGTGCGGTAGAACGCCTCATTAAGGGTGACAAACCCCCGGCACTAGGTGAGGCTGGAGCGAGTCTCATTGGGCCCAGCGCACACTACAAAACCCCCCGGGGTAGCCTTGTATTTTCATCTTTTTTTCGTACCGTATGTAGCCAATCGTGCTATTCGGAGGTGCGGGAGAAGGGCAGCAGACTAAACACAAAAAGACATTCTAAGGATACGAGTTTTCAATCTAGATGACTTAAAAGTGCATAGCTCTAGTGGCTTCCTAAGGAAGAGCGTTCCAGACGGTCACAGAAGCGCGTCTGAAAGCCCGCGATGCGGTGACCCGTCTTTGTTCGATGGTTTCGCCAAAAACCACTACGAGGATGAGCGGAGTATGCGTGATGTTTTTGCCCAAACAGCTTTAACAGACTGTTGGGGCAAGTGCTGTTAGCGAGCACTTGTGAAGGCCTGCACGGCACACGAGGCTGGCGGTTGACCAACACCCTCTAGCCCAAACACTACATCCTCCATATCTCACGACACGCTACAGCATCGCGCTAACACTGCAAAGACACACACCCCGAAAAGGCTTCACAGGCTGGCCAAGACCGGTTCGCAAGCATCCACGACTGCAGGCATGGCGCATGAGGGGGTTGGTGGCCAGCACCGCGGCCGGCCGCCTTTGTCTCCCAAGTGACCATATTTATTCTGCACTAGGTACACATTTGAGGCTGAGTCGACCGAGGGAAAACCCCGAACTGGTTCAGATAATGGTCACTTGTATTGGCCGTGAGCAGTAATCGAACTGGAGTCGCCGGCTTCACTACTCCCCACCTCCACTGAACGAGCACCGCAACAGCGGTTTACTCAGTGATAGTGACGTTACCATAGCGCTTGTACCAGGCTAGGTGCACTTTGAGGTAACGTCAAATGTCGATGACTCGTTGGAAGCTCACGGGACAGACCCAGACGCTATGGGTTGACTGCGGTGACTGGCAGATGCACCACCTGCTGTCCCTTCTGTGCCGACTTGCAGCTTTGTATCCGGCCGGCGTTCAGCTCGTTGTTGTGAGCGTCGCTTCTCTGCCCTCCGCTTTTGGAGGGCGACTGCTTGCAAATTACCAGTAGCGTCCTTCACGAGCCTCCAACACAGAGGCCGATCTTTGACACCGCTGGTGCCAGTCTTTGGCAAGCCCAATTGGCTCCACTTTTTACCGCGTCAGCCCATTTCTCTCGCCCAGTGTTCTTCATTGGCGGCGCCTAGTGGCCTTTAGTGCGGCCCCTGACAATGCACAAATCTGAAAACACCCCCCCCCCCCCATCGTGCTGCCAGACCCAATGGTTTCAAATGTGTGGCGGCCCTCACACTGATGTCTTGTCGGCAAAAGTGGCCCCCCTCTGAAAATGAGTGAAGAACAATGCTCCGACCCCCTTCTATCCGGCCAAGCAAGCAGCTTGGACATGCGGTGGCTTGGCAGACGGGTGGCATGACCCAGCCAACGCATCATCGCCTGTCCGAGGAGATCACTGATGAGACTTGTCTCCAGATATTTCGAGGATTGTGAGCGCCAAACCCAATCCAGGCTGGTTAAACCCAGGATGGATTAAACCCAGGATGGATTAAACCCAGGCCGGAAGGCCGGCCTAAATGTTTCAAACCGGCGCAGATATTCCTTTCAAGGGCTCTACGTTTCGCAGGCATAGCGAAGGGTGGGTCATACCTCTGGCAATGAAGACCCGGAGCTTCGTACAGAGTGGCAGGCCAGGTAGCTTCCACACAACGTTACACAGCTGATGAAACGACCATGCCGCTCGACTCATTCAGAGGGAGACCTCCACTGCCAAACCTCTGCTGGTCGTAAGCACACACTGCCCATACACGGGAACTCCACCACTGTCCCATCATTCATTGAGAGTGAATGCGGTTGAGAATTTGATTACATAAAATACCCAGGCAGGTGCTTTGTTTTTGTGGGGCTGAAGCCAAGGCCCCATCCCGGTAGGTCGCACGCTCCAGGTCCAGTAGCAGTCTACAACTTCTCAGATTTAGCGGCAATGACCAGATCGTTACCGATAGGGACCCATGCTTGGAGAGATAGAGACGGGCGATGGGTCAGGGGGGAGACGGGCCGAGGGGGGGGGGTGGAGACGGGCCGAGCTGGAGGGGGGGGGGAGACGGGCCGAGGGGGGTGGGGGGTGGAGACGGGCCGAGGTGGGGTGGGGGGTGGAGACGGGCCGAGGTGGGGGGGGGGAGACGCGATCTTGTCACTCGTGGCGCCTCTCCTCCAGCAGGGGGCGTCCAGGTAGCGCTGTTGTGAACGCCACGTCCGGAGAGAGAAATCATCGGCGTCTCCTCGCTCATCTCGATCTCTGTGTGAAGTCAAACTTCCATTTCATTCCCTCGGCCTGTGGTTATTAGGACCAGCGCTGTGCGAGCAGTGTTTGTTTAGAGAAATAAAACCCTCGCGGCCGGCATTGACTTTTCTGAGAGAGCCCCCCTCCCCCTCCCGGGATGCATCCTGGGTGGGGGGGGGGGGCTTGGATCGGCGCGGCAGCTCGGCACAGAATGATCGCACGCACTGCGTCACGCACGTGGCAAAACGAAACGAGGGCGGCTGTGATGGCCACGATGATGACGATGATGATAATGTTTGCGCCGTGGCCAGTTTTGGTTCCGAGGCGCAGATTCCTCCCCGCGCGTTCGTCCGTTGTTCGAGCCGCGTCGTCACAGAAATCTGCGGAAGCGCAACTGTTGCGGTCGGCCGTTGAGTCCCCGCAACGAATCGAAACTATTTTATTGTATCAGGTAAAGCCCACGGAGCTATATAGAGATTTCTCAGAAGCGACCTGACCACAAATGTTAGCTCGACCAAGTGGCTTACGGTGTTGAAATGTATCGCAGCCAACGCGTGATGTCGATGCTTAATGTGTTGGGAAGAACCTGAGGACACAGAGAAAAAAAATCCACGCGACCACGAGGAGAGAGAGAGAGAGACACGCAAACTCAAAATATACAGCGGGCACAGTCAGGGTCGGGGTCGAACACACGAGGTGGTTAACATCTCCTAGCCACCGTGGCGCGCCACCTCCAGCGGAGTTAAATGCCTCGTGGAAAACGGACGATGGTGTCGATGCGTCTGTGTGGTGGTGTGGTGGGGTGGTGGGGTGGTGGCGTGGTGGTGGTGGTGTGGTGGGGTGGTGGTGGTGTGGTGGAATGGTGGGGTGGTGGTGGTGTGGTGGTGTGGTGGTGGGGTGGTGGGGTGGGGTGGTGGTGGTGTGGTGTGTTGGTGTGGTGGTGGTGGTGTGGTGGTGTGGTGGTGTGGGGTGGTGTGGGGTGGTGGTGGTGTGGTGGTGGGGTGGTGGTGTGGTGGTGTGGTGGAAAAGGTGGGGTGGTGGTGGTGTGGTGGTGGGGTGGTGTGGTGGAATGGTGGGGTGGTGGTGGTGTGGTGGTGGGGTGGTGGTGTGGTGGTGTGGTGGAATGGTGGGGTGGTGGTGGTGTGGTGGGGTGGTGGTGGTGGTGGGGTGGGGTGGTGGTGGGGTGGTGGTGGAATGGTGGGGTGGTGGTGGGGTGGTGGTGTGGTGGTGGTGTGGTGGTGGTGTGGTGGGGTGGAATGGTGGTGGGGTGGTGGTAGTGTGGTGGGGTGGTGGTGGGGTGGTGGTGTGGTGGGGTGGTGGTGTGGTGGGGTGGTGGCGGTGTGGTGGGGTGGCGAGGTGGTGGTGTCGCTGTGAAGCCCACTCAGCTGTGGTGTGCTGGCGAGTCGCGTGGACCTCGCGCGACTCGACGTCCTTGTGGGCTGTAGTTGTTTTCTGTTTTACCTCCCCGCGTCTGACCCACCTTGGTTTGGGCAGCTCAACACCGCGGTCGAATTCGCCGCGTGCGGTGCGTGAGCCACGCGATCGCAGTGTGGCACTGCGATCGCGTGGCCATTGGGGAGGGGGGGACAGGCGAGGTGTAGATGGGAGAGGCGCTGAGTTACGAGTTGAGAGAAGCTTCGTCCTTGGTTATGAAGTTCATGATTGTGTTTGTATCCGTGTATGTCTACACACGGCGTGTGTACAGAACCACCACTTAGTGGTGAACGGCGGTTGTTGTTGCTGTTGTAGTGCGCGTATAGCGTAGACGGGGAGCGGTAGTGCGGTGATTAGTGCACTGCCCTACAAGCTCGGCCTAGCCGAGTTCGAATCTCGCTCGCGGCCAGCACCAGTGACGTTTTTACCTGAACCAGCCCTGGATTTCCCCGAAGTCGACTCATCCTCAAATGAGTACCTGGTGCGATGTGCAATCATTCCCTGGTGTGCCGTGCCGACCTTCATCGGTGTTCGCTCGCAGGACTTTCCCCAAGAACCTGTTACGGCTATACGAGAGTCTTTGTCTTTGTGTGTGTGTGTGTGTAAAACCCACCCCTGCACCACTCATCTCGTCCGCACGCGGCCATGATGAGTGGCGTCTGCGTCGAGACGCGCAAGAGCGCACGGTTCAGATTCTCCGCAACGTGACGCACCCCCCACCCCACACCGCCCAGGGAGAGATTCCGCGGATTTCCGTCCTCGTCCTCCTTTGATGAAATCCGTTCACGGGAGTGGGAGGGCTCCGTGCGTGACCCCGCGACTCCCGCACAGAGATTGCGCTATCGCGCTGTGTAAAGCAGCCGCGTGTTTGCACGGCCGATTGCTGCGCTAACCCCTTACCCCCAACCCCTACCCCTGCTCTAACCCCTAACCCCCAACACCAAACGAAACCCCCTCCTGCATCCTCGACCTGTGGCGCCCTCCCTTCCACACCAACCCGTATCGGAACATCACCAGGCCGCTGCGCGACATCTCCGTGGCGATGAGTGAAGAGTGGTTCGCGAGTGGGCGACGTGCGATGATTATGGTTGAAGAGTGATGGCGACTCACCATTGATGGTGATGGGTGACGTGTGATGAGTGACGTGTGATGATGACGGGTGACGTGTGATGGGTGACGTGTGATGGTGATGGGTGACGTGTGATGGGTGACGTGTGATGGTGATGGGTAACGTGTGATGGTGATGGGTGACGTGTGATGGTGATGGGTGACGTGTGATGGTGACGGGTGACGTGTGATGGTGATGGGTGACGTGTGATGGGTGATGTGTGATGATGACGGGTGACGTGTGATGGGTGACGTGTGATGGGTGACGTGTGATGGTGATGGGTAACGTGTGATGGGTGACGTGTGATGGTGATGAGTGACGTGTGATGGTGACGGGTGATGTGTGATGGTGATGGGTAACGTGTGATGGTGACGGGTGACGTGTGATGGTGATGGGTAACGTGTGATGGTAATGGGTGACGTGTGATGATGACGGGTGACGTGTGATGGGTGACGTGTGATGGTAAGGGGTGACGTGTGATGGTGACGGGTGACGTGTGATGGTAAGGGGTGACGTGTGATGGTGATGGGTGACGTGTGATGGTGACGTATGATGGTGACGGGTGACGTGTGATGGTGATGGGTGACGTGTGATGATGACGGGTGACGTGTGATGGTGATGGGTGACGTGTGATGATGATGGGTGACGTGTGATGGTGATGGGTGACGTGTGATGGGTGACGTGTGATGGTGATGGGTGATGGTGATGATGACGGGTGACGTGTGATGGTGATGGGTGACGTGTGATGGGTGACGTGTGATGGTGATGGGTGATGGTGATGGGTGACGTGTGATGATGACGGGTGACGTGTGATGGTAAGGGGTGACGTGTGATGGTGATGGGTGACGTGTGATGGTGACGGGTGACGTGTAATGGTGATGGGTGACGTGTGATGGTGATGAGTGACGTGTGATGGTGATGGGTGACGTGTGATGGTGGTGCCGCACTCTCACACGGGAGGAGGAGACGTGGGTTTGAGTGAAACCGCGCTTCCATGTCGCGATGACGGAGAATTCTGCTCCCCGTGGACGCGAATAGCGCAGAGTGGAATTCGCGTCTCGTCTGCGCCTCCCGGTTCCCTCCGGGGAGGGAGCGAGGTATGGAGGAAGACTGGGGGGGGGGAGGGGGGAGTGGGGAGCGTAGTGGCCTTGAGGACGCAGAGCGGAGTGGTTCCCGTCTCTGCTATCAGCGCGCATCGCCCGCGAGACGCAGCCGGCGAGGAGCTCCCACACAACGCCGATCCCTCGCCGCGTTATTCGCCGCACACAGATCCGCAATTACAGCCGGCCCCGTGTTTACACTGGGGGGCGGGGGGGGGGGGGCACGAGGCATTGTCTCCCGCGCCTCCTCCTTCCCCTCCCCCCGTACCATCGCAACATTCCGCTTCTCCACCATCCGTCGTGCTTTACGGCGTCTGGTATTTATTTGTTTTTGCTAATGTCCCGTCACGTGCTGTTTTACGAGTGTGCCTCTGCGCGCACGCTGTACGTCTTGTTCATTCCCGTGTCTGCCATCACGTTTGCCTCCTGAGATTTGCATTTGCAGAGAACTTGCAATACAACAACACCCACCCACCACCACCACCACCTAATGTCACGTCCGTGCCGCCGTGAGCATCTGCGCTCCCCGTGTGCGAGCAGAATGGGCCGCGCGGCTCACGCGGAGCTGTCGCTGCCTGTCTCTGCGCCGCTATTGTGTGAGCCAGTGCGGCTCCCCGCTCAGCGACGGCTAGCGGCTGAGCCGCAATACCGAGGCCCCCTTGCGCCTGATGGCGAATGTTGCTTTTCGTCGGATGTCTCGGCGCAGGCGTGCCCACGTGTTCTCACACAACAGCGCGCTGCTGCCGCTACTGCTCCATCAAAGGTGCGCGAGACCGCGCGTCGTGTCGGAGCACCGATAGCCGGCGCCCGCTGACACCTGCGTTCGCATCCAGGTGTCAGCCGTGCGCGATGTCACCGGAGAGACGATTCCCGCTTTGATCTCCACGCGAGCGGTGGGGGGAAACCATCGCTCGCGTGGACGAGAGGCAATTGAAAGGGTCTCAGATCGGAGCTCCGTGATGTCCCCTTGCGCGGCGCCCAGAGCACAGCGAGTCGGCCCGCGGCTCGGGTTCCGGTCTCTTCGTTTATCGCCGGGAAACGGGGGGAGGGGGGGGGCGGTGGGGGGTTGATATTTCCTCTTCCGCTCGACTTCGATTACCCCCCCCCCCTGCCGCTCCCTCCCATCCCCCCCCCCCCACCCAGAGACTGACCGCGTCACTCAGCACTCACCCTTCATCTTCAACCCATGCGACTCCTCACGTATCGCCACGGTGGCGAGCTGTTAACTACCTCGCTCGGTATACAGGAGGTCGTGGGTTCGATCCCGATCCCGACCCTGACGCCTGCTGCATTTTTGAGTGTGCGGTGTCTCTCTTCCCGTGGTCGCGTGGATTTTTCGCCGGGTTCCTCCGGTTATTTTCCCTCCACATTTTTAAATCAACGTCACGCGTTTCGAGTATTTGTCTGTGTGCTGTAAATTTCCACGTGACGATGAGCCACTTCGTTGAGCTATCGTTTGTGATCGCTTCCGAAAGGAGCTGCAGAGCGTAGTGGGCCCGACCTGGTCAAATAAAAAAAAAATATTTTAGATTTTATAGCTCCACGCTCCTCTCTCGCACGTGACCTGCGGTGGACCGCGTGGCGAAATTTCAAAACGCGGCCACCCCCTACCCCGTGTCCCCCGCATTGGAGTCGATCCCGACTCCCCAGGAGCCAGCAGCCGGGCAATCCCAGAGCCTTGGTCTTGTTCGGGACATCGACACTCAGGGGAGGGAGGGGGGGGCGGAAGGGTTGGGGGGGGAGGGGCTGAGCGGGGAAGGGAGGGGAGGGAGGCATCAGCAGCACGGAGCGTGCGTGGTGCAGGGGACTTTAAGGCGACGGCTCTGATTGCATCCCAAGCGCATTTTGCCGACCGGGAGTCGCCCTGCGCGGAGAACGACGCCGCCGCTGGCTTCATCAGCGCCGGCGAAGGTCGCACGCAAATGGATTCCTAACTAGGAGCTCGCAGAAAGCTTTCAGGCAGAAATGAAACCGAAAACCCAAAGGCATTCAATGCCCCCCCCCCCCCCCCCCGCCAAGGTTAGCGGCGCCGAGCGAAGTCGGGAGAGGCGATTTAACGCGCTTTGTGTCGCCCTGCACATCGGCGGGCGTGCTCATTGTTGTTGCCGAGGCAGTCGCGGCCATCCGCGCTCCTTCATTCATTCATCCCCCCGCCCCGCACCTTCCCCATGTGCAACGGCGGTTCCTGAGAGTCGCGCATTCCCGGCGTTAATCGCGTTTCACATCGCCAGCGTTAGCACGAGACACGCGTCTCACACACACACACAGGACTCACACACACACACACCTCACACACACACAGGACTCACACACACACACACAGGACTCACACACACACACACAGGACTCACACACACACCTCACACACATACACAGGGCTCACACACACACACACCTCACACACATACACAGGGCTCACACACACACCTCACACACATACACAGGGCTCACACACACACCTCACACACATACACAGGGCTCACACACACACACACAGGACTCACACACACACACAGGACTCACACACACACACACCTCACACACACAGGACTCACACACACACATGACTCACACACACACAAACAGGACTCTCACACACAGGACTCTCACACACACAGGACTCTCACACACACAGGACTCACACACACACACGACTCACACACACAGGACTCACACACATACACAGGGCTCACACACACAGGACTCACACACACACACAGCACTCACACACACAGGACTCACACACAGAGGACGCACACACATACAGGACTCACACACACACAGGACTCACACACACACACACATGACTCACACACACAGGACGCACACACACACATACACAGGGCTCACACACACAGGACTCACACACACAGGACTCACACACACACACACATGACTCACACACACAGGACGCACACACACACATACACAGGGCTCACACACACAGGACTCTCACACACACAGGACTCACACACACAGGACACACACACACACAGGATTCACACAGACATGACTCACACACACACAGGACTCACACACACACAGGACACACACACACACATGACTCACACACACACAGGACTCACACACACACACCTCACACACACACACATGACTCACACACACATGACTCACACAAACACATGACTCACGCACACGCACACACAGGACTCACACACACACACAGGACTCACATACACACACAGGACTCACACACACAGGACTCACACACACACACCTCACACACACACACAGGACTCACACACACACACACCTCACACACACAGGACTCACACACACACATGACTCACACACACACAAACAGGACTCTCACACACAGGACCCTCACACACACAGGACTCTCACACACACAGGACTCACACACACACAGGACTCACACATACACAGGGCTCACACACACACACAGGACTCACACACACAGGACTCACACACACAAAGGACTCACACATACACAGGGCTCACACACACACATGACTCACACACACACACAGGACTCACACATACACAGGGCTCACACACACACACACATGACTCTCACACACACACAGGACTCACACACACAAGACTCACACACACACACAGGACTCACACATACACAGGGCTCACACACACACACATGACTCTCACATACACACAGGACCACACACACAAGACTCACACACACACACACAGGACTCACACACACACACATGACTCTCACACACTCACAAAACTCACACACACATGACTCACACACACAGGACTCACACACACAGGACTCACACACACAGGACTCACACACACACACAGGACTCACACACACACACAGGACTCACACACGCACACACAGGACTCACACACACACACAGGACTCACACACACAGGACTCACACACACAGGACTCACACACACACACACAGGACTCACACACACACACAGGACTCACACACACACACAGGACTCACACACAAATTACTCACACACACTGGACTCACACACACACAAAGACAAAGAACCCCCAACTCACTATTCGGACAAGTGCTGTTAGTGAGCATCTATGAAAGCCAAGACTGCACGCGAGTGGGTGGGTGGCCACCACGCCCGACCGTCTTTGTCTCCACAGTGGCGAAGTTTACACCCCGCACCAGGTACTCCATTGAGGCTGAGTCGACCTCTGGGAGGCCCAAAACCGGTTCAGATAATCGTCACCGGTGTTGGCCGTGAGCGGGAATCGAACTCGGGTAGCCGGTTTCGTATACGCAGCGCGCGAATCACTGCACCATCGCTACCACTAACACAAAGATCCCCCGTGTAGCCTGAACATAGTGTTGGGGCAAGCGCCGTTAGCGAGTAGCATGCCTATGAAGACCACAAGCACACACACACACACAGAGGAGCACGCACAATCGCGAGCAGTATTCGCAAGTCTCGATGTTCACGGCACACTAGGACAAGCGTGTCACGCACACTCAGTGACACGCACACTCACTCGGGTGCACACAGCCCCCGATCCGCCGCTCTCTCTCTCTCTCTCTCGTCCACAATTGCGCTGCCTCTGTGCAGCGCAAGTCCCCGTCCGGGGCCGTGGAGTCCCGAATCCCGAGAGCGCTCCGCGCTCGTCACGACGGCGCCTTATCCTCCGCGCACGCGCCCGCCTGTGTTCGTTTCGCGCGTGCGTGCGTCCCTGTGCGTACATGGCACAAAGTAGTTTTCTCGCGCATTCCATCAGCCGAGCGGCCTGCCGGGAGGAGACGTCATTTCCCCATTGAGTGTTTCATCAGCAGTCAGGCTGCCCGATTGAACCCGTGGTGGTGAACTGCGGGAGGGGGTGGAGGCTGTGGAGAGATGGCGGGGGGGGGCATTTTCACGTGAGGCTCATGAATCATCCGAGCCTCACATCTGCCCTGACCCCTCACCTGTCGTGACCCCCCACTCCTGCCGCGACCCTTAAAGCACAGCTCACCTGTGTCCCTTCTTCACCCCCCCCCCACCACCCCCACCACCCCCACCGTGACCGTGACCCCCTCACTCGCCTAGCGCGAAACACCTGCAGCGCTCCGCCCGCTGCGACCCGCTGTTGGAGGCGATTTGACGGGAGCGGCGTCCCTCGGGGGTGAACCCCGCGACACCCCGCGAAGCGAGAGCCGGGAGGAAGGGCGGGGGGTGGGGGGTGGGGGGGGGCGAGTGGGCTTCACCTGCGACGACTTCTCGTCCAATTACCACCGTGGTTGCCATGGCGACGCGAGTCCGCTGGGGATCAGCACGCAGGCAG
This sequence comes from Petromyzon marinus, assembly GCF_048934315.1. NCBI lineage: Eukaryota > Metazoa > Chordata > Hyperoartia > Petromyzontiformes > Petromyzontidae > Petromyzon > Petromyzon marinus. Next base: position 12,393,229 of record NC_133691.1, read on the forward strand.
TCACGTGGACGCGGCGTGAGCCCGCGCGTTCCGCACGGCGCACCGGCGGTAAGATCAGAGGTCGTGTGATCCCAGTGGCTAGGAGATGTTAACTACCTCTCCTCGTATACAGGAGGTCGTGGGTTTGATCCCGACCCTGACGCCTGCTGTATATTTGAAGTTTGCGTGTCTCTCTCGCGCTCTCTCTCTCCGTGGCCGTGTGGATTTGTCTTAGGGTCCCCCGGTTTTCCCCTCCACATTGAGAAACGTGCGTTTGCAGTATTTGGCTGCTATAAATGTCCAGATGATGAACCACTTCGTTGAGCTATCAGTTGTGGCCAGGTCGCTTCCGAAAGAGAGTTGCATAGCCAAGTGGGCCTTACCTGGTAACATTAAAAAATATATATATAGTTGTAGTGTGGCCGGAAGAGAGCGGGCACGCTTTCTCTTCTTGGCCATGGGATGTGTGCGGGGGGAGAGAGGTCAGGTGGGGGAGCTGGGGGGGGAGCGTGGGGGGGGTGCGGGGGGAGAGAGGTCAGGTGGGTGAGATGGGGGGGGGCGCGTGGGGGGGGGAGCGTGGGGGGGGGTGCGGGGGGGAGCGGGGGGTGCAGTGCTCCACCGCTCCAGCGCGGCTGCGCGATTCGCGGGTGGCCGCCGCCGCCGCCGCGCGCCTCGCTCCGTCGCCAGGCAACGCGGCCCCGCCTCGCGGGGGACCTCTGAGATGAGATCGATGCCACGGGAAACATCGCGCCACGCCGCGGCCCCGGGTTACAGCGCCGGCGGTTTACAGCGCAAACGCGAGACGTGCGGTCCGGCGCCCACACACTTCTGCCTCTGCACTACCCCCTGCACTACCCCCTGCACTACCCCTTGCACTACCCCCCTCCACTACCCCCTGCACGCCCCGCACCTTTGGCCCATGGACGGCGGCCAATTAGGAGCGCGCGTTCCTCGGGCAACCCCTCCCCTGTTTTTCCATCCCCCTGTCCCTCGCTCACCTGTCCTTCCCTCCCTTTTCCCTCCCTTCCCTCTCTCCCTCCCCTGTTTTTCCATCCCCCTGTCCTTCCCTCCCCTGTCCAACCCTCCTCTGTCCATCCCTCCCCTGTCCATCCCTCCCCTGTCCCTCCCTCCCCTGTCCTTCCCTCCCCTGTCCATCCCTCCCCTGTCCCTCCCTCCCCTGTCCATCCCTCCCCTGTCCATCCCTCCCCTGTCCCTCCCTCCCCTGTCCTTCCCTCCCCTGTCCATCCCTCCCCTGTCCTTCCATCCCTCCCCTGTCCGTCCCTCCCTTGTCCATCCCTCCCCTGTCCATCCCTCCCCAGTCGATCCCTCCCCTGTCCTTTCCTCCCCTGTCCATCCCTCCCCTGTCCATCCCTCCCCTGTCCCTCCCTCCCCTGTCCCTCCCTCCCCTGTCCCTCCCTCCCCTGTCCCTCCCTTTCCTGTCCATCCCTCCCCTGTCCTTTCCTCCCCTGTCCATCCCTCCCCTGTCCCTCCCCTGTCCATCCCTCCCCTGTCCCTCCCTCCCCTGTCCATCCCTCCCCTGTCCATCCCTCCCCTGTCCTTCCATCCCCTGTCCCTCCCCTGTCCATCCCTCCCCTGTCCCTCCCTCCCCTGTCCATCCCTCCCCTGTCCATCCCTCCCCTGTCCTTTCCTCCCCTGTCCATCCCTCCCCTGTCCTTCCATCCCCTGTCCCTCCCTCCCCTGTCCATCCCTCCCCTGTCCCTCCCTCCCCTGTCCCTCCCTCCCCTGTCCATCCCTCCCCTGTCCTTTCCTCCCCTGTCCATCCCTCCCCTGTCCTTCCATCCCCTGTCCTTCCATCCCCTGTCCCTCCCTCCCCTGTCCATCCCTCCCCTGTCCATCCCTCCCCTGTCCCTCCCTCCCCTGTCCATTCCTCCTCTGTCCATCCCTCCCCTGTCCCTCCCTCCCCTGTCCTTTCCTCCCCTGTCCCTCCCTCCCCTGTCCATTCCTCCCCTGTCCATCCCTCCCCTGTCCATCCCTCCCCTGTCCTTCCATCCCCTGTCCCTCCCTCCCCTGTCCATCCCTCCCCTGTCCATCCCTCCCCTGTCCCTCCCTCCCCTGTCCATCCCTCCCCTGTCCTTTCCTCCCCTGTCCTTTCCTTCCCTGTCCATCCCTCCCCTGTCCATCCCTCCCCTGTCCCTCCCTCCCCTGTCCCTCCCTCCCCTGTCCTTTCCTCCCCTGTCCTTTCCTCCCCTGTCCATCCCTCCCCTGTCCCTCCCTCCCCTGTCCCTCCCTCCCCTGTCCCTCCCTCCCCTGTCCTTTCCTCCCCTGTCCTTTCCTTCCCTGTCTATCCCTCCCCTGTCCTTTCCTCCCCTGTCTTTCCCTCCCCTGTCTTTCCCTCCCATCTCTCTCCCCGCCGACACCGCGGGGAGCCGGCTTCACCTGAGGGCACCTCTACTCCGTTGTTGATTTCTGTTCCCGGTCGATATTTCCATGACAACTCGCGTCGCTAATGAGTTCATGACGATAATTGCCGCACGGGAGCGGCCGCACTAATCACGGAGATGTCTCTCACATCGCCCTGCGAGATTCGCACGGTGGCGGGAAGGGGACGATTTAGTCGCGGTGGGGCCATCACTCAGGCCCCGCGCTACTCCGAGACGCATTGGATGGAGTTCGATCACCCGATCCTCTCTCAGTCAGCGTTTCTCTCCGGGCCCCCAGAGTCCAGGAGACGCGGGGCAGCGGGCGAGCGGAAATCGCCACTCGAATGCGCTGAGCCAATCGGTGCGTCGACGTTGACCACGAGGGCATAGATCGCCTCCCACTCAAAGCCAGACCCAAGCCTTCTGGGATCGCGCTGCTGCTACTGCTGCTGTCAACGTCAGAGGATATCATCACCCAGATCCGGAAGAACGCCGCTGCTGCTGTGCGAACAGAACGGAACAACGCGGGCGTCCAAAATAAACACCACCTTCGAGACCCAAACATCGCCCCTTCTGGCTTTGTCATTCTCCCTCCTCTTCCTCGAAGACACTGGTGGTGGAGCCATCAACAGTATCGAGAACATCAACAGCAGGCCGATGCAACAACTAAGTCTCCTTCGTAAATGGAAAAATAAATAAAGACATAATCCAGAGCAGTGCCGTTGTGGCCATGCAGCTCAACCTACGGACCGCACAGTAAACCCATAGAGACACACAGAGATACATAGAGACCCATAGAGATACACGGAGACACACAGAGACCCATAGGATATACAAAGATATACATTAGTCAAGCCCACACTCGTGCCATTGCGGCGGTACAACCCAAACTATGAACCATCGAGTAACCCCACTGTGGTCTGCGCTCCAACAGCGACACGAACTCTCTCTGCCGAAGCCCTCTCGCGGTGGCCAACAGCGGAGCTCGCCGTTGGCGTTAGGCTCTGAACGCGCTCTGCGCTGGTGCCATCGCCACGCGCAGGAATGGAAATGACGTCAGAGCCGCAATGTCGCAGAGAGCGGCCCGGGAGGGTGCCAGGAAAACGCGGGAGGTCACCACCGAGACCATCCGCTGATACCACCCAGACCAAGGTCCCATCCACCCCCGTCCCGTCGCCCTTGTAGGCTATTTGGGGGCGATTGCTGCTATCGATCACCGATTAATGTCGACTTGGCGCACGAGTCGGTGGCGTGACAAGCCACGCTCCGACCACCTGTTTCCACGGTCTTCATGTCCACACACTCTATCAAGCTACTCATTTAAGGCTGCGTAGACCTAGGGGAGGCCCGGTACTGGCGTTGGCCGTGAGTGGGAATCGAACTCGGGTCGCCGGGTTCCTAGCGCAGCCCGTTAACCGCTACACCATCGCTCTCCAGAGGGGAGACCCAGCACCACGCACACACTCATACACACCAGCACTATAAAGACAAAAGACAAAGATCCCCCGTATAGCCTTAACAAGTTGTAGGTGAAAGTGCTGTTAGCGCACTACGCACACTCACCCACACCGCAGCACCACATACACACACTCACCCAAACCAGCACCATACTCACCACACTCACCCACACCAGCACTATACTCAACACACTCACTCACACCACCACCATACTCACCACACTCACTCACACCACCACCATACTCCCCACACTCACCCACATCAGCACCACACACACACTCACCCACACCAGCACCACACTCACACACACTCACCCACACACACTCACCACACACACACCCACTCACCCACACCAGCACCATACTCCCACACCCACACACACCAGCACCACACACACACCCACTCACCTACACCAGCACCATACTCACCACACTCACACACACCGCAGCACCACACACACACCCACTCACCCACACCAGCACCATACTCACCACAATCACCCATACCAGCACCACACACACACTCACCCAAACCAGTACCACACTCACACACACTCACCCAAACCAGCACCATACTCACTACACTCACCCACACCAGCACCACACACACACTCACCCAAACTAGCACCACACACACACCCACTCACCCACACCAGCACCATACTCACCACACTCACCCACACCAGCACCACGCACACACTCACCCAAACCAGCACCACACACACACACTCACCCAAACCAGCACCATACTCACCACACTCACCCAAACCAGCACCATACTCACCACACTTACCCACACCAACACCACACTCACACACACTCACCCACACCAGCACCACACTCACACACACTCACCCACACCAGCACCACACTCACACCACACTCACCCAAACCAGCACCACACACACACCCACTCACCCACACCAGCACCACACTCACACACACTCACCCACACCAGCACCACACTCACACACACTCACCCACACCAGCACCACACTCACACACACTCACCCACACCAACACCACACTCACACACACTCACCCACACCAGCACCACACTCACACCACACTCACCCAAACCAGCACCACACACACACCCACTCACCCACACCAGCACCACAATCACACACACTCACCCACACCAGCAGCACACTCACACACACTCACCCACACCAGCACCACACTCACACACACTCACCCACACCAGCACTACACTCACACACACTCACCCACACCAGCACCACACTCACACACACTCACCCACACCAGTACCACACTCACACCACACTCACCCACACGAGCACCACACTCACACACACTCACCCACACCAGCACCACACTCACACCACACTCACCCACACCAGCACCACACTCACACCACACTCACCCACACCAGCACCACACTCACACCACACTCACCCACACCAGCACCACACTCACACCACACTCACCGGGCCCGTCCATGCAGGCGAAAGAGGGCGGTCGCCTTGGGCGCCAAGTGAAGTGGGGCGCCAAATTCGAGGAAACATTTTCAAATAAAACAAATACACATTAAATAACGAAGATGTCATTATTTCAATACCCGTGCGCGTACAGAGGGAATATGAATTTTAATTTATTTCTCAACATTTCTGAGACTGTGTTAATGAAAAAAGATTTACTGCAGAAATAAATACCGTGAATCGGACTGAAATATTGCCGTAGTATCGAGTACAAAATCTATTCTGAAAATGTCGCGTCTCTATTTTATATAATCTCAGAAATATTGGTTGTACAGACGGACCCGCGGACAGACCGAATAATTATGCCTCTGTTTAAAAAAGAAATACGCTTAAACACATTGAACGGAAAATAGCGGCGAAATATTTCCCAATTTACCAAAAAGCTCAGCCCATATCTGCCCTTAGGGTTTGGGGGGCGCCGATTGCAGAGTTCGCCTGAGGGCGCCAGTTGCTGGCAGCTCGTCTAGGGCCGTCCCTGCCAGGACCACACACACACACCCAGCACCACACGCACACCCAGCACCACACACACACCCAGCACCACACACACACACACAGCACCACACACACACACCTAGCACCACACACACACACACAGCACCACACACACCCAGCACCATACACACACACCCAGCATCACACACACACACACACCCAGCACCACACACACACCCAGCACCACACACACACACCCAGCACCACACACACACACAGCATCACACACACACACACCCAGCACCACACACACACACCCAGCACTACACACACACACCCAGCATCACACACACACACACCCAGCACCATACACACACACACACCCAGCACCACACACACCCAGCACCATACACACACACCCAGCATCACACACACACCCAGGAACACACACACACCCAGCACCACACACACACACCCAGCACCACACACACAGCACCACACACACACACGCAGCACCACACACACACACTCAGCACCACACACACACACCCAGCACCACACACACACACAGCACCACACACACACACTCAGAACCACACACACACACCCAGCACCACACACACACACAGCACCACACACACACACCCAGCACCATACACCCACACAGCACCATACACACACACCCAGCCTCACACACACACACAGCACCACACACACACACCCAGCACCATACACCCACACAGCACCACACACACACACACAGCACCACACACACACACAGCTCCATACACACACACCCAGCATCACACACACACACAGCACCATACACACACACCCAGCCTCACACACACACACCCCGCACCACACACACACACAGCACCACATACACACACCCAGCACCACACACACCCAGCATCACACACACACACTCACCCACATCACAGCACCACACACCCAGCACCACACACACACACCACAGCACCACATTCACCCACTGGCCCACACCGCTGGTCACAATCTTCCTCTTTCCGCTTCTTCCCTCGCATTGCTCCACTTTCACTTTCCCCTCCTCCCATCATCGTCTCTCCCCCCCCCCCCCCACGAGCGTTTTACAACAAGAGCCTTGTTGGAGCCCACAAGCGCGTTACACGCCTCTGCAGTATAACTTTGATATTGCTGCGTGTTGCTGGCGCATGACGCTTTCGGCCTTTGGTGCCGCGTGTGCACGGCAACCGGAGGAGCAAGTGCGGGATCAGGCGCAGCGGCGGCTCCTCCGCTCTCGGCTAATAACAAAACACAGTCCGGTGATCAATTTCATATCGCAGCGGTGTCGTCCGCGCAAATCACATCTCTCACAGTCGCTGAGTAGGCATCACCGACCAAGCTTTAGGGTATTTTTGGCTGCTATGCATTTCCACGTGACAAGCGAAACTTCGTTGGGCTATCATTTGTGATTGCCAGGTCGCTTCTGAAAGCAAAAGATATATAGCTCGGTGGGCCTTAGCTGGTAAAATAAAAAAATTTCGTCGTTTCTTTTTGAAGCCGGAAGGCTGCCAGGCGGTCACCCGGCACCAAGCGGGCTTTCAGCCGCTGAGTGTTGTTTATACTGCACGTGGTAGGAAACCGGAGCACCCGGAGAAAACCCACGCGTGCGAGGGGAGAACACTCTATCCCCGTACAGAAGTCCACACTTTTTCTGCACTGCAACCCGCTGGCGAGCCAGGATATGGCACTTCCACGATGTCCACAGGAAGGGAGTCTCACAACATTGTACAATCTGTGTGCGATCCACCAACCCCTGGCCGCTGCCTCCATAGTGCTGGATCAGAGGCAGCCGCGTCCAGCAGCACTGCCGTCACCACCTCCCGGTTGCGCGGCTGAACGCCGAACCGGACGCGTTCCGCCAAATCGGTTTCAGATCGCGAAATCCCTGCCAGGGCCTTTCACCTCGTACCCCCCCCCCCCACTCCTCGACGCCTTCAAACTAGACCGTAAGTATTACGTCTGACACCGTGTCGTCCAAGCCCCCCCCCCCACCCAGAGCACGGAGCCTAGGGCCCTCGCTCCGATTCGCCCGTACCCCCTAGGGACGCGGCGCTGATATCCCCCGCGCGGCGCCGAGCGGACAGAACCCTCAATCGGCGCCCCCACGGTGACGCGGTCGGGGCGGCCATCACCCCGACCGCGCTCCCTCTCCCCTCTCTCTACTGCTGGATGACGCCGCCAGTGATCAAGGCCCCGTCGAGGCTGCTGTCCCGTCCTGCCCTCCTGTGCCGGGTTCGTGAATCCGTTGTTGAGCCGGCTACACGAACTCCACCTCGGCGGGTTTTTTTGTTGTTGTGTTTTTAGTTTCTATGGGACATTTTTACAAATTAAAAAAAATGATGAAAAAATAACAATAGGTTTTACCCTTTCTGGAAAATTATTTTAAAAATAAGAATAGGCGATTATTGCCAGAAAGGGTAAAACCTATGCCTCTTCTTTTTTCGTAATCCAGTCCCAGATGATAATGCGCACAGGGGGATTGTTGGAGTAACTTGAACGTGGCGACTACGACGTCGCCATCGGCGCCTTCTCTACCAGACGAGAGCGTGCAGCCAGCCCCATGCCACTTCCCGGGAAGCCGTTGGTCTCGCGGAGCTCAGCCCCCGGTGCCCTCAACATCACCCTTCGCGTTTCCATCAGCGATGAATCCACGCTCACCCGTCACCTCCCGACGCCTTGATACCCCCGGGGTGGACTCTGTAAGACGGCTCCGTCGGGAGCCACGAGTTGGTCCCCTGGCGCTCGATAGGAGACGCGCACAGTCGTGGCCAAGGATCTGTCACCTGGAGCTGTCACCTGGAGCTGTCACCTGGAGCCGTCACCTGGAGCTGTCACCTGGAGCTGTTACCTGGAGCTGTCACCTGGAGCTGTCACCTGGAGCTGTCACCTGGAGCTGTCACCTCGAGCCGTCACCTGGAGCTGTTACCTGGAGCTGTCACCTGGAGCTGTCACCTGGAGCCGTCACCTGGAGCTGTCACCTGGAGCTGTTACCTGGAGCCGTCACCTGGGGCTGTCACCTGGAGCTGTCACCTGGAGCTGGCACGGGACCGGCACGGGACCGGCACGGGACCGGCACGGGACCGGCTCATTTCGCCGTGAGGGGTTTCAGAACCTCGCACGAGCTCCTCTCGCGCACCCGCCGGAGCGGCGGCAAGCAAAACAAAACCCCAACCCCCGCGGGCGCGACTCCTCGTCGCCTCGCGCACTCGCCCCAAGCGGAGAGCCCTGCATTAGGGTGGACACGGGCGGGCACGCGCAACTCACTTAAGCTCGGGCTGTCGTTTAACTCGGAGTTGAGTGAGCGCGAGGAGGCGCAGTCAAGAGCCCGCGGGTAATTATGGGGGCAATCATCCCGGGCGCGGTGCTAGTTCCGTGGGAACCTCGAAAGCCCTCGTCCATCATGTCTCATTCCGGAGCTCATCAGTGCCCTCCTCCATGCAGCACCCATTCTGTTTGGCCGCATCATCGTCGTCATCATCAATCAGCCAAATATATAAACAATCATCTTCAATAACCTGCTTCCATTCATCCCTTAAACCCTCATTTCCTCTCGCCAGGCCCATCCTGCCACTGCTGCTCACTCCCCCAGCTAGGACCAGACTTACCCCAACCCCTATCACTACCCCAACCCCTATCACTACCCCAACCCCTATCACTACCCCAACCCCAATCACTACCCCAACCCCTATCACTACCCCAACCACTATCACTACCCCAACCCCTATCACTACCCCAACCCCTATCACTACCCCAACCCCTATCACTACCCCAACCCCAATCACTACCCCAACCCCTATCACTACCCCAACCCCTATCACTACCCCAACCCCTATCACTACCCCAACCCCTATCACTACCCCAACCACTATCACTACCCCAACAACTATCATTCCCCCAACACAAATCACTAACCCAACCCCTATCACTACCCCAACCCCTATCACTACCCCATCCCCTATCACTACCACAACCCCTATCACTACCCCAACCACTATCATTCCCCCAACCACTATCACTACCCCAACCCCTATCACTAGCCCAACCCCTATCACTACCCCAACCAATATCACTACCCCAACCCCTATCACTACCCCAACCCCTATCACTACCCCATCCCCTATCACTACCACAACCCCTATCACTAGCCCAACCCCTATCACTACCCCAACCACTATCACTAACCCAACCCCTATCACTACCCCAGCCATTATTACTACCCCAACCACTATTACTACCCCAACCCCTATCAATACCCCTACCCCTGTCACTACCCCAACCACTATCACTACCCCAACCCCTATCACTACCCCAACCTCTATCACTACCCCATCCCCTATCACTACCACAACCCCTATCACTACCCCAACCACTATCACTACCCCAACCCCTATCACTGCCCCAGCCATTATTACTACCCCAACCACTATTACTACCCCAACCCCTATCAATACCCCTGTCACTACCCCAACCACTATCACTACCCCAACCCCTATCACTACCCCAACCACTATTACTACCCCAACCCCTATCACTACCCCAACCCCTATCACTACCCCAACCACTATCACTACACCAACCCCTATCACTACCCCAACCACTATCACTACCCCAACCACTATCACTACCCCAACCCCTATCACGACCCCAACCACTATCACTACCCCAACCCCTATCACTACCCCAACCCCTATCACTACCCCAACCCCTATCACTACCCCAACCACTATCATTACTCCAACCCCTATCACTACCCCAACCCCTATCACTACCCCAACCCCTATCACTACCCCAACCCCTATCACTACCCCAACCCCTATCACTACCCCAACCCCTATCACTACCCCAACCACTATCACTACCCCAACCCCTATCACTACCCCAACCACTATCACTACCCCAACCACTATCACTACCCCAACCCCTATCACTAGCCCAACCCCTATCACTACCCCAACCAATATCACTACCCCAACCCCTATCACTACCCCAACCCCTATCACTACCCCATCCTCTATCACTACCACAACCCCTATCACTACCCCAACCACTACCCCAACCACTATCACTACCCCAACCCCTATCACTACCCCAGCCATTATTACTACCCCAACCACTATTACTACCCCAACCCCTATCAATACCCCTACCCCTGTCACTACCCCAACCACTATCACTACCCCAACCCCTATCACTACCCCAACCCCTATCACTACCCCAACCCCTATCACTACCCCAACCACTATCACTACCCCAACCCCTATCACTACCCCAACCACTATCACTACCCCAACCACTATCACTACCCCAACCCCTATCACTACCCCAACCCCTATCACTACCCCAACCCCTATCATTACCCCAACCCCTATCACGACCCCAACCACTATTACTACCACCAACCCCTATCACTACCCCAATCCCTATCACTACCCCAACCACTATCACTACCCCAACCCCTATCACTACCCCAACCACTTTCACTACCCCAACCACTATCACTACCCCAACCCCTATCACTACCCCAACCCCTATCACTACCCCAACCCCTATCACTACCCCAACCCCTATCACTACCCCTACCCCTATCACTACCCCAACCCCTATCAATACACCAACCCCTATCACTACCCCTACCCCTATCACTACCCCAACCCCTATCAATACACCAACCACTATCACTACCTCAACCCCTATCACTACCCCTACCCAAATCACTACCCCAACCGCTATCACTACCCCAACCCCTATCAATACCCCATCCCCTAAAACTACCCCAACCACTATCACTACCCCAACCCCTATCACTACCCATCCCCTATCACTACCCCAACCCCTATCACTACCCCAACGCCTATCACTACCCCAACCCCTATCACTACCCCAACCACTATTACTACCCCAACCCTTATCACTACCCCAACCCTTATCACTACCCCAACCCCTATCACTACCCCAACCCTTATCACTACCCCAACCCCTATCACTACCCCAACCCCTATCACTACCCCAACCCTTATCACTACTCCAACCACTATCACTACCCCCATCACTACCCCAACCCCTATCACTACCCCAACCCCTATCACTACCCCCATCACCTATCACTACCCCAACCACTATCACTACCCCAACCCCTATCACTACCCCAACCACTATCACTACCCCAACCCCTATCACTACCCCAACCCCTATCACTACCCCAATCCCTATCACTACCCCAACCCCTATCACTACCCCAAGCACTATTACTACCCCAACCACTATCACTACCCCAACCACTACCCAACCCCTTTCACTACCCCAACCCCTATCACTACCCCAACCCCTATCACTTCCCCAACCCCTATCACTACCCCAACCCTTATCACAACCCCGAGCCTAAACCCTCTTTAATCTCTCCCGTCTGCTCTCGCCATATGTACATGTCCACTTTCAATATCAAACCCCACTCTGTATGTGAACCACTTATCATCTCACGCGCATTGTTATAATTGCTGTGAAGCCACTTTGGAATACCGGGGATATACAAATCTACATGCGATGAGGTCATCCATTTGAAGAGGCTTGAGATGGTTAATCCTTCTGGGGCCAATCCGGTCAGAGTGTCCTCCACTCAATAATCGGATTGCGCGTCGTACACGGCAGCGCTCCCGTGACCCTTAACCCGTGCTTGTGTGTTGTTTGTGTGTGAGGATGTCCCGAACATCCTCTACACATTCACTACTGGATAAAGGCCTCCCCAAGTCGCTGCCATCTCTCACATTGCTGCGATGTTAACCATCCAGCAGGCGCCGGTAAGCTGCAGCCGTGTGGTGCCCTGCACCACGTGTGGCTACACAGAGAGTTGGATAAAGTTCAGGGGTTTTTGCTGCGTCTTGAAGATGAAGAAAATTTGGTCCTGTGCCCACGGAACAGCGATCCCAGCAGCTGTTCCAAGCGAGCTGATAAAATGTATGTATGTTGTATGTATGTTGCATGTTATGTGTTGTGGTTCACACAAGGTGTAATTCTGCCCCTCCACAAGCTAACTCAGCTCACCCTAGCTAACCCTAGCTCACCCTAGCTCACCCTAGCTCACTCTAGCTCACTCTAGCTAGCCCTAGCTAAGCCTAGCTCACCCTAACTCACCCTAGCAAACCCTAGCTCACCCTAGCTCACTCTAGCTCACCCTAGCTCAACCTAGCTAACCCTAGCTAACCCTAGTTAACCGTAGCTCACTCACCCTAGCTAGTCTAGCTCACCCTAGCTCACCCTAACTCAACCTAGCTCACCCCAGCTCACTCTAGCTCACCCTAGCTCACCCTAGCTAACCCTAGCTAACCCTAGCTCACTCTAGCTCACTCTAACTCACTCTAACTCACCCTAGCTCACCCGAGCTCATTCTAGCTCACCCTAGCTAACCCTAGCTCACCATAGCTCACTCTAGCTAACCCTAGCTCACTCTAACTCACCCTAGCTAGTGTAGCTCACCCTAGCTCACTCTAACTCACTCTAGCTCAACCCAGCTCACTATAGCTCACCCTAGCTCACCCTAGCTCACCCTAGCTCACTCTAGCTCACTCTAGCTAGCCCTAGCTAAGCCTAGCTCACCCTAACTCACCCTAGCAAACCCTAGCTCACCCTAGCTCACTCTAGCTCACCCTAGCTCAACCTAGCTAACCCTAGCTAACCCTAGTTAACCGTAGCTCACTCACCCTAGCTAGTCTAGCTCACCCTAGCTCACCCTAACTCAAACTAGCTCACCCCAGCTCACTCTAGCTCACTCTAGCTAGCCCTAGCTAAGCCTAGCTCACCCTAACTCACCCTAGCAAACCCTAGCTCACCCTAGCTCACCCTAACTCACCCTAGCTCACCCTAGCTCATCCTAGCTCACCGTAGCTCACCCTAGCTAACCTTAGCTAACCCTAGCTTACTCTAGCTCACCCTAGCTCACCTTAGCTAGTCTAGCTAGTCAAGCTCACCCTAGCTCACCCTAGCTCACCCTAGCTCACTCTAGCTAGTCTAGCTAGTCTAGCTCACCCTAGCTCACCCTAGCTAACCCTAGCTAGTCTAGCTCATCCTAGCTCACCCTAGCTCACTCTAGCTCACCCTAGCTCACCCTAACTCACCCTAACTCACCCTAGCAAGTCTAGCTCACCCTAGCTCACCCCAGCTCACCCTAGCTAACCCTAGATAACCCTAGCTAGTCTAGCTCACCGTAGCTAACCCTAGCTCACTCTAGCTCACCCTAGCTCACCCTAGCTAACCCTAGCTCACCCTAGCTCACTCTAGCTAACCCTAGCTCACCTTAGCTAGTCCAGCTCACCCTAGCTGACTCTAGCTCACCCTAGCTCACTCTAACTCACCCTAGCTCACCCTAGCTAATGCTAGCTCACTCTAGCTAACCCTAGCTCACCCTAACCCATCCTAGCTCACCCCAGCTCACTATAGCTCACCCTAGCTCACCCTAGCTAACCCTAGCTAACCGTAGCTCACCCTAGCTAACTCTAGCTAACCGTAGCTCACTCTTGCTCACTCTAGCTCACCGTAGCTCACCCTAGCTCACCCTAGCTCACTCTAGCTCACCCAAGCTAGTCCAGCTCACCCTAGCTCACTCTAGCTCACTCTAGCTCACCAAAGCTAACTCTAGCTCACCCTAGCTCACCCTAGCTCACTCTAGCTCACCGTAGCTCACCCTTGCTAACCCTAGCTAATCCGAGCTCACTCTAGCTCACCCTAGCTCACCCTAACTCACTCTAGCTAGCCCTAGCTAACCCGAACTCACCCTCACTCACCCTAGCTCACCATAGCTCACTCTAGCTAGTCTAGCTCACCCTAGCTCACCCTATCTCACCCTAGGTCACCCTAGCTAGTCTAGCTCAGCTTAGATAACCCTAGCTAGTCTAGCTCACCCTAGTGCTCCCTAGCTCACTCTAGCTCACCCTAGCTCTCCCTAGCTCACCCTAGAAAGTGTAGCTCACCGTAGCTCACCCTAGCTCACCCTAGCTAGTCTAGCTCACCCTAGCTCACCCTAACTCAACCTAGCTCACCTTAGCTCATCCTAGCTCACCCTAGCTCATCCTAGCTCACCCTAGCTAACGCTAGCTCACTCTAGCTCACCCTAGCTCACCCTAGCTCACGCTAGCTAGTCTCTCTCACCCTAGCTCACCCTAGCTCACTCTAGCTCACCCTAGCTCACCCTAGCTCACTCTAGCTCACCCTAGCTCACCCTAGCTCACTCTAGCTCACCCTAGCTCACCCTAGCTCACCCAAGCTCACTCTAGCTAAACCTAGCTCACCCTAGCTAAGCCTAGCTCACTCTAGCTCACCCTAGCTCACTCTAGCTCACCATAGCTCACTCTAGCTAACCCTAGCTCACCCGAGCTCACCCTAGCTAGTCCAGCTCACCCTAGCTCACCCTAACTCAACCTAGCTCACCCTAGCTAATCCTAGCTAGTCTAGCTCACCCTAGCTCACCCTAGCTCACTCTAGCTGACCCTAGCTCACCCTAGCTAGTCTAGCTCACCCTAGCTCATCCTAACTCACCCTAGTTCACCCTAGCTAACCGTAGCTCACTCTAGCTCACCCTAGCTAGTCTGGCTCACCCTAGCTCACACTAGCTCACTATAGATCACCCTAGCTCACCCTAGCTAACCCTAGCTCACCCTAGCTCACTCTAGCTCACTCTAGCTCACTCTAGCTAACCCTAGCTCACCTTAGCTAGTCCTGCTCACCCTAGCTCACTCTAGCTCAGTCTAGCTCACCCTAGCTCACTCTAGCTCACCCTAGCTCACCCTAGCTAATCTAGCTCACCCTAACTCACCCTAACTCACCCTAGCTCACCCTAGCTCATCTTAGCTCACCGTAGCTCACCCTAGCTAACCCTAGCTAACCCTAGCTTACTCTAGCTCACCCTAGCGCACCCTAGCTCACCCTAGCTAGTCTAGCTAGTCTAGCTCACCCTAGCTCACCCTAGCTCACCCTAGCTAGTCTAGCTAGTCTAGCTCACCCTAGCTCACCCTAGCTAACCCTAGCTAGTCTAGCTCACCCTAGCTCACCCTAGCTCACTCTAGCTCACCCTAGCTCACCCTAACTCACCCTAGCTCACTCTAGCAAGTCTAGCTCACCCTAGCTCACCCCAGCTCACCCTAACTAATATAGCTCACCCTAGCTCACGCTAACTCACCATAGCTCACCCTAGCTCATCTTAGCTCACCGTAGCTCACCCTAGCTAACCCTAGCTAACCCTAGCTTACTCTAGCTCACCCTAGCGCACCCTAGCTCACCCTAGCTAGTCTAGCTAGTCTAGCTCACCCTAGCTCACCCTAGCTCACCCTAGCTAGTCTAGCTGGTCTAGCTCACCCTAGCACACCCTAGCTAACCCTAGCTAGTCTAGCTCACCCTAGCTCACCCTAGCTCACTCTAGCTCACCCTAGCTCACCCTAACTCACCCTAGCTCACTCTAGCAAGTCTAGCTCACCCTAGCTCACCCCAGCTCACCCTAACTAATCTAGCTCACCCTAGCTCACGCTAACTCACCCTAGCTCACCCTAACTCATCCTAGCTCACCGTAGCTCACCCTAGCTAACATTAGCTAGTCTAGCTCACGGTAGCTAACCCTAGCTCACTCTAGCTCACCCTAGATCACCCTAGCTAACCCTAGCTCAAACTAGCTCATGTTAGCTCATTCTAGCTCACCCTAGCTCACACTTGCTCACCCTAGGTCACCCTAGCTCACTTTAGCTAACCCTAGCTCACCCTAGCTCACCCTTGCTGACTGTAACTCACCCTAGCTCACCCTAGCTAATCCTAGCTTACCCAAGCTCAGCCAACTCACTCTAGCTAGCCCTAGCTAACCCTAGCTCAGCCTAGCTCACGCTAGCTCACCCTAGCTCACCCTAGCTAACTCTAGCCAACCCTAGCTCACTCTAGCTCACTCTAGCTCACTCTAGCTCACCCTAGCTAACCCTAGCTAACCCTAGCTCACTCTTGCTCACTCTAGCTCACCGTACCTCATCCTAGCTATTCCTAGCTCACCCAAGCTCAGCCTAACTCAATCTAGCTAGCCGTAGCTAATCCTAGCTCAGCCTAGCTCACTCTAGCTCACCCTAACTCAACCCAGCTCACCCTAGCTCATCCTAACTCACCCTAGCTCACCCTAGCTAACCGTAGCTCACTCTAGCTCACGCTAGCTCACCCTAGCTAGTCTAGCTCATCCAAGCTCACCCTAGCTCACTCTAGCTCACCCTAGCTCACCCTAGCTAACCCTAGCTCACCCTAGCTCAGTCTAGCCCACTCTAGCTCACTCTAGCTAACCCTGGCTCACCTTAGCTAGTCCAGCTCACCCTACCTCACTCTAGCTCAGTCTAGCTCACCCTAGCACACTCTAGCTCACCCTAGCTCACCCTAACTCACCATAGCTCACCCTAGCTCATCTTAGCTCACCGTAGCTCACCCTAGCTAACCCTAGCTAACCCTAGCTTACTCTAGCTCACCCTAGCTCACGCTAGCTCACCCTAGCTAGTCTAGCTAGTCTAGCTCACCCTAGCTCACCCTAGTTCACTCTAGCTAGTCTAGCTAGTCTAGCTCACCCTTGCTCACCCTAGCTAGTCTAGCTCACCCTAGCTCACCCTAGCTCACTCTAGCTCACCCTAGCAAACCCTAACTCACCCTAGCTCACCCTAGCAAGTCTAGCTCACCCTAGCTCACCCCAGCTCACCCTAGCTAATCTAGCTCACCCTAGCTCATGCTAACTCACCCTAGCTCACCCTAGCTCATCCTAGCTCACCGTAGCTCACCCTAGCTAACCCTAGCTAGTCTAGCTCACCGTAGCTAACCCTAGCTCACTCTAGCTCACCCTAGATCACCCTAGCTAACCCTAGCTCACCCTAGCTCACTCTAGCAAGTCTAGCTCACCCTAGCTCACCCCAGCTCACCCTAACTAATCTAGCTCACCCTAGCTCACGCTAACTCACCCTAGCTCACCCTAGCTCATCCTAGCTCACCGTAGCTCACCCTAGCTAACATTAGCTAGTCTAGCTCACGGTAGCTAACCCTAGCTCACTCTAGCTCACCCTAGATCACCCTAGCTAACCCTAGCTCAAACTAGCTCATCTTAGCTCATTCTAGCTCACCCTAGCTCACACTTGCTCACCCTAGGTCACCCTAGCTCACTTTAGCTAACCCTAGCTCACCCTAGCTCACCCTTGCTGACTGTAACTCACCCTAGCTCACCCTAGCTAATCCTAGCTTACCCAAGCTCAGCCTAACTCACTCTAGCTAGCCCTAGCTAACCCTAGCTCAGCCTAGCTCACGCTAGCTCACCCTAGCTCACCCTAGCTAACCCTAGCCAACCCTAGCTCACTCTAGCTCACTCTAGCTCACTGTAGCTCACCCTAGCTAACCCTAGCTAACCCTAGCTCACTCTTGCTCACTCTTGCTCACTCTAGCTCACCGTACCTCATCCTAGCTATTCCTAGCTCACCCAAGCTCAGCCTAACTCAATCTAGCTAGCCGTAGCTAATCCTAGCTCAGCCTAGCTCACTCTAGCTCACCCTAACTCAACCCAGCTCACCCTAGCTCATCCTAACTCACCCTAGCTCACCCTAGCTAACCGTAGCTCACTCTAGCTCACTCTAGCTCACCCTAGCTAGTCTAGCTCATCCAAGCTCACCCTAGCTCACTCTAGCTCACCCTAGCTCACCCTAGCTAACCCTAGCTCACCCTAGCTCAGTCTAGCTCACTCTAGCTCACTCTAGCTAACCCTGGCTCACCTTAGCTAGTCCAGCTCACCCTACCTCACTCTAGCTCAGTCTAGCTCACCCTAGCTCACTCTAGCTCACCCTAGCTCACCCTAACTCACCATAGCTCACCCTAGCTCATCTTAGCTCACCGTAGCTCACCCTAGCTAACCCTAGCTCACCCTAGCTCACTCTAGCTAACCCTAGCTCACCTTAGCTAGTCCAGCTCACCCTAGCTGACTCTAGCTCACCCTAGCTCACTCTAACTCACCCTAGCTCACCCTAGCTAATGCTAGCTCACTCTAGCTAACCCTAGCTCACCCTAACCCATCCTAGCTCACCCCAGCTCACTATAGCTCACCCTAGCTCACCCTAGCTAACCCTAGCTAACCGTAGCTCACCCTAGCTAACTCTAGCTAACCGTAGCTCACTCTTGCTCACTCTAGCTCACCGTAGCTCACCCTAGCTCACCCTAGCTCACTCTAGCTCACCCAAGCTAGTCCAGCTCACCCTAGCTCACTCTAGCTCACTCTAGCTCACCAAAGCTAACTCTAGCTCACCCTAGCTCACCCTAGCTCACTCTAGCTCACCGTAGCTCACCCTTGCTAACCCTAGCTAATCCGAGCTCACTCTAGCTCACCCTAGCTCACCCTAACTCACTCTAGCTAGCCCTAGCTAACCCGAACTCACCCTCACTCACCCTAGCTCACCATAGCTCACTCTAGCTAGTCTAGCTCACCCTAGCTCACCCTATCTCACCCTAGGTCACCCTAGCTAGTCTAGCTCAGCCTAGATAACCCTAGCTAGTCTAGCTCACCCTAGTGCTCCCTAGCTCACTCTAGCTCACCCTAGCTCTCCCTAGCTCACCCTAGAAAGTGTAGCTCACCGTAGCTCACCCTAGCTCACCCTAGCTAGTCTAGCTCACCCTAGCTCACCCTAACTCAACCTAGCTCACCTTAGCTCATCCTAGCTCACCCTAGCTCATCCTAGCTCACCTTAGCTAACGCTAGCTCACTCTAGCTCACCCTAGCTCACCCTAGCTCACGCTAGCTAGTCTCTCTCACCCTAGCTCACCCTAGCTCACTCTAGCTCACCCTAGCTCACCCTAGCTCACTCTAGCTCACCCTAGCTCACCCTAGCTCACTCTAGCTCACCCTAGCTCACCCTAGCTCACCCAAGCTCACTCTAGCTAAACCTAGCTCACCCTAGCTAAGCCTAGCTCACTCTAGCTCACCCTAGCTCACTCTAGCTCACCATAGCTCACTCTAGCTAACCCTAGCTCACCCGAGCTCACCCTAGCTAGTCCAGCTCACCCTAGCTCACCCTAACTCAACCTAGCTCACCCTAGCTAATCCTAGCTAGTCTAGCTCACCCTAGCTCACCCTAGCTCACTCTAGCTGACCCTAGCTCACCCTAGCTAGTCTAGCTCACCCTAGCTCATCCTAACTCACCCTAGTTCACCCTAGCTAACCGTAGCTCACTCTAGCTCACCCTAGCTAGTCTGGCTCACCCTAGCTCACACTAGCTCACTATAGATCACCCTAGCTCACCCTAGCTAACCCTAGCTCACCCTAGCTCACTCTAGCTCACTCTAGCTCACTCTAGCTAACCCTAGCTCACCTTAGCTAGTCCTGCTCACCCTAGCTCACTCTAGCTCAGTCTAGCTCACCCTAGCTCACTCTAGCTCACCCTAGCTCACCCTAGCTAATCTAGCTCACCCTAACTCACCCTAACTCACCCTAGCTCACCCTAGCTCATCTTAGCTCACCGTAGCTCACCCTAGCTAACCCTAGCTAACCCTAGCTTACTCTAGCTCACCCTAGCGCACCCTAGCTCACCCTAGCTAGTCTAGCTAGTCTAGCTCACCCTAGCTCACCCTAGCTCACCCTAGCTAGTCTAGCTAGTCTAGCTCACCCTAGCTCACCCTAGCTAACCCTAGCTAGTCTAGCTCACCCTAGCTCACCCTAGCTCACTCTAGCTCACCCTAGCTCACCCTAACTCACCCTAGCTCACTCTAGCAAGTCTAGCTCACCCTAGCTCACCCCAGCTCACCCTAACTAATATAGCTCACCCTAGCTCACGCTAACTCACCATAGCTCACCCTAGCTCATCTTAGCTCACCGTAGCTCACCCTAGCTAACCCTAGCTAACCCTAGCTTACTCTAGCTCACCCTAGCGCACCCTAGCTCACCCTAGCTAGTCTAGCTAGTCTAGCTCACCCTAGCTCACCCTAGCTCACCCTAGCTAGTCTAGCTGGTCTAGCTCACCCTAGCACACCCTAGCTAACCCTAGCTAGTCTAGCTCACCCTAGCTCACCCTAGCTCACTCTAGCTCACCCTAGCTCACCCTAACTCACCCTAGCTCACTCTAGCAAGTCTAGCTCACCCTAGCTCACCCCAGCTCACCCTAACTAATCTAGCTCACCCTAGCTCACGCTAACTCACCCTAGCTCACCCTAACTCATCCTAGCTCACCGTAGCTCACCCTAGCTAACATTAGCTAGTCTAGCTCACGGTAGCTAACCCTAGCTCACTCTAGCTCACCCTAGATCACCCTAGCTAACCCTAGCTCAAACTAGCTCATGTTAGCTCATTCTAGCTCACCCTAGCTCACACTTGCTCACCCTAGGTCACCCTAGCTCACTTTAGCTAACCCTAGCTCACCCTAGCTCACCCTTGCTGACTGTAACTCACCCTAGCTCACCCTAGCTAATCCTAGCTTACCCAAGCTCAGCCAACTCACTCTAGCTAGCCCTAGCTAACCCTAGCTCAGCCTAGCTCACGCTAGCTCACCCTAGCTCACCCTAGCTAACTCTAGCCAACCCTAGCTCACTCTAGCTCACTCTAGCTCACTCTAGCTCACCCTAGCTAACCCTAGCTAACCCTAGCTCACTCTTGCTCACTCTAGCTCACCGTACCTCATCCTAGCTATTCCTAGCTCACCCAAGCTCAGCCTAACTCAATCTAGCTAGCCGTAGCTAATCCTAGCTCAGCCTAGCTCACTCTAGCTCACCCTAACTCAACCCAGCTCACCCTAGCTCATCCTAACTCACCCTAGCTCACCCTAGCTAACCGTAGCTCACTCTAGCTCACGCTAGCTCACCCTAGCTAGTCTAGCTCATCCAAGCTCACCCTAGCTCACTCTAGCTCACCCTAGCTCACCCTAGCTAACCCTAGCTCACCCTAGCTCAGTCTAGCCCACTCTAGCTCACTCTAGCTAACCCTGGCTCACCTTAGCTAGTCCAGCTCACCCTACCTCACTCTAGCTCAGTCTAGCTCACCCTAGCACACTCTAGCTCACCCTAGCTCACCCTAACTCACCATAGCTCACCCTAGCTCATCTTAGCTCACCGTAGCTCACCCTAGCTAACCCTAGCTAACCCTAGCTTACTCTAGCTCACCCTAGCTCACGCTAGCTCACCCTAGCTAGTCTAGCTAGTCTAGCTCACCCTAGCTCACCCTAGTTCACTCTAGCTAGTCTAGCTAGTCTAGCTCACCCTTGCTCACCCTAGCTAGTCTAGCTCACCCTAGCTCACCCTAGCTCACTCTAGCTCACCCTAGCAAACCCTAACTCACCCTAGCTCACCCTAGCAAGTCTAGCTCACCCTAGCTCACCCCAGCTCACCCTAGCTAATCTAGCTCACCCTAGCTCATGCTAACTCACCCTAGCTCACCCTAGCTCATCCTAGCTCACCGTAGCTCACCCTAGCTAACCCTAGCTAGTCTAGCTCACCGTAGCTAACCCTAGCTCACTCTAGCTCACCCTAGATCACCCTAGCTAACCCTAGCTCACCCTAGCTCACTCTAGCAAGTCTAGCTCACCCTAGCTCACCCCAGCTCACCCTAACTAATCTAGCTCACCCTAGCTCACGCTAACTCACCCTAGCTCACCCTAGCTCATCCTAGCTCACCGTAGCTCACCCTAGCTAACATTAGCTAGTCTAGCTCACGGTAGCTAACCCTAGCTCACTCTAGCTCACCCTAGATCACCCTAGCTAACCCTAGCTCAAACTAGCTCATCTTAGCTCATTCTAGCTCACCCTAGCTCACACTTGCTCACCCTAGGTCACCCTAGCTCACTTTAGCTAACCCTAGCTCACCCTAGCTCACCCTTGCTGACTGTAACTCACCCTAGCTCACCCTAGCTAATCCTAGCTTACCCAAGCTCAGCCTAACTCACTCTAGCTAGCCCTAGCTAACCGTAGCTCAGCCTAGCTCACGCTAGCTCACCCTAGCTCACCCTAGCTAACCCTAGCCAACCCTAGCTCACTCTAGCTCACTCTAGCTCACTGTAGCTCACCCTAGCTAACCCTAGCTAACCCTAGCTCACTCTTGCTCACTCTTGCTCACTCTAGCTCACCGTACCTCATCCTAGCTATTCCTAGCTCACCCAAGCTCAGCCTAACTCAATCTAGCTAGCCGTAGCTAATCCTAGCTCAGCCTAGCTCACTCTAGCTCACCCTAACTCAACCCAGCTCACCCTAGCTCATCCTAACTCACCCTAGCTCACCCTAGCTAACCGTAGCTCACTCTAGCTCACTCTAGCTCACCCTAGCTAGTCTAGCTCATCCAAGCTCACCCTAGCTCACTCTAGCTCACCCTAGCTCACCCTAGCTAACCCTAGCTCACCCTAGCTCAGTCTAGCTCACTCTAGCTCACTCTAGCTAACCCTGGCTCACCTTAGCTAGTCCAGCTCACCCTACCTCACTCTAGCTCAGTCTAGCTCACCCTAGCTCACTCTAGCTCACCCTAGCTCACCCTAACTCACCATAGCTCACCCTAGCTCATCTTAGCTCACCGTAGCTCACCCTAGCTAACCCTAGCTAACCCTAGCTTACTCTAGCTCACCCTAGCTCACGCTAGCTCACCCTAGCTAGTCTAGCTAGTCTAGCTCACCCTAGCTCACCCTAGTTCACTCTAGCTAGTCTAGCTAGTCTAGCTCACCCTTGCTCACCCTAGCTAGTCTAGCTCACCCTAGCTCACCCTAGCTCACTCTAGCTCACCCTAGCAAACCCTAACTCACCCTAGCTCACCCTAGCAAGTCTAGCTCACCCTAGCTCACCCCAGCTCACCCTAGCTAATCTAGCTCACCCTAGCTCATGCTAACTCACCCTAGCTCACCCTAGCTCATCCTAGCTCACCGTAGCTCACCCTAGCTAACCCTAGCTAGTCTAGCTCACCGTAGCTAACCCTAGCTCACTCTAGCTCACCCTAGATCACCCTAGCTAACCCTAGCTCACCCTAGCTCACTATAGCTAACCCTAGCTCACCTTAGCTAGTCCAGCTCACCCTAGCTCACTCTAGCTCAAGCTAGCTCATTCTAGCTCAACCTAGCTCACTCTTGCTCACCCTAGCTCACCCTAGCTCACTTTAGCTAACCCTAGCTCACCCAAGCTCACCCTTGCTCATTGTAACTCACCCTAGCTCACCCTAGCTAATCCTAGCTTACCCAAGCTCAGCCTAACTCACTCTAGCTAGCCCTAGCTAACCCTAGCTCAGCCTAGCTCACGCTAGCTCACCCTAGCTCACTCTAGCTAACCCGAGCTCACCCTAACTCACCCTAGCTCACCCAAGCTCACTATAGCTCACCCTAGCCACCATAGCTAACCCTAGCCAACCCTAGCTCACTCTAGCTCACTCTAGCTCACCGTTACTCACCCTAGCTAACCCTAGCTAACCCTAGCTTACTCTTGCTCACTCTAGCTCACCGTAGCTCACCCTAGCTAATCCTAGCTCACCCAAGCTCAGACTAATGCACTCTAGCTAGCCGTAACTTATCCTCGCTCAGCCTAGCTCACGCTAGCTCACCCTAGATCATTCTAGCTAACCCGAGCCCACCCTAACTCACCCAAGTTCACCCCAGCTCACTCTAGCTCACTCTAGCTCAAACAAGCTAGTCCAGCTCATCCTAGCTCACTCTAGCTCACCCTAGCTCACCCTAGCTCACTCTAGCTCAGTGTAGCCCACCCTAGCTCACTCTAGCTCACTCTAGCTCACCCTAGCTCATGCTAACTCACTCTAGCTAGCCCTAGCTAACCCGAACTCACCCTAGCTCACTCTAGCTAACCCTAGCTCACCCTAACTCAGCCTAGCTCACTCTAGCTCACTCTAGCTAATCCTAGCTCACCTTAGCTAGTCCAGCTCACCCTAGCTCACTCTAGCTCACTCTAGCTCACCCTAGCTCAATCTAGCTCACCCTAGCTCACCCTAGCTCACCCTAGCTAATCTAGCTCACCCTAGCTCACCCTAGCTCATCCTAGCTCACCTTAGCTCACCCTAGCTAAGCCTAGCTAACCCTTGCTTACTCTAGCTCACCCTAGCTCACCCTAGCTCACCCTAGCTAGTCTAGCTAGTCTAGCTCACCCTAGCTCACCCTAGCTCAATCTAGCTAGTCTAGCTAGTCTAGCTCACCCTAGCTCACCCTAGCTCACCCTAGCTAACCCTAGCTAGTGTAGCTCCCCCTAGCTCACCCTAGCTGACTCTAGCTCACCTTAGCTCACCCTAATTCACCCTAGCTCACCCTAGCAAGTCTAGCTCACCCTAGCTCACCCCAGCTCACCCTAGCTAATCTAGCTCACCCTAGCTCACCCTAACTCACCCTAGCTCACCCTAGCTCATCCTAGCTCACTGTAACTCACGCTAGCTAATCCTAGCTCACCCAAGCTCAGCCTAACTCACTCTAGCTAGCCCTAGCTAATCCTAGCTCAGCCTAGCTCACGCTAGCTCACCCTAGCTCACTCTAGCTAACCCGAGCTCACCCTAACTCACCCTAGCTCACCACAGCTCACTCTAGCTCACTCTAGCTCAAACAAGCTAGTCCAGCTCACCCTAGCTCACTCTAGCTCACCCTAGCTCACCATAGCTCACTCTAGCTCACTGTAGCCCACCCTAGCTCATTCTAGCTCACTCTAGCTAGCCCTAGCTAACCCGAACTCACCCTCACTCAGGCTATCTCACCCTAGCTCAAACTAGCTAGTCTAGCTCACCCTAGCTCACTCTAGCTGACCCTAGCTCACGCTAGCTAACCCTAGCTCACCCTAGCTCACTCTAGCTAACCCTAGCTCACCCTAACTCAGCCTAGCTCACTCTAGCTCACTCTAGCGAATCCTAGCTCACCTTAGCTAGTCCAGCTCACCCTAGCTCACTCTAGCTCACTCTAGCTCACCCTAGCTCAATCTAGCTCACCCTAGCTCACCCTAGCTCACCCTAGCTAATCTAGCTCACCCTAGCTCACCCTATCTAAACCTAGCTAACCCTAGCTTACTCTAGCTCACCCTAGCTCACCCTAGCTCACCCTAGCTAGTCTAGCTAGTCTAGCTCACCCTAGCTCACTCTAGATCACTCTAGCTAGTCTAGCTAGTCTAGCTCACCCTAGCTCACCCTTAGTCACCCTAGCTCACCCTAGCAAGTCTAGCTCACCCTAGCTCACCCCAGCTCACCCTAACTAATCTAGCTCACCCTAGCTCACCCTAACTCACCCTAGCTCACCCTAGCTCATCCTAGCTCACCGTAGCTCACCCTAGCTAACCCTAACTAGTCTAGCTCACCGTACCTAACCCTACCTCACCTTAGCTAACCCTAGCTCACCCTAGCTAACCCTAGCTCACCCTAGCTCACTCTATCTCAACCTAGCTCATCCAAGCTAACCCTATCTAGCCTAGCTCACACTAGCTCACTCTAGCTCACGCTAGCTCACGCTAGCTCACCCTAGCTCACACTAGCTAGTCTAGCTCAACCTAGCTCACCATATCTCACCCTAGCTCACCCTAGCTTGTCTAGCTAGTCTAGGTCACTCTAGCTCACCCTAGCTCACGCTAGCTCACCCTAGCTCACGCTAGCTCACTCCAGCTCACCCTAGCTCACCCTAGCTCAACCTGGCTCACTCCAGCTAACCATAGCTCACCCTAGCTCACCCTAGCTAACCTTAGCTCACGCTAACTCATCCTAACTCACCCTAGCTCACCCTAGCTAACCCTACCTCACACTAGCTCACACTAGCTTACCCTAGCTCACTCTAGCTAACCCTAGCTCAACCTAGCTCACGATAGCTCACCCTAGCTAACCCTAGCTCACCCTAGCTCACCCTAGCTAACCCTAGCTCACCATAGCTCACCCTAGCTCACCCTAGCTAACCCTATCTAGCCTATCTCACTCTAGCTCACGCTAGCTCACCCTAGCTCACCCTAGCTAACCCTAGCTCACCCTAGATAACCCTAGCTCACCCTAGCTCAGCGTAGCTAACCCTATCTAGCCTATCTCACCCTAGCTAACCCTAGCTCACCCTAGCTCAACCTAGCTAACCCTAGCTCACCTAGATTACCCTAGCTCACCCTAGCTCAGCCTAGCTCACCCTAGCTCACCCTAGCTAACCCTAGCTCACCCTAGCTCACCCTAGCTAACCCTACCTCACACTAGCTCGCCCTAGCTCACCCTAGCTCACGCTAGCTCAGCCTAGCTAACCATATCTTGCCTAGCTCATCCTAGCTCACCAAAGCTAACCCTAGCTCACCCTAGCTCAGTCTAGCTCACCCTAGCTCACCCTAGCTTACCCTAACTCACTCTAGCTAGCCCTAACTAACCCTAACTCATCCTCACTCACCCTAGCTCACCCTAGCTCACCCTAGCTCACCCTAGCTCACCTTAGCTAACCCTTGCTCACCATAGCTTACCCTAGCTAACCATAGCTCACTCTAACTCACCCTAGCTAGTCTAGCTCAACCTAGCTCACAATATATCACCCTAGCTCACCCGTACTATTCTAGCTAGTCTAGCTCACCCTAGCTCACCCTAGCTCACCCTAGCTAACCCTAGCTAACTCTAGCTCACCCTAGCTCACGCTAGCTACTCTAGCGCACCCTAATTCACCCTAGCCTACTCTAGCTCATCCTAGGTCACCCTAACTCAACCTAGCTCACCCTAGCAAGTCTAGCTCACCCTAGCTCATCCCAGCTCACCCTAGCTAATCTAGCTCACCCTAGCTCACCCTAACTCACCCTAGCTCACCCTAGCTCATCCTAGTTCACCGTAGCTCACCCTAGCTAACCCTAGCTAGTCTAGCTCACCGTAGCTAACCCTAGCTCACCTTAGCAAACCCTAGCTCACCCTAGCTAACCCTAGCTCACCCTAGCTCAGCCTAGCTAACCCTAGCTCACCCTAGCTCACCCTAGCTCACTCTAGCTCACGCTAGCTCACCCTAGCTCACCCTAGCTAGTCTAGCTCAACCTAGCTCACCATATCTCACCCTAGCTCACCCTAGCTAGTCTAGCTAGTCTAGCTCACTCTAGCTCACCCTATCTCACGCTAGCTCACCCTAGCTCACGCTATCTCACTCTAGCTCACCCTAGCTCACCCGAGCTCAACCTAGCTCACTCTAGCTAACCCTAGCTCACCCTAGCTCACCCTAGCTCACACTAGCTTACCCTAGCACACCCTAGCTCACCTAGCTAACCCTAGTTCACGTTAACTCACCCTAACTCACCCTAGCTAACCCTACCTCACACTAGCTCACCCTAACTTACCCTAGCTCACTCTAGCTAACCTTAGCTCAACCTAGCTCACTATAGCTCACCCTAGCTAATCCTAGATCACCCTAGCTCACCCTAGCTAACCCTAGCTCACCATAGCTCACCCTAGCTCACCCTAGCTAACCCTATCTAGCCTCTCTCACTCTAGCTCATGCTAGCTCACCCTAGCTCACCCTAGCTAACCCTAGCTCACCCTAGATAACCCTAGCTCGCCCTAGCTCAGCCTAGCTAACCCTGTCTAGCCTATCTCACCCTAGCTAACCCTAGCTCACCCTAACTCAATCTAGCTAACTCTACCTCACCCTCGATAGCCATAGCTCACCCTAGCTCAGCCTAGCTCACCCTAGCTCACCCTAGCTAACCCTAGCTCACCCTAGCTCACCCTAGCTAACCGTACCTCACGCTAGCTCGCCCTAGCTCACCCTAGCTCACCCTAGCTCAGCCTAGCTCACCCTAGCTCATCTAAGCTAACCCTAGCTCAACCTAGCTAACCCTATCTCGCCTAGCTCACCCTAGCTCGCCATAGCTAACCATAGCTCACCCTAGCTCAGTCTAGCTCACACTAGCTCACCATAGCTCACCCTAACTCACTCTAGCTAGCCCTAGCTCACCCTAGCTCACCCTAGCTAACCATAGCTCACTCTAACTCACCCTAGCTAGTCTAGCTCAACCTAGCTAACCCTAGCTCACTCTAGCTCACCCTAGCTCACCCTAGCTAACCATAGCTCACCCTAGCTCACGCTAGCTCACCCTAGCTCACGCTAGCTCACTCTAGCTCACCCTAGCTCACCCGAGCTCAACCTAGCTCACTCTAGCTAACCCTAGCTCACCCTAGCTCACCGTAGCTCAGACTAGCTTACCCTAGCACACCCTAGCTCACCCTAGCTAACCCTAGCTAACCGTACCTCACGCTAGCTCGCCCTAGCTCACCCTAGCTCACCCTAGCTCAGCCTAGCTCACCCTGGCTCACCTAAGCTAACCCTAGCTCACCCTAGCTATCCCTATCTCGCCTAGCTCACCCTAGCTCACCATAGCTAACCATAGCTCACCCTAGCTCAGTCTAGCTCACACTAGCTCACCCTAGCTCACCCTAGCTAACCATAGCTCACTCTAACTCACCCTAGCTAGTCTAGCTCAATCTAGATCACAATATATCACCCTAGCTCACCCGTACTATTCTAGCTAGTCTAGCTCACCCTAGCTCACCCTAGCTCACCCTAGCTAACCCTAGCTAACTCTAGCTCACCCTAGCTCACGCTAGCTACTCTAGCGCACCTTAATTCACCCTAGCCTACTCTAGCTCAACCTAGCTCACCCTAGCTCACCCTAGCTAGACTAGCTAGTCTAGCTCACCCTAGCTCACCCTAGCTCACTCTAGCTAGTCTAGCTAGTCTAGCTCACACTAGCTCACCCTAGCTCACCCTAGCTAACCCTAGCTAGTTTAGCTCACCCTAGCTCATCCTAGCTGACTCTATCTCATCCTAGGTCACCCTAACTCAACCCAGCTCACCCTAGCAAGTCTAGCTCAACCTAGCTCATCCCAGCTCACCCTAGCTAATCTAGCTCACCCTAGCTCACCCTAACTCACCCTAGCTCACCCTAGCTCATCCTAGTTCACCGTAGCTAACCCTAGCTAACCCTAGCTAGTCTAGCTCACCGTAGCTAACCCTAGCTCACCTTAGCAAACCCTAGCTCACCCTAGCTAACCCTAGCTCACCCTAGCTCAGCCTAGCTAACCCTAGCTCACCCTAGCTCACCCTAGCTCACTCTAGCTCACGCTAGCTCACCCTAGCTCACCCTAGCTAGTCTAGCTCAACCTAGCTCACCATATCTCACCCTAGCTCACCCTAGCTAGTCTAACTAGTCTAGCTCACTCTAGCTCACCCTATCTCACGCTAGCTCACCCTAGCTCACGCTATCTCACTCTAGCTCACCCTAGCTCACCCGAGCTCAACCTAGCTCACTCTAGCTAACCCTAGCTCACCCTAGCTCACCCTAGCTCACACTAGCTTACCCTAGCACACCCTAGCTCACCTAGCTAACCCTAGTTCACGTTAACTCACCCTAACTCACCCTAGCTAACCCTACCTCACACTAGCTCACCCTAACTTACCCTAGCTCACTCTAGCTAACCTTAGCTCAACCTAGCTCACTATAGCTCACCCTAGCTAACCCTAGATCACCCTAGCTCACCCTAGCTAACCCTAGCTCACCATAGCTCACCCTAGCTCACCCTAGCTAACCCTATCTAGCCTCTCTCACTCTAGCTCATGCTAGCTCACCCTAGCTCACCCTAGCTAACCCTAGCTCACCCTAGATAACCCTAGCTCGCCCTAGCTCAGCCTAGCTAACCCTGTCTAGCCTATCTCACCCTAGCTAACCCTAGCTCACCCTAGCTCAATCTAGCTAACCCTACCTCACCCTCGATAACCCTAGCTCACCCTAGCTCAGCCTAGCTCACCCTAGCTCACCCTAGCTAACCCTAGCTCACCCTAGCTCACCCTAGCTAACCGTACCTCACGCTAGCTCGCCCTAGCTCACCCTAGCTCACCCTAGCTCAGCCTAGCTCACCCTAGCTCATCTAAGCTAACCCTAGCTCAACCTAGCTAACCCTATCTCGCCTAGCTCACCCTAGCTCGCCATAGCTAACCATAGCTCACCCTAGCTCAGTCTAGCTCACACTAGCTCACCATAGCTCACCCTAACTCACTCTAGCTAGCCCTAGCTCACCCTAGCTCACCCTAGCTAACCATAGCTCACCCTAGCTCACGCTAGCTCACCCTAGCTCACGCTAGCTCACTCTAGCTCACCCTAGCTCAGCCTAGCTCACCCTAGCTCACCCTAGCTAACCCTAGCTCACCCTAGCTCACCCTAGCTAACCCTACCTCACACTAGCTCGCCCTAGCTCACCCTAGCTCACGCTAGCTCAGCCTAGCTAACCATATCTCGCCTAGCTCATGCTAGCTCACCAAAGCTAACCCTAGCTCACCCTAGCTCAGTCTAGCTCACCCTAGCTCACCCTAGCTTACCCTAACTCACTCTAGCTAGCCCTAGCTAACCCTAACTCATCCTCACTCACCCTAGCTCACCCTAGCTCACCCTAGCTCACCCTAGCTCACCTTAGCTAACCCTAGCTCACCATAGCTTACCCTAGCTAACCATAGCTCACTCTAACTCACCCTAGCTAGTCTAGCTCAACCTAGCTCACAATATATCACCCTAGCTCACCCGTACTATTCTAGCTAGTCTAGCTCACCCTAGCTCACCCTAGCTCACCCTAGCTCACCCTAGCTAACCCTAGCTAACTCTAGGTCACCCTAGCTCACGCTAGCTACTCTAGCGCACCCTAATTCACCCTAGCCTACTCTAGCTCAACCTAGCTCACCCTAGCTCACCCTAGCTAGTCTAGCTAGTCTAGCTCACCCTAGCTCACCCTAGCTCACTCTAGCTAGTCTAGCTAGTCTAGCTCACACTAGCTCACCCTAGCTCACCCTAGCTAACCCTAGCTAGTTTAGCTCACCCTAGCTCATCCTAGCTGACTCTATCTCATCCTAGGTCACCCTAACTCAACCTAGCTCACCCTAGCAAGTCTAGCTCACCCTAGCTCATCCCAGCTCACCCTAGCTAATCTAGCTCACCCTAGCTCACCCTAACTCACCCTAGCTCACCCTAGCTCATCCTAGTTCACCGTAGCTCACCCTAGCTAACCCTAGCTAGTCTAGCTCACCGTAGCTAACCCTAGCTCACCTTAGCAAACCCTAGCTCACCCTAGCTAACCCTAGCTCACCCTAGCTCAGCCTAGCTAACCCTAGCTCACCCTAGCTCACCCTAGCTCACTCTAGCTCACGCTAGCTCACCCTAGCTAGTCTAGCTCAACCTAGCTCACCATATCTCACCCTAGCTCACGCTAGCTCACCCTAGCTCACGCTATCTCACTCTAGCTCACCCTAGCTCACCCGAGCTCAACCTAGCTCACTCTAGCTAACCCTAGCTCACCCTAGCTCACCCTAGCTCACACTAGCTTACCCTAGCACACCCTAGCTCACCTAGCTAACCCTAGTTCACGTTAACTCACCCTAACTCACCCTAGCTAACCCTACCTCACACTAGCTCACCCTAACTTACCCTAGCTCACTCTAGCTAACCTTAGCTCAACCTAGCTCACTATAGCTCACCCTAGCTAACCCTAGATCACCCTAGCTCACCCTAGCTAACCCTAGCTCACCATAGCTCACCCTAGCTCACCCTAGCTAACCCTATCTAGCCTCTCTCACTCTAGCTCATGCTAGCTCACCCTAGCTCACCCTAGCTAACCCTAGCTCACCCTAGATAACCCTAGCTCGCCCTAGCTCAGCCTAGCTAACCCTGTCTAGCCTATCTCACCCTAGCTAACCCTAGCTCACCCTAACTCAATCTAGCTAACCCTACCTCACCCTCGATAACCCTAGCTCACTCTAGCTCAGCCTAGCTCACCCTAGCTCACCCTAGCTAACCCTAGCTCACCCTAGCTCACCCTAGCTAACCGTACCTCACGCTAGCTCGCCCTAGCTCACCCTAGCTCACCCTAGCTCAGCCTAGCTCACCCTAGCTCATCTAAGCTAACCCTAGCTCAACCTAGCTAACCCTATCTCGCCTAGCTCACCCTAGCTCGCCATAGCTAACCATAGCTCACCCTAGCTCAGTCTAGCTCACCCTAGCTCACGCTAGCTACTCTAGCGCAACTTAATTCACCCTAGCCTACTCTAGCTCAACCTAGCTCACCCTAGCTCACCCTAGCTAGACTAGCTAGTCTAGCTCACCCTAGCTCACCCTAGCTCACTCTAGCTAGTCTAGCTAGTCTAGCTCACACTAGCTCACCCTAGCTCACCCTAGCTAACCCTAGCTAGTTTAGCTCACCCTAGCTCATCCTAGCTGACTCTATCTCATCCTAGGTCACCCTAACTCAACCTAGCTCACCCTAGCAAGTCTAGCTCACCCTAGCTCATCCCAGCTCACCCTAGCTAATCTAGCTCACCCTAGCTCACCCTAACTCACCCTAGCTCACCCTAGCTCATCCTAGTTCACCGTAGCTCACCCTAGCTAACCCTAGCTAGTCTAGCTCACCATAGCTAACCCTAGCTCACCTTAGCAAACCCTAGCTCACCCTAGCTAACCCTAGCTCACCCTAGCTCAGCCTAGCTAACCCTAGCTCACCCTAGCTCACCCTAGCTCACTCTAGCTCACGCTAGCTCACCCTAGCTCACCCTAGCTAGTCTAGCTCAACCTAGCTCACCATATCTCACCCTAGCTCACCCTAGCTAGTCTAGCTAGTCTAGCTCACTCTAGCTCACCCTATCTCACGCTAGCTCACCCTAGCTCACGCTATCTCACTCTAGCTCACCCTAGCTCACCCGAGCTCAACCTAGCTCACTCTAGCTAACCCTAGCTCACCCTAACTCACCCTAGCTCACACTAGCTTACCCTAGCACACCCTAGCTCACCTAGCTAACCCTAGTTCACGTTAACTCACCCTAACTCACCCTAGCTAACCCTACCCCACACTAGCTCACCCTAACTTACCCTAGCTAACTCTAGCTAACCTTAGCTCAACCTAGCTCACTATAGCTCACCCTAGCTAACCCTAGATCACCCTAGCTCACCCTAGCTAACCCTAGCTCACCATAGTTCACCCTAGCTCACCCTAGCTAACCCTATCTAGCCTCTCTTACTCTAGCTCATGCTAGCTCACCCTAGCTCACCCTAGCTAACCCTAGCTCACCCTAGATAACCCTAGCTCGCCCTAGCTCAGCCTAGCTAACCCTGTCTAGCCTATCTCACCCTAGCTAACCCTAGCTCACCCTAGCTCAATCTAGCTAACCCTACCTCACCCTCGATAACCCTAGCTCACCCTAGCTCAGCCTAGCTCACCCTAGCTCACCCTAGCTAACCCTAGCTCACCCTAGCTCACCCTAGCTAACCGTACCTCACGCTAGCTCGCCCTAGCTCACCCTAGCTCACCCTAGCTCAGCCTAGCTCACCCTAGCTCATCTAAGCTAACCCTAGCTCAACCTAGCTAACCCTATCTCGCCTAGCTCACCCTAGCTCGCCATAGCTAACCATAGCTCACCCTAGCTCAGTCTAGCTCACACTAGCTCACCATAGCTCACCCTAACTCACTCTAGCTAGCCCTAGCTCACCCTAGCTCACCCTAGCTAACCATAGCTCACTCTAACTCACCCTAGCTAGTCTAGCTCAACCTAGCTAACCCTAGCTCACTCTAGCTCACCCTAGCTCACCCTAGCTAACCATAGCTCACCCTAGCTCACGCTAGCTCACCCTAGCTCACGCTAGCTCACTCTAGCTCACCCTAGCTCAGCCTAGCTCACCCTAGCTCACCCTAGCTAACCCTAGCTCACCCTAGCTCACCCTAGCTAACCCTACCTCACACTAGCTCGCCCTAGCTCACCCTAGCTCACGCTAGCTCAGCCTAGCTAACCATATCTCGCCTAGCTCATCCTAGCTCACCAAAGCTAACCCTAGCTCACCCTAGCTCAGTCTAGCTCACCCTAGCTCACCCTAGCTTACCCTAACTCACTCTAGCTAGCCCTAGCTAACCCTAACTCATCCTCACTCACCCTAGCTCACCCTAGCTCACCCTAGCTCACCCTAGCTCACCTTAGCTAACCCTAGCTCACCATAGCTTACCCTAGCTAACCATAGCTCACTCTAACTCACCCTAGCTAGTCTAGCTCAACCTAGCTCACAATATATCACCCTAGCTCACGCTAGCTCACCCTAGCTCACGCTATCTCACTCTAGCTCACCCTAGCTCACCCGAGCTCAACCTAGCTCACTCTAGCTAACCCTAGCTCACCCTAGCTCACCCTAGCTCACACTAGCTTACCCTAGCACACCCTAGCTCACCTAGCTAACCCTAGTTCACGTTAACTCACCCTAACTCACCCTAGCTAACCCTACCTCACACTAGCTCACCCTAACTTACCCTAGCTCACTCTAGCTAACCTTAGCTCAACCTAGCTCACTATAGCTCACCCTAGCTAACCCTAGATCACCCTAGCTCATCCTAGCTAACCCTAGCTCACCATAGCTCACCCTAGCTCACCCTAGCTAACCCTATCTAGCCTCTCTCACTCTAGCTCATGCTAGCTCACCCTAGCTCACCCTAGCTAACCCTAGCTCACCCTAGATAACCCTAGCTCGCCCTAGCTCAGCCTAGCTAACCCTGTCTAGCCTATCTCACCCTAGCTAACCCTAGCTCACCCTAACTCAATCTAGCTAACCCTACCTCACCCTCGATAACCCTAGCTCACTCTAGCTCAGCCTAGCTCACCCTAGCTCACCCTAGCTAACCCTAGCTCACCCTAGCTCACCCTAGCTAACCGTACCTCACGCTAGCTCGCCCTAGCTCACCCTAGCTCACCCTAGCTCAGCCTAGCTCACCCTAGCTCATCTAAGCTAACCCTAGCTCAACCTAGCTAACCCTATCTCGCCTAGCTCACCCTAGCTCGCCATAGCTAACCATAGCTCACCCTAGCTCAGTCTAGCTCACCCTAGCTCACGCTAGCTACTCTAGCGCAACTTAATTCACCCTAGCCTACTCTAGCTCAACCTAGCTCACCCTAGCTCACCCTAGCTAGACTAGCTAGTCTAGCTCACCCTAGCTCACCCTAGCTCACTCTAGCTAGTCTAGCTAGTCTAGCTCACACTAGCTCACCCTAGCTCACCCTAGCTAACCCTAGCTAGTTTAGCTCACCCTAGCTCATCCTAGCTGACTCTATCTCATCCTAGGTCACCCTAACTCAACCTAGCTCACCCTAGCAAGTCTAGCTCACCCTAGCTCATCCCAGCTCACCCTAGCTAATCTAGCTCACCCTAGCTCACCCTAACTCACCCTAGCTCACCCTAGCTCATCCTAGTTCACCGTAGCTCACCCTAGCTAACCCTAGCTAGTCTAGCTCACCATAGCTAACCCTAGCTCACCTTAGCAAACCCTAGCTCACCCTAGCTAACCCTAGCTCACCCTAGCTCAGCCTAGCTAACCCTAGCTCACCCTAGCTCACCCTAGCTCACTCTAGCTCACGCTAGCTCACCCTAGCTCACCCTAGCTAGTCTAGCTCAACCTAGCTCACCATATCTCACCCTAGCTCACCCTAGCTAGTCTAGCTAGTCTAGCTCACTCTAGCTCACCCTATCTCACGCTAGCTCACCCTAGCTCACGCTATCTCACTCTAGCTCACCCTAGCTCACCCGAGCTCAACCTAGCTCACTCTAGCTAACCCTAGCTCACCCTAACTCACCCTAGCTCACACTAGCTTACCCTAGCACACCCTAGCTCACCTAGCTAACCCTAGTTCACGTTAACTCACCCTAACTCACCCTAGCTAACCCTACCCCACACTAGCTCACCCTAACTTACCCTAGCTAACTCTAGCTAACCTTAGCTCAACCTAGCTCACTATAGCTCACCCTAGCTAACCCTAGATCACCCTAGCTCACCCTAGCTAACCCTAGCTCACCATAGCTCACCCTAGCTCACCCTAGCTAACCCTATCTAGCCTCTCTTACTCTAGCTCATGCTAGCTCACCCTAGCTCACCCTAGCTAACCCTAGCTCACCCTAGATAACCCTAGCTCGCCCTAGCTCAGCCTAGCTAACCCTGTCTAGCCTATCTCACCCTAGCTAACCCTAGCTCACCCTAGCTCAATCTAGCTAACCCTACCTCACCCTCGATAACCCTAGCTCACCCTAGCTCAGCCTGGCTCACCCTAGCTCACCCTAGCTAACCCTAGCTCACCCTAGCTCACCCTAGCTAACCGTACCTCACGCTAGCTCGCCCTAGCTCACCCTAGCTCACCCTAGCTCAGCCTAGCTCACCCTAGCTCATCTAAGCTAACCCTAGCTCAACCTAGCTAACCCTATCTCGCCTAGCTCACCCTAGCTCGCCATAGCTAACCATAGCTCACCCTAGCTCAGTCTAGCTCACACTAGCTCACCATAGCTCACCCTAACTCACTCTAGCTAGCCCTAGCTCACCCTAGCTCACCCTAGCTAACCATAGCTCACTCTAACTCACCCTAGCTAGTCTAGCTCAACCTAGCTAACCCTAGCTCACTCTAGCTCACCCTAGCTCACCCTAGCTAACCATAGCTCACCCTAGCTCACGCTAGCTCACCCTAGCTCACGCTAGCTCACTCTAGCTCACCCTAGCTCAGCCTAGCTCACCCTAGCTCACCCTAGCTAACCCTAGCTCACCCTAGCTCACCCTAGCTAACCCTACCTCACACTAGCTCGCCCTAGCTCACCCTAGCTCACGCTAGCTCAGCCTAGCTAACCATATCTCGCCTAGCTCATCCTAGCTCACCAAAGCTAACCCTAGCTCACCCTAGCTCAGTCTAGCTCACCCTAGCTCACCCTAGCTTACCCTAACTCACTCTAGCTAGCCCTAGCTAACCCTAACTCATCCTCACTCACCCTAGATCACCCTAGCTCACCCTAGCTCACCCTAGCTCACCTTAGCTAACCCTAGCTCACCATAGCTTACCCTAGCTAACCATAGCTCACTCTAACTCACCCTAGCTAGTCTAGCTCAACCTAGCTCACAATATATCACCCTAGCTCACCCGTACTATTCTAGCTAGTCTAGCTCACCCTAGCTCACCCTAGCTAACCCTAGCTAACTCTAGCTCACCCTAGCTCACGCTAGCTACTCTAGCGCACCCTAATTCACCCTAGCCTACTCTAGCTCAACCTAGCTCACCCTAGCTCACCCTAGCTAGTCTAGCTAGTCTAGCTCACCCTAGCTCACCCTAGCTCACTCTAGCTAGTCTAGCTAGTCTAGCTCACACTAGCTCACCCTAGCTCACCCTAGCTAACCCTAGCTAGTTTAGCTCACCCTAGCTCATCCTAGCTGACTCTATCTCATCCTAGGTCACCCTAACTCAACCTAGCTCACCCTAGCAAGTCTAGCTCACCCTAGCTCATCCCAGCTCACCCTAGCTAATCTAGCTCACCCTAGCTCACCCTAACTCACCCTAGCTCACCCTAGCTCATCCTAGTTCACCGTAGCTCACCCTAGCTAACCCTAGCTAGTCTAGCTCACC
The DNA here is from genome assembly GCF_048934315.1 of Petromyzon marinus. Lineage (NCBI taxonomy): Eukaryota > Metazoa > Chordata > Hyperoartia > Petromyzontiformes > Petromyzontidae > Petromyzon > Petromyzon marinus. The sequence goes on from NC_133691.1 coordinate 12,431,370, forward strand.
GTAGCTAACCCTAGCTCACCTTAGCAAACCCTAGCTCACCCTAGCTAACCCTAGCTCACCCTAGCTCAGCCTAGCTAACCCTAGCTCACCCTAGCTCACCCTAGCTCACTCTAGCTCACGCTAGCTCACCCTAGCTCACCCTAGCTAGTCTAGCTCAACCTAGCTCACCATATCTCACCCTAGCTCACCCTAGCTAGTCTAGCTAGTCTAGCTCACTCTAGCTCACCCTATCTCACGCTAGCTCACCCTAGCTCACGCTATCTCACTCTAGCTCACCCTAGCTCACCCGAGCTCAACCTAGCTCACTCTAGCTAACCCTAGCTCACCTTAGCTCACCCTAGCTCACACTAGCTTACCCTAGCACACCCTAGCTCACCTAGCTAACCCTAGTTCACGTTAACTCACCCTAACTCACCCTAGCTAACCCTACCTCACACTAGCTCACCCTAACTTACCCTAGCTCACTCTAGCTAACCTTAGCTCAACCTAGCTCACTATAGCTCACCCTAGCTAACCCTAGATCACCCTAGCTCACCCTAGCTAACCCTAGCTCACCATAGCTCACCCTAGCTCACCCTAGCTAACCCTATCTAGCCTCTCTCACTCTAGCTCATGCTAGCTCACCCTAGCTCACCCTAGCTAACCCTAGCTCACCCTAGATAACCCTAGCTCGCCCTAGCTCAGCCTAGCTAACCCTGTCTAGCCTATCTCACCCTAGCTAACCCTAGCTCACCCTAACTCAATCTAGCTAACCCTACCTCACCCTCGATAACCCTAGCTCACTCTAGCTCAGCCTAGCTCACCCTAGCTCACCCTAGCTAACCCTAGCTCACCCTAGCTCACCCTAGCTAACCGTACCTCACGCTAGCTCGCCCTAGCTCACCCTAGCTCACCCTAGCTCAGCCTAGCTCACCCTAGCTCATCTAAGCTAACCCTAGCTCAACCTAGCTAACCCTATCTCGCCTAGCTCACCCTAACTCACTCTAGCTAGCCCTAGCTCACCCTAGCTCACCCTAGCTAACCATAGTTCACTCTAACTCACCCTAGCTAGTCTAGCTCAACCTAGCTAACCCTAGCTCACTCTAGCTCACCCTAGCTCACCCTAGCTAACCATAGCTCACCCTAGCTCACGCTAGCTCACCCTAGCTCACGCTAGCTCACTCTAGCTCACCCTAGCTCACCCGAGCTCAACCTAGCTCACTCTAGCTAACCCTAGCTCACCCTAGCTCACCCTAGCTCACACTAGCTTACCCTAGCACACCCTAGCTCACCCTAGCTAACCCTAGCTCACCCTAGCTCACCCTAGCTAACCGTACCTCACGCTAGCTCGCCCTAGCTCACCCTAGCTCACCCTAGCTCAGCCTAGCTCACCCTAGCTCACCTAAGCTAACCCTAGCTCACCCTAGCTATCCCTATCTCGCCTAGCTCACCCTAGCTCACCATAGCTAACCATAGCTCACCCTAGCTCAGTCTAGCTCACACTAGCTCACCCTAGCTCACCCTAGCTAACCATAGCTCACTCTAACTCACCCTAGCTAGTCTAGCTCAACCTAGCTCACAATATATCACCCTAGCTCACCCGTACTATTCTAGCTAGTCTAGCTCACCCTAGCTCACCCTAGCTCACCCTAGCTAACCCTAGCTAACTCTAGCTCACCCTAGCTCACGCTAGCTACTCTAGCGCACCCTAATTCACCCTAGCCTACTCTAGCTCAACCTAGCTCACCCTAGCTCACCCTAGCTAGTCTAGCTAGTCTAGCTCACCCTAGCTCACTCTAGCTAGTCTAGCTAGTCTAGCTCACACTAGCTCACCCTAGCTCACCCTAGCTAACCCTAGCTAGTTTAGCTCACCCTAGCTCATCCTAGCTGACTCTATCTCATCCTAGGTCACCCTAACTCAACCTAGCTCACCCTAGCAAGTCTAGCTCACCCTAGCTCATCCCAGCTCACCCTAGCTAATCTAGCTCACCCTAGCTCACCGTAACTCACCCTAGCTCACCCTAGCTCATCCTAGTTCACCGTAGCTCACCCTAGCTAACCCTAGCTAGTCTAGCTCACCGTAGCTAACCCTAGCTCACCTTAGCAAACCCTAGCTCACCCTAGCTAACCCTAGCTCACCCTAGCTCAGCCTAGCTAACCCTAGCTCACCCTAGCTCACCCTAGCTCACTCTAGCTCACGCTAGCTCACCCTAGCTCACCCTAGCTAGTCTAGCTCAACCTAGCTCACCATATCTCACCCTAGCTCACCCTAGCTAGTCTAGCTAGTCTAGCTCACTCTAGCTCACCCTATCTCACGCTAGCTCACACTAGCTCACACTATCTCACTCTAGCTCACCCTAGCTCACCCGAGCTCAACCTAGCTCACTCTAGCTAACCCTAGCTCACCCTAGCTCACCCTAGCTCACACTAGCTTACCCTAGCACACCCTAGGTCACCTAGCTAACCCTAGTTCACGTTAACTCACCCTAACTCACCCTAGCTAACCCTACCTCACACTAGCTCACCCTAACTTTCCCTAGCTCACTCTAGCTAACCTTAGCTCAACCTAGCTCACTATAGCTCACCCTAGCTATCCCTAGATCACCCTAGCTCACCCTAGCTAACCCTAGCTCACCATAGCTCACCCTAGCTCACCCTAGCTAACCCTATCTAGCCTCTCTCACTCTAGCTCATGCTAGCTCACCCTAGCTCACCCTAGCTAACCCTAGCTCACCCTAGATAACCCTAGCTCGCCCTAGATCAGCCTAGCTAACCCTGTCTAGCCTATCTCACCCTAGCTAACCCTAGCTCACCCTAGCTCAATCTAGCTAACCCTACCTCACCCTCGATAACCCTAGCTCAACCTAGCTCAGCCTAGCTCACCCTAGCTCACCCTAGCTAACCCTAGCTCACCCTAGCTCACCCTAGCTAACCGTACCTCACGCTAGCTCGCCCTAGCTCACCCTAGCTCACCCTAGCTCAGCCTAGCTCACCCTAGCTCATCTAAGCTAACCCTAGCTCAACCTAGCTAACCCTATCTCGCCTAGCTCACCCTAGCTCGACATAGCTAACCATAGCTCACCCTAGCTCAGTCTAGCTCACACTAGCTCACCATAGCTCACCCTAACTCACTCTAGCTAGCCCTAGCTCACCCTAGCTCACCCTAGCTAACCATAGCTCACTCTAACTCACCCTAGCTAGTCTAGCTCAACCTAGCTAACCCTAGCTCACTCTAGCTCACCCTAGCTCACCCTAGCTAACCATAGCTCACCCTAGCTAACGCTAGCTCACCCTAGCTCACGCTAGCTCACTCTAGCTCACCCTAGCTCACCCGAGCTCAACCTAGCTCACTCTAGCTAACCTTAGCTCACCCTAGCTCACCCTAGCTCACACTAGCTTACCCTAGCACACCCTAGCTCACCCTAGCTAACCCTAGCTCACCCTAGCTCACCCTAGCTAACCGTACCTCACGCTAGCTCGCCCTAGCTCACCCTAGCTCACCCTAGCTCAGCCTAGCTCACCCTAGCTCACCTAAGCTAACCCTAGCTCACCCTAGCTATCCCTATCTCGCCTAGCTCACCCTAGCTCACCATAGCTAACCATAGCTCACCCTAGCTCAGTCTAGCTCACACTAGCTCACCCTAGCTAACCCTAGCTCACCCTAGCTAACCATAGCTCACTCTAACTCACCCTAGCTAGTCTAGCTCAACCTAGCTCACAATATCTCACCCTCGCTCACCCTAGCTAGTCTAGCTAGTCTAGCTCACCCTAGCTCACCCTAGCTAACCCTAGCTAACTCTAGCTCACCCTAGCTCACGCTAGCTAGTCTAGCTCACCCTAACTCACCCCAGCCTACTCTAGCTCACCCTAGCTCACGCTAGCTAACCCTAGCTCACACTAGCTCACCCTTGCTCACCCTAGCTCACTCTAGCTAACCCTAGCTAACCCTAGCTCACCGTAGCTCACACTAGCTTACCCTAGCACACCCTAGCTCACCCTAGCTAACCCTAGCTCACGCTAACTCACCCTAACTCACCCTAGCTAACCCTACCTCACACTAGCTCACCCTAACTTACCATATCTCACTCTAGCTAACCCTAGCTCAACCTAGCTCACTATAGCTCACCCTAGCTAACCCTAGCTCACCCTAGCTCACCCTAGCTAACCCTAGCTCACCATAGCTCACCCTAGCTCACCCTAGCTAACCCTATCTAGCCTATCTCACTCTAGCTCACGCTAGCTCACCTTAGCTCACCCTAGCTAACCCTAGCTCAACCTAGATAACCCTAGCTCGCCCTAGCTCAGCCTAGCTAACCCTGTCTAGCCTATCTCACCCTAGCTAACCCTAGCTCACCCTAGCTCAACCTAGCTAACCCTACCTCACCCTAGATAACCCTAGCTCACCCTAGCTCAGCCTAGCTCACCCTAGCTCACCCTAGCTAACCCTAGCTCACCCTAGCTCACCCTAGCTAACCGTACCTCACGCTAGTTCGCCCTAGCTCACCCTAGCTCACCCTAGCTCAGCCTAGCTCACCCTAGCTCACCTAAGCTAACCCTAGCTCACCCTAGCTAACCCTATCTCGCCTAGCTCACCCTAGCTCACCATAGCTAACCATAGCTCACTTTAGCTCAGTCTAGCTCACACTAGCTCACCCTAGCTCACCCTAACTCACTCTAGCTAGCCCTAGCTAACCCTAACTTACGCTCACTCTCCCTAGCTCACCCTAGCTCACCCTAGCTCAACCTAGCTCACAATATCTCACCCTCGCACACCCTAGCTAGTCTAGCTAGTCTAGCTCACCCTAGCTCACCCGAGCTAACCCTAGCTAACTCTAGCTCACCCTAGCTCACACTAGCTAGTCCAGCTCACCCTCACTCACCCTAGCCTACTCTAGCTCACCCTAGCTCACCTTAGCTCACTCTAGCTCACCCTAGCTAACCCTAGCTAACCCTAGCTCACCCTTGCTCACCCTAGCTCACTTTAGCTAACCCTAGCTCACCCTAGCTCAATCTAGCTAACCCTACCTCACCCTCGATAACCCTAGCTCACCCTAGCTCAGCCTAGCTCACCCTAGCTCACCCTAGCTAACCCTAGCTCACCCTAGCTCACCCTAGATAACCGTACCTCACGCTAGCTCGCCCTAGCTCACCCTAGCTCACCCTAGCTCAGCCTAGCTCACCCTAGCTCATCTAAGCTAACCCTAGCTCAACCTAGCTAACCCTATCTCGCCTAGCTCACCCTAGCTCGCCATAGCTAACCATAGCTCACCCTAGCTCAGTCTAGCTCACACTAGCTCACCATAGCTCACCCTAACTCACTCTAGCTAGCCCTAGCTCACCCTAGCTCACCCTAGCTAACCATAGCTCACTCTAACTCACCCTAGCTAGTCTAGCTCAACCTAGCTAACCCTAGCTCACTCTAGCTCACCCTAGCTCACCTTGGCTAACCATAGCTCACCCTAGCTCACGCTAGCTCACCCTAGCTCACGCTAGCTCACTCTAGCTCACCCTAGCTCACCCGAGCTCAACCTAGCTCACTCTAGCTAACCCTAGCTCACCCTAGCTCACCCTAGCTCACACTAGCTTACCCTAGCACACCCTAGCTCACCCTAGCTAACCCTAGCTCACCCTAGCTCACCCTAGCTAACCGTACCTCACGCTAGCTCGCCCTAGCTCACCCTAGCTCACGCTAGCTCAGCCTAGCTCACCCTAGCTCACCTAAGCTAACCCTAGCTCACCCTAGCTATCCCTATCTCGCCTAGCTCACCCTAGCTCACCATAGCTAACCATAGCTCACCCTAGCTCAGTCTAGCTCACACTAGCTCACCCTAGCTCACCCTAACTCACTCTAGCTAGCCCTAGCTAACCCTAACTTACCCTCACTCACCCTAGCTCACCCTAGCTCACCCTAGCTAACCCTAGCTCACCCTAGCTAACCATAGCTCACTCTAACTCACCCTAGCTAGTCTAGTTCATCCTGGTTCACAATATCTCACCCTCGCTCACCCTAGCTAGTCTAGCTAGTCTAGCTCACCCTAGCTCACCCTAGCTAACCCTAGCTAACTCTAGCTCACCCTAGCTCACCCTAGCTCACTCTAGCTTACCCTAGCTAACCCTAGCTAACCCTAGCTCACCCTTGCTCACCCTAGCTCACTCTAGCTAACCCTAGCTAACCCTAGCTCACCATAGCTCACACTAGCTTACCCTAGCCCACCCTAGCTCAGCCTAGCTCACCCTAGCTAACCCTACCTCACACTAGCTTACCCTAGCACACCCTAGCTCACCCTAGCTAACCCTAGCTCACGCTAACTCACCCTAACTCACCCTAGCTAACCCTACCTCACACTAGCTCACCCTAACTTACCATAGCTCACTCTAGCTAACCCTAGCTCAACCTAGCTCACTATAGCTCACCCTAGCTAACCCTAGCTCACCCTAGCTCACCCTAGCTAACCCTAGCTCACCATAGCTCACCCTAGCTCACCCTAGCTAACCCTATCTAGCCTATCTCACTCTAGCTCACGCTAGCTCACCCTAGCTCACCCTAGCTAACCCTAGCTCAATCTAGATAACCCTAGCTCGCCCTAGCTCAGCCTAGCTAACCCTGTCTAGCCTATCTCACCCTAGCTAACCCTAGCTCACCCTAGCTCAACCTAGCTAACCCTACCTCACCCTAGATAACCCTAGCTCACCCTAGCTCAGCCTAGCTCACCCTAGCTCACCCTAGCTAACCCTAGCTCACCCTAGCTCACCCTAGCTAACCGTACCTCACGCTAGCTCGCCCTAGCTCACCCTAGCTCACCCTAGCTCAGCCTAGCTCACCCTAGCTCACCTAAGCTAACCCTAGCTCACCCTAGCTAACCCTATCTCGCCTAGCTCACCCTAGCTCACCATAGCTAACCATAGCTCACTTTAGCTCAGTCTAGCTCACACTAGCTCACCCTAGCTCACCCTAACTCACTCTAGCTAGCCCTAGCTAACCCTAACTTACCCTCACTCACCCTAGCTCACCCTAGCTCACCCTAGCTCACCCTAGCTAACCATAGCTCACTTTAACTCACCCTAGCTAGTCTAGCTCAACCTAGCTCACAATATCTCACCCTCGCACACCCTAGCTAGTCTAGCTAGTCTAGCTCACCCTAGCTCACCCGAGCTAACCCTAGCTAACTCTAGCTCACCCTAGCTCACACTAGCTAGTCCAGCTCACCCTCACTCACCCTAGCCTACTCTAGCTCACCCTAGCTCACCTTAGCTCACTCTAGCTCACCCTAGCTAACCCTAGCTAACCCTAGCTCACCCTTGCTCACCCTAGCTCACTCTAGCTAACCCTAGCTAACCCTAGCTCACCGTAGCTCAGACTAGCTTACCCTAGCCCACCCTAGCTCACCCTAGCTAACCCTACCTCACACTAGCTCACCCTAGCTTACCCTAGCTCACCCTAGCTAACCCTAGCTCACCCTAGATCACGATAGCTCAACCTAGCTCACGCTAGCTCACTGTAGCTACCCCTATCTAGCCTATCTCACTCTAGCTCATGCTAGCTCACCCTAGCTCACCCTAGCTAAGCCTGGCTCACCCTAGCTCACCATACCTCACTCTAGCTCACCCTAGCTCACCCTAGCTCAGCCTTGCTCACCCTAGCTCACCCCCAGCTAACCGTAGCTCACTCTAGCTCTCCCTAACTCTCCCTAGTTCACCCTAACTCACTCTAACTCACCTTCGCTCGCCCTAGCTCACCCTAGCTCACCCTAGCTTACACTAGCTCAGCCTAGCTCACCCTAGCTCGCCCTAGCTCACCCTAGCTCGCCCTAGCTCACCCTACCTCATCCTAGCTCACCCTAGCTAGTCAAGCTAGTCTAGCTCACCCAAGCTCACCCTAGCTAACCCCTAGCTCACCCTAGCTCACCCTAACTCACCGTAGCTAACCCTAGCTCACTATAGCTCACCCTAGCTCACCCTAGCTAACGCTAGCTCACCCTAGCTCACGCTAGCTCACCCTAGCTCACGCTAGCTCACTCTAGCTCACCCTAGCTCACCCGAGCTCAAACTAGCTCACTCTAGCTCACTCTAGCTCACACTAGCTTACCCTAGCACACCCTAGCTCACGCTAGCTAAACCTAGCTCACGCTAACTCACCCTAACTCACCCTAGCTAACCCTACCTCACACTAGCTAACCCTATCTAGCCTATCTCACTCTAGCTAACGCTAGCTCACCCTAGCTCACCCTAGCTAACCCTAGCTCACCCTAGATAACCCTGGCTCACCCTAGCTCAGCCTAGCTCACCCTAGCTCACCCTAGCTAACCCTAGCTCACCCTAGCTCACCCTAGCTAACCCTACCTCACGCTAGCTCGCCCTAGCTCACCCTAGCTCACCCTATCTCGCCTAGCTCACCCTAGCTCACCTAAGCTAACCCTAGCTCACCCTAGCTAACCCTATCTCGCCTAGCTCACCCTAGCTCACCATAGCTAACCATAGCTCACCCTAGCTCAGTCTAGCTCACACTAGCTCACCCTAGCTCACCCTAACTCTCTCTAGCTAGCCCTAGGTAACCAGAACTTACACTCACTCACCCTAGCTCACCCTAGCTCACCCTAGCTCACCCTAGCTAACCCTAGCTCACCCTAGCTCACCCTAGCTAACCATAGCTCACTCTAACTCACCCTAGCTAGTCTAGCTCAACCTAGCTCACTATATCTCACCCTCGCTCACCCTAGCTAGTCTAGCTAGTCTAGCTCACCATAGCTCACCCTAGCTAACCCTAGCTAACTCTAGCTCACCCTAGCTCACGCTAGCTAGTCTAGCTCACCCTAACTCACCTTAGCCTACTCTAGCTAACCCTAGCTCACCCTAGCTCACTCTAGCTCACCCTAGCTATCCCTAGCTAACCCTAGCTCACCCTTGCTCACCCTAGCTCACTCTAGCTAACCCTAGCTCACCGTAGCTCACACTAGCTTACCCTAGCCCACCCTAGCTCACCCTAGCTCACCCTAGCTAACCCTACCTCACACTAGCTCACCCTAGCTTACCCGAGCTCACCCTAGCTAACCCTAGCTCACCCTAGATCACGATAGCTCACCCTAGATCACCCTAGCTCACTGTAGCTAACCCTATCTAGCCTATCTCACTCTAGCTCATGCTAGCTCACCCTAGCTCACCCTAGCTAACGCTGGCTCACCCTAGCTCACCCTACCTCACTCTAGCTCACCCTAGCTCACCCTAGATAACCCTAGCTCTCCCTAGCTCAGCCTAGCTCACCCTAGCTCACCCTAGCTAACCGTAGCTCACTCTAGCTCACCCTAACTCTCCCTAGTTTACACTAGCTCAGCCTAGCTCACCCTAGCTAGCCCTAGCTCACTCTAGCTCACCCTAGCTCACCCTAGCTAACCCTAGCTCACCCTAGCTCACCCTAGCTCAGTCTAGCTAACCCTAGCTCACCCTAACTCACCATAGCTCACCATTGCTCACCCTAGCTCACCCTAGCTCACCCTAGCTAACTCTAGCTCACCCTATCTCACGCTAGCTAGTCTAGCTCACCCTAACTCACTCTAGCTCACTCTAGCTCACCCTAGCTCACCATAGCTCACTCTAGCTCACCATAGCTAACCCTAGCTCACCTTAGCTCACCCTAGCTCACTCTAGCTAACCATAGCTCACCCTAACACACCCTAACTCACACTAGCTTACCCTAGCCCACCCTAGGTCACCCTAGCTCACCCTAGCTAACCCTAGCTCACCCTAGCTAACCATAGCTCACACTAGCTCACCCTAGCTTACCCTAGCTCACCCTAGCTAACCCTAGCTCACACTAGCTCATGATAGCTCACTCTAGCTAACCCTATCTAGCCTATCTCACTCTAGCTCATTCTAGCTCACCCTAGCTCACCCTACCTCACTCTAGCTCCCCCTATCTCACCCTAGCTAGCCCTAGCTCACCCTAGCTAACCCTAGCTCACCCTAGCTCAGTCTAGCTCACCCTATCTCACCCTAGCTAACCCTAGCTCACTCTAGCTCACCCTAGCTCACCCTAACTCTCCCTAGTTCACCCTAGCTCACTCTAACTCACCCTAGCTCGCCCTAGCTCACCCTAGCTCACCCTAGTTCACACTAGCTTACCCTAGCTCACCATAGCTAATCCTAGCTCAGCCTAGCTCACCCTAGCTCACCCTAGCTCACCCTAGCTAAACCTACCTCACCCTAGCTCGCCCTAGCTCACTCTAGCTCACCGTAGCTCACCCTAGCTCAGCCTAGCTCACCCTAGCTCACTCTAGCTAACCGTAGCTTATTATAGCAAATCCTATCTAGCCTAGCTCACTCTAGCTCACACTAGCTCACCCTAGCTCACCCTAGCTCACTCGGGCTAACCCTAGCTCACCCTAGTTTACCCTAGCTCACCCAAGCTCACTCTAACTGACCCTAGCTCACCCTAGCTAACCCTAGCTAACCCTAGCTCACCCTAGCTCAGCCTAGCTCACCCTAGCTAACCCTAGCTCACCCTAGCTCACCCTATCTCACATTAGCTCACCCTAGCTAGTCTAGCTCACCCTAGTTAACCCTAGCTAACCCTAGATCACCCTAGCTTTTCCTAGCTCACTCTAGCTCACTCTAGCTAACCATAGCTCACCCTAATCCACCCTAGCTCACTCTAGCTCACCCTAGCTCACTCTAGGTAACCCTAGCTCACTCTAGCTGACCCTAGCTGACTCTAGCTAACCCTAGCTAACCGTAGTTCACCCTAGCTCACCCTAGCTAGTCTAGCTCACCCTAGCTCACCCTAACACAACCTAGCTCACCCTCACTCCCCCTAGCTCACCCTAGCTCACCCTAGCTCACTCTAGCTCACCCAAGCTCACAATAGCTAATCCTAGCTCACCCTATCTCACCCTAGCTAAACCTAGCTCACTCTAGCTGACCCTAGCTGACTCTAGCTAACCATAGCTAACCGTAGCTCACACTAGTTCACCCCAGCTAGTCTATCTCACCCTAGCTCACCCTATCTCACACTAGCTAGTCTAGCTCACCCTAGCTCACCCTAACTCACCCTAGCTCACCCTCACTCCCCTTAGCTCACCCTAGCTCACCCTAGCTCACTCTAGCTCACCCTAGCTAAAACTAGCTCACTCTAACTCACTCTAGCTAGTCTAGCTCACCCTACCTCACCCTAGCTAGTCTAGCTAGTCTAGCTCACTCTAGCTCACTCTAGCTCACCCTAGCTCACTCTAGCTCACCATAGCTCACTCTAGCTCACCCTAGCTAACTTTAGCTAACCCTAGCTCACTCTAGCTTGTCTAGCTCACCCTAACTCACCCTAGCTCACTCTAGCTCACTCTAGCTCACCCTAGCTCACTCTAGCTCACTCTAGCTAACCCTAGCTCACCCTAACTCACCCTAGCTCACCCTAGCTAACCCTTGCTCACCCTAACTCACCCTAGCTCACCCTAGCTCACTCTAGCTGACCCTAGCTGACTCTAGCTAACCCCAGCTCACCCTAGCTAACCCTAGCTCACCCTAGCTCACCCTAGCTAACCTTCGAACACCCTAGCTTACCCTAACTCACCCTAGCTCACCCTAGCTAGTCTTGCTCACCCTAGCTCACCCTAGCTCACTCTAGCTAGCCCTAGCTCACCCTAGCTCACCCTAGCTCACCCTAGCTAACCCTAGCTCACCCTAGCTCACGCTAGCTAGTCTAGCTCACCCTAACTCACCCCAGCTCACTTTAGCTCACCCTAGCTCACTCTAGCTCACTCTAGCTCACCCTAGCTCACCCTAACTCACACTAGCGTACCCTAGCCCACCCTAGCTCACCCTAGCTAACCCTACCTCACACTAGCTCACCCTAGCTTACCCTAGCTCACCCTAGCTAACCCTAGCTCACACTAGCTCACGATAGCTCACCCTAGCTAACCCTAGCTCACCCTAGTTCACCCTAGCTCACCCAAGCTCAATCTAACTCACCCTAGCTCACCCTAGCTAACCCTAGCTAACCCTAGCTCACCCTAGCTCAGCATAGCTCACCCTAGCTAACCCTAGTTCACCCTAGCTCACCCTATCTCACATTAGCTCAACCTAGCCAGTCTAGCTCACCCTAGCTAACCCTAGCTAACCCTAGCTCACCCTAGCTCTTCCTAGCTCACTCTAGCTCACTCTAGCTAAACCTAGCTCACCCTATCTCACCCTAGCTCACTCTAGCTCACCCTAGCTCACTCTAGCTCACCCTAGCTCACTCTAGCTCACTCTAGCTAAGCCTAGCTCACTCTAGCTGACCCTAGCTGACTCTAGCTAACCATAGCTAACCGTAGCTCACACTAGTTCACCCCAGCTAGTCTATCTCACCCTAGCTCACCCTATCTCACACTAGCTAGTCTAGCTCACCCTAGCTCACCCTAACTCACCCTAGCTCACCTTCACTCCCCTTAGCTCACCCTAGCTCACCCTAGCTCACTCTAGCTAACCCTAGCTAAAACTAGCTCACTCTAACTCACCCTAGCTAGTGTAGCTCACCCTACCTCACCCTAGCTAGTCTAGCTCACCCTAGCTCACTCTAGCTCACCCTAGCTCACTCTAGCTCACCATAGCTCACTCTAGCTCACCCTAGCTAACTCTAGCTAACCCTAGCTCACTCTACCTTGTCTAGCTCACCCTAGCTCACTCTAGCTAACCCTAGCTCACCCTAACTCACCCTAGCTCACCCTAGCTCACTCTAGCTCACCCTAGCTCACGCTAGCTAGTCTAGCTCACCCTAACTCACCCTAGCCTACTCTAGCTCACCCTAACTCACCCTAGCTCACTCTAGCTCACACTAGCTAACCCTAGCTAACCCTAGCTCACCCTAACTCACCCTAGCTTACCGTAGCTCACACTAGCTTACCCTAGCCCACCCTAGCTCACCCTAGCTCACCCTAGCTAACCCTACCTCACCCTAGCTAACCCTACCTCACACTAGCTCACCCTAGCTAACCCTAGCTCACCCTAGATCACGATAGCTCACCCTAGCTCACCCTAGCTCACTGATGCTAACCCTATCTAGCCTATCTCACTCTAGCTCATGCTAGCTCACCCTAGCTCACCCTAGCTAACCCTGGCTCACCCTAGCTCACCCTACCTCACTCTAGCTCACCCTAGCTCACCCTAGATAACCCTAGCTCAACCTAGCTCAGCCTAGCTCACCCTAGCTCACCCTAGCTAACCGTAGCTCACTTTAGCTCACCCTAACTCTCCCTAGTTTACCCTAACTCACTCTAACTCACCTTAGCTCGCCCTAGCTCACCCTAGCTTACACTGGCTCAGCCTAGCTCACCCTAGCTCGCCCTAGCTCACCCTAGCTCACCCTAGCTCACTCTAGCTCACCCTACCTCATCATAGCTCACCCTAGCTAGTCAAGCTAGTCTAGCTCACCCTAGCTCACCCTAGCTAACGTGTAGCTCACCCTAGCTCACCCTAACTCACACTAGCGTACCCTAGCCCACCGTAGCTCACCCTAGCTAACCCTACCTCACACTAGCTCACCCTAGCTTACCCTAGCTCACCCTAGCTAACCCTAGCTCACACTAGCTCACGATAGCTCACCCTAGCTAACCCTAGCTCACCCTAGTTCACCCTAGCTCACCCAAGCTCACTCTAACTCACCCTAGCTCACCCTAGCTAACCCTAGCTAACCCTAGCTCACCCTAGCTCAGCCTAGCTCACCCTAGCTAACCCTAGTTCACCCTAGCTCACCCTATCTCACATTAGCTCAACCTAGCCAGTCTAGCTCACCCTAGCTAACCCTAGCTAACCCTAGCTCACCCTAGCTCTTCCTAGCTCACTCTAGCTCACTCTAGCTAAACCTAGCTCACCCTATCTCACCCTAGCTCACTCTAGCTCACCCTAGCTCACTCTAGCTCACCCTAGCTCACTCTAGCTCACTCTAGCTAAGCCTAGCTCACTCTAGCTGACCCTAGCTGACTCTAGCTAACCATAGCTAACCGTAGCTCACACTAGTTCACCCCAGCTAGTCTATCTCACCCTAGCTCACCCTATCTCACACTAGCTAGTCTAGCTCACCCTAGCTCACCCTAACTCACCCTAGCTCACCCTCACTCCCCTCAGCTCACCCTAGCTCACCCTAGCTCACTCTAGCTCACCCTAGCTAAAACTAGCTCACTCTAACTCACCCTAGCTAGTCTAGCTCACCCTAGCTCACTCTAGCTCACCCTAGCTCACTCTAGCTCACCATAGCTCACTCTAGCTCACCCTAGCTAACTCTAGCTAACCCTAGCTCACTCTACCTTGTCTAGCTCACCCTAGCTCACTCTAGCTAACCCTAGCTCACCCTAACTCACCCTAGCTCACCCTAGCTCACTCTAGCTCACCCTAGCTCACGCTAGCTAGTCTAGCTCACCCTAACTCACCCTAGCCTACTCTAGCTCACCCTAACTCACCCTAGCTCACTCTAGCTCACACTAGCTAACCCTAGCTAACCCTAGCTCACCCTAACTCACCATAGCTCACCGTAGCTCACACTAGCTTACCCTAGCCCACCATAGCTCACCCTAGCTCACCCTAGCTAACCCTACCTCACCCTAGCTAACCCTACCTCACACTAGCTCACCCTAGCTAACCCTACCTCACCCTAGATCACGATAGCTCACCCTAGCTCACCCTAGCTCACTGATGCTAACCCTATCTAGCCTATCTCACTCTAGCTCATGCTAGCTCACCCTAGCTCACCCTAGCTAACCCTGGCTCACCCTAGCTCACCCTACCTCACTCTAGCTCACCCTAGCTCACCCTAGATAACCCTAGCTCACCCTAGCTCAGCCTAGCTCACCCTAGCTCACCCTAGCTAACCGTAGCTCACTCTAGCTCACCCTAACTCTCCCTAGTTTACCCTAACTCACTCTAACTCACCTTAGCTCGCCCTAGCTTACCCTAGCTCACCCTAGCTTACACTGGCTCAGCCTAGCTCACCCTAGCTCGCCCTAGCTCACCCTAGCTCACCCTAGCTCACTCTAGCTCACCCTACCTCATCATAGCTCACCCTAGCTAGTCAAGCTAGTCTAGCTCACCCTAGCTCACCCTCGCTAACGTGTAGCTCACCCTAGCTCACCCTAGCTAACCCTAGCTCACCCAAGCTCACCCTAGCTCAGTCTAGCTAACCCTAGCTCAACCTAACTCACCATAGCTCACCCTAGCTCACCCTAGCTCACCCTAGCTCACCCTAGCTAACTTTAGCTCACCCTAGCTCACGATAGCTAGTCTAGCTCACCCTAATTAACCATAGCTCACTATAGCTCACCCTAGCTCACCCTAGCTCACTCTAGCTCACCATAGCTAACCCTAGCTCACCCTAGCTCACCCTAGCAAAAACTAGCTCACTCTAACTCACCCTAGCTAGTCTAGCTCACCCTACCTCACCCTAGCTAGTCTAGCTCACCCTAGCTCACTCTAGCTCACCCTAGCTCACCCTCACTCCCCTTAGCTCACCCTAGCTCACCCTAGCTCACTCTAGCTCACCCTAGCTAAAACTAGCTCACTCTAACTCACTCTAGCTAGTCTAGCTCACCCTACCTCACCCTAGCTAGTCTAGCTAGTCTAGCTCACTCTAGCTCACTCTAGCTCACCCTAGCTCACTCTAGCTCACCATAGCTCACTCTAGCTCACCCTAGCTAACTTTAGCTAACCCTAGCTCACTCTAGCTTGTCTAGCTCACCCTAACTCACCCTAGCTCACTCTAGCTCACTCTAGCTCACCCTAGCTCACTCTAGCTCACTCTAGCTAACCCTAGCTCACCCTAACTCACCCTAGCTCACCCTAGCTAACCCTTGCTCACCCTAACTCACCCTAGCTCACCCTAGCTCACTCTAGCTGACCCTAGCTGACTCTAGCTAACCCCAGCTCACCCTAGCTAACCCTAGCTCACCCTAGCTCACCCTAGCTAACCTTCGAACACCCTAGCTTACCCTAACTCACCCTAGCTCACCCTAGCTAGTCTTGCTCACCCTAGCTCACCCTAGCTCACTCTAGCTAGCCCTAGCTCACCCTAGCTCACCCTAGCTCACCCTAGCTAACCCTAGCTCACCCTAGCTCACGCTAGCTAGTCTAGCTCACCCTAACTCACCCCAGCTCACTTTAGCTCACCCTAGCTCACTCTAGCTCACTCTAGCTCACCCTAGCTCACCCTAACTCACACTAGCGTACCCTAGCCCACCCTAGCTCACCCTAGCTAACCCTACCTCACACTAGCTCACCCTAGCTTACCCTAGCTCACCCTAGCTAACCCTAGCTCACACTAGCTCACGATAGCTCACCCTAGCTAACCCTAGCTCACCCTAGTTCACCCTAGCTCACCCAAGCTCAATCTAACTCACCCTAGCTCACCCTAGCTAACCCTAGCTAACCCTAGCTCACCCTAGCTCAGCATAGCTCACCCTAGCTAACCCTAGTTCACCCTAGCTCACCCTATCTCACATTAGCTCAACCTAGCCAGTCTAGCTCACCCTAGCTAACCCTAGCTAACCCTAGCTCACCCTAGCTCTTCCTAGCTCACTCTAGCTCACTCTAGCTAAACCTAGCTCACCCTATCTCACCCTAGCTCACTCTAGCTCACCCTAGCTCACTCTAGCTCACCCTAGCTCACTCTAGCTCACTCTAGCTAAGCCTAGCTCACTCTAGCTGACCCTAGCTGACTCTAGCTAACCATAGCTAACCGTAGCTCACACTAGTTCACCCCAGCTAGTCTATCTCACCCTAGCTCACCCTATCTCACACTAGCTAGTCTAGCTCACCCTAGCTCACCCTAACTCACCCTAGCTCACCTTCACTCCCCTTAGCTCACCCTAGCTCACCCTAGCTCACTCTAGCTAACCCTAGCTAAAACTAGCTCACTCTAACTCACCCTAGCTAGTCTAGCTCACCCTACCTCACCCTAGCTAGTCTAGCTCACCCTAGCTCACTCTAGCTCACCCTAGCTCACTCTAGCTCACCATAGCTCACTCTAGCTCACCCTAGCTAACTCTAGCTAACCCTAGCTCACTCTACCTTGTCTAGCTCACCCTAGCTCACTCTAGCTAACCCTAGCTCACCCTAACTCACCCTAGCTCACCCTAGCTCACTCTAGCTCACCCTAGCTCACGCTAGCTAGTCTAGCTCACCCTAACTCACCCTAGCCTACTCTAGCTCACCCTAACTCACCCTAGCTCACTCTAGCTCACACTAGCTAACCCTAGCTAACCCTAGTTCACCCTAACTCACCCTAGCTTACCGTAGCTCACACTAGCTTACCCTAGCCCACCCTAGCTCACCCTAGCTCACCCTAGCTAACCCTACCTCACCCTAGCTAACCCTACCTCACACTAGCTCACCCTAGCTAACCCTAGCTCACCCTAGATCACGATAGCTCACCCTAGCTCACCCTAGCTCACTGATGCTAACCCTATCTAGCCTATCTCACTCTAGCTCATGCTAGCTCACCCTAGCTCACCCTAGCTAACCCTGGCTCACCCTAGCTCACCCTACCTCACTCTAGCTCACCCTAGCTCACCCTAGATAACCCTAGCTCAACCTAGCTCAGCCTAGCTCACCCTAGCTCACCCTAGCTAACCGTAGCTCACTCTAGCTCACCCTAACTCTCCCTAGTTTACCCTAACTCACTCTAACTCACCTTAGCTCGCCCTAGCTCACCCTAGCTTACACTGGCTCAGCCTAGCTCACCCTAGCTCGCCCTAGCTCACCCTAGCTCACCCTAGCTCACTCTAGCTCACCCTACCTCATCATAGCTCACCCTAGCTAGTCAAGCTAGTCTAGCTCACCCTAGCTCACCCTAGCTAACGTGTAGCTCACCCTAGCTCACCCTAACTCACACTAGCGTACCCTAGCCCACCGTAGCTCACCCTAGCTAACCCTACCTCACACTAGCTCACCCTAGCTTACCCTAGCTCACCCTAGCTAACCCTAGCTCACACTAGCTCACGATAGCTCACCCTAGCTAACCCTAGCTCACCCTAGTTCACCCTAGCTCACCCAAGCTCACTCTAACTCACCCTAGCTCACCCTAGCTAACCCTAGCTAACCCTAGCTCACCCTAGCTCAGCCTAGCTCACCCTAGCTAACCCTAGTTCACCCTAGCTCACCCTATCTCACATTAGCTCAACCTAGCCAGTCTAGCTCACCCTAGCTAACCCTAGCTAACCCTAGCTCACCCTAGCTCTTCCTAGCTCACTCTAGCTCACTCTAGCTAAACCTAGCTCACCCTATCTCACCCTAGCTCACTCTAGCTCACCCTAGCTCACTCTAGCTCACCCTAGCTCACTCTAGCTCACTCTAGCTAAGCCTAGCTCACTCTAGCTGACCCTAGCTGACTCTAGCTAACCATAGCTAACCGTAGCTCACACTAGTTCACCCCAGCTAGTCTATCTCACCCTAGCTCACCCTATCTCACACTAGCTAGTCTAGCTCACCCTAGCTCACCCTAACTCACCCTAGCTCACCCTCACTCCCCTCAGCTCACCCTAGCTCACCCTAGCTCACTCTAGCTCACCCTAGCTAAAACTAGCTCACTCTAACTCACCCTAGCTAGTCTAGCTCACCCTAGCTCACTCTAGCTCACCCTAGCTCACTCTAGCTCACCATAGCTCACTCTAGCTCACCCTAGCTAACTCTAGCTAACCCTAGCTCACTCTACCTTGTCTAGCTCACCCTAGCTCACTCTAGCTAACCCTAGCTCACCCTAACTCACCCTAGCTCACCCTAGCTCACTCTAGCTCACCCTAGCTCACGCTAGCTAGTCTAGCTCACCCTAACTCACCCTAGCCTACTCTAGCTCACCCTAACTCACCCTAGCTCACTCTAGCTCACACTAGCTAACCCTAGCTAACCCTAGCTCACCCTAACTCACCATAGCTCACCGTAGCTCACACTAGCTTACCCTAGCCCACCATAGCTCACCCTAGCTCACCCTAGCTAACCCTACCTCACCCTAGCTAACCCTACCTCACACTAGCTCACCCTAGCTAACCCTACCTCACCCTAGATCACGATAGCTCACCCTAGCTCACCCTAGCTCACTGATGCTAACCCTATCTAGCCTATCTCACTCTAGCTCATGCTAGCTCACCCTAGCTCACCCTAGCTAACCCTGGCTCACCCTAGCTCACCCTACCTCACTCTAGCTCACCCTAGCTCACCCTAGATAACCCTAGCTCACCCTAGCTCAGCCTAGCTCACCCTAGCTCACCCTAGCTAACCGTAGCTCACTCTAGCTCACCCTAACTCTCCCTAGTTTACCCTAACTCACTCTAACTCACCTTAGCTCGCCCTAGCTTACCCTAGCTCACCCTAGCTTACACTGGCTCAGCCTAGCTCACCCTAGCTCGCCCTAGCTCACCCTAGCTCACCCTAGCTCACTCTAGCTCACCCTACCTCATCATAGCTCACCCTAGCTAGTCAAGCTAGTCTAGCTCACCCTAGCTCACCCTCGCTAACGTGTAGCTCACCCTAGCTCACCCTAGCTAACCCTAGCTCACCCAAGCTCACCCTAGCTCAGTCTAGCTAACCCTAGCTCAACCTAACTCACCATAGCTCACCCTAGCTCACCCTAGCTCACCCTAGCTCACCCTAGCTAACTTTAGCTCACCCTAGCTCACGATAGCTAGTCTAGCTCACCCTAATTAACCATAGCTCACTATAGCTCACCCTAGCTCACCCTAGCTCACTCTAGCTCACCATAGCTAACCCTAGCTCACCCTAGCTCACCCTAGCAAAAACTAGCTCACTCTAACTCACCCTAGCTAGTCTAGCTCACCCTACCTCACCCTAGCTAGTCTAGCTCACCCTAGCTCACTCTAGCTCACCCTAGCTCACTTTAGCTCACCATAGCTCACTCTAGCTCACCCTAGCTAACTCTAGCTAACCCTAGCTCACTCTACCTTGTCTAGCTCACCCTAGCTCACTCTAGCTAACCCTAGCTCACCCTAACTCACCCTAGCTCACCCTAGCTCACTCTAGCTCACCCTAGCTCACCCTAGCCTACTCTAGCTCACCTTAACTCACCCTAGCTCACTCTAGCTCACACTAGCTAACCCTAGCTAACCCTAGCTCACCCTAACTCACCCTAGCTCACCGTAGCTCACACTAGCTTACCCTAGCCCACCCTAGCTCACCCTAGCTCACCCTAGCTAACCCTACCTCACCCTAGCTAACCCTACCTCACACTAGCTCACCCTAGCTAACCCTAGCTCACCCTAGATCACGATAGCTCACCCTAGCTCACCCTAGCTCACTGATGCTAACCCTATCTAGCCTATCTCACTCTAGCTCATGCTAGCTCACCCTAGCTCACCCTAGCTAACCCTGGCTCACCCTAGCTCACCCTACCTCACTCTAGCTCACCCTAGCTCACCCTAGATAACCCTAGCTCACCCTAGCTCAGCCTAGCTCACCCTAGCTCACCCTAGCTAACCGTAGCTCACTCTAGCTCACCCTAACTCTCCCTAGTTTACCCTAACTCACTCTAACTCACCTTAGCTCGCCCTAGCTCACCCTAGCTCACCCTAGCTTACACTGGCTCAGCCTAGCTCACCCTAGCTCGCCCTAGCTCACCCTAGCTCACCCTAGCTCACTCTAGCTCACCCTACCTCATCCTAGCTCACCCTAGCTAGTCAAGCTAGTCTAGCTCACCCTAGCTCACCCTAGCAAACGTGTAGCTCACCCTAGCTCACCCTAACTCACCCTAGCTAACCCTAGCTCACTCTAGCTCACCCTAGCTCACCCTAGCTAACCCTAGCTCACCCTAGCTCACCCTAGCTCAGTCTACCTAACCCTAGCTCACCCTAACTCACCATAGCTCACCCTAGCTCACCCTAGCTCACCCTAGCTCACCCTAGCTAACATTAGCTCACCCTAGCTCACGCTAGCTTGTCTAGCTCACCCTAACTCACCCTAGCTCACTATAACTCACCCTAGCTCACCCTAGCTCACTCTAGCTCACCATAGCTAACCCTAGCTCACCCTAGCTCACCCTAGCTAAAACTAGCTCACTCTAACTCACCCTAGCTAGTCTAGCTCACCCTACCTCACCCTAGCTAGTCTAGCTCACCCTAGCTCACTCTAGCTCACCCTAGCTCACTCTAGCTCACCATAGCTCACTCTAGCTCACCCTAGCCAACTCTAGCTAACCCTAGCTCACTCTACCTTGTCTAGCTCACCCTAGCTCACTCTAGCTAACCCTAGCTCACCCTAACTCACCCTAGCTCACCCTAGCTCACTCTAGCTCACCCTAGCTCACGCTAGCTAGTCTAGCTCACCCTAACTCACCCTAGCCTACTCTAGCTCACCCTAACTCACCCTAGCTCACTCTAGCTCACACTAGCTAACCCTAGCTAACCCTAGCTCACCCTTGCTCACCCTAGCTCACTCTAGCTAACCCTAGCTAACCCTAGCTCACCGTAGCTCACACTAGCTTACCCTAGCCCACCCTAGCTCACCCTAGCTCACCCTAGCTAACCCTACCTCACACTAGCTCACCCTAGCTTACCCTAGCTCACCCTAGCTAACCCTAGCTCACCCTAGATCACGATAGCTCACCCTAGCTCACCCTAGCTCACTGATGCTAACCCTATCTAGCCTATCTCACTCTAGCTCATGCTAGCTCACCCTAGCTCACCCTAGCTAACCCTGGCTCACCCTAGCTCACCCTACCTCACTCTAGCTCACCCTAGCTCACCCTAGATAACCCTAGCTCACCCTAGCTCAGCCTAGCTCACCCTAGCTCACCCTAGCTAACCGTAGCTCACTCTAGCTCACCCTAACTCTCCCTAGTTTACCCTAACTCACTCTAACTCACCTTAGCTCGCCCTAGCTCACCCTAGCTCACCCTAGCTTACACTGGCTCAGCCTAGCTCACCCTAGCTCGACCTAGCTCACCCTAGCTCACCCTAGCTCACTCTAGCTCACCCTACCTCATCCTACCTCACCCTAGCTAGTCAAGCTAGTCTAGCTCACCCTAGCTCACCCTAGCTAATGTGTAGCTCACCCTAGCTCACTCTAACTCACCCTAGCTAACCCTAGCTCACTCTAGCTCACCCTAGCTCACCCTAGCTAACCCTAGCTCACCCTAGCTCACCCTAGCTCAGTCTAGCTAACCCTAGCTCACCCTAACTCACCATAGCTCACCCCAGCTCACCCTAGCTCACCCTAGCTCACCCTAGCTAACTTTAGCTCACCCTAGCTCACGCTAGCTAGTCTAGCTCACCCTAACTCACCCTAGCTCACTCTAGCTCACCCTAGCTCACCCTAGCTCACTCTAGCTCACCATAGCTAACCCTAGCTCACCCTAGCTCACCCTAGCTCACTCTAGCTAACCATAGCTCACTCTAACACACCCTAACTCACACTAGCTTACCCTAGCCCACCCTAGGTCACCCTAGCTCACCCTAGCTAACCCTAGCTCACCCTAGCTAACCCTAGCTCACACTAGCTCACCCTAGCTTACCCTAGCTCACCCTAGCTAACCCTAGCTCACACTAGCTCACGATAGCTCACTCTAGCTAACCCTATCTAGCCTATCTCACTCTAGCTCATTCTAGCTCACCCTAGCTCACCCTACCTCACTCTAGCTCACCCTAGCTCACCAAAGCTAGCCCTAGCTCACCCAAGATAACCCTAGCTCTCCCTAGCTCAGCCTAGCTCACCCTATCTCACCCTAGCTAACCCTAGCTCACTCTAGCTCACCCTAGCTCACCCTAACTCTCGCTAGTTCACCCTAGCTCACTCTAACTCACCCTAGCTCGCACTAGCTCACCCTAGCTCACCCTAGCTCACACTAGCTTACCCTAGCTCACCATAGCTAATCCTATCTCAGCCTAGCTCACCCTAGCTCACCCTAGCTCACCCTAGCTAAACCTATCTCACCCTAGCTCGCTCTAGCTCACCCTAGCTCACCGTAGCTCACCCTAGCTCAGCCTAGCTCACCCTAGCTCACCCTAGCTAACCCTAGCTTATTATAGCAAATCCTATCTAGCCTAGCTCACTCTAGCTCACACTAGCTCACGCTAGCTCACCCTAGCTCACTCGGGCTAACCCTAGCTCACCCTAGTTTACCCTAGCTCACCCAAGCTCACTCTAACTGACCCTAGCTCACCCTAGCTAACCCTAGCTAACCCTAGCTCACCCTAGCTCAGCCTAGCTCACCCTAGCTAACCCTAGCTCACCCTAGCTCACCCTATCTCACATTAGCTCACCCTAGCTAGTCTAGCTCACCCTAACTCACACTATCTTACCCTAGCCCACCCTAGGTCACCCTAGCTCACCCTAGCTAACCCTAGCTCACCCTAGCTAAACCTAGCTCACATTAGCTCACCCTAGCTTACCCTAGCTCACCCTAGCTAACCCTAGCTCACACTAGCTCACGATAGCTCAATCTAGCTAACCCTATCTAGCCTATCTCACTCTAGCTCATTTTAGCTCACCCTAGCTCACCCTACCTCACCCTAGCTCACCCTAGCTCACCCTAGCTAACCCTAGCTCACCCTAGCTAACCCTAGCTCACCCGAGCTCAGCCTAGCTCACCCTAGCTCACCCTAGCTAACCCTAGCTCACTCTAGCTCACCCTAGCTCACCCTAACTCTCCCTAGTTCACCCTAGCTCACTCTAACTCACCCTAGCTCGCCCTAGCTCACCCTAGCTCACCCTAGCTCATACTAGCTTACCCGAGCTCACCATAGCTAATCATAGCTCAGCCTAGCTCACCCTAGCTCACCCTAGCTCACCCTAGCTAAACCTCCCTCACCCTAGCTCGCCCTAGCTCACCCTAGCTCACCGTAGCTCACCGTAGCTCACCCTAGCTCACCCTAGCTCACCCTATCTAACCCTAGCTCATCCTAGCTAATCCTATCTAGCCTAGCTCACTCTAGCTCAAACTAGCTCACCCTAGCTCACCCTAGCTCACTCGGGCTAACCCTAGCTCACCCTAGTTTACGCTAGCTCACCCAAGCTCACCCTAACTGACCCTAGCTCACCCTAGCTAACCTTAGCTAACCCTAGCTCACCCTAGCTCAGCCTAGCTCACCCTAGCTAACCCTAGCTCACCCTAGCTCACCCTATCTCACATTAGCTCACCCTAGCTAGTCTAGCTCACCCTAGCTAACCCTAGCTATCCCTAGCTCACCCTAGCTTTTCCTAGCTCACTATAGCTCACTCTAGCTAACCCTAGCTCACCCTAATCCACCCTAGCTCACTCTAGCTCACGCTAGCTCACTCTAGCTCACCCTAGCTCACTCTAGCTCACCCTAGCTAAGCCTAGCTCACTCTAGCTGACCCTAGCTGACTCTAGCTAACCCTAGCTAACCGTAGCTCACCCTAGCTCACCCTAGTTAGTCTAGCTCACCCTAGCTCACCCAATCTCACCCTAGCTAGTCTAGCTCACCCTAGCTCACCCTAACTCAACCTAGCTCACCCTCACTCCCCCTAGCTCACCCTAGCTCACCCTAGCTCACAATAGCTAACCCTAGCTCTCCCTAGCTCACCCTAGCTAACCCTAGCTCACTCTAACTCACCCTAGCTAGTCTAGATCACCCTACCTCACCCTAGCTAGTCTAGCTAGTCTAGCTCAACCTAGCTCACTCTAGCTCACCCTAGCTCACTCTAGCTCACCATAGCTCACTCTAGCTCACCCTAGCTAACTCTAGCTAACAATAGCTCACTCTAGCTTGTCTAGCTCACGCTAGCTCACCCTAGCTCACTCTAGCTAACCCTAGCTCACCCTAACTCACCCTAGCTCACTCTAGCTCACTCTAGCTCACCCTAGCTCACTCTAGCTCACTCTAGCTAACCCTAGCTCACCCTAACTCACCCTAGCTCACTCTAGCTCACTCTAGCTAACCCTAGCTCACCCTAACTCACCCTAACTCACTCTAGCTAACCCTAGCCCACCCTAACTCACCCTAGCTCACCCTAGCTCACTCTAGCTGACCCTAGCTGACTCTAGCTAACCCCAGCTCACCCTAGCTAACCCTAGCTCACCCTAGCTCACCCTAGCTAACCTTCGCTCACCCTAGCTTACCCTAACTCACCCTAGCTCACCCTAGCTAGTCTTGCTCACCCTAGCTCACCCTAGCTCACCCTAACACAACCTAGCTCACCCTCACTCCCCCTAGCTCACCCTAGCTCACCCTAGCTCACTCTAGCTCACCCAAGCTCACAATAGCTAATCCTAGCTCACCCTAGCTCACCCTAGCTAACCCTAGCTCACTCTAGCTGACCCTAGCTGACTCTAGCTAACCATAGCTAACCGTAGCTCACACTAGTTCACCCCAGCTAGTCTATCTCACCCTAGCTCACCCTATCTCACACTAGCTAGTCTAGCTCACCCTAGCTCACCCTAACTCACCCTAGCTCACCCTCACTCCCCTTAGCTCACCCTAGCTCACCCTAGCTCACTCTAGCTCACCCTAGCTAAAACTAGCTCACTCTAACTCACTCTAGCTAGTCTAGCTCACCCTACCTCACCCTAGCTAGTCTAGCTAGTCTAGCTCACTCTAGCTCACTCTAGCTCACCCTAGCTCACTCTAGCTCACCATAGCTCACTCTAGCTCACCCTAGCTAACTCTAGCTAACCCTAGCTCACTCTAGCTTGTCTAGCTCACCCTAACTCACCCTAGCTCACTCTAGCTCACTCTAGCTCACCCTAGCTCACTCTAGCTCACTCTAGCTAACCCTAGCTCACCCTAACTCACCCTAGCTCACCCTAGCTAACCCTTGCTCACCCTAACTCACCCTAGCTCACCCTAGCTCACTCTAGCTGACCCTAGCTGACTCTAGCTAACCCCAGCTCACCCTAGCTAACCCTAGCTCACCCTAGCTCACCCTAGCTAACCTTCGAACACCCTAGCTTACCCTAACTCACCCTAGCTCACCCTAGCTAGTCTTGCTCACCCTAGTTCACCCTAGCTCACTCTAGCTAGCCCTAGCTCACCCTAGCTCACCCTAGCTCACCCTAGCTAACCCTAGCTCACCCTAGCTCACGCTAGCTAGTCTAGCTCACCCTAACTCACCCCAGCTCACTTTAGCTCACCCTAGCTCACTCTAGCTCACTCTAGCTCACCCTAGCTCACCCTAACTCACACTAGCGTACCCTAGCCCACCCTAGCTCACCCTAGCTAACCCTACCTCACACTAGCTCACCCTAGCTTACCCTAGCTCACCCTAGCTAACCCTAGCTCACACTAGCTCACGATAGCTCACCCTAGCTAACCCTAGCTCACCCTAGTTCACCCTAGCTCACCCAAGCTCACTCTAACTCACCCTAGCTCACCCTAGCTAACCCTAGCTAACCCTAGCTCACCCTAGCTCAGCATAGCTCACCCTAGCTAACCCTAGTTCACCCTAGCTCACCCTATCTCACATTAGCTCAACCTAGCCAGTCTAGCTCACCCTAGCTAACCCTAGCTAACCCTAGCTCACCCTAGCTCTTCCTAGCTCACTCTAGCTCACTCTAGCTAAACCTAGCTCACCCTATCTCACCCTAGCTCACTCTAGCTCACCCTAGCTCACTCTAGCTCACTCTAGCTAAGCCTAGCTCACTCTAGCTGACCCTAGCTGACTCTAGCTAACCATAGCTAACCGTAGCTCACACTAGTTCACCCCAGCTAGTCTATCTCACCCTAGCTCACCCTATCTCACACTAGCTAGTCTAGCTCACCCTAGCTCACCCTAACTCACCCTAGCTCACCTTCACTCCCCTTAGCTCACCCTAGCTCACCCTAGCTCACTCTAGCTCACCCTAGCTAAAACTAGCTCACTCTAACTCACCCTAGCTAGTCTAGCTCACCCTACCTCACCCTAGCTAGTCTAGCTCACCCTAGCTCACTCTAGCTCACCCTAGCTCACTCTAGCTCACCATAGCTCACTCTATCTCACCCTAGCTAACTCTAGCTAACCCTAGCTCACTCTACCTTGTCTAGCTCACCCTAGCTCACTCTAGCTAACCCTAGCTCACCCTAACTCACCCTAGCTCACGCTAGCTCACTCTAGCTCACCCTAGCTCACGCTAGCTAGTCTAGCTCACCCTAACTCACCCTAGCCTACTCTAGCTCACCCTAACTCACCCTAGCTCACTCTAGCTCACACTAGCTAACCCTAGCTAACCCTAGCTCACCCTAACTCACCCTAGCTTACCGTAGCTCACACTAGCTTACCCTAGCCCACCCTAGCTCACCCTAGCTCACCCTAGCTAACCCTACCTCACCCTAGCTAACCCTACCTCACACTAGCTCACCCTAGCTCACCCTAGCTCACCCTAGATCACGATAGCTCACCCTAGCTCACCCTAGCTCACTGATGCTAACCCTATCTAGCCTATCTCACTCTAGCTCATGCTAGCTCACCCTAGCTCACCCTAGCTAACCCTGGCTCACCCTAGCTCACCCTACCTCACTCTAGCTCACCCTAGCTCACCCTAGATAACCCTAGCTCAACCTAGCTCAGCCTAGCTCACCCTAGCTCACCCTAGCTAACCGTAGCTCACTCTAGCTCACCCTAACTCTCCCTAGTTTACCCTAACTCACTCTAACTCACCTTAGCTCGCCCTAGCTCACCCTAGCTTACACTGGCTCAGCCTAGCTCACCCTAGCTCGCCCTAGCTCACCCTAGCTCACCCTAGCTCACTCTAGCTCACCCTACCTCATCATAGCTCACCCTAGCTAGTCAAGCTAGTCTAGCTCACCCTAGCTCACCCTAGCTAACGTGTAGCTCACCCTAGCTCACCCTAACTCACACTAGCGTACCCTAGCCCACCGTAGCTCACCCTAGCTAACCCTACCTCACACTAGCTCACCCTAGCTTACCCTAGCTCACCCTAGCTAACCCTAGCTCACACTAGCTCACGATAGCTCACCATAGCTAACCCTAGCTCACCCTAGTTCACCCTAGCTCACCCAAGCTCACTCTAACTCACCCTAGCTCACCCTAGATAACCCTAGCTAACCCTAGCTCACCCTAGCTCAGCCTAGCTCACCCTAGCTAACCCTAGTTCACCCTAGCTCACCCTATCTCACATTAGCTCAACCTAGCCAGTCTAGCTCACCCTAGCTAACCCTAGCTAACCCTAGCTCACCCTAGCTCTTCCTAGCTCACTCTAGCTCACTCTAGCTAAACCTAGCTCACCCTATCTCACCCTAGCTCACTCTAGCTCACCCTAGCTCACTCTAGCTCACCCTAGCTCACTCTAGCTCACTCTAGCTAAGCCTAGCTCACTCTAGCTGACCCTAGCTGACTCTAGCTAACCATAGCTAACCGTAGCTCACACTAGTTCACCCCAGCTAGTCTATCTCACCCTAGCTCACCCTATCTCACACTAGCTAGTCTAGCTCACCCTAGCTCACCCTAACTCACCCTAGCTCACCCTCACTCCCCTTAGCTCACCCTAGCTCACCCTAGCTCACTCTAGCTCACCCTAGCTAAAACTAGCTCACTCTAACTCACCCTAGCTAGTCTAGCTCACCCTAGCTCACTCTAGCTCACCCTAGCTCACTCTAGCTCACCATAGCTCACTCTAGCTCACCCTAGCTAACTCTAGCTAACCCTAGCTCACTCTACCTTGTCTAGCTCACCCTAGCTCACTCTAGCTAACCCTAGCTCACCCTAACTCACCCTAGCTCACCCTAGCTCACTCTAGCTCACCCTAGCTCACGCTAGCTAGTCTAGCTCACCCTAACTCACCCTAGCCTACTCTAGCTCACCCTAACTCACCCTAGCTCACTCTAGCTCACACTAGCTAACCCTAGCTAACCCTAGCTCACCCTAACTCACCCTAGCTCACCGTAGCTCACACTAGCTTACCCTAGCCCACCCTAGCTCACCCTAGCTCACCCTAGCTAACCCTACCTCACCCTAGCTAACCCTACCTCACACTAGCTCACCCTAGCTAACCCTACCTCACCCTAGATCACGATAGCTCACCCTAGCTCACCCTAGCTCACTGATGCTAACCCTATCTAGCCTATCTCACTCTAGCTCATGCTAGCTCACCCTAGCTCACCCTAGCTAACCCTGGCTCACCCTAGCTCACCCTACCTCACTCTAGCTCACCCTAGCTCACCCTAGATAACCCTAGCTCACCCTAGCTCAGCCTAGCTCACCCTAGCTCACCCTAGCTAACCGTAGCTCACTCTAGCTCACCCTAACTCTCCCTAGTTTACCCTAACTCACTCTAACTCACCTTAGCTCGCCCTAGCTTACCCTAGCTCACCCTAGCTTACACTGGCTCAGCCTAGCTCACCCTAGCTCGCCCTAGCTCACCCTAGCTCACCCTAGCTCACTCTAGCTCACCCTACCTCATCATAGCTCACCCTAGCTAGTCAAGCTAGTCTAGCTCACCCTAGCTCACCCTAGCTAACGTGTAGCTCACCCTAGCTCACCCTAGCTAACCCTAGCTCACCCTAGCTCACCCTAGCTCAGTCTAGCTAACCCTAGCTCAACCTAACTCACCATAGCTCACCCTAGCTCACCCTAGCTCACCCTAGCTCACCCTAGCTAACTTTAGCTCACCCTAGCTCACGATAGCTAGTCTAGCTCACCCTAATTAACCATAGCTCACTATAGCTCACCCTAGCTCACCCTAGCTCACTCTAGCTCACCATAGCTAACCCTAGCTCACCCTAGCTCACCCTAGCAAAAACTAGCTCACTCTAACTCACCCTAGCTAGTCTAGCTCACCCTACCTCACCCTAGCTAGTCTAGCTCACCCTAGCTCACTCTAGCTCACTCTAGCTCACTTTAGCTCACCATAGCTCACTCTAGCTCACCCTAGCTAACTCTAGCTAACCCTAGCTCACTCTACCTTGTCTAGCTCACCCTAGCTCACTCTAGCTAACCCTAGCTCACCCTAACTCACCCTAGCTCACCCTAGCTCACTCTAGCTCACCCTAGCTCACCCTAGCCTACTCTAGCTCACCTTAACTCACCCTAGCTCACTCTAGCTCACACTAGCTAACCCTAGCTAACCCTAGCTCACCCTAACTCACCCTAGCTCACCGTAGCTCACACTAGCTTACCCTAGCCCACCCTAGCTCACCCTAGCTCACCCTAGCTAACCCTACCTCACCCTAGCTAACCCTACCTCACACTAGCTCACCCTAGCTAACCCTAGCTCACCCTAGATCACGATAGCTCACCCTAGCTCACCCTAGCTCACTGATGCTAACCCTATCTAGCCTATCTCACTCTAGCTCATGCTAGCTCACCCTAGCTCACCCTAGCTAACCCTGGCTCACCCTAGCTCACCCTACCTCACTCTAGCTCACCCTAGCTCACCCTAGATAACCCTAGCTCACCCTAGCTCAGCCTAGCTCACCCTAGCTCACCCTAGCTAACCGTAGCTCACTCTAGCTCACCCTAACTCTCCCTAGTTTACCCTAACTCACTCTAACTCACCTTAGCTCGCCCTAGCTCACCCTAGCTCACCCTAGCTTACACTGGCTCAGCCTAGCTCACCCTAGCTCGCCCTAGCTCACCCTAGCTCACCCTAGCTCACTCTAGCTCACCCTACCTCATCCTAGCTCACCCTAGCTAGTCAAGCTAGTCTAGCTCACCCTAGCTCACCCTAGCAAACGTGTAGCTCACCCTAGCTCACCCTAACTCACCCTAGCTAACCCTAGCTCACTCTAGCTCACCCTAGCTCACCCTAGCTAACCCTAGCTCACCCTAGCTCACCCTAGCTCAGTCTAGCTAACCCTAGCTCACCCTAACTCACCATAGCTCACCCTAGCTCACCCTAGCTCACCCTAGCTCACCCTAGCTAACATTAGCTCACCCTAGCTCACGCTAGCTTGTCTAGCTCACCCTAACTCACCCTAGCTCACTATAACTCACCCTAGCTCACCCTAGCTCACTCTAGCTCACCATAGCTAACCCTAGCTCACCCTAGCTCACCCTAGCTAAAACTAGCTCACTCTAACTCACCCTAGCTAGTCTAGCTCACCCTACCTCACCCTAGCTAGTCTAGCTCACCCTAGCTCATTCTAGCTCACCCTAGCTCACTCTAGCTCACCATAGCTCACTCTAGCTCACCCTAGCTAACTCTAGCTAACCCTAGCTCACTCTACCTTGTCTAGCTCACCCTAGCTCACTCTAGCTAACCCTAGCTCACCCTAACTCACCCTAGCTCACCCTAGCTCACTCTAGCTCACCCTAGCTCACGCTAGCTAGTCTAGCTCACCCTAACTCACCCTAGCCTACTCTAGCTCACCCTAACTCACCCTAGCTCACTCTAGCTCACACTAGCTAACCCTAGCTAACCCTAGCTCACCCTTGCTCACCCTAGCTCACTCTAGCTAACCCTAGCTAACCCTAGCTCACCGTAGCTCACCCTAACTCACCCTAGCTAACCCTAGCTCACTCTAGCTCACCCTAGCTCACCCTAGCTAACCCTAGCTCACCCTAGCTCACCCTAGCTCAGTCTAGCTAACCCTAGCTCACCCTAACTCACCATAGCTCACCCCAGCTCACCCTAGCTCACCCTAGCTCACCCTAGCTAACTTTAGCTCACCCTAGCTCACGCTAGCTAGTCTAGCTCACCCTAACTCACCCTAGCTCACTCTAGCTCACCCTAGCTCACCCTAGCTCACTCTAGCCCACCATA
Organism: Petromyzon marinus; assembly: GCF_048934315.1. Lineage (NCBI taxonomy): Eukaryota > Metazoa > Chordata > Hyperoartia > Petromyzontiformes > Petromyzontidae > Petromyzon > Petromyzon marinus. The sequence goes on from NC_133691.1 coordinate 12,462,961, forward strand.
GCTAACCCTAGCTCACCCTAGCTCACCCTAGCTCACTCTAGCTAACCATAGCTCACTCTAACACACCCTAACTCACACTAGCTTACCCTAGCCCACCCTAGGTCACCCTAGCTCACCCTAGCTAACCCTAGCTCACCCTAGCTAACCCTAGCTAACACTAGCTCACCCTAGCTTACCCTAGCTCACCCTAGCTAACCCTAGCTCACACTAGCTCACGATAGCTCACTCTAGCTAACCCTATCTAGCCTATCTCACTCTAGCTCATTCTAGCTCACCCTAGCTCACCCTACCTCACTCTAGCTCACCCTAGCTCACCAAAGCTAGCCCTAGCTCACCCAAGATAACCCTAGCTCACCCTAGCTCAGCCTAGCTCACCCTATCTCACCCTAGCTAACCCTAGCTCACTCTAGCTCACCCTAGCTCACCCTAACTCTCGCTAGTTCACCATAGCTCACTCTAACTCACCCTAGCTCGCACTAGCTCACCCTAGCTCACCCTAGCTCACACTAGCTTACCCTAGCTCACCATTGCTAATCCTATCTCAGCCTAGCTCACCCTAGCTCACCCTAGCTCACCCTAGCTAAACCTATCTCACCCTAGCTCGCTCTAGCTCACCCTAGCTCACCGTAGCTCACCCTAGCTCAGCCTAGCTCACCCTAGCTCACCCTAGCTAACCCTAGCTTATTATAGCAAATCCTATCTAGCCTAGCTCACTCTAGCTCACACTAGCTCACGCTAGCTCACCCTAGCTCACTCGGGCTAACCCTAGCTCACCCTAGTTTACCCTAGCTCACCCAAGCTCACTCTAAATGACCCTAGCTCACCCTAGCTAACCCTAGCTAACCCTAGCTCACCCTAGCTCAGCCTAGCTCACCCTAGCTAACCCTAGCTCACCCTAGCTCACCCTATCTCACATTAGCTCACCCTAGCTAGTCTAGCTCACCCTAACTCACACTATCTTACCCTAGCCCACCCTAGGTCAGCCTAGCTCACCCTAGCTAACCCTAGCTCACCCTAGCTAAACCTAGCTCACATTAGCTCACCCTAGCTTACCCTAGCTCACCCTAGCTAACCCTAGCTCACACTAGCTCACGATAGCTCAATCTAGCTAACCCTATCTAGCCTATCTCACTCTAGCTCATTTTAGCTCACCCTAACTCTCCCTACCTCACCCTAGCTCACCCTAGCTCACCCTAGCTAACCCTAGCTCACCCTAGCTAACCCTAGCTCACCCGAGCTCAGCCTAGCTCACCCTAGCTCACCCTAGCTAACCCTAGCTCACTCTAGCTCACCCTAGCTCACCTTAACTCTCCCTAGTTCACCCTAGCTCACTCTAACTCACCCTAGCTCGCCCTAGCTCACCCTAGCTCACCCTAGCTCATACTAGCTTACCCGAGCTCACCATAGCTAATCATAGCTCAGCCTAGCTCACCCTAGCTCACCCTAGCTCACCCTAGCTAAACCTCCCTCACCCTAGATCGCCCTAGCTCACACTAGCTCACCGTAGCTCACCGTAGCTCACCCTAGCTCACCCTAGCTCACCCTAGCTAACCCTAGCTCATCCTAGCTAATCCTATCTAGCCTAGCTCACTCTAGCTCAAACTAGCTCACCCTAGCTCACCCTAGCTCACTCGGGCTAACCCTAGCTCACCCTAGTTTACCCTAGCTCACCCAAGCTCACCTTAACTGACCCTAGCTCACCCTAGCTAACCTTAGCTAACCCTAGCTCACCCTAGCTCAGCCTAGCTCACCCTAGCTAACCCTAGCTCACCCTAGCTCACCCCATCTCACATTAGCTCACCCTAGCTAGTCTAGCTCACCCTAGCTAACCCTAGCTATCCCTAGCTCACCCTAGCTTTTCCTAGCTCACTATAGCTCACTCTAGCTAACCCTAGCTCACCCTAATCCACCCTAGCTCACTCTAGCTCACTCTAGCTCACCCTAGCTCACTCTAGCTCACCCTAGCTAAGCCTAGCTCACTCTAGCTGACCCTAGCTGACTCTAGCTAACCCTAGCTAACCGTAGCTCACCCTAGCTCACCCTAGCTAGTCTAGCTCACCCTAGCTCACCCAATCTCACCCTAGCTAGTCTAGCTCACCCTAGCTCACCCTAACTCAACCTAGCTCACCCTCACTCCCCCTAGCTCACCCTATCTCACCCTAGCTCACAATAGCTAACCCTAGCTCTCCCTAGCTCACCCTAGCTAACCCTAGCTCACTCTAACTCACCCTAGCTAGTCTAGATCACCCTACCTCACCCTAGCTAGTCTAGCTAGTCTAGCTCAACCTAGCTCACTCTAGCTCACCCTAGCTCACTCTAGCTCACCATAGCTCACTCTAGCTCACCCTAGCTAACTCTAGCTAACAATAGCTCACTCTAGCTTGTCTAGCTCACGCTAGCTCACCCTAGCTCACTCTAGCTAACCCTAGCTCACCCTAACTCACCCTAGCTCACTCTAGCTCACTCTAGCTCACCCTAGCTCACTCTAGCTCACTCTAGCTAACCCTAGCTCACCCTAACTCACCCTAGCTCACTCTAGCTCACTCTAGCTAACCCTAGCTCACCCTAACTCACCCTAACTCACTCTAGCTAACCCTAGCCCACCCTAACTCACCCTAGCTCACCCTAGCTCACTCTAGCTGACCCTAGCTGACTCTAGCTAACCCCAGCTCACCCTAGCTAACCCTAGCTCACCCTAGCTCACCCTAGCTAACCTTCGCTCACCCTAGCTTACCCTAACTCACCCTAGCTCACCCTAGCTAGTCTTGCTCACCCTAGCTCACCCTAGCTCACTCTAGCTAGCCCTAGCTCACCCTAGCTCACCCTAGCTCACCCTAGCTCACCCTAGCTAACCCTAGTTCAACCTACCTAACCCTAGCTAACTCTAGCTCACCCTAGCTCACGCTAGCTAGTCGATCTCACCCTAACTCACCCTAGCTCACTCTAGCTCACCCTAGCTCACTCTAGCTCACTCTAGCTCACCCTAGCTAACCCTTGCTCACCCTAACTCACCTTAGCTCACTCTAGCTCACCCTAGCTCACTCTAGCTCACCGTAGCTAACTCTAGATCACCCTAGCTAAGCCTAGCTCACTCTAGCTGACCCTAAATGACTCTAGCTAACCCTAGCTAACCGTAGCTCACCCTAGCTCACCCTAGCTAGTCTAGCTCACCCTAGCTCACCCTAGCTAGTCTATCCCACCCTAGCTCACCCTAACTCACCCTAGCTCACCCTCACTCCCCCTAGCTCACCCTAGCTCACCCTAGCTCACTCTAGCTCACCCTAGCTCACAATAGCTAACCCTTGCTCATCCTAGCTCACCCTAGCTAACCCTAGCTCACTCTAACTCACCCTAGCTAGTCTAGCTCACCCTACCTCACCCTAGCTAGTCTAGCTCACCCTAGCTCACTCTAGCTCACCTTAGCTCACTCTAGCTCACCATAGCTCACTCTAGCTCACCCTAGCTAACTTAAGCTAACCCTAGCTCACTCTAGCTTGTCTAGCTCACTCTAGCTCACCCTAGCTCACTCTAGCTAACGCTAGCTCACCCTAACTCACCCTAGCTCACTCTAGCTCACTCTAGCTCACCCTAGCTCACTCTAGCTCACTCTAGCTAACCCTAGCTCACCCTAACTCACCCTAGCTCACTCTAGCTAACCCTAGCTCACCCTAACTCAACCTAGCTCACCCTAGCTCACTCTAGCTGACCCTAGCTGACTCTAGCTAACCCCAGCTCACCCTAGCTAACCCTAGCTCACCCTAGCTAACCTTCGCTCATCCTAGCTCACCCTAGCTCACCCTAGCTCACCCTAGCTAACCCTTGCTCACCCTAGCTAACCCTAGCTAACTCTAGCTCACCCTAGCTCACGCTAGATAGTCTAGCTCACCCTAACTCACCCTAGCTCACTCTAGCTCACCCTAGCTCACTCTAGCTCACTCTAGCTCACCCTAGCTCACCCTAACTCACACTAGCTTACCCTAGCCAACCATAGCTCACCCTAGCTAACCCTTCCTCACACTAGCAAACCCTAGCTTACCCTAGCTCACCCTAGCTAACCCTAGCTCACACTAGCTCACGATAGCTCACCGTAGCTCACCCTAGCTCACCCTAGCTCACCCTAGCTCACTCTAGCTAACCCTATCTAGCCTATCTCACTCTAGCTCACTCTAGCTCACCCTAGCTCACCTTAGCTCACCCTACCTCACTCTAGCTAACCCTAGCTCAGCCTAGCTACCTCTAGCTTACCCTAGCTCACCCAAGCTAACCCTAGCTCACCCTAGCTAACCCTTCCTCACACTAGCAAACCCTAGCTTACCCTAGCTCACCCTAGCTAACCCTAGCTCACACTAGCTCACGATAGCTCACCCTAGCTCACCCTAGCTCACTCTAGCTAACCCTATCTAGCCTATCTCACTCTAGCTCACTCTAGCTCACCCTAGCTCACCTTAGCTGACCCTACCTCACTCTAGCTAAGCCTAGCTCACCCTAGCTCACCCTAGCTACCTCTAGCTCACCCTAGCTCACCCAAGCTAACCCTAGCTTACCCTAGCTAACCCTAGCTCACCCTAGCTCAGTCTAGCTCACCCTAGCTCACCCTAGCTAACCTTAGCTCACTCTAGCTCACCCTAGCTCACCCTAACTCTCCCTAGTTCACCCTAGCTCACCCTAGCTCAACCTAGCTCACCGTAGCTAACCCTAGCTCACCCTAGCTAACCATAGCTAACTCTAGCTCACCCTAGCTCACGCTAGCTAGTCTAGCTCACCCTAACTCACCCTTGCTCACACTAGCTCACCCTAGCTCACTCTAGCTCACTCTAGCTCACCCTAGCTCACCCTAACTCACACTAGCTTACCATAGCCCACCCTAGCTCACCCTAGCTAACCCTACCTCACACTAGCTCACCCTAGCTTACCCTAGCTCACCCTAGCTAACCCTAGCTCACACTAGCTCACGATAGCTCACCCTAGCTAACCCTAGATCACCCTAACTCACCCTAGCTCACTCTAGCTCACCCTAGCTCACTCTAGCTCACCCTAGCTCACTCTAGCTCACCCTAGCTAAGCCTAGCTCACTCTAGCTGACCCTAGCTGACTCTAGCTAACCCGAGCTAACCATAGCTAACCCTAGCTCACACTAGCTCTTCCTAGCTCACTCTAGCTCACTCTAGCTAACCCTAGATCACCCTAACTCACCCTAGCTCACTCTAGCTCACCCTAGCTCACTCTAGCTCACCCTAGCTCACTCTAGCTCACCCTAGCTAAGCCTAGCTCACTCTAGCTGACCCTAGCTGACTCTAGCTAACCCTAGCTAACCGTAGCTTACCCTAGCTCACTCTAGCTCACCCTAGCTCACTCTAGCTCATCCTAGCTCACTCTAGCTCACCCTAGCTAAGACTAGCTCACTCTAGCTCACCCTAGCTCACCCTAGATAACCCTAGCTCACCCTAGCTCACCCTAGCTAACCCTAGCTCACTCTAACTCACCCTAGCTAGTCTAGCTCACCCTACCTCACCCTAGCTAGTCTAGCTAGTCTAGCTCACCCTAGCTCATCCTAGCTCACTCTAGCTCAACCTAGCTAACTCTAGCTAACCCTAGCTCACTCTAGCTGACCGTAGCTAACTCTAGCTAACCCCAGCTCACCCTAGCTAACCCTAGCTCACCCTAGCTCACCCTAGCTAACCTTAGCTCACCCTAGCTCACCCTAACTCACCATAGCTCACCCTAGCTAGTCTTGCTCACCCTAGCTCACCCTAGCTCACTCTAGCTAGCCCTAGCTCACCCTAGCTCACCCTAGCTCACCCTAGCTCACCCTAGCTAACCCTAGCTCACCCTAGCTAACCCTAGCTAACTCTAGCTCACCCTAGCTCACGCTAGATAGTCTAGCTCACCCTAACTCTCCCTAGCTCACTCTAGCTCACCCTAGCTCACTCTAGCTCACTCTAGCTCACCCTAGCTCACCCTAACTCACACTAGCTTACCCTAGCCCACCCTAGCTCACCCTAGCTAACCCTACCTCACACTAGCTCACCCTAGCTTACCCTAGCTCACCCTAGCTAACCCTAGCTCACACTAGCTCACGATAGCTCACCCTAGCTAACCCTAGCTCACCCTAGCTCACCCGAGCTCACTCTAGCTAACCCAATCTAGGCTATCTCACTCTAGCTCACTCTAGCTCACCCTAGCTCACCTTAGCTCACGCTACCTCACTCTAGCTAACCCTAGCTCACCATAGCTCACCCTGGCTCACTCTAGCTCACCCTAGCTCACCCTAGCTAACCCTAGCTCACCCTAGCTAACCCTAGCTCACCCTAGCTCATCCTAGCTCACCCTAGCTCACCCTAGCTAACCTTAGCTCACTCTAGCTCACCCTAGCTCACCCTAACTCTCCCTAGTTCACCCTAGCTCACTCTAACTCACCCTAGATCGCACTAGCTCACCCTGGCTCACCCTAGCTCACACTAGCTTACACTAGCTCACCCTAGCTCACCCTACTTCACCCTAGCTCACCGTAGCTCACCCTAGCTCAGCCTAGCTCACCCTAGCTCACCCTAGCTATGCCTAGCTCACCCTAGTTCACCCTAGCTCACCCAAGCTCACTCTAACTCACCCTAGCTCACCCCAGCTAACCCTAGCTAACCCTAGCTCACCCTCTCTCAGCCTAGCTCACCCAAGCTCACCCTAGCTAACCCTAGCTCACACTAGCTCACCCTATCTCACATTAGCTCACCCTAGCTAGTCTAGCTAGTTTAGCTCACCCTAGCTCACTCTAGCTCACCCTAGCTCACTCTAGCTCACCCTAGCTAACCCTAGCTAACCCTAACTCACCCTAGCTCAATCTAGCTCACTCTAGCTCACTGTAGCTCACCCTAGCTAAGCCTAGCTCACTCTAGTTGAACCTAGCTGACTCTAGCTAACCCTAGCTAACCGTAGCTCACCCTAGCTCACCCTAGCTGGTCTAGCTCACCCTGGCTCACCCTATCTCACCCTAGCTAGTCTAGCTCTACCTAGCTCACCCTAGCTCACCCTAACTCACCCTAGCTCACCCTCACTCCCCCTAGTTCACCCTAGCTCACCCTAGCTCACTCTAGCTCACCCTAGCTCACCCTAGCTAACCCTAGCTCACCCTAGCTAACCCTAGCTCACCCTACCTCACCCTAGCTAGTCTAGCTAGTCTAGCTCACCCTAGCTCACCCTAGCTTGTCTAGCTCACCCTAGCTCACCCTAGCTCACTCTAGCTCACCCTAGCTCACTATAGCTCACCATAGCTCATTCTAGCTCACCCTAGCTCACCCTAACTCACCCTAGCTCACCCTAGCTCACTCTAGCTGACCCTAGCTGACTCTAGCTAACCCCAGCTCACCATAGCTAACCCTAGCTCACCGTAGCTAACCCTAGCTAACCTTCGCTCACCCAGCCCACCCAAACTCACCCTAGCTCACCCTAGCTAGTCTTGCTCACCCTAGCTCACCCTAGCTCACTCTAGCTAGCCCTAGCTCACCCTAGCTCACCCTAGCTCATCCTAGCTAACCCTAGCTCACCCTAGCTAACCCTAGCTAACTCTAGCTCACCCTAGCTCACGCTATCTAGTCTAGCTCATCCTAACTCACCCTAGCTTACTCTAGCTCACCCTAGCTCACTCTAGCTCACTCTAGCTAACCCTAGCTCACCCTAACTCACACTAGCTTACCCTAGCCCACGCTAGCTCACCCTAGCTAACCCTACCTCACACTCGCTCACCCTAGCTTACCCTAGCTCACCCTAGCTAACCCTAGCTCACACTAGCTCACGATAGCTCACCCTAGCTAACCCTAGCTCACCCTAGTTCACCCTAGCTCACCCAAGCTCACTCTAACTCACCCTAGCTCACCCTAGCTAACCCTAGCTAACCCTAGCTCACCCTAGCTCAGCCTAGCTCACCGTAGCTAACCCTAGCTCACCCTAGCTCACCCTAGCTAACCCTAGCTAACCCTAGCTCACCCTAGCTCAGCCTAGCTCACCGTAGCTAACCCTAGCTCACCCTAGCTAAGCCTAGCTCACCCTAGCTCACCCTAGCTAGTCTATCCCACCCTAGCTCACCCTATCTTACATTAGCTCGCCCTAGCTAGTCTAGCTTACCCTAGCTAACCCTAGCTCACCCTAGCTCTTCCTAGCTCACTCTAGCTCACTCTAGCTAACCCTAGCTCACGCTAACTCACCCTAGCTCACTCTAGCTCACCCTAACTCACTCTAGCTCACCTTAGATCACTCTAGCTCACCCTAGCTAAGCCTAGCTCAATCTAGCTGACTCTAGCTAACCCTAGCTAACTGTAGCTCACCCTAGCTCACCCTAGGTAGTCTCGCTCAGCCTAGCTCACCCTATCTCACCCTAACTAGTCTAGCTCCCCCTAGCTCACCCTAACTCACCCTAGTTCACCCTCACTCCCCCTAGCTCACCCTAGCTCACCCTAGCTCACTCTAGCTCACCCTAGCTCAGCCTAGCTCACCCTAGCTTACCCTAGCTATGCCTAGCTCACCGTAGTTCACCCTAGCTCACCCAAGCTCACTCTAACTCACCCTAGCTCACCCCAGCTAACCCTAGCTAACCCTAGCTCACCCTCGCTCAGCCTAGCTCACCCAAGCTCACCCTAGCTAACCCTAGCTCACACTAGCTCACCCTATCTCACATTAGCTCACCCTAGCTAGTCTAGCTAGTTTAGCTCACCCTAGCTCACTCTAGCTCACCCTAGCTCACTCTAGCTCACCCTAGCTAACCCTAGCTAACCCTAACTCACCCTAGCTCAATCTAGCTCACTCTAGCTCACTGTAGCTCACCGTAGCTAAGCCTAGCTCACTCTAGTTGAACCTAGCTGACTCTAGCTAACCCTAGCTAACCGTAGCTCACCCTAGCTCACCCTAGCTGGTCTAGCTCACCCTGGCTCACCCTATCTCACCCTAGCTAGTCTAGCTCTACCTAGCTCACCCTAGCTCACCCTAACTCACCCTAGCTCACCCTCACTCCCCCTAGCTCACCCTAGCTCACCCTAGCTCACTCTAGCTCACCCTAGCTCACCCTAGCTAACCCTAGCTCACCCTAGCTCACCCTAGCTAACCCTAGCTCACTCTAACTCCCCTAACTAGTCTAGCTCACCCTACCTCACCCTAGCTAGTCTAGCTAGTCTAGCTCACCCTAGCTCACCCTAGCTTGTCTAGCTCACCCTAGCTCACCCTAGCTCACTCTAGCTCACTCTAGCTCACTATAGCTCACCATAGCTCATTCTAGCTCACCCTAGCTCACCCTAACTCACCCTAGCTCACCCTAACTCACTCTAGCTGACCCTAGCTGACTCTAGCTAACCCCAGCTCACCATAGCTAACCCTAGCTCACCGTAGCTCACCCTAGCTAACCTTCGCTCACCCAGCCCACCCTAACTCACCCTAGCTCACCCTAGCTAGTCTTGCTCACCCTAGCTCACCCTAGCTCACTCTAGCTAGCCCTAGCTCATCCTAGCTAACCCTAGCTCACCCTAGCTAACCCTAGCTAACTCTAGCTCACCCTAGCTCACGCTATCTAGTCTAGCTCATCCTAACTCACCCTAGCTTACTCTAGCTCACCCTAGCTCACTCTAGCTCACTCTAGCTCACCCTAGCTCACCCTAACTCACACTAGCTTACCCTAGCCCACCCTAGCTCACCCTAGCTAACCCTACCTCACACTCGCTCACCCTAGCTTACCCTAGCTCACCCTAGCTAACCCTAGCTCACACTAGCTCACGATAGCTCACCCTAGCTAACCCTAGCTCACCCTAGTTCACCCTAGCTCACCCAAGCTCAATCTAACTCACCCTAGCTCACCCTAGCTAACCCTAGCTAACCCTAGCTCACCCTAGCTCAGCCTAGCTCACCGTAGCTAACCCTAGCTCACCCTAGCTCACCCTATCTCACATTAGCTCGCCCTAGCTAGTCTAGCTTACCCTAGCTAACCCTAGCTAACCCTAGCTCACCCTAGCTCTTCCTAGCTCACTCTAGCTCACTCTAGCTAACCCTAGCTCACGCTAACTCACCCTAGCTCACTCTAGCTCACCCTAACTCACTCTAGCTCACCCTAGATCACTCTAGCTCACCTTAGCTAAGCCTAGCTCAATCTAGCTGACTCTAGCTAACCCTAGCTAACTGTAGCTCACCCTAGCTCACCCTAGGTAGTCTCGCTCACCCTAGCTCACCCTATCTCATCCTAACTAGTCTAGCTCCCCCTAGCTCACCCTAACTCACCCTAGCTCACCCTCACTCCCCCTAGCTCACCCTAGCTCACCCTAGCTCACTCTAGCTCACCCTAGCTCACCCTAGCTAACCCTAGCTCACCCTAGCTCACCCTAGCTAGTCTAGCTCACCCTACCTGACTCTAGCTAGTCTAGCTAGTCTAGCTCACCCTAGCTCACCCTAGCTCACTCTAGCTCACCCTAGCTCACTCTAGTTCACCATAGCTCACTCTAGCTCACCCTAGCTAACTCTAGCTAACCCTAGCTGACTCTAGCTTGTCTAGCTCACCCTAGCTCACCCTAGCTCACTCTAGCTAACCCTAGCTCACCCTAACTTAACCTAGCTCACCCTAGCTCACTCTAGCTGACCCTAGATGACTCTAGCTAACCCCAGATCACCCTAGCTCACCCTAGCTCACCCTAGCTAACCCTAGCTTACCCTAGCTAACCCTAGCTAACCCTAGCTCACCCTAGCTCTTCCTAGCTCACTCTAGCTCACTCTAGCTAACCCTAGCTCACGCTAACTCACCCTAGCTCACTCTAGCTCACCCTAACTCACTCTAGCTCACCCTAGATCACTCTAGCTCACCCTAGCTAAGCCTAGCTCAATCTAGCTGACTCTAGCTAACCCTAGCTAACTGTAGCTCACCCTAGCTCACCCTAGGTAGTCTCGCTCAGCCTAGCTCACCCTATCTCACCCTAACTAGTCTAGCTCCCCCTAGCTCACCCTAACTCACCCTAGTTCACCCTCACTCCCCCTAGCTCACCCTAGCTCACCCTAGCTCACTCTAGCTCACCCTAGCTCAGCCTAGCTCACCCTAGCTTACCCTAGCTATGCCTAGCTCCCCGTAGTTCACCCTAGCTCACCCAAGCTCACTCTAACTCACCCTAGCTCACCCCAGCTAACCCTAGCTAACCCTAGCTCACCCTCGCTCAGCCTAGCTCACCCAAGCTCACCCTAGCTAACCCTAGCTCACACTAGCTCACCCTATCTCACATTAGCTCACCCTAGCTAGTCTAGCTAGTTTAGCTCACCCTAGCTCACTCTAGCTCACCCTAGCTCACTCTAGCTCACCCTAGCTAACCCTAGCTAACCCTAACTCACCCTAGCTCAATCTAGCTCACTCTAGCTCACTGTAGCTCACCCTAGCTAAGCCTAGCTCACTCTAGTTGAACCTAGCTGACTCTAGCTAACCCTAGCTAACCGTAGCTCACCCTAGCTCACCCTAGCTGGTCTAGCTCACCCTGGCTCACCCTATCTCACCCTAGCTAGTCTAGCTCTACCTAGCTCACCCTAGCTCACCCTAACTCACCCTAGCTCACCCTCACTCCCCCTAGCTCACCCTAGCTCACCCTAGCTCACTCTAGCTCACCCTAGCTCACCCTAGCTAACCCTAGCTCACCCTAGCTCACCCTAGCTAACCCTAGCTCACTCTAACTCCCCTAACTAGTCTAGCTCACCCTACCTCACCCTAGCTAGTCTAGCTAGTCTAGCTCACCCTAGCTCACCCTAGCTTGTCTAGCTCACCCTAGCTCACCCTAGCTCACTCTAGCTCACTCTAGCTCACTATAGCTCACCATAGCTCATTCTAGCTCACCCTAGCTCACCCTAACTCACCCTAGCTCACCCTAACTCACTCTAGCTGACCCTAGCTGACTCTAGCTAACCCCAGCTCACCATAGCTAACCCTAGCTCACCGTAGCTCACCCTAGCTAACCTTCGCTCACCCAGCCCACCCTAACTCACCCTAGCTCACCCTAGCTAGTCTTGCTCACCCTAGCTCACCCTAGCTCACTCTAGCTAGCCCTAGCTCATCCTAGCTAACCCTAGCTCACCCTAGCTAACCCTAGCTAACTCTAGCTCACCCTAGCTCACGCTATCTAGTCTAGCTCATCCTAACTCACCCTAGCTTACTCTAGCTCACCCTAGCTCACTCTAGCTCACTCTAGCTCACCCTAGCTCACCCTAACTCACACTAGCTTACCCTAGCCCACCCTAGCTCACCCTAGCTAACCCTACCTCACACTCGCTCACCCTAGCTTACCCTAGCTCACCCTAGCTAACCCTAGCTCACACTAGCTCACGATAGCTCACCCTAGCTAACCCTAGCTCACCCTAGTTCACCCTAGCTCACCCAAGCTCAATCTAACTCACCCTAGCTCACCCTAGCTAACCCTAGCTAACCCTAGCTCACCCTAGCTCAGCCTAGCTCACCGTAGCTAACCCTAGCTCACCCTAGCTCACCCTATCTCACATTAGCTCGCCCTAGCTAGTCTAGCTTACCCTAGCTAACCCTAGCTAACCCTAGCTCACCCTAGCTCTTCCTAGCTCACTCTAGCTCACTCTAGCTAACCCTAGCTCACGCTAACTCACCCTAGCTCACTCTAGCTCACCCTAACTCACTCTAGCTCACCCTAGATCACTCTAGCTCACCTTAGCTAAGCCTAGCTCAATCTAGCTGACTCTAGCTAACCCTAGCTAACTGTAGCTCACCCTAGCTCACCCTAGGTAGTCTCGCTCACCCTAGCTCACCCTATCTCATCCTAACTAGTCTAGCTCCCCCTAGCTCACCCTAACTCACCCTAGCTCACCCTCACTCCCCCTAGCTCACCCTAGCTCACCCTAGCTCACTCTAGCTCACCCTAGCTCACCCTAGCTAACCCTAGCTCACCCTAGCTCACCCTAGCTAGTCTAGCTCACCCTACCTGACTCTAGCTAGTCTAGCTAGTCTAGCTCACCCTAGCTCACCCTAGCTCACTCTAGCTCACCCTAGCTCACTCTAGTTCACCATAGCTCACTCTAGCTCACCCTAGGTAACTCTAGCTAACCCTAGCTCACTCTAGCTTGTCTAGCTCACCCTAGCTCACCCTAGCTCACTCTAGCTAACCCTAGCTCACCCTAACTTAACCTAGCTCACCCTAGCTCACTCTAGCTGACCCTAGATGACTCTAGCTAACCCCAGATCACCCTAGCTCACCCTAGCTCACCCTAGCTAACCCTAGCTCACCCTAGCTAACCCTAGCTAACTCTAGCTCACCCTAGCTCACGCTAGCTAGTCTAGTTCGCCCTAAGTCACCCTAGCTCACTCTATCTCACCCTAGCTCACTCTAGCTCACTCTAGCTCACCCTAGCTCACCCTAACTCACACTAGCTTACCCTAGCCCACCCTATCTCACCCTTGCTAACCCTACCTCACACGAGCTCACCCTAGCTTACCCTTGCTCACCCTAGCTAACCCTAGCTCACACTAGCTCACGATAGCTCACCCTATCTAACCCTATCTCACCCTAGCTCACCCTAGCTCACTCTAGCTAACGCTATCTAGCCTATCTCACTCTGGCTCACTCTAGCTCACCCTAGCTCACCCTAGCTCACCCTACCTCACTCTAGCTAACCCTAGCTCACCCTAGCTCACCCTAGCTCACTCTAGCTCACCCTAGCTCACTCTAGCTCACACTAGCTAATCCTAGCTCACTCTAGCTTGTCTAGCTCATCGTAGCTCACCCTAGCTCACTCTAGCTAACCCTAGCTCACCCTTACTCACCCTAGCTCACCCTAGCTCACCCTAGCTCACCCTAGCTCACTCTAGCTCACTCTAGTTAACCCCAGCTCACCCTAGCTAACCCTAGCTCACCCTAGCTCACCCTATTTAACCTTAGCTCACCCTAGCTCACCCTAACTCACCTTAGCTGACAATAGCTAGTCTTGCTCACCCTAGCTCACCCTAGCTAGTCTAGCTCACCCTAGCTCACCCTAACTCACCCTAGCTCACCCTAGCTCACCCTAGCTAGTCTAGCTCATCCTAGCCCACCCTAGCTCACCCTAACTAGTCTAGCTCACCCTAGCTCACTTTAGCTCACCCTAGCTCACTCTAGCTCACCCTAGCTAACCTTCGCTCATCCTAGCTCACCCTAGCTAACCTTCGCTCATCCTAGCTCACCCTAGCTCACCCTAGCTCACCCTAGCTAACCCTAGCTCACCCTAGCTAACCCTAGCTAACTCTAGCTCACCCTAGCTCACGCTAGATAGTCTAGCTCACCCTAACCCACCCTAGCTCACTCTAGCTCACTCTAGCTCACTCTAGCTCACTCTAGCTCACCCTAGCTCACCCTAACTCAAACTAGCTTACCCTAGCCAACCATAGCTCACCCTAGCTAACCCTTCCTCACACTAGCAAACCCTAGCTTACCCTAGCTCACCCTAGCTAACCCTAGCTCACACTAGCTCACGATAGCTCACCCTAGCTAACCCTAGCTCACCCTAGCTCACCCTAGCTCACTCTAGCTAACCCTATCTAGCCTATCTCAATCTAGCTCACTCTAGCTCACCCTAGCTCACCTTAGCTCACCCTACCTCACTCTAGCTAACCCTAGCTCACCCTAGCTCACCCTAGCTAACTCTAGCTCACCCTAGCACACCCAAGATCACCCTAGCTAACCCTAGCTCACCCTAGCTCATCCTTGCTCACTCTAGCTAACCCTAGCTCACCCTAACTCACCCTATCTCACTCTAGCTGACTCTAGCTAACCCGAGCTGACCTTAGCTAGTTCAGCTCACCCTAGCTCATTCTACCTCACCCTAGCTCACCCTAGCTCACTCTAGCTCACCCTAGCTCACTCTAGCTCACCCTAGCTCACGCTAGCTCACTTTAGCTAACCCTAGCTCACCCTAGCTCACTATAGCTCACTTTAGCTAACCCTAGCTCACCCTAGCTCACCCTAGCTCACCCTAGCTAGTCTAGCTCACCCTAGCTCACCCTAACTCACCCTAGCTCACCCTAGCTCACCCTAGCTAGTCTAGCTCATCCTAGCCCACCCTAGCTCACCCTAACTAGTCTAGCTCACCCTAGCTCACTTTAGCTCACCCTAACTCACTCTAGCTCACCCTAGCAAACCCTAGCTCACCCTAGCTCACCCTTGCTCACTCTATCTAACCCTAGCTCACCCTAACTCACCCTATCTCACTCTAGCTCACTCTAGCTAACCCGAGCTGACCTTAGCTAGTTCAGCTCAACCTAGCTCATTCTACCTCACCCTAGCTCACCCTAGCTCACTCTAGCTCACCCTAGCTCACTCTAGCTCACCCTAGCTCACCCTAGCTCACTTTAGCTAACCCTAGCTCACCCTAGCTCACTATAGCTCACTTTAGCTAACCCTAGCTCACCCTAGCTCACCCTAGCTCACGCTAGCTCACCCTAGCTCACCCTAGCTCACTCTAGCTCACCCTAGCTCTCTCTAGCTCACCCTAGCTCACCCTAGCTCACTTTAGCTAACCCTAGCTCACCCTAGCTCACTATAGCTAACTTTAGCTAACCCTAGCTCACCCTAGCTCACCCTAGCTCACCCTAGCTCACGCTAGCTTACCATAGCTCACCCTAGTTCACGATAGCTCACCCTAGCTCACCCTAGCTCACACTAGCTCACCCTATCTAGCCTAGCTCACCCTAGCTCACCCTAGCAAACTCTAGCCCACCCTAGCTAACCCTAGCTCACCCTAGCTGACTCTAGCTAACCCTAGCTCACCCTAGCTCACCCTAGCTAACCCTAGCTCACCCTAGCTCACTTTAGCTCACCCTAACTCACTCTAGCTGACCCAGCTGACTCTAGCTAACCCTAGCTCACGCTAGCTAACCCTAGCTCACCCTAGCTCACCATAGCTAACCTTAGCTCACCCTAGCTCACCCTAACTCACCCTAGCTCACCCTACCTAGTCTTGCTCACCCTAGCTCACCCTAGCTAGTCTAGCTCACCCTAGCTCACCCTAACTCACCCTAGCTCACCCTAGCTAGTGTAGCTCATCTTAGCTCACCCTCGCTCACCCTAGCTAGTCTAGCTCACCCTCACTCCCTTTAGCTCACCCTAACTCACCCTAGCTCACCCTAGCTCACCCTAGCTAGTCTAGCTCATCCAAGCTCACCCTAGCGCACCCTAGCTCACTCTAGCTAACCCTAGCAGACCTTAGCTAATTCCGGTCACCCTGGCTTATTCTACCTCACCCTAGCTCACTTTAGCTAACCCTAGCTCACCCTAGCTCACCCTAGCTCACCCTACCTCACTCTAGCTAACCCTAGCTCACCCTAGCTCACCCTAGCTCACTCTAGCTCACCCTAGCTCACTCTAGCTCACACTAGCTAATCCTAGCTCAATCTAGCTTGTCTAGCTCATCGTAGCTCACCCTAGCTCACTCTAGCTAACCCTAGCTCACCCTAACTCACCCTAGCTCACCCTAGATCACCCTAGCTCACCCTAGCTCACTCTAGCTCACTCTAGCTCACTCTAGTTAACCCCAGCTCACCCTAGCTAACCCTAGCTCACCCTAGCTCACCCTATTTAACCTTAGCTCACCCTAGCTCACCCTAACTCACCCTAGCTCACCCTAGCTCACCCTAGCTAGTCTTGCTCACCCTAGCTCACCCTAGCTAGTCTAGCTCACCCTAGGTCACCGTAACTCACCCTAGCTCACCCTAGCTGACTCTAGCTAGTCTAGCTCATCCTAGCCCACCCTAGCTCACCCTAAAGAGTCTAGCTCACCCTAGCTCACTTTAGCTCACCCTAGCTCACTCTAGCTCACCCTAGCTAACCCTAGCTCACCCTAGCTCACCATTGCTCACTCTAGCTAACCCTAGCTAACCCTAGCTCACCCTAGCTCAGTCTAGCTCACCCTAGCTCACCCTAGCTAACCTTAGCTCACTCTAGCTCACCCTAGCTCACCCTAACTCTCCCTAGTTCACCCTAGCTCACCCTAGCTCAACCTAGCTCACCCTAGCTAACCCTAGCTCACCCTAGCTAACCATAGCTAACTCTAGCTCACCCTAGCTCACGCTAGCTAGTCTAGCTCACCCTAACTCACCCTTGCTCACACTAGCTCACCCTAGCTCACTCTAGCTCACTCTAGCTCACCCTAGCTCACCCTAACTCACACTAGCTTACCATAGCCCACCCTAGCTCACCCTAGCTAACCCTACCTCACACTAGCTCACCCTAGCTTACCCTAGCTCACCCTAGCTAACCCTAGCTCACACTAGCTCACGATAGCTCACCCTAGCTAACCCTAGATCACCCTAACTCACCCTAGCTCACTCTAGCTCACCCTAGCTCACTCTAGCTCACCCTAGCTCACTCTAGCTCACCCTAGCTAAGCCTAGCTCACTCTAGCTGACCCTAGCTGACTCTAGCTAACCCTAGCTAACCATAGCTAACCCTAGCTCACACTAGCTCTTCCTAGCTCACTCTAGCTCACTCTAGCTAACCCTAGCTGACCTTAGCTAGTTCAGCTCACCCTAGCTCATTCTACCTCACCCTAGCTCACCCTAGCTCACTCTAGCTCACCCTAGCTCACTCTAGCTCACCCTACCTCACCCTAGCTCACGCTAGCTCAGCCTAGCAAGTCTAGCTCACCCTAGCTCACCCTAGCAAGTCTAGCTCACCCTATCTCACCCTAGCTCATGCTAGCTCACCATAGCTCACCCTAGCTCACCCTTGCTCACACTTGCCTACCCTAGCTCACCATTGCTCACCCTAGTTCACCCTAGCTCACCCTAGCTAACCCTTGCTCACCCTAGCTCACACTAGCTCACCCTATCTAACCCTAGCTCACCCTAGCTCACCCTATCTAGCCTAGCTCACCCTAGCTCACCCTAGCAAACCCTAGCTCACCCTAGCTAACCCTAGCTCACCCTTGCTCACCCTAGCTAACCCTAGCTCACCCTATCTCAGCCTAGCTCACCCTAGCTCACCCTAGCTCACCCTAGCTCGCCCTAGCTCACCCTAACTCACTCTAACTCACCCTAGCTCGCCCTAGCTCACCCTAGCTCACACTAGCTCACCCTAGCTCACCATAGCTAACCCTAGCTCACCCTAGCTAACCCTAGCTCAGCCTAGCTCACCCTAGCTAACCCTAGCTAACCCTAGCTCACCCTAGCTCACCCTTGCTCACCCTAGCTAACCCTAGCTCACCCTAGCTCACCCTAGCTCACCCTAGCTCAACCTAGCTAACCCTAGCTCACCATAGCTAACCCTAGCTCACCCTAGCTCAGCCTAGCTCACCCTAGCTCACCCTAGCTCACCCTAGCTCGCCCTAGCTCACCCTACCTCACTCTAACTCACCCTAGCTCGCCCTAGCTCACCCTAGCTCACACTAGCTCACCCTAGCTCACCATAGCTAACCCTAGCTCACCCTAGCTAACCCTAGCTCAGCCTAGCTCACCCTCGCTAACCCTAGCTAACCCTAGCTCACCCTAGCTCACCCTAGCTCACCCTAGCTAACCCTAGCTAACCCTAGCTCACCCTAGCTCACCCTAGCTCACCCTAGCTCAACCTAGCTAACCCTAGCTCACCATAGCTAACCCTAGCTCACCCTAGCTCAGCCTAGCTCACCCTAGCTAACCCTAGCTCACTCTAGCTCACCCTAGCTCAGCCTAGCTCACCCTAGCTCACCCTAGCTAACCCTAGCTCACTCTAGCTCACCCTAGCTCACCCTGGCTAGCCTAGCGCACTCTAGCTCACTCTAGCTCACCCTAGCTCACCCTAGTTCACTCTAGCTCACCCAAACTCACCCTAGCTCACCCTAGCTCACCCTAGCTTACCCTAGCTTACCCTAGCTAACCGTAGCTCACTCTAGCTCACCCTAGCTCACCCTAACTCACCCTAGCTCACCCTAACTCACCCTAGCTCACCCTAGCTCACCCTATCTCACCCTAGCTCACTCTAATTCACCCTAGCTCACCCTAACTCACCCTAGCTAACCCTAGCTCACTCTATCTCACCCTAGCGCACCCTAGCTAACCCTAGCTCACTCTATCTCACGATAGCGCACCCTAGCTAACCCTAGCTCACGCTAGCTCACCCTAGCTCACCCTAGCTCGCCCTAGCTCGCCCTAGCTCACACGGGGTGGCTATCTCGGACCGGACCCCGGCTCGCATCCGGGTCTTGTAGTCGGGTGGATCTTCTCCAGGTGACGGCTTCGGTCTTGATTGTTGCAACAGCTGCCGGACCTGCTCAGGGCTCCGCCTTTTATTGCCCTTGGCGGGGCTTACTCCGCCCCTAGCCACGCCCCCTTTCTCGAGCCTTCGAAAGAGACCAGGTCCTGGTCCCGTGGTCCCCCAGCTCCCTCTTTGGGGCCCTCAGAACCGGTATCTCTAGTCACCAGGCCTCCGGGTCCACCTGGAGTGCCATGCCCCCCCCGTGTACCCCTACACCGTCCCTGGCACTCTCGCCCCCTAACCTCCAGAGGCTGCCATCCATCCTTGATCGGCGATCTCAGTCGGCACCCGCTAGGGCCGGTACTGCTTTCCCACTGCAGTGCTGTAGATGATGTGAGTGGCATGTGTCGTGCCTCACACAGTCCAGCTTCACACAACATGCAGTGACATCCGCCGATGCCACTACATATGTATGTTCAAATTCTTTCGCACCGTACGTAGTCGATCGCGTTAATCGGCGATGCGGGGGAAGGACAACAAACTAAACACAATAAGTCATTATAACGAAATGAGTTTTCCATCCAGATGGTTTATGAATGCATAGCTCCAGTGGCTTCGTAATATCGGAAGGGTGTTCCTGACGGCCGCAGAAGCGCATCTGAAAGTGCTCGATGCGGTGACCACCATCTTTGTTCGATGACCAGCCAAAACCCGCAGCGAGGATGAAGGGAGTTCGCGTGATGATGGTTTATGCTGCTTGAGGAGATCAACAAGATATTGCGTTTCATTTGTGGCCAAGCACTTCGTGTGTAATGAGTGTGACTTTACAATGTATTAGTTCGGAAAACTGGAAGCCAATGGAGCTCGGCGAGCACCGGACGGACACGGTGTGGGATCTTGCAGTACCCGTCACGACATGTGCCAGAGAATTCTGTACACGCTGCAGCTTGGTAATGATTTTTTTCCCTAGTAGTGAGCTGCAATAATCGAGCCTTGTTGATACTACGCGACCATAGTATCGACAAGGCTCCACCACCGCGGCCGACGTCCCCCTTCTCGCCTGCCCAAAGCCCAAATTTGTGGTTTTTCGAATTAATCTGTTAAACTCCGAATGAGAAGGTTAAACTCCGAATGAGCAGATAAAACTCCGAATGAGCCAGTTAAACTCCAAATAACCGGTTAAACTCCGAATGAGCCGGTTAAACTCCAAATGAGCCGGTTAAACTCCAAATTAACCGGTTAAACTCCGAATGAGCCGGTTAAACTCCGAATGAACCGGTTAAACTCCAAATTAACCGGTTAAACTCCGAATGAGCCGGATAAACTCCGAATGAACCGGTTAAACTCCAAATTAATCGGTTAAACTCCAAATTAATTGGTTAAACTCTGAATGAACCGGTTACACTCCGAATGAATCGGTTAAACTCTAAATGAACCGGTTACACTCCGAATGAACCGGTTACACTCCGAATGAACCGGTTACACTCCGCGCTCGCGTCTCTAGCCCTGCAGCAGTGTCTCGCGCAGCGTCATCCTTCGAGGTCGCCACTCAACGACGGAATCGCCGCTGTTGTCATTTTCGCTGCCTCGGTCGCGCTGTTTCGATAGCTTGGTTGTCTCGCTCTTGCGGATCGTCGATTTCTTCCCCTTGGGTTAGACGTGCCATTTGGAATAATACTTTGTAGTTTTATTGTTGTTGCACAAATCACAATTTCGCACGCGCAACCTCGTTGCACGCGCACAATGTGATGATGTTTCCGTGAGCGTCGTGTGCATTCGCTGCCGAATCGATTCATCCTTAAAAGGCTCTGTGATGTTACTCGTGAATGTAAGGGTCTGGGGTTTTGGCTGATTAGTCTGAATAAAATAACATATATATAAGCTACATGTCGTCAAGTAATTCTTATGGCATCGTATTAGAGTGCGGGGTGCAGTGTAGACCACCACGTGTTGCCTCTAGGCCACTCCTGGTGCCTCCCCCCCTTCCCCCCCCACAAGTCCCCACTCGGGTCCAGAGACCAAAGCCCGAAGCCGGATCCCGTGACGCCACTGCCTCTAGGGAGGCAGAGTGGAAAATCCATTCATAGCCACAGAGCCTCCATTTCCCCCGAATCACGAAGCCACTGCTACGTAAGCTGCGAATGCCCGGCACTTACCTCGCCAGAGTGCTGTGTCAATGTGTGATCAATATGCACACGTACACACACAGACACGTACACACACGTACACACGCACGTACAGACGTACACACACGTACACACACACGTACACACGCACGTACAGACGTACACACGTACACACACGTACACACGCACGTACAGACGTACACACACGTACACACGCACGTACACACGCACGTACAGACGTACACACACGTACACACACGTACACACGCACGTACAGACGTACACAAACGCATACACACACGTACACACACACGTACACACGCACGTACAGACGTACACACACGCATACACATGGGCGCTTGCAGACGCACAAAAGATACAGATATTTCGTATAACCTCAACATACTTCTGGGGCAAGTGCGGTAATCGAACACCTATGAAAGGGTAACAAGGCACACCAAGGGGTGGGCTAACACCACGCCACGGCCACCTTCATCTACCCACTGGCGAAGGTCACACAATCGTAGAAGGTTCCACAGTCATTTTAGGCTGAGTCGACCTATGGGAGGCCCAGGACCGATTGAGATATTCGCTTCCCTTATTGTAATCGAACTCGGGTCGCCGGGTTCGTAGCGCAGTGCAGCGCTAACCACTGCACCACCGCTCTGCACAAAGACAAAGTTCCCCGTATAGCCTTAACATAATGTTGGGGCAAGTGCTGTTAGCGAGCACCGATGAAGGCCGGAGCGGCACACGAGGCGCTGGGTGGCAAACACCACGCCCGGCCGCCTTTGTCTCCCTCGTGGCGATGTTTAAATATCGACCTTGGGGACGCCCAGGACCGGTGCAGCTAATCGTCACTGGTGTTGGCCGTGGGCGGGAATCGAACCCGGATGGCCGGGTTCGTAGCGCAGCGCGGTGCTAACTGCTACACCACCGCTCCACACAGACACTCACCCACCGCAGGTAAACGCAGGCGCGAGCGAGCGAGCGAGTGCGCGCCGTGCACAGCGCTCGTTCGGGTCGTGTTCGCGCCGCGCTTTCTGCAGCGGATCGCGTGCACGCGAATCAATGTCGCGCGCTCTAATTGGGATATTATTGGAGTCTGGAGTGTTCCCGTAATCTCATAACGAACGTTATTAAGGTTTAATGACCGGAGAAGCTCTACGTTTGTTAATGGAGCCAGAGAGACAGATGTACTGACCGCCAGACAGGTAGCGCCAATCACGCTCATAATCACACTTCGCGTGATTTGCGTTAGAGCGCGCCACACGCGGGCTCTGGGTATCTCTCGTCCTCGTGCACAGCATGAATATGAGCCGTGCCGCACGATCGCGCCCGTGCACCGCTGCGTCTCGTACACGCAGCCAGGGCAGGGCCAGGGATGTGGAGGTCACGGCAGGGTCGGTGGGATTCTGGCTGAGCGGGATTCGGTCCGGAGACCGAGGCCGTCCGCGTCCGTGCGGCGATGCGCGACTCCGACCCTCGGTAGGCGCTGGAGCAGGAACCGCTGCCCGACCCCCCCCCCTACCCCCCGATGGCTTCTAACGCACGGTGGGGGGGGGGGGTGTTAGCAATGGAGACGACGGGTAAGGTGATCGGGGCGTGCAGAAGTGGGTGACTTTGCGGAAGAGTTTTAGGGGATTCTGCTCCCCCCCGCCCCCCCGCAGGGAAAGAGGACGCACGCCATCGCGGGTGAGAGGCGAGATGCGGCCGCCGGCGCAACCTTCGCTCAGCGCGGCGCGTGGCGCCAAGGGCACCGTCGCCCCGATCGATTCGGGGCGCGGGCCCCGTCCGCCAGCCTGCAGCGAGGGCAACGCGGCGGACTGCCGTGAGCGCGGCGGCGCGAGGCTGTGGCCGAGTCTGTGTCTGCCCCTCGCGCGTGTGCGGTTGTCCTTGGGCCTCCTCGGCTGTGGCGGCGGGGTTCGGGGACGAAGGCCCGCGTCGTAGAGGCAGCTACCGCGCGCTCCAGCGGGGTCCCGCGGAGCGCTCCCCTGGGTAGCACACACGGGGCGAGTGTCTCACGGCGCGAGCCTCCGTGGGGCCCGGGGCACCGCTTGCTTGAAGGGGGGGGGGGGGGGGGGGGGGCACAGTCGCTGCGGCCACTGGAAATGAGACCCGAGGCCGTGAGCGAGGGGCGAGTTGGACCAAGATCCGAGCGCAGCACACGGACACCACCGCCGCCGCGACCACCGGTGCTCGAGAATGTGGTTTCACTTTAAACCGCGCGCATCCCGTGCCGTACCCGTCTTGACTCCTAGGGGCCTCAGTGGGGGCGGTTGGAGGGAGGGGTTGAGGGTAGTGGGGGGGGGTTCAAGAGGAAGCACATTCATTATGGACGAGGAGCTGTCGACTCGAGGAGTAACGCTTCACCCACTTGGTGCGCGGCGGCGGACGCGAGGCAGCTGCACCTGCAGTGATGGTCAGGGCTCTGGGGGTAGCGACCTGTGGGGTGGTGGGGCGGAATAGACGGGGCTAAGGTTCGGGTTCGTGCCGTGGGGTCAGGGCTACGAGTCGCTGCTCCGCAGCTGCATCCTCGACTCTTCGTGCCCGAGCAACATCGACCGCGCCGCCCGCGCGAAGCCGCTGTCGTGTTCGGTTATTTGTCCGCGCGTCCGCTCGATCGCGGCTCCGTCGCCACGCCGGGTTCCCGCAATGCAAATTAATAGAGCATCGACCACACGGGCACGTGGGGGGCTCCCGGGGGTGGGACGCGCAGGGGGTGGGGGGCGTGGGGGGCTCTGGGAGAGGTGGGGGTGCCGGGGGATGGGGGGGGGGGCGCTCCATGCGCGGGGCTACCGGGGGTGGGTGGGTTCGGCCCCCCTGTTCTGTTCGCTAGCACGGCCTGGCATGTGGGCAGCATTTGTGCAGAGGGTGCAACTACGATCGTTAGCGTTGCAGTAGCTGCAGTTATAAGCTACAGTGTTGCAGTGACGTTAGCTTTAAGATAATAGCATTGTCGTGTCTCTAGCTATATGAGCTGTACCCTTGCAGTGGCTGTAGCTATGATCTGTAGCATTATAGAGGCTGTAGCTGTTATATGAAGCATTGCAGTTTTTGCATATATGACTTGTAGCATTGCAGGAGCTGCAGCTATAATCTGTAGCATTGGAGTGACTATAGCTATGATCTGTAGCATTGCAGGGGCTGTAGCTATGACCTGTAGCATTTCCGTAGCTGCAGCTATGACTTGTAGGATTGCAAATTCTGCAGCTATCACCTATATCATTGCAGTGGCTGCAGCTCTGCTCTGTTGCGTTTACTGCCTGAAGCTATAAACCGTAGCATTGCAATTGTTGCAGCTATGATATGTTGCATTGCAGTTGTTGCAGCTATGATATGTTGCATTGCAGTTGTTGCAGCTATGATATGTTGCATTGCAGTGGTTGCAGCTATGATCTGTGTCATTGCAGTGGTTGCAGCTATGATATGTTGCATTGCAGTTGTTGTAGCTATGATCTGTGTCATTGCAGTGGTTGCAGCTATGATCTGTGTCATTGCAGTGGTTGCAGCTATGATCTGTGTCATTGCAGTGGTTGCAGCTATGATCTGTTTCATTGCAGTGGTTGCAGCTATGATCTGTGTCATTGCACTGGGCTGTACGTTCGAGCTGCGGCACTGTACAGCACACAGTACGTTGCGGGGAATCTGCGCGACGTTAATAATAGCCACGCGCGCCTCATCGTGCGGACTCGTAGAGGGGGGGGGGGGGGGGGGGTTGGCCGCTAGAGCCCAGGAGCGTTGTTTAACCGGTCACGGCAGCGTCTAAAGAGACCGCGGACAGCATCCCTGCACGGAGTGGTGCTGCCGCGGAGAGCGCCCGGACACTGCGCGCGTTCAGCGGCCGGTCCCGCGGAGCGCTCCTCGCGCCATTAATTAATTAATTAACAATGAGGCTGCACCCCCTCCCACACCACCCCCTACCCCTACACCACTCATCCCCGGCGCGCGACCTCGCGTCCACCTCACTCCTTGGAAGAAAATATATAAATAAATACAAGTGTCCATTAGTGGGGGGCTGGATATGAGATCTTTAGAAGCGCAGAGCCGAACGGTCTCAATAGGCGCGAGCAGGCAGCCTTCTCTCGCCCCAACATCACAGCATTCCACCGGCCACTTAATTGCGCAGCGATCAATAACGCGCGTGTTTCTGACATGTAAACGGATAAAACGCACCAAGCTATGAGGGCGAACAAAAAATGATAATACATATAAATATATATATAAAAACCCAGGCAGGACGTGTTTTGTTGGCGTATTTCATTATGGCTACGTATTATTTTGTTTGTTGAATGATTCGCCAGGGAAATATGCGTTTGGGAGAGGAGGAGGAGGAGGAGGGGAAATTAACTTCCGATCGCAGTTCGCAGGACCCGGGGTCGTGCGCGCGCCGCTCGGTCCGGCGCATTGATCACGGAACGCAGAGATTGAAACAAAGGCGGTCCGCGCAGAGAGAGGAGAGAGCGAGGGAGAGAGAGAGAGAGCGAACACGTGCATGTCAGTGTCCGGGAGCAGCCTGCCACGCTGGGAGATCGGCTGGCTTCTCAGCAGTCGCCACCTACTTTAGCCCTGGACCCCGTCGGAGCTGGGCGCGAGCTCGGGATAGGGGTCATTCTTCGTGCTCGCGATGTGCGTGCGGCAGTGCAGGAGGAGATGGAGAGGAGCGAGAAAGAGAGAGAGAGCGCTTCCCGTTTCATATTTGATGCGTACCGCGCGAAGCGTTCATTAAGCCGCGCCTCTTACGTAATCGTTCCGGGTCTAGATCCGAGCCGAGCACTCGCGTTGCGAGCTGCACTCATTGTTTGCAATGTAAATTATATACGTACACACTGTATACACGCAATGCAAAGATGCCCCGTGTAGCCTTTAACAGACTTTTGGGGCAAGTGCTGTTAGCGAGTAGCACCGATGAAGACCGGTACCGGCACACGAAGGGGTGGGTTTCCAGAACCACGCCCGGCCGCCTTTGTCTCCAATTGGCGATGTTTACTACACACTGCACCAGGCACTCATTTCAGGCTGAGTCGACCTAGTGGAGGCCCACTAATGTTAGCCCTAAGCGGGAATCGAACTCGAGGTGTTCGTATCGCAGCGCGCTAACCGCTGCAATGCCACTCCCCCCCACAAAGATAAAGATCCCCCGTATAGCCTTAACAGACTGTAGGGTCTAGTGCTGTTAGCGAGCACCTATGAAGGCCGGACCGGTACACGAGGGGGTGGGTGGCCAGCACCACACTCGACCGCCTTTGTCTCCCCAGTGGCGATGTTTACACATTGCACCAGGTACTCATTTCAGGCTGAGTCGACCTAAGTGAGGCCCAGGACCAGTTCAGATAATCGTCACAGTGGTGTTGGCCGTGAGCGGGAATCGAATCCGGATCGCTAGGTTCGTAGCGCAGCGCGCTAACCGCTACACTACCGCTCCCCCACACACACACACACATATATACGCACACGCACACATATATATAACACACACACACACATATATACACCTACACATGTCGCGTGCGCGTCATACACACGGGCAGGCAAGCGCTCGCATGATTCATCCGCCACCTGTTCGGGATCAACTCCCGTCCCCCTGATCCTGTGCTGCCCTTGTGGAGCTGCGCGTCCCGCCCTCTCCCAAAGTAGCCCCGCGCTGGGTTACCACCGCGGCGCGGGAACGTTCGGGGCAGCGCGTGAGCAGCAGGGGACGGAGTCCCCGAAACTCGGGCTCCACTGCTTTAAACGCGCAACGAGTCCTGACGCTCGCGTCATCAGGCGCAGAGGAATATAATCGCACACACACACACACACACGGCCAAGTGCGCTCGCCTGCAGCATCGTCACCCTCACGCCGCAATGGAGAGTTCGACTGCGCGTTGTTGCCCCCCTTAATAGTCGACATCAGAACAAAAGCAACATTTGGGGGTCTCGCTGATAAAAACGCCTACACCTCCCTTAGTCAATATATCCCTCTCGCGCGCATCATCGCGCACGTGCAGGCCCGGGCCGTCGTGATGAGAATCAAGGGACGTTATTTGGTCTTCATCGCCCGAGTGAAATCACCGCTCGTGGTTTAACGACTTCATTCGGGGGGGAGGGGCTAAGATGAAGGCGCTAAAGGCCCCATACTCCGCCTGACGTCAGCGCGCACGCGCCTCCTCGTGCACGCGCACACGGGGCGCGAGGACACGAGCACGCGCGCAAGCGGGGGTTGGATTTGAGGTGGGGGAGGAGGCGGGAGGGGGGGGGGAATCATCGCGTGCGCACCCGAGACCCGCGCGCCCACGCGGCGGCGTCACAACGCGGATTCTTAACGCGCGCGCGCGCACGCGCCTCCTCGTGCACGGAGACGGGGGCCCGGCCGCGCACGCGCCGCGCGCAAGGGGGAGGGAGGGAGGCGAGGAGGGAGTCCAAATCCCGCGCGGACGCGAGCGCCTTCAGCACCGTGGCCGCGGCTCGCTCGGGCCACCACCGCCACTGCGAACGAGTGGCGACCGAGGCGCAGAGAAGAACGAGGGCCGTCGCTTGTCCAGGCGCTCTCCCCGCGCCGGGTCCGCGTGTCCCCGCGCGCTCCCCACCACCACCACCACCACCACCCCACCTCTTCCCGCCCCCGATTTTTTTTTCTTCCGCGCGAGACTCTCGCCGTGCCCGGGCCCATGCAGGTAGCTCAAGGACGATGGCTTGCACCGCCCTGCGCTCGGCCCCTCTCCTCCTAGCGCTCGCATTCCGTTTCGGTGAGTGTCGCTGCTGCGGTTGCCGGCGCAGAGAGTGGAACGAGAGAGAGAGAGCGAGAGAGAGAGAGCGAGAGAGCGAGCGAGAGAGAGAAAGAGCGAGCGACAGCGTGAGACGCGGGCTCGCCGCCGTTGGGCGTCCATTCAACAAGTCTGTGTGGGGTGAAGCGCCTCGCGCCTCGTCGGTGTCAGCGTCTGAGCCGCTCCGGTGCCGCGCGCCTCTCATCCCAGCCGCGCGCGGAGCCGAGGCGCAGCGCGAGCGGCTCGGCTGATTGAAGTCGCCTCCTTGCGCCGTCCTTTATTCATGAGACGAGCGCCCTGCAACCCTGGAGGAGCACAGCTACTTGCGTCACGCGTGCGCCTCCCCCGTGGTCAGCATATTTACTACTACTACTGTTATTGTTGTGATCATGATTATTACCGCTGCTACTGCTGCCGCTATTCACACAAAAAAAAAAAACATTCGCGGGGAGCCTGCCCCGATATGCGCAAACTGCTCACGAGAGCGCGGTGGTGACAATCATGGGTTAGCTCGGCAGGCACGGCCAGCGAACTCGGACACGGAAAGCGCGGGTTCGCGTTGGGCAGCTGCAGCGGCTGCGTTTTGCCGATCATTTACAGCAACAGCAGCAGAGCAGCAGTAGCTACCGTCTCCTTGTCCGCCGGGTCTTTTTTTGTTTTGCTTTAGGAATAACGAATGGCGAGCCGATTAATCGCGGACGTTGCGAGATGCATCATCCAGGAGGGTCAATCGGCGCGCGCGTGAGCGCCAGGGATCGCTGTAGGCCGAGTCCCCGCTCGAGTCCGTGTCGCTGCCGCCCTCCGTTCACACGAAAGCGGAACCCCGGCGCTCCGCGATCGTCAACGGAGTGCACGGAGCGCGCTGTGGGCCGAGACGGCTCGGCCGAGTCCCTCACCCAGGGGGAAACGCGGAGGCTCTCACGGAGCCGTTTCACGTTTACGACGTTTAAATTCCCGGTTATATTATTCATCATTTGCCTCTTACAGTATTGCATCGTAGTGGAATTATTATTATTGTTCAAATCTCGATGTTATGTAATTCCATCAGCGATGTCGCTTTAATTTAATTATCTTCGCGTTGCGCGATGTTATCTCTCACGATGACGCACTACTTTTTTATCGTCGTTCCAATCTTTTTTTGTATTCGCCTCGCGTGGCTTCCGTTCATTCCCACCGTGGCGCGTCATTCGATCCTCGCTATCGTGGACCGGTGCCTCCTCACAGTGGCACGGGTGCTGTGCTCTCTTCGTCGATGACGGATTAATTCGCCGCGTGTCGCGTTCACCCTGATGTTGCGCGATGCGGCCGAGAGTACGGGCGGCACGGGCGACACGGGAGACACGAGACACAGGGACGGGACACGAGACACGGGAGACAAGGGGACGGGACACGGACATCACGGGCGACACGAGACACGGGAGATACGGGGGGTTGGGAGGGGGGGGGGGTACACGCGCGCTCTCCGTGCAAACCCCCGCCGCCGCGTTCGCTTTCGCCGCCGTCTTCTGCCAGAGTCGCCGTTCGCCGCCCGCCGTCTCCCCGCCGCTCTTTCTTTCGCTCCTCGCTCGAGCCTCCGTCTCGTAGCGACCACACCCCCCCCCCCCCCACACGAGAATCCCTCGCACGCAGCTCCACAAGCACGCGCGGTGAGGCGGGATGGAGAGGGGAGGGGGTCAGGTCGCGTCTAGGGGTCGCGCTGATCTTCGTGTCGAGGCGGTGGCAGCAGCGAAGGTCGCGACCCCAGGCGCTCCTCTCAAACGCGTCCGGACGTCGAGGTCGCGTACAGTATTTTTAAAGTTCACACGCGCAGGTCTATTACAAGATGTTAATACACGGCATGGGGAGGGAGGGGATGCGAGAGGAGGGGGGGGGGGAGAACAGGGGGTTGGAAAGACCGAGAGAGTATTTATTCATCCCAGGTGAAGTGAACAAATACGCTGTATTATTAATTAGCTCGTGAGCGACTGTCCGGGGAAATTGAATGGAGGGACACGGTCCACACTGTGGGTCGGCGCTCATGATGCGCTGCTCGGGATTCATCGATTCCCGTGCGGGTCTCTCTCTCTCTGTCTCTCTCTATGTTTCATTGTATCTATTGCTGTGTCTCTCTCTGTCTCTCTCTCTTTGTTTCACTGTATCTATTGCTGTATCCCTCTCTGTCTCTCTCTCTCTCTGTGTGTCTCTCTCTCTTCCTCGTCGGATCATCTCGGTGCGGTTATTCATCCGAAATATTTTTTGTTCGGCAAGAAAAAAAAATGGAAGTGTCGGATTGAAAAAGCTCGCAGACTCGACGTTGAATATTTGAATGCATTTCAGGAGAGAACGTAAACATCGTATACACGACTACTACATAAACTGCACACATACAATGTTTGCGCACGTAAATATATATACACGCAAATACAAAGATCCCCCGTATAGCCTAAACAGACTGTTTGGGGAAATGTTGTCTATGAAATGTTGTTAGCGTCTATGAAAGCTGGCACGGAACACGGCTGGGTAGGTGGCCAGCAATACGCCCTAGTGGCGATGTTTACAGACCTCACCAGTAGCATTTACATATATACACACAGGCAGGCATATACAGCCACACACACGAATACACACAAATGCACTCTATATATACACGCATATACAGAAGCATACACACGCACAAATACGCACGTTATTAGATCGCACGTACATACAAAGACATACAAACTAATGTATATGTATATACATGAAGATACAGATTCCAAGTGTAACCTGCACACATTGTTGAGGCAAGTGCTGTTCGCGTGCACCTATGAAATCCGTAACGGTTCACGAAGGGGTGGCTGCCGGGCACCACGCCCGGCCGCCTTTGTCTCCCCAGTGCTGATGTATACATACTGCACCAGGACTCGTTCAGATCATCTCCAGTTATTAGATCGTGAACAGGAATCGAATTCGTTGCCCCCGGGTTAGTAATGCAGCGCGCAACCACTCCACTACCGCCCCACTACCGCTCCCCTTACGAAGACAAAGATCCCCCGTATAACCTTGACAGACTGTTGGGGCAAGTGCTGTTAGTGAGCACCTCCGGTGCGGCACGCGACGGGGCCACCTTCGTCTCCCTAGTGGCGATCATTTGAGGCTGAGTCTAACCCAAAATCGGTCCAAATAATTAATCGTCACTGGTGTTAGCCGTGAACGGGAAACGAACCCGGGTGGCCAGGTTCATAGCGCAGCGCGCTAACCGCTCCACCACCGCTCCACCCTACACTCTACACACAGACACACACACATAGAGGAGCATGCACGCACAACCGCGTACGGCACTGTACTCGCAACGACCGATGTGCAATGAATCCAAGGCAGGGAATAGACGGGTTTGTCCCGGGGGTCCCCGCTTCCACCCTGACCCCCCCGCACCTCCCCAGGACGATGGGCGAGGAGACGACAGGGATCGCGCCTCGCGTGCACTGGGGTGGGTGAGTGAGTGGGTGAGTGAGTGGGTGAGTGGGTGAGTGAGTGAGTGGGTGAGTGAGTGTGTGAGTGAGTGGGTGAGTGGGTGAGTGAGTGGGTGGGTGAGTGTGTGAGTGGGTGGGTGAGTGTGTGAGTGAGTGGGTGAGTGAGTGGGTGAGTGTGTGAGTGAGTGGGTGAGTGGGTGAGTGAGTGAGTGGGTGAGTGGGTGGGTGAGTGGGTAGGTGAGTGAGTGGGTGAGTGTGTGAGTGGGTGAGTGAGTGGGTGAGTGGGTGGGTGAGTGGGTAGGTGAGTGGGTGAGTGGGTGAGTGTGTGAGTGTGTGAGTGGGTGAGTGAGTGGGTATGTGAGTGGGTGGGTGAGTATGTGAGAGGGTGAGTGTGTTAGTGAGTGTGTGAGTGAGTGAGTGTACGTGGCTGCGCGCTGGGGCTATTGCGCCGTGCTACGAACCCGGCCACCCGAGTTCGATTTCCGCTCACGACCGAATAACATGGGGCGATAATTTAAACCGTTTTTGGGTCCGCCCCTAGGTCGATTCAGCCTCAAACGGAGTACCTTATGTGGTGTGAAAAACATCAGCACCGGAGAGACAAAGGCGGCCGGGCAATGGTGTAGGACACCCACCCCCTCGTGTACCGTTCCGGCCTTCACAGGTGCTCGCTAATAGCCCTTGCCCCAACAGACCGTAAAAGGCTACACGGAGGAGCTTTGTCTTTGTGACTGCGTACATATGTTAGTGCATTATTCAGGGTGCGTGTAAATGTGACTGTGGGAGTGGGTGTACATGTGCGTGTGTGTGTGTATGTGACACGTGTGTGTGTGTTCGCGTGCGTGTATGTGACACGTGGGTGCGTGTAACCTGGCGCGCGTGCGTGTACATTTGTGCTTGCAAACGCGAGTGTGAATTTTAGTGCGTGGAGGAGTTCGTTTGTATTGATGCGCGTGTGTGGTGCACTTGACGACGCGCGTGTGAGTAACGTGCGTGGGTGTGCCAGAGAGTGGGGAGCGGTCGTGTAGCGGTTAGCGCTACGAAACGAGTTCGATTCCTGCTCACGGTCAACGTCGGTGACGATTATCTGAACCGGTCCTGGGCCTCCCCTAGGGTCGACTCAGCCTCAAATGAGTTACCTGGTGCGGGGTGTAAACATCGCCACTGGGGAGACAAAGGCGACCGGGCGTGGCTGCTGGCCACCCCGCCCCCTCGTGTACCGTACCGGCCTTCATAGGTGCTCGCCAACAGCACTTGCCCCAACATTCTCTCAAGGCTATACGGGGGTTCTTTGTCTATTGTGCGTGATTGTGCACGATGTGCGCGCGCCTGCTGCACCGCAGGCCGCTCCACGGCTCCTCTTTGTGCTGCTGCTGGCGACTCGCGACTCGCGCGTACACCGCGACAGCTGGCGCCACGTGTACAAGTGTCTGTGTGGGGGGGGGAGGGGGGTGCGAGAGGGGGGGGGGGTGCGAGAGGGGGGGGTGCGAGAGGGGGGGTGCGAGAGGGGGGGGTGCGAGGGGGGGTGCGAGGGGGGGGTGCGAGTGGGGGGTGCGAGAGGGGGGGGGATTTTGGCTCCGTGCCCGTGGTTTCAACATTAGTGCCTCGAACAACATAAACCGCGCGCAGCATTAATCCACTGCGCTCCTACATCTGTCACGCCATCTTGGGCTGTCCGCGTCGGCGGAGAGAGAGAGCGCGAGAGAGATACATGGAGAGAGAGAGAGAGAGAAAGAGAGAGAGAGATGTCGCCTCTCCACACTCTCCCACGCTCTCTCCCCACCACCCCGGCCGCTTCAATGCAGACGCGACCCTGACCGACCCGGGGGAAGACCTCCTCGTACAAACCCCCCCCCCCCGGGGGGAGGGAGGAGGGGGTGGTTCGTTTGGCTGATCTCTTCCCCTCCCCCCACCCTGCTCACCTCATCTCGCCAGCGCTGTGCCAGGACCGGGGGAACGAGGTGATCGAGGCGGACTCGCCGGGCCGCTGCGACGCCTTCTACGCGGGCCTCTCGAGCTGCCTCCACCGCCTGGGAGACCAGCTGAACCGCGTGCGGCCCGACATGGACGAGAGCCACGCGGTCACCACGCTCTGCAAGTAGGGGCGCGCGCCTGGCACGGGCACCCCAC
Organism: Petromyzon marinus; assembly: GCF_048934315.1. Lineage (NCBI taxonomy): Eukaryota > Metazoa > Chordata > Hyperoartia > Petromyzontiformes > Petromyzontidae > Petromyzon > Petromyzon marinus. The sequence continues at coordinate 12,496,551 of NC_133691.1, forward strand.
ACCGCCCCGGCACGGGCACCCCACACCGCCCCGGCACGGGCACCCCACACCGCCCCGGCACGGGCACCCCACACCGCCCCGGCACGGGCACCCCACACCGCCCCGGCACGGGCACCCCACACCGCCCCGGCACGGGCACCCCACACCGCCCCGGCACGGGCACACAAAGGCAGAGGTCGCCCGTGGGGAAAGTGCTCTAAGCGAGCAGTACCTATGCAGGCCGGCACGGCACACACATCACTGTTAGTGAGTACAATACTTATAAAAGCCGGCACGGAACACGAGGGAGTGGGTAGCCAGTACCACACCCGGCCGCTTTTGTCTCCCTCGTGACGATGTGTACACACACACCGCACCGGTACTCATTTGAGGCTGAGTCGACGTAGGTGAGGCCCAGATAATCGTGTTGGTCGTGAGCGGGAATCGACCTCGGGTCGACGGGTTCGTAGCGCAGGGCCGTTTCGCTCCCCACATGGGCATGGACTCACAGGCCCCACCAACGCAGAGACACACCGAGACGCAGCGATGTTTTCTACCGGCCATGTTGTCTTGGCGCCTCCCTTTCTCTGCCTACTTCTTCCTCGCATCGCCTAAGAGGGATCAGGGCCGGAGCCGTGATGCTGCGATCAGAGTCCCCGTACGCGGGTCTGGGTCTCAGTCACCCAGTCGCGACGCATGCGTTCGGGGACTCTCTCGTTGCCTTTGGATCCCCGCGAACTGACCTGGGTCTCTGCGCACGGCTCAGCTCCGCGTGCCCTCCTGAATCCGGCTCTCCGCGCAACCCCTCTGTGCTGTTACGGGGAGTCACCGGGGAGCGTTGCAAACGCGGCGAGGATCGCGACAAAATTGCCGCGACCCCGCGGTTCAGCCGAGCGCCGCGCGCCGTCGCGTAGATGCAGATCGGCAATGAATTTGTCATTTAATTCGCTGTATCGCGCTCGTATTTAAGGACAAACCGCATTTATATATATAAAAAAATTATACCGCAGTCGGGTGCTGCCTATAAATAATGCATGCGGGTATCCGAGGAATAAATTACGATGAATTATGCAGCCGCTGCTACCCGTTGCTGTGAGGACGCTCGTGCGGTGAGGCGCGTGCAGCATCAGCAGCACCAGCAGCAAGCGCCAGTAGCATCAGCAGCACCAGTAGCATCAGCAGCACCAGTAGCATCAGCAAGCGCCAGTAGCATCAGCAGCACCAGCAAGCGCCAGTAACATCAGCAAGCGCCAGTAGCATCAGCAGCACCAGCAAGCGCCAGTAACATCAGCAAGCGCCAGTAGCATCAGCAGCACCAGAAGCATCAGCAGCACCACCAGCAAGCGCCAGCAGCACCAGCAGTAGCACCCCGTAGGTGGTGGAGTCAGCGTGAAGCCGGGCCCCGGGGACCGGGGGGTGGGAGGTCTCCGCGGTCTCCGTGCCGAGCCCGCTCGCCCAGGGCGACCGCACGAGGCCGCGTGTCGCGCGCGGCGCGTGCCTGCGACACGCGTCACGAACGGAGAGTCGTCGACTCGGCGAGACGCGCCCATCGAACATCGGCGCGCGTTCGGGGTCCCGATTATTTTCGATTTCTATTTTTAACGAACGCAAAATGAGTTGACCACGGCAGTCCCACGGGAGACGCAAGCACTCACCACACGGTGTTCGATCAAATCGATTATTAAATCCATGTTTGCGATTCGATTGTCACAAATTTGGGGGGGGGGGAGATTCTATGGAATCGTCTCGAGGCCGTGTGCGTGGAGGCCGTTTGTGAGCGCGTCTGACATGGGGGCGAGAGGCGTCGACGCCGCACGCGCTCGGTTCGCGTTCTCAGTGCGGCGGTTGCGCGGCTCGCGGCCTGCGTTGGGGTCCGTGGGCTCGCAGTGACTGTGACGGCCGCGGGCTGTCGGAGCGATGGTCTCCTACTCCACGTGGCCACGATGGTCTCCTACTCCACGTGGCCACGATGGTCTCCTACTCCACGTGGCCACGATGGTCTCCTACTCCACGTGGCCACGATGGTCTCCTACTCCACGTGGCCACGATGGTTTCCTACTCCACGTGGCCACGATGGTCTCCTACTCCACGTGGCCACGATGGTATCCTACTCCACGTGGCCACGATGGTATCCTACTCCACGTGGTCACGATGGTCTCCTACTCCACGTGGCCACGATGGTCTCCTACTCCACGTGGCCACGATGGTCTCCTACTCCACGTGGCCACGATGGTCTCCTACTCCACATGGCCACGATGGTCTCCTACACTACGTGGCCACGATGGTCTCCTACTCCACGTGGCCGCGATTGCGCTCCACAGCGAACAAGGCCGCCCCCTGACCACCGGCCCCGTCTCGCGATTCTTCTATGGAGTGGCCAACTCACCTGTTTGTTTGCGTGTTTATTCTGCTTCGTTTAACTTCGTTGTCTTCATCCGACGATGAGTACATACGGTAGAGAGCTACGTGTGTGTATGTTCGTATGTATATGATGCATTCGTCGATTTGTCAGTCGGGATATTTATACGTCTATATATATATTTGGTTGTATCTTGTCGCGTGCTATTTGATTAGTGTTTACGTATTTATTTTTAATACGTACCTGTACGTCGATATCTTAGTCTTCCTTTGCAGAAAATGTGAGCTTCTTGATTATCTCTCTGTGTCTGTCTCGATGCAATCGTGCCTCGTGCCGGGTCCGTGAGCGCGTGGGCGGTGGGGGGTCTCCTCGGCGGATCCCCCAATAGGGGGGGTTCCCCCCCCCCCTCCGCACCCCCCATCACTCCCCACCCACGTGTCTCGGGTGATACAATGGCGTGGAGCTGCTGCTGCTGCTGTATGCAGGCCCCGTGTATAATAATAATATCTTCACACTCGCCGCACTCACTCGTACAGGCACATGCGCACCAAGACGAGCATCCCCCGTGTCGCCATCGCAGCAGAGCTCTTGAGGCAAGGTTCTGGTTGCGAGTTCCTTGCGTGCGCGCGCCCACATACATACTAAATATAACCTTGGTAAACGGTAGGGGCAAGTGCTGTTAGTGAGCACCTATGTAGGCCGGCATTGCACACGAGGGGGGCGGCGGGTGGGTGGCCAGCACCACGCCCGACCGCCTTTGTCTCCCCAGTGCGATGTTTGTACACGCCGGGCCAGGTACTCGTTTGAGGCTGAGTCGACCTAGTGGAGACCCAGGACTGGTTCAGATAATCGTCACTGGAGTTGACCGTAGGTGGGGATCGAACTCGGGTCGGCGGGTTCGTGGCGCAGCGTGTTAACGGCTAGACTACCGTTCTCCACATACATACGCATATACGCAACGATATGCACAGAGGCACACACACGGGTGCATATGTGTAGATATATATACAAAGACAAAGATCCCCGTATAGCCTGTAACAGACTGTCGGGGCAACACCAAGCCCCGCCGCCTTTGTCTCCCCAGTGGCGATGTTTACTACACACCGCACCAGGTACTGATTTGAGGCTGAGTCGACCTAGGGAAGGCCCAGGACCGGTTCAGATAATCGTCACTGATTTTGGCCTTGAGCGGGAATCGACCTCGGGTCTCCAGGTTCGTAGCGCTGCGCGCTAACCGATAGTGTAGTACTCACGATATATATACACACACGGGTACACGCACACACGTGTATATACACACACGGGTACACGCACACACGTGTATATACGTACACGCGGCTACACGCACACGTGTATATATATGTATGTACACACGCGCGCGGAATTCATTCTCTTTTAATCAACAACCCTGGGATTCCGGTCTAATTAATGAATGAATCTCAGGCCTGTGCATAATTTTACCCATTCATTGCGTAATAGACAGCAGCTATTAATATCGCTCATTAATACATTTAAAATACAACGTGAACAACTATAATAAAAAGGCACGTATGTATACTCGAGTCAGAGCGTCGTAGTAATAACAACCATATAACAGCATTTACAATACAATATTTAACAGCCGCTATAATAATGGAGGCGCGCGTCTCTAAACGGTAAAAAACGTAACGAGTGTAACGGCACGGGGAGCTGAGGAATGAGAGCGGCGAGGCTGCGGGAAGTGATCGTAGAGACGAGCGGCGAGTGGCTCGAGGAGGCCGCGCGGAACGGGGCGGCCTGGATGATGATCGTACAGGCGGCGAGAGGGGCTGCGCTCTCGCCTCGCGCGCCGCGATTGGAGTCGAGGTCCAGGACCCCATGTCCCGTTAAGCGCTCCCCGGGGGGGTCGCGGGGTTGGGTGAGTTGCGGGGGGGGGGGGGTGTCGTGGGGTTGGAGTTGTGGGGGGGGGGGGGGTGGGGGTATCACATCGTTAATCAGAAATAAACGCGCTCACGGCCGCTTGCCTCGGGGTGATGAAGGCACGCGGGGACGGCGAACGGTGGCGCAGCCATAGCCGGCGGGGGTCCTCCGTTTGGAAGCGGGGCCCCACGGCGTCGGCTCCAGCCATGGAGCGGAATCGCCACGGCCATGCGGTTTTGTGTTGGGTCGTGTCGCCAAAGGTGCGAATGTGGATGAGCCCGAGCGCTCACTCATCACGGCTCCGCACGTGGGCCGTGATGATGATGATGATGATAAAAATAGATCTGACGTGGGGGCTACCGATCATTCCCCCCAAGGCCGCTACAGAAGCGATGGCGATTCTCAGTGGCGATGACCTGGATGCAGCGTCTCTCCCTGTCCCCCTCCCCAACACGCTGCCACATTATTTAGGATAACTCGATTATTTTTCGAGCGCGCGATGGCAGCCGTGGCGAGGTTCAGGAAACCCGATGCAAATGTCAAGGTCTGCCGCTGCTGCTCGCCACGCTGAGACGGCTTCAGCAGACAGAGACGCAATTCGTGTCGTGCCGCTGCTGCTCCTCCTCCTCCTCCTCCGTTTAAGGAGCTCAGATCACAGTGGGTTTGCTGTAGGCTCCAGGAAAAAATTAGTTTAATTTACACACGCACACAGACTTCACACACACACACATATATATACGTATATACATATTGTCTTGTAAACTGATACGTATAGACGTATTTTAGCACGCACGTTTGTATACACACATGCTAGAATTATTGTATGCACACGTACGTAGATGATGCATACACATTATCAAGGTATAGTGATCTGCACACAGACGACGCTTGTGATAATTCACACGGCAGCGATACGATTCACAGATGTCGAGTCGTCTTCTTCGCATTGTGCGGATTAGTTTTCACCTTGGAGGGGCACGTGACATCGATGTGCATCTTGCGTACACTTCACAACGTGATCGCTATATCTTGAGGAATATTCGTTTATATTTTAGGTCTCATTAGCAGCTTATTTTCCAGTTGCTATTGGCGATGCAATCTGCTCTTACCAATTAAAGAATTACAGAGGACACATTACATATTACAAGCCACACAAGGCAAGTACATATATCCCCCGTATAGCCTCAACAGACTGTTGGGGCAAGTGCTGTTAGCGAGCACCTATGGAGGCCAGAACGGTGACACGAGGGGGTTGGGTGGCCAACACCACGCCCGGCCGCCTTTGTCTCCCTAGTGGTGATGTTTTTTTACGCACCGCACCAGATATTCATTTGATGGTGAGTCGACCTAGATAACCGTCACTGGTGTCTGCCGTGAGCGGGAATCGAACCCGGGTCGCCAGGTTCGTGGCGCAGCGCGCTAACCGCTAACCGCTGCGCCACCGCTCCCCGCCTCCACGCACCCACACGCACGCGCGAGCCCGCTTGCTCATCGCGCGCTCTGTGTCACCCTCCCCCCCCCGCGGCCGCAGGCACTGGGAGGAGTTTCAAGCGTGCTCAGTGGCCGCCATTTCCGACTGCCAGAAGGGTGCCACGGACACGTGGAAGTCGCTGGCGAAGGACATGCGGAAGCTCAAATTCAAGGGGAACATGTACGCGCTATGCGACAAGAGCAGCGCGGCCACACGCGCCGCGCCCACGCCGGGCCTCGTGCCACCGGTGGCCCTGCTCGTCCCTCTCGCCGCCGCCTGGCTGCAGCTCGCGCTGTGACGGTCCCACGCACACGCCAGAGGACCCCCCCCCCCCCCACCCACCCCCACCCACCCTCGAGGTCCGGGTCTTCGGGGGGCGAGGGGTGAGGGGGGGGGGTTCCACCCCTGCTCCTCCGCACCCCCCCCCCCTACACCACCCGACGCGCGAGAGACGACTCCCCCCCCCCCCCCCCCCCCCATTCCCTACATCCTTCTTCCCTCTCGCCATCCCGCGCGCAAGGTGGCCCACGTCTCACGCCGCCGTCATTAACCCGCACGGGGAGAGGAGGAGGAGGAGGGGTGTGCGACAAGTCTCCTTAAGCCACGCCACTGTCGAGGGGTAGGGGGGAGCGAGCCCCCCGTCCCGCGGAAACCTTAAAACTCACAAAGCAATCGAGCACAGAAGGGGGGGGGGGGGGCTGGGAGTCTGGAGAGAAGCGACACAAATTTGGCGGCGGCACAGAGACGCGCATGGTGCGGAGTGAGTGGTTGTTGTTTTTTTTTAAATTGTATTGAGCAGCGCCGTGGCGGAGGAGGCGAGTGCGGCGACGGGGAGGCGCGTTGGTAAAGACGTTGATTGTAGAACTCACGGGGTTACAAGCGAGCGCTGTGTGCTCGACGGGGAGACGCCGGGCGGGTTCGTTAGGCCCCACGCGCGTCTGGGGCCGCGCCGCGCTCCGCAGAGAAGCGTGGTGGGGGAAGGGTGAGAGGGAGCGGAGCCAGGCAGTGTGTGAGCTAGTGAGGAGTGTGAGTTAGTGAGGAGTGTGAGTTAGAGAGAGAGTGTGAGAGAGAGTGAGCTAGTGAAGAGTGTGAGAGAGAGTGAGTTAGTGAAGAGTGTGAGAGAGAGTGAGTTAGTGAGGAGTGTGAGTTAGTGAGGAGTGTGAGTTAGAGAGTGTGAGTTAGTGAGAGAGTGTGAGAGAGAGAGTGAGCTAGTGAGGAGTGTGAGTTTAGTGAGGAGTGTGAGTTTAGTGAGAGAGTGTGAGAGAGAGTGAGCTAGTGAGGAGTGTGAGTTAGTGAGGAGTGTGAGTTAGAGAGAGAGTGTGAGTTAGTGAGAGAGTGTGAGAGAGAGAGTGAGCTAGTGAGGAGTGTGAGTTTAGTGAGAGTGTGAGTTAGTGAGAGAGTGTGAGAGAGAGTGAGCTAGTGAGAAGTGTGTGAGAGAGAGTGAGTTAGTGAGGAGTGTGAGTTAGTGAGGAGTGTGAGAGAGAGTGAGCTAGTGAGGAGTGAGTTTAGTGAGAGAGTGTGAGTTAGTGAGAGAGTGTGAGAGCGAGTGAGCTAGTGAGGAGTGTGAGAGAGTATGAGTTATTGAGGAGTGTGAGTTAGTGAGGAGTGTTAGAGAGAGAGTGTGAGCTGGTGAGGAGTGTGAGTTAGTGAGTGAGAGACAGTGAGGAGTAAGTTAGCGAGTGAGAGAGTGTGAGCTAGTGAGGAGTGTGAGTTAGTGAGGAGTGTGAGAGAGTGTTAGTTAGTGAGGAGTGTGAGTTAGTGAGGTGTGTGAGTTATAGAGAGAGTGTGAGCTAGTGAGGAGTTGAGCTAGTAAGGAGTGTGAGTTAGCGAGTGATAGAGAGTGTGAGCTAGTGATGAGTGTGAGTTAGCGAGTGAGAGAGAGTGAGGTGTGTGATTTAGCGAGTGTGAGTTAGAGAGTGAGGAGTCTGAGTTAGTGAGTGAGAGAGAGAGGAGTGTGAGTTAGCGAGTGAGAGAGAGTGTGAGCTAGTGAGGAGTGTGAGCGAGTGAGAGAGTGTGAGCTAGTGAGGAGTGTGAGTTAGCGAGTGATAGAGAGTGTGAGCTAGTGATGAGTGTGAGTTAGCGAGTGAGAGAGAGTGAGCTAGTGAGGAGTGTGAGTTAGCGAGTGAGAGAGAGTGAGGTGTGTGATTTAGCGAGTGTGAGTTAGAGAGTGAGGAGTGTGAGTTAGCGAGTGAGAGAGAGAGAGGAGTGTGAGTTAGCGAGTGAGAGAGAGAGAGAGTTAGCGAGTGAGAGAGAGTGTGAGCTAGTGACGAGTGTGAGTTAGTGAGTTAGAGAGAGTGAGGAGTGTGAGTTAGCGAGTGAGAGAGAGTGAGCTAGTGAGGAGTGTGAGTTAGCGAGTGAGAGAGAGAGTGAGCTAGTGAGGAGTGTGAGTTAGAGAGAGTGAGGAGTGTGAGTTAGCGAGTGAGAGAGTGAGCTAGTGAGGAGGAGGGTGAGGGATGAGAGAGGGAGTGAGGAGTTAGCGAGTGAGAGAGATTGTGAGCTAGTGAGGAGTGTGAGTTAGTGAGGAGTGTGAGTTAGCGAGTGAGAGAGTGTGAGCTAGTGAGGAGTGTGAGTTAGTGAGTTAGAGAGAGTGAGCTAGTGAAGAGTGTGAGTTAGCGAGTGAGAGAGAGAGTGTGAGCTAGTGAGGAGTGTGAGTTAGCGAGTGAGAGAGAGTGAGGTGTGTGATTTAGCGAGTGTGAGTTAGAGAGTGAGGAGTGTGAGTTAGCGAGTGAGAGAGAGAGGAGTGTGAGTTAGAGAGTGAGGAGTGTGAGCGAGTGAGAGAGAGAGGAGTGTGAGTTAACGAGTGAGAGAGAGTGTGAGCTAGTGAGGAGTGTGAGTTAGCGAGTGAGAGAGAGTGTGAACTAGTGAGGAGTGTGAGTTAGCGAGTGAGAGAGAGTGTGAACTAGTGAGGAGTGTGAGTTAGCGAGTGAGAGAGAGTGAGTTAGTGAGGAGTGTGAGTTAGCGAGTGTGAGTTAGAGAGTGAGAATGAGGAGTGTGAGTTAGCGAGTGAGAGAGAGTGAGTTAGCGAGTGAGAGAGAGAGAGTTAACGAGTGAGAGAGAGTGTGAGCTAGTGAGGAGTTTGAGTTAGAGAGAGTGAGGAGTGTGAGTTAGCGAGTGAGAGAGTGAGCTAGTGAGGAGGAGGGTGAGGGATGAGAGAGGGAGAGAGTGAGGAGTTAGCGAGTGAGAGAGAGTGTGAGCTAATGAGGAGTGTGAGTTAGTGAGGAATGTGAGTTAGCGAGTGAGAGAGAGAGTGAGCTAGTGAAGAGTGTGAGTTAGCGAGTGAGAAAGAGAGAGTGTGAGCTAGTGAGGAGTGTGAGTTAGCGAGTGAGAGAGAGAGAGAGTTAGCGAGTGAGAGAAAGTGTGAGCTAGTGAAGAGTGTGAGTTAGTGAGTTAGAGAGAGTGAGGAGTGTGAGTTAGCGAGTGAGAGAGAGTGAGCTAGTGAGGAGTGTGAGTTAGCGAGTGAGAGAGAGTGAGATAGTGAGGAGTCTGAGTTAGCGAGTGTGAGTTAGCGAGTGTGAGTTAGAGAGTGAGAGAGTGAGGAGTATGAGTTAGCGGGTGTGTTTGTGAGAGAGGAGTGTGAGTTAGCGAGTGAGCGAGAGAGAGCGTGTGAGCTAGTGAGGAGTGTGAGTTAGTGAGTGAGAGAGCGAGTGTGAGCTAGTGAGGAGTGTGAGTTAGCGAGTTAGAGAGAGTGAGGAGTGTGAGTTAGCGAGTGAGAGAGCGTGTGAGCTAGTGAGGAGTGTGAGTTAGTGAGTTAGAGAGAGTGAGGAGTGTGTTAGTGAGTTAGAGAGAGTGACGAATGTGAGTTGGCGAGTGAGAGAGAGTGTGAGCTAGTGAGGAGTGTGAGTTAGTGAGTTAGAGAGAGTAAGCTAGTGAGGAGTGTGAGAGAGTGTGAGCTAGTGAGGAGTGTGAGTTAGTGAGTTAGAGAGAGTGAGCTAGTGAGGAGTGTAAGTTAGCGAGTGAGAGAGAGAGTGTGAGCTAGTGAGGAGTGTGAGTTAGCGAGTGAGAGTGTGAGCTAGTGAGGAGTGTGAGTTAGCGAGTGAGAGAGAGAGTGAGGAGTGTAAGTTAGCGAGTGAGAGAGAGAGTGTGAGCTAGTGAGGAGTGTGAGTTAGCGAGTGAGAGAGAGTGTGAGCTAGTGAGGAGTGTAAGTTAGAGAGTGAGTTAGTGAGGAGTGTGAGTTAGCGAGTGTGAGTCAGTGAGTTAGAGAGATTGAGGAGTGTGAGTTAGTGAGTTAGAGAGAGTGAGAAGTGTGAGTTAGTGAGTTAGAGAGAGTGAGAAGTGTGAGTTAGCGAGTGAGTAAGAGAGAGTGTGAGCTAGTGAGGAGTGTGAGTTAGTGAGTTAAAGAGAGTGAGGAGTGTGAGTTAGCGACTGAGTAAGAGAGAGTGTGAGTTACTGAGTTAGGGAGAGTGAGGAGTGTGAGTTAGTGAGTAAGAGAGAGTGTGAGCTAGTGAGGAGTGTGAGTTAGCGAGTGAGTAAGAGAGAGTGTGAGTTAGTGAGTTAGAGAGAGTGAGGAGTGTGAGTTAGCGAGTGAGTAAGAGAGAGTGTGAGCTAGTGAGGAGTGTGAGGGACGAGAGAGGGCGAGAGAGTGTGAGCTAGTGAGGAGTGTGAGTTAGCGAGTGAGTAAGCGAGAGTGTGAGCTAGTGAGGAGGAGTGTGAGGGACGAGCGAGGGAGAGAGAGTCCTGCTTGGGAGGATCTCGCGTTGCGCGGGGCACACGAGGGGATCGCGGTCGTCGCGTTGAGCGGCGTGGGGGTGGGGCTGTCCGCTCGTGTCCCACGCTCGTTCACGTCTCTTCTTCATCATCATCATCATCCCGTTTCCATGCGAAGTAATTTTTTGAGCGACGCTCCCCCACGACACCACCACTGCCACCGCATGCGCCACTCACTCACTCCGCGACTCTTCCACCGCTGGTGTCCCGACGCAGGACGCGTCCGACGCGAATGTCGATGTGTTCCCCCCCCCTCCCGCCACCCTGTTTGTCTCGAGAGTTGTTCCCGGGGTCGGTGGTGCCTCCTCCTCCTCGTCGTCGTCGTCGTCGTCGGTGTTAACTCGTTCCGTGTGTTCCGTTATCGTCCAGTCGTCGTCTTTTACATTTGAAGGTGCGCCGCCTGAATCGCGTGTGGGGAAGTGGGGGAGGGGGGGGGGGATCATTACACACAAAAACATGCAACTAGTTCTATATGACAGAAAAAAAATAGATTATATGAGATGCTATACGAATAAATATCACGTGCGTGGATCGGTGAGAAGGGTGTCCATTCCGAACAAAGGTGTACAGTTTTTAAACAACAGATGGATTATATAATTGCAAGCAATAAATAGCCGTGGTCCCGGACAGTCACGGGCTCCATGATAATGATGACACTAACAGCGGTGATGGTGATGATGTTGGTGATGGTGATGATGTTGGTGATGGTGATGATGTTGGTGGTGTTGGTGATTCGCCGTGGCGCGCGCGCGCCTGAACTCGCTCCCGACTCGGACTCCCATCAGCAACCGGCGGAAGTCCCTGAACTCCCATCAGAAATCCGCGGAAGCCCCTGAACTCCCATCAGAAATCCGCGGAAGTCCCTGAACTCCCATCAGAAATCCGCGGAAGCCCCTGAACTCCCATCAGAAATCCGCGGAAGCCCCTCGTCTCACTCTCAGCATCACGTCCGACGGTCTCCAGTGGTGGTGGTGGTGGTGGAGTCGTTGAACTAAACCGCACGCTCAGCTTCAACAGAACAAGGGTCGGTAAAAGCGAAGTTTCTCGGGCCTTGGCGGGCTATAGGAGGACCGCGGTGGGGGAGATGAGGAGGGAGGGGGGGGGGGGGTGCTGACGAGTAGAGGGGGGGGGGCCCTGTTGATGTCCAGGCGAGCGCACGGCTCACAGACACCACGGGAGGGACATTGCGCGTGTTCGCAGAGACAACCCCAGCGAGAGCCGCCCGAGCCGCCTTTGGTTTCTTTGTCGTTCCTTTCCAGGGTTTCGTTTTTCACTCACAGAGACGCGGACGGCGACTCCCCTTCAGAGGTGACGCCGTCCGCCTGTAACATCCCCGCCCCCCCCTGCCCCCCATGGCGCTTTGCGACGTTTGCGAACCACGAATGTTGCGCACTTTACTTCGGGTTGTCCCCTCGTCGTGTACGAGTCGGCAGAGTGTGAACATTTCTTCTTCATGAAATATAAAACTATTATTTTAACGCGTGCGTCGCTCTCTCACTCACTCGCTCGCTCTCTGACCCCTATCTGTGTCTGTGTGTGTGTGTCTATGTGTGTGTCGTTGTGGTGGGGAGCGGTAGTGTAGCGGTTAGCGCGCAGCGCTCCGAATCCGGCGACCGTTCGATTCCTGCTCACGGCCAACACCGGTGACGATTATTTGAACCGGTCCTGGACCTCCTCTCCTAGGTCGACTCAGCCTCAAATGAGTACCTGGTGCGGTGTGTAAACATCGCCACTGGGGAGACAAAGGCGATCGGTCGTGGTGCTGGCCACCCACCCCCTCGTGTGCCGTTCCGGCCTTCATAGGTGCTCGCTAACAGCACTTGCCCCAATAGTCTGTTACAGGCTATACGGGGCATCTTTGTCTTTGTGTTACGTGATGTGTATTGTTACGTGATGTGTATTGCTACGTGATGTAGTGTTTTACGTGAGGTAGTGTTGGGACGTGATGTAGTGAATGTGATGTATCAGGCGCTGTATATCCACGTCGGGTGTTGTAGTTCGGGCCGCGTCGTCAACGGCTGCGACGCGAATCTGCTGCTCTGAAAAACGAACATTCAATCAATTATCGCCCCTTACCTCAACAACCACCGTAAATTCCTCTAACTCCATTCATATATCTAACCAAATCCCTAACACGAACGCTATCTCCCCCACACATATATGTATATACACACGAATGTAAACCCACGTATATACAGGTCCAGACACAATTACATAAACACCCACAAAGATCCCCCGTATAGCCTTAACAGACTTTTGGGGCAAGTGATGTTAGCGAGCACCTTTTAAGGCCGGAACGGCAAACGAGGAGGTGGGTGGCCTGCACCACGCCCGCCTTTGTCTCCACTGTGGCGATATTTACACACCGCACCAGGTACTAATTTGAGGCTGAGTCAATCTAGGGGAGACCCTGGACCGGTTCGGATAATCGTCACAGGTGTTGGCCGTGAGCGGCAATCGAACTCGGGTTTGCCAGGTTGGTAGCGCAGCGTAGCGCTAACCACTCCACCACCGCTTTCCCTGGTTCCAGCGGGCACACACGCACACGAAGACAAAGATCCCCCGTATAACTTTTACGGAAAGTGCTGTTAGCGAGCACCTATTAAGCCCGGCAAGGCACACGAGGCTGTGACTACACAGCGCCCTGCTACAGCGGACCGAACTGGGCACTTTAACAGTGTTTTGGGAATCCGAGGAGTATTTGGTCACTCTGCAAGAAGCGAGCACAGATTTATTTAACATCTACTTACTCATTTATCTGTACAGAATAGCCACGGTGAGCCTTAGAACTAATTTTCAGGAGGCTCCTGCTGCTACATTGTATTTTAAGTGTATTCAGAAGTTTCCCGCCAATTAGGCTGAGTTGTGTTTATTATTACAAGTGGGGAGGAAGTCGACGCACCCGGAGAAAACCCCCCACGCCTTGCGCGAGGGAGCAACGCTCTATCCCCGGACAGATGGAAACAGATGGCGATGAGTCCACTTGCTCCACTGCCTTCTTGAGGGCGAGCCAGGGCACGGCACCTCCTCGACGCCCACCCACGGTAAGGGAGCTTCACAACAACGTCTGTGTGTGTGTGTGCCGTGATGTCTGTGTGTGTGCCGTGATGTCTGTGTGTGTGTGCCATGATGTCTCTGTGTGTGCCGTGATGTCTGTGTGTGTGCCGTGATGTCTGTGTGTGTGTGTCCCGTGATGTCTGTGTGTGTGCCGTGATGTCTGTGTGTGTGTGTGCCGTGATGTCTGTGTGTGTGTGCCGTGATGTCTATGTGTGTGTGCCGTGATGTCTCTGTGTGTGTGCCGTGATGTCTCTGTGTGTGTGCGCCGTGATCCACCAAGCCTCGCTGCTGCGCTCCACAGTAGTGCTGGATTACGAGAGGCCACGTGCAAAACCACCAAAGACAAATATGTCCCGTGTTGCGTTACCAGACTGTTGAGGCAAGTGCTGTTAGCGAGCACCTTTGAGGGCCGGAACGGCACAAGAGGAGATGAGTGGTCAACACCACGCCCGGCCGCCTTTGTCTCCCCAGTGGTGATGTTTACACATCGCACCAGGTACTCATTTGAGGCTTAGTCGACCTAAGGGAGGCCATCACCGGTTGAAATAATCGTCAATAATGTTGGCTGTGAGCGGGAATCAAACCTGGGTCGCCAGGTTCCAAGAGCAGCGTAGCGCTAACCGCGACACTACCGCTCCCACAACCACCCCCAGTCGCCACCCACTCACGCAGCAGCAGCAGCAGTCCAATCTATCGCTGTCAGCTACTTGGGCAGCAGTGCGATAATTGCGTGCAGTGGTTATGAAGATACAGTATTGTAGGTGTATTTTTTTTCTCAATGAATAACCAAGTGATAGTCCCTTACGACCGAACGTCTAATTCGCAAGGGGGTTGCTGGATCAAAACAGGGCAGGTAACGGTTAATTGCAGCGCCTGCGAAAACTCAGCGCATCAAGTGGAAGAAGGGGACAACCCCAATGTCCATTGCTCGCGCGAATACAACATTCGATTCAAATAGAGTAGTGCACCGTACAACACGAAGTGAACTAAACGCGTTCATTAACTTACTGATTAATTTATGTTTTAGTCGATGCTGAAGTGAAAGAGTTCAACAGCGCCCACAAAGTGCACGCCGGGAGGATCCGGGGCCACGCAACCACGGGCAGCCTGGACGTGGGGAGCGTCCCCGCCTCGACTCCGGCGTTAGCAGACGAGGTGATGTCGAGGTGGTGACGTGGAGGTGATGGGATGATGATGATGATGATGTGTGATGAGGTGCACGCTCAAATCCCCATTATCGGCGACACCTTCCCTCTACCCTTACACCCACCCCCCCACCAAACCCACCACCACCACCACGATCCAACATCTCTCGTCGCCAGCCTCAGCTGCACGCCTCTCGGCTCATGCATATTTAATTTGGTTCTTCGCAGGTTTTATTGCGTCTGCGGGGCCGCCTGGCAGAGGAGGAAGGTGGGGGCGGAAGGGGGGAGGGGGTGAAAGGCAAGAGGGGGTGAAAGAGGGGGGGGGGGGTAATGCCGCTAATTCCGACAGAATTTGGCTGCCGTAGAGAAGGAAAGCGGTCGAGAGAGCCGCGCGCGGGAGCAGGGCGAGCCGAGGGGTCACGGCCGAGGGGTCACGGCCGAGCGTGACCTCCGAGCACGAGGTGGAGGCGGGCAGCGAGGAGCGGCGATGCGCGTGACAGTCGAGAGGCGTCACGGCGACGACATCGGCACGTGCGCGTGGCTTCTCCCAAGCCTTCCCCGAGAACGGATCGTCGCCCAAAACGTCGCGTTCGGCAATCGATATAGTCACTCGCGTCGTTGTGGAGAGCGGAGATAACACAATAACACGCACACAATGTCTCTCCTCCGCGTATTTTTCTCTGCACTCAAACTATGTTCTTTTGCACATCCAATCAGCCGCGCACACGATGGAGAGGGGCGGCCCGCCGAGAGGGGAGAAGGGGCGAGTCCACCAGGGGTCGAGCCGTGGAGACAGCGGGAAGGAGACGTCGAGAAGGGGGGGGGAGAGAGATGGAGAGAGACGCGGGGAGAGAAAGGCGGCGAGAGAGCGATGAGGAGAGAGGCGAGAAGAGAGAGGGTTACAGGAAGATGGGGAGAGAGGGGATGAGCGTGATCGGGAGAAGTGGGGAGACAACGGTAGGAGGAGAGACAAATGTGTAGAGGGAGGAGGAGGAGAGAGAGAGGGCGTGTGAAAGAAAGATGAGGAGAGTGCTGAAGAGGAATGGGAGGAGAGAGATGGAGAGGGTCTGATTCAGTCGGAGGCGCACGGGGGAGGGGCTAGAGGGAGTGGGGAGCTGGGGGAGGGAAGTGGGGCACGGGGGAGGGGCTAGAGGGAGTGGGGAGCTGGGAGAGAGAAGGAGGGGGGGCACGGGGGGTGTTCACTCGGGAGGAGTCCTGCGGGGAGTCCCCCCTTGCCGGGGGTTCACCTGCACGGAGTCCGGCGACTCGACCGTGCGGGGCCGAGGAGGAGGTGAGCGGCTCACCTCTTCATCTCGCGGTCAGGAACGCGTTACCGTGAGGGGTCTTGGTAACAAATTCAAGCCATTTACGGGAAATCGAAAAATTATTCAATGAAATTCATTTGCCGATTTTATTGAAATTCAATCCACTTTTTCATTAGCGAGATCAAGGCGCATCCAATCAATGCCGCGCTCCCGGCCCCCTAATCCCGCGTGGGGCGGGCGCGCGGTGCCGCGATTCGGGGCCACGGGTCGGGGCTTACATCATCTGCGCCGTGCCGCGCGCGCGTACCCGTGCGCGCGTACCCGTGCGCGCGTACCCGTGCGCGCGTACCCGTGCGCGCGTACCCGTGCGCGCGTACCCGTGCGCGCGTACCCGTGCGCGCGTACCCGTGCGCGCGTACCCGTGCGCGCGTACCCGTGCGTGCGTACTCGTGCGCATTTACACGTGTACGTACTCGTGCGCGCGTACACGTGCGCGCGTACCCGCGCGGAGCGCGTCTGTCCTCTGCGCGCTGCAGACACGGCCCCAATGTTTAATTCGCTTACCACTGCCATGGTGCCTCGCATGGGCCGCGCGCCACACGCATCTCTGCCGTTAGCCGATCACACAGCGGCAGGTAATTAATCACTGCGCGTAGTTATATATATATATTATGAGGGGAAATGAAAGATTTGCATGTATATTCCCACGTGATGTGAGAGTCAGCGTTACCATGAGAATAACGCCAGTGAAGTGTGTGTATGTATATATAGTCTATAGTAATGTGAGAAGCGGTAGTGTGGTGGTTAGCGCACTACGCTACGAATTCGACCAATTGCAATGGTGAATATTTGAACCCGCCCTGGGCCTTCTCTAGGTGGAGATACAAAGGCGGCCGGGCATGGCGTTTGGCCATTCGCCCCCTTGCTCACCAACAGCAGTTGCCCCAAAAGTCTGCGTAGGCTACACGGGGGAATTTCGTGTTTTTTATATATATACAGTAGTGTGCGCGAGTGCGTGTAATGGTTTATATATGCATTGTGTATGCAGTGGTGTGCACTCAGCTGTCTCCTGGCGCTAAAGTCGCTCTTCGTCTCCATCCACGAGGCCCGACCCCCCCCCCCTCCCCGTGTCATCTCGCCACAGGTGGGGTGCGGGGTGGGTGGGGTGCGGGGTGGGTGGGAGGCTTCGTACATCTTGAGCCGAGTTGCCTGAGGGGCCATTGAGTAGGAACGCAAAAATCTATCAAAACGTGACCCCTCCCCCCCTCCCTGTACGCACCCGGACTTTTTACACCCCCCCGAATCCTATAGAACGGCCGATATTTAATCCACGCTGAAACAATCAAGGATTAATAATATTAACGTGTTTAAGCAAACAGATAGTCCACCGCCGGACTATCTAACTCAGATGAAGGCCAATGTAGACAAATTATTATCGAGGCTTAACCCCCCCCCCCCCGTTTCCTACGCGTACATTGTCAGTAGACCCCCCCCCCATACGCAAGCGTACGCATTTGGGTTAACCCCCCCCCCTCGCCCCTCCATGGGTACGTACTAAATGGATGGCCCCTGACTGGGTTCGCTTCACAATATCAATCCATCAATCACACTTTATTTCTATCGCACTATTCGAGCAACAGAATGCGGTACAGAGTGATTTACAGGCATGAACGATAAAAGTGAAATTGTAGGCGAAATAAAATCACGTTGTAACAAATTTCGAGCAAAGACATGATAAAAAAAAAATAACACCTTAAGAAAATCCTAATTAAAAGAAAGTTTTAAAAAAGTAAGTTGTTAGGGTGTGGGCGAGGAGGGGGTGGGGGGCACCTTCCTGACCATCAGTCGCTGCTCGTTGTGTTCGGAACCCCGCAGAACTCGCGGCACCACGCGGCGTCCGAGGGCCACCGACGCCGCCCTCGGAGCCGCTGCGACTCAGACCGCTCCGACTCTCGCCCTCGTGGTGTTCACGCGCGCTGCTCATTTATTCGCTCG
Source organism: Petromyzon marinus (assembly GCF_048934315.1). Lineage (NCBI taxonomy): Eukaryota > Metazoa > Chordata > Hyperoartia > Petromyzontiformes > Petromyzontidae > Petromyzon > Petromyzon marinus. Next base: position 12,514,425 of record NC_133691.1, read on the forward strand.
CGTAAAATCGCAAAACGCGTGGTCTGGCCGCCCCACTGAGCAGCTGGCACCGCGGAGATGAGACGCGGAACCGAGCGGACTCATTAAGCCGCGCGCGTCGCTACGGTGGCGAAGAGAATCAAACGCAATTCACAGAAAGCGACACTTCAAAAGCGACGTCGGATTCAGGCCTCTCCTCTCACGGAGTCTCACTCCCTCCTTTATCTCCCCTCCCCCCACTTTCCTCCTGGAATCTTACTCTGAGGCCCAAGGAATACTTGTGATGTCCCGGGGGCTTCACGAGAGGCCAGGGATTTGAAGGCGGCTCGAGGGGGGGGGGGGTGGCGCGTTTTGGTCTGAGAAGAAACGCAGACGCAGCGTGGACCCAGCTCGTTGTGTCCACGCGGTGGGGGGAAGCCGCTGTCAATAAACAACAAACAACGACCCCCCCTCTCGTCCTCCTCCTCGTCCTCCTCCTCGTCGACGCCGCCACTTACTGCAGACACCCACGCCGGGTAATGTTTACGCGCTAAATGCCAAGGAACGTCGCGGCCCTGAGGTTGCGCAGCCCCCCACACGCGCACCAGGAGGGCGGTGGGGGACAACTTCCGATTGTCTCAACGTGAGCGGCGCCACCCTGGAAAGGGGAGGGAGGAGGAGGAAGAGGAGGATGGGGGGAGGGTGGAGGAGGGGGAGAGGGGGAGGGTGGAAGGATGGGGGAGGGGATTGAGGCGGAAAGAGTGGGGAGGAGGAGGTCGCAGAGACACGCGGAGTTCATCTCAAAACGACCTCTTCCTCCGCGTGGTGGCTGCCTCCTCATCGCAAGGGCACCCACAGGGGCCTATGACGCAGAGCGACCAGCAACTAAAAGCACTAACGACGGTGGGGATACTAATTATAATAATATTTAACGGGTGTCTTGACTTACGCAAGACACTTTGGGAAAGTGTGTGATGGGAGATGAAGAGAGAGAATACCAGAGTCGACGAGCGCGGGGAAACAGAGGACGGTGAACCGACTGGTCCCGCGGTATGAAGTTGGAACCCATCAAAGGTGCGATAGGCGCCTTGGGACGTTAGTGGAAGGCGCCTGACAAATAGATGTAAATTATTATTATTATAGATCAGTCGATTTGGTATAACGAGGCTGACATGGGCGGAGTATTGAGGCGTCAAGCTCACGAGAGAGCCAAACGACGATAGCAGTGGTCACTCACGCGTGACGAGGGAGCCAGTGGGCGCTCTGGGGATTGACTGGCGCGAGTTTTCCGTGATCGCCGGACCATCGAGTGGACGTGCGCTGCGCTCTGCAGCGAAGATCTACCCGAGTCGGCTCCACGTGCGAGCCGGGGCTGCCAACTCCCAGCACCAGCTGCGAGGTGCCGCTTTACGCTCTCACTACTGCCGATGGCATCGATCGCATGGACTCCGGGCGGAGGTGACCTCGAGTCTCCACGTGGCGTCGTTTGGAACGTTTCCATGGGAGCGGGTGGGGCATGGGTGGGTGGGTGGGGGGGTGGATGATGCGCCCCGGTCGGGCATCGCGGCGCCTTGCAAGCGGAGATCGCTCACCGCTCGGGAAGAGGAGGGGGTGGGGTCCTGATAGTCCGTGGCATTCGTAGAAATGCGCTCAATTTAGAGAGCAGCCGGAGGTCTGTGGGGCGCGCCCCCGTTTGCCGCAGTTGTGGGGAGCTGAAGGAGCTGGGTTCGGGAACACGGAGCTGCGAGGAGCGCTCGCGGCAGTGACGGAGCGCCTCCGTGCGAGGGGAGGCGCCGCACCGACCCCCCCCCCCCCCACAGCCAACCCATTATGGCCCCATTAAGAGCCTCGCGGGCAGGGAGACAAACGCGTAATTAAGGGTTTGGGCCGTACGATCGGGCGCGGCTTCAAGGCCAGCCCCCACCGCCCGCCCCCTTCCCGGTACCCCAGCGGTCCCGGCGAGAAGAAAATGGGGCCATCTACACGCGGCGAGGTGAATTTACAATGAGCGGTTGACACAGCGCGCGTTAACTAGGCACCGCTTGAGGACTCCCCGCGGTACGGCGGTGATTGAAGCCCGGGTGCAGGTGAGACCGTGGACAGCAGTGGGGGGGGGGGGGGGGGGCAGGGGGGTTCTGGCGCACGCGGCTGTGATCGCCACGTGTTCGGTGTGTCGCCGAACCCCCTGCATCGCATCCCCCCTCCCACGATTGGGCGGGGGAAGGGGGAGCGGTGGCCCCCGGTGCTTACATGCGGGGGAGATGGGGGGGCAGTGGGGGGTGCGCCCTGGTTTGCAGGCGTTTTCACAATCGAGATCCGGCCAAATGCTCGAGCGTACTTAAATTGGCCTCTGCGTCCGTCAAGGACCTCCCCGAGGTGCGCTCGGGGCTGCAGTGCAGAGCCGCGCGCAGCCGGGAGAGGTGAAAGGCGGCTGGGCCGAAAATCGCGGCCAGCACCGCCCACCCCCGACCCCTGTGCCCCAGTGTTGGGCACCGAGGAGCGCACGGCCGTAACGCCGCGCTCTGATGGAGGAATTAATTTAGCGGTGCACGTGACGCTCCCCCACCCGCCCTATACCAAAACTTCCGCCACTCACCACCACCTCCAAGCGCCCCCACCCCCACTCGTCTCCCTGCATCGGCCGTGCAGGCCCACCGGAGGAAAAGAGCATTGGTTTTGGCAAGCACGACTCTGCTGATGAGATGATGAATGACAAAAAAAAAACCCGGTTGTGTTCAACCAATTTCCAGAAGGCCGTTGTGGCCGATGGAACGTGTTAACATCATATACTTTAATTGTATATTTTAGGCGCAAAGACAAATACGGAACAGAGGCGAATTGTGCGCTTATTAATCTCATTACCGACATCATCCGCAATGGCGCTCGTGATTATTTCGTGACACGGTGCACGCGTGCTCTCTTATCCGTAGTCGATATTAAGAGGCAGCTCCATCTGGCCGCCTTTCAGCCGCCAGGCTGACACATACATGAGCGCTGCAACTTCTGTGGTACAGAGGAGAGTCAGGGCGCATCCTCGCAAGAGGTAACCGGGGACCCCTGTGATGTTAACGCCCTCGCTTGCTATGCATTAGGTCGTGGGTTCGATCCCGACCCTGACGCCTGTATATTTGGAGTTTGCATGTTCTCCCTGTGGTCGCGTGGATTTTTTTATCCGGCGTCCTCCGGTCTTTCCCTCCGCATTTGGAAACACGCGTTTAGAATATTTGGCTGCGATGAAGTTCCACGTGATAAGCCACTTCGGTGGAGCTATCATTTGTGGCCAGGTCATTTCTGAAAGAGAGCTACATAGTTCAGTGGGCCCTACCTGGTGAAATAAACATTCTACCACCACAGTGCAGGCCAAAACAATGCGTACTCAATTACTCACTCACCCAAAGAAAAGGATCCCCCGTATAGACTTAACAGACTGTTGGGGCAAGTGCTGTTAGCGATCTGTTCTTTAAAAATATATATATAGCTCAGTGGGCCTTTCTTGGTAAAGAAAAATTAGTTTAGTTTAACATTTTGTTTAAAAAAAAATAGTATTGATTGTGAGCTGTGCGCGATCTCTGATCCAGATAAACGAACCGCGAGCAAGATTTTTCCACAGGATGCTTTACGCATTACTGAGCTATCTGCCAACTCGCCTGTTAATGTTGAGCTGAGAGTTGGGGAATAATGTCGTGAAATGGGAAGACAATCTGGGAAACGTATGTTGGGTAAATCGTCTTAGGAGGGGATGGGATGGGGTGGAAAAAACGGCCAACCACGAAAGGCAACCCAATTTTCCAGCGCAGATGAGAGAAGATTGCCCAGACGTGCTTGTGCCAATGTTGGGGGAGTCGGCCCAATCAGCCTTGACTCTGCGGTTCGTGCCGTGGTGTTGTTGTTGTTGTTGCCGTGCCGTGTCCTAGGATCGCGGGCGAGTGATGACCGCAGGCCGAGCGGCGCGCTCTCGTTCGGCCGACCCCGCGGGAATCCGATTAAAGGCGCCGCTTTTGTTGAGCAGAGCGGGCCCCACTCCCCCCGCCCCGCCCCGCCCCCCGAACTCCTCCTCCCCTCCGGACACTGCGGCTCAAACTCGCAAATTAAGGCAGCGATGACGACAGCACCCCCAGCACTGCGGGAGCGGCTTGGACGCGAACGGCGCTGATCACGGAGCTCAGCGGAGGGTGGCACGGGGAGAGCAGCGTGGGTGGCGGGGAGGGGGGAGGTGGGGGATTAAAACGACCAACGAGGGCGATGCAGTGAGTCGACTATACGAGAGTCGCAGTGCTCGCCAGAGATCGCCGAGTGACCGCTCCTCCTCCTCCTTCCTTCCTTCTCGACAATCTTCGCGTGCACGACCCCCGCCCCGCGCTCAGCGCGCGCCCCCTTGGTCCTTCTTCGTGCTCAGATACGAACACGTGTAACGTCGACGAACACGTGTTGAATCGACGAACACGTGTAACATCGACGAGCACGTGTTGAATCGACGAGCACGTGTTGAATCGACGAACACGTGTAGCATTGACGCGTGCTCGCGCACAGCGACTTCGCACCGAAGTCCCCGTCCCTCGAGCATACATCGACCGCTGTGGCGAGAGCACTTAGCGAGCACCTGGCTTGGGATGGCACGGCGGTGGTGTTGGCATGGACCGTGCCGAGGTCGGCTTTGTGCTGATGTTTACACTCAAAGGTCGAGTCAAAACGAGGTAATCATGGTCAGCAATTGAGCTGAGGCCGCCGGGTTCGTAGCGCTACACTACCACTCCGCATCACACACAATCACAAACACATACACACAGCCACACACACACACACTCACAAACACAGCGCACACACTCACAAACACAGAAACACACACTCACGAACACAGCCACACTCACAAACACAGCCCACACACACTCACAAACACAGAAACACACACACACTCACGAACACAGCCACAATCACAAACACAGCCCACACACACTCACAAACACAGTCACACACACACACACTCACAAACACAGCCACACACACACAATCAGAAACACAGCCACACACACACAATCAAAAACACAGCCACACACATACTCACAAACACAGACACACAGCCACACACACAGCCCACACACACTCACAAACACAGCCACACACACTCACAAACACAGCCCACACACACTCAAAAACACAGTCACACACACTCACAAACACAGCCACACACACACAATCAGAAACACAGCCACACACACACACTCACAAACACAGTCACACAAACACTCACAAACACAGCCACACACACAATCAGAAACACAGCCACACACACAGCCACACACACACTCACACACACAGCCACACACACAGCCCACACACACTCACAAACACAGCCACACACACTCACAAACTCAGCCACATACACTCACAAACACAGCCACACACACACTCACAAACACAGCCGCACACAATCACAATCACAGCCACACACACACTCACAAACACACACACTCACAAACACAGTCACAAACACACACACACAGCCACACACACACAATCACAGCCACACACACACAATCACAGCCACACTCACAATCACAGCCACACACAAAATCACAAACATAGCCACACACACAATCACAGCCACACACAATCACACACACACACAATCGCACAAACACACACACAATCACGCAACAACCGCCATTAGCCATTAAGAGGCGGTGACGTCACCACGTTGCTCTACCCCCATCCGTTGTTGCTGGAGGGCGACGACCTCCAACTGCCCAGTAGCATCCTTCACGAGTCTCCTCAACAGAGGCCGATCTTGACACCATTGGTACCGGTCATTGGCTAAGTCCACTCAGCTCCACGTCCTCTTGTCCCACATCACTCCATCTCCTCCCCAGTCCGTGCCGCGCCCGTTTAGCCCCCGTCTATCCGGCCGAACAAACGCTGATTCGGCATGCGGTGGCTGGGCATGCAGGCCACATGACCCAGCCAACGCAGCCTTGCCGGAAGGATTTGTGAGCTCCTCACACAATCCAGCCTAGTTAAACCCAAGATGGATTGTAGGTAGACCAGCCTTAATGTTTATAACTGGCGAAGATGTTCCATCAGCGGGGGTCCAAGTTTCGCAAGCATAGAAAAGAGAGGGCATAATCGTAGCCGAGAAGACCCGAAGCTTTGTGTGGAGCAACAGACCAGGTACAGTGAGGGAAAAAAAGTATTTGATCCCCTGCTGATTTTGTACGTTTACCCATTGACAAAGAAATTATCAGTCTATCATTTTAATGGTAGGTTTATTTGAACAGTGAGAGACAGAATAACAACAAAAACATCCAGAAAAACGCATGTCAAAAATGTATTAATTGATTTGCATTTTAATGAGGGAAATACGTATTTGACCCCTCTGCAAAACATGACTTAGTACTTGGTGGCAAAACCCTTGTTGGCAATCATACAGGTCAGACGTTTCTTGTAGTTGGCCACCAGGTTTGCACGCATCTCAGGAGGGATTTTGTCCCACTCCTCTTTGCAGATCTTCTCCAAGTCATTAACGTTTCGAGGCTGACGTTTGGCAACTCGAACCATCAGCTCCCTCCACAGATTTTCTATGGGATTAAGGTCTGGAGACTGGCTAGGCCACTCTAGGACCTTAATGTGCTTCTTCTTGAGCCACTCCTTTGTTGCCTTGGCCGTGTGTTTTGGGTCATTGTCATGCTGGAATACCCATCCACGACCCATTTTCAATTCCCTGGTTGAGAGAAGGAGGTTCTCACCCAAGATTTGACGGTACATGGCCCCGTCCATCATCCCTTTGATGCGGTGAAGTTGTCCTGTCCCCTTAGAAAAACACCCCCAAAGCATAATGTTTCCACCTCGATATTTGACGGTGGGGATGGTGTTCTTGGGGTCATAGGCAGCATTCCTCCTCCTCCAAACACGACGAGTTGAGTTGATGCCAAAGAGGTCCATTTTGGTCTCATCTGACCACAACACTTTTACCCAGTTGTCCTCTGATTCATTCAGATGTTCATTGGCAAACTTCAGACGGGCATGTATATGTGCTTTCTTGGGCAGGGGGACCTTGCAGGCGCTGCAGGATTTCAGTCCTTCACGGCGTAGTGTGTTACCAATTGTTTTCTTGGTGACTATGATCCCAGCTGCTTTGAGATCATTGACAAGATCCTCCCGTGTAGTTCTGGGCTGATTCCTCACCGTTCTCATGATCATTGCAACTCCACGAGGTGAGATCTTGCATGGAGCCCCAGGCCGAGGGAGATTGACAGTTATTTTGTGTTTCTTCCATTTGCGAATAATCGCACCAACTTTTGTCACCTTCTCACCAAGCTGCTTGGCAATGGTCTTATAGCCCATTCCAGCTTTTTGTAGGTCTACAATCTTGTCCCTGACATCCTTGGAGAGCTCTTTGGTCTTGGCCATGGTGCAGAGTTTGGAATCTGATTGATGGATTGCTTCTGTGGACAGGTGTCTTTTATACAGGTAACAAGCTGAGATTAGGAGCACTCCCTTTAAGAGCACTCCCTTTAAGAGTGTGCTCCTAATCTCAGCTCGTTATCTGTATAAAAGACACCTGGGAGCCAGAAATCTTTCTGATTGAGAGGGGGTCAAATACTTATTTCCTTCATTAAAATGCAAATCAATTTATAACATTTTTGACATGCGTTTTTATGGATTTTTTGTTGTTATTCTGTCTCTCACTGTTCAAATAAACCTACCATCAAAATTATAGACTGATCATTTCTTTGTCAGTGGGAAAACTTACAAAATCAGCAGGGGATCAAATACTTTTTTCCCTCACTGTAGGTGTGGCGCTGCAAGTTAGTTTTCTGATGGCGTTAAAGAGTGATTTGTGATCGTGGGCTACTGAGGCAGACTCCATATCCTCAGCAAGCCGCGAGCACCACCCATCCTTGCAGCTTCGTACGGCTCTCCGAACCTCCTAGCGAAGGCTGCGGTAAGCCTCCTCATTCTTTGACGTGGGATGCTGTAGACGGTGAAAGTGGGCCTTTTTCTCAGCCAGCCGGAACAGCTCCTCGGTCAGCCAGGGTCTCTGGAGAAGTTTGGACCGTGCACCCAAAGCAGGCTTCGCAACTGCATGAGCCACAGTCCCAAACTTCGCCACATTTCCCCTCGGCATCAGGAGGAGTGGGGGACGATGCCAACCCCAGCTGCTCGTTTGCAACTTCCATTAGCTACAGTAGTTGAGACCATGCCACTGTGGATTTGAACGGGGTCCTGGATGTACACCCGCCACAAAACCACACGCACACAACCACACACAAAACCAACCAATTACAAAGATCCTCCGTATAGCCTTGAGCAGACTGTTGAGGCAAGTGTTGTTCGCGAGCACCTATGAAGGCCGTCACAGCACCAAGTACTTATTTGAAGCTGAGTCGACCTAGGGGAGGCGCAGGACCGGTTCAGATAATCTTCACACTGGTATTGGCCGTGAGCGGGAATCGAACTCGGGAAAGCCGCGTTCATAGCGCAGTGCGCTAACCGCTGCACTATCGATCACCACTACCGCTCACGACAACACTACCACTCACACGCCACCACACACAAGCAAACACACACACAACTACACACGCAACTACACACACAACCTCACACAACCGCACGCACCACTACACACGCACCAATGAAGAGAGGCCAACGAGGTCTGAGCACAAGTTCCCTTAAAAGTCAACGTGAGTAATCGCGGGGCTTTTTTTTGACGCCCAATTCTTTAGTCCAAATTAACCATTTAACGAGTGCGTCGGCGTTCGGGGAGACTGCGTGGGAAGGATGAAGCGATCATTATCATCATGAACACGTGTTTCATTAATAACCCGCTTCAAACCCTATCGACGGCACCGCACTGCTCTTCATTGACCGCCCCTTCTCTACTTGGCAAAATGGAGCGCGCCGATGGCAACGCGTTACTCATCAGCCACGATCGATCCACTGCTGGATGAAGGCCTCGCCAAGTCACCACCCCACCGGCCCCAGCACATCGCGCTTGGTTGCATCGCTCCATCTCGTCGTGGGACTTGTTCCATTCCTTGGCTGCCACTCCGTTACTATCCTTGACCATCGGCCTTCGTCATCGTCGTTATCCTCTGTGGCCGTGACGCGTCCTGACCAAGCCCCCTTAATGCTCTGAAGACTTCGGATGATGTCATGAACTTCCGTTCATGATCTCGACCCCTCCCCCACCTCTCTCTCTCTCTCTGTGCCTCTCGATGCAATTCCAAGTGTACACGGCTCGCCGTGGTATTGAGCACGCATTTTTCATCGCTGGTTCCCAACGTTGTCGGTGCAATTATGACAGACCCGTAGATGAACGTCGTGGTCTGCTGCTTTGGGTCATCAGACGTCGTGATGCAACTCATTCCTTTAGAGCTGATTTTTGTGTGTTTAGTTTAGTTTGTTGTCCTTCTCCCGCACCTACGATTATCACGGTTGTCTACGTACGGTGCGAAAGAAATTCAACATACATGCATACGTACGTCCCCAGATTCCCACTCGCAGCGCTCAACCACACACACACACACCGGGGTGGTATTTTACCCAATTACTGCAGAATATAAATAATTAGCGATGTACATCCGCGTGAAGACTGCTCTACCTGGGGGGTGGTTGAGGGACGGAGGGGGCGATGGGGAGGCGCTGGCTCCTTCTAGGAAGTAACGAACGCAACCTGTCAGGCCCATTTACTCCGTCTCTCCCATCCGTTTGAGCGCACACGCGCCAAAGCCGTGGATATGCAGGGCCACATCGCGCGGCACTTTTTTTTAAAGGCAGTCGTACTCGGCATTCTTAAGGTTCAGTCGAGTTTTTTTTTTAAATAAAAAAATACAACCCCGAATGATGAAATCGCTCTCACCTTTCGTAAAATAACTTGAGCAGTGTTGTGGGGGGAGTGGTGGTGCAGCGGTTAGCGTGCTGCGCTACTACGTGCTCTGTGACCCCAGTTCGATTTCCGCTCACGGCAAACACCAGTGACAATTATCTGAACCGGTCATGGGCCTCCCCCGAGGTCGACTCAGCCTCAAATGAGTACCTGGTGTGGTGTGTAAACATCGCCACTGGGGAGACGAAGGCGACTGATGAACAACAAACTAAACACCAAAAAAGTTCTAAATAAATTATTTTCAATCCATATGATTAAAAGTGAAAAGCTCCAGTGGCTTCCTAATATCGGAGGGAAGAGCGTTCCAGACGGCCATAGAAGCCCATCATGCGCACAAATATAATGACTGTACCTCGCACCTCCGATTAGCACGGTTGGCTACGTACGGTGCGAAATAAGTTCAACATACATACGTAGAATGGCTGTGTTTTACGACTGTAAGGTTCTTGGGTCTGCCGTCTGCAGCATCGCTGTGTTTTCTGATTGTAGAGTGATTTGGTCTGCTGTCTGTAGCGTGGCTGTATTTTCTGATTGTAGAGTGATTTGGTCTGCTGTCTGTAGTGTGGCTGTGTTTTATGATTGGAGAGTGATTTGGTCTGCTGTCTGTAGCATGGCTGTGTTTTCTGATTGTAGAGTGATTTGGTCTGCTGTCTGTAGTGTGGCTGTGTTTTCTGATTGTAGAGTGATTTGGTCTGCTGTCTGTAGCATGGCTGTGTTTTCTGATTGTAGAGTGATTTGGTCTGCTGTCTGTAGCATGGCTGTGTTTTCTGATTGTCGAGTGATTTGGTCTACTGTCTGTAGTGTGGCTGTGTTTTCTGATTGTAGAGTGATTTGGTCTGCTGTCTGTAGCATGGCTGTGTTTTCTGATTGTAGAGTGATTTGGTCTGCTGTCTGTAGCATGGCTGTGTTTTCTGATTGTCGAGTGATTTGGTCTGCTGTCTGTAGTGTGGCTGTGTTTTCTGCCTGTAGAGTGATTTGGTCTGCTGTCTGTAGCGTGGCTGTGTTTTCTGCCTGTAGAGTGATTTTGTCTGCTGTCTGTAGTGTGGCTGTGTTTTATGATTGTAGAGTGATTTGGTCTGCTGTCTGTAGTGTGGCTGTGTTTTCTGCCTGTAGAGTGATTTTGTCTGCTGTCTGTAGTGTGGCTGCGTTTTCTGATTGTAGAGTGATTTGGTCTGCTGTCTGTAGCGTGGCTGTGTTTTCTGCCTGTAGAGTGATTTAGTCTGCTGTCTGTAGTGTGGCTGTGTTTTCTGCCTGTAGAGTGATTTTGTCTGCTGTCTGTAGCATGGCTGTGTTTTCTGATTGTAGAGTGATTTGGTCTTGTGACTGTCGCGGTGGCTGTGTTTTCCCACTGTATGGTGCTTGGGTCTTCTGTCATGCCCAAACACCACTCACTTCTTATACTCTGGTTTTGATGTTCACTAAATAAAGTTAATTTTATTTCCGGTGCCGAATGTAAGCGGGTATTCGACATAAGTTTCAGATCATTTTGAAGTCAATCTTTTATTTCCATTCCTGATTGAAAGAAAAAAAACACGACTCGCGCCATCGATCACAGACTCCCATACATCATCGAGCAGTTTCAACTTATTCCGCGCACGATTAGCCAACACGGGGAGCGGACGACGGGGTTAATCTACGTGAAATCTTACTTCATCCGCTCAATAGCTACATCTATTCGTAGAAAAATATATATTCTCGTTACAATCGATCTGCTATGACGTATCGATGGGAAACTTGGACAATGCCGAGGAATATTGATCGAGAGCTGAAGAGTGCACAAAGAAGCGTGGAGCCGTGGGTTGCACTGCTTGGAATGTCACCGCACAGCAAGAGGCGCCACGTGGGTTAGAGAACGAACTCACAAGACGTCACACTGACCGTGACGAACACACGTGGGGTTGGGCACAATGCACTGCTAGCTGACCGTATGATATAATGCGTATATGTTGAACTTCTTTGTACTATATTGAACTTATTTGTACCCTATTGAACTTCTTAGTATGTATGTTGAACGTATTTGCATGTATGTATGTATGTTTAACTTCTTTGTATGTATCTTGAACTTCGTTGTGTGTACGTTGAACTTCTTTGGATGTGTAGTGTAAGAGCGCCGGCTGGTGACCAGCAGCGGCAACTGCGGTGGACAAACAGTACACACGCCCTTGTGAGCATCTACACGGCTGTGTGTGTCGGCAGGGCGGAGGAACTCGGGCAAGGGTCATGGAGGGCCCCATCTGGAAGTCCCTGGAACCTGCTGGTGGGTTCGAGAAGGGAGGCGCGGCCAGGGCGGAGCCAGGCCGCGCTGGTAGCATAAAAGTGGCCGAGAACGGGAATTCGAGGCTGCCGATTTTGGGATTGGATCGTCGCTGTCGTCTCGTCGCCATCATCGCTGCTGTCTTCAGTCGACATTGCGCTGCTAGATCGCCTGTTAGCTGTCTCGGTCAGTGCTGTCAGTGTTAGATGGCTAGTGTTGTGTATAGGCTAGCGACTAAATTTCGATTTAAAGCTTTCGTGACTGCAGGGATTCATATTCTTGGTTCTTTCGGTAAAGTCACATAGAATGGAAACAAAGTAATAAAAATAAAGCATAATAAAATAAAATTCTCACGACGTTTCGGCCACAACACAAGTAGCCTTGTTCAGGTGAAGGAACAGAACTGTCGGGACGACAGCGCTTCAATGAACGCTGCTAAGATTCGTAGCGTCTTTTAAGCTAGGTGAGAGAAGTGAAGCGCCTTGACAAAGGAGTTTACATATCAAACAGGAGAATTTAGCATTGAAATAGCTGAGGGATTAGCTTGTGACTGGTCACAGAAATAGCTATGTTAAAGTCAAAGTTTACATATCAACAGAGGCATTTAGTATATGGACGCTAAAGGGCTGGAATGTGTCCCTGGTCGGAAATGCATTGGGCTCTATGGTATAGAGTCTTGATGAGGGAGTTCTTCTGGGATGGATGGTGGTGGGAATCCGGTTTCAAGTAAGCATCTGTATGAGTAGCTTTCCTGTAGACAGTAACGATTTGAAAGATGTTTTAAACCATTTCGGTTCTTAATTAATTGTATTTTACGGTGACCTTCAGACCGCAGCTCTTTCGCTGGCATTGCCTCTTAATACCTCTCACACCACGGTTAATGGTATGGTTTATAACATGGAGTATAACAGCGCATCGTGGCTGTTTCTCTCCCCCCTCCTCCGTTCCGAGCATGGATGGACTCGTCCGTCTGAACGGGGCTCGTCGCTGTCCGTGGTGCTGGCGTTGAGGGGAAGAGACCGCCACCCATTTTTTCGCCATATGGCATTGTTATATATAACGACTTATTGTTGGTGGCTCGGCTGATTGGAGAGTATATAGAGTTTATTGATAACATTGAGGTAGTTTATATTTTAGTTTTTTATTGGTTTACTATGTGGTATTCATTATATAGCGTCGTGTATACCCAGTTGCTTTGTGTTAATAGCTCAGCTTATTGAAGAATATATTGAGTACATTTATTATATTGATGAAATTTAGACTTAATTTTTTCACATCGGTTTACTGTATGATAGTTGGGTAGTTGCAGCCCTTTAGCATCCATATATTAATGCCTCTGTTGATATGTAAAGTTTGACTTTAACATAGCTATTTCTGTGACCAGTCACACGCTAATCCCTCAGCTATTTCAATGCTAAATTCTCCTGTTTGATATGTAAACTCCTTTGTTAAGGCGCTTCACTTCTCTCACCTAGCTTAAAAGACGCTACGAATCTTAGCAGCGTTCATTGAAGCGCTGTCGTCCCGACAGTTCCTGTTCCTTCACCTGAAGAAGGCGACTTGTGTTGTGGCCAAAACGTCGTGAGAATTTTATTTTATTATGTTGTATTTGTATTACTTTGTTTCCATTCTACGTGACTTTACCGAAAGAACCAAGATGAGGCTAGCGACTGTAGAGTATGCGAGGCGAGATTGTGTGCGCCTCTACAAACCTCGTCTCCGACTCACTTATACTACAGATGTAAGTTGAACTTATTCGTATGTATGTTTAACTTATTTGTATTTGTGTATGTTAAACATCTTCGCATGCATGTATATTGAACTCCTTTGTATGTATGTTTAACTTTGTTGTATGTATGTTGAACTTCTTTGTACGTATGTAATGGGTTCAACTGAGTCGCAGACGTAGACTTGGAGGCAGCATATTTATTCAGTTCCAACCCATGGGGTAACTTTCCCCTTAACAGAATAACAACCTATGGTGGTGACCACCAGGCTAACTACATTAGTCACCACGTAACTGCTACTACGGACCAGGACCAACAGCTTCGGCACGAATCCACGTGTTGGAGACTCATTGAACGGAGAACGTTGACGAAGGTTTCATCCAGGATGAACAACAACCCTGGTCCCCTCTCAGGACCCGGCTTATATTCTCTGTGGCGTGGCCGGCTCCGCCCTTGGCCACGTCCACCTTCCAGAATCCTCGGGAAGGATCTGGGTACCAATCACGTGACCATTTGCCCTGATAGCGTTTATTCATTGTTGCAATGTCCTGGTGAAATCGCTCGCCATGCTGGTCGCTTACTGCTCCGCAGTTTGGTGGGAAAACATATAGATTAGAGTGTAAAAAAATATATTTAGTGACATGTTGCAACCAAGGCTAATGTATACCTTGAGGAGGTTTTCCACCAACTCCCTGTAGTTGTCTGCCTTGTTGTTTCCGATAATGTGTTGCCGCTAATTGAAAGGCTTTCCATGCCGTCTTTTCCTTACCACGCAGTGCACTGTCAAATGCATCATCTCGAAGAAGTTCAAAAAATCTGAGGACCAACAAAGACTCCTTCCTTTATCTTAGCTTCACTTAACCTTGGAAAATTTCCACGGAGGTACTTGAAAGCTGCTTGTGTTTTGTCCATGGCTTTGACAAAGTTCTTCATCAGACCCAGCTTGATGTGTAAGGGTGGTAACAAAATCTTCCTTGATTCAACAAGTTGTGGATGCTGAACGATTTTACTCCCTGTCGGAGTGGCCAATCTATCTTGATGTAGTGGGAATCTCTCGCACGACTTTCCCATTCGCAGAGAAAACAGCAGTACTTTGTGTATCCAGTCTGCAGACCAAGCAAAAAAGCTGCCACTGACATTGATCATAGTTTATGCACCTCAAAAGTTGTTTAATGTTTTCATAGGTTTCCTTCATATAGACTGCATGACTAACTGGAATTGATGGCAAAACATTGCCATTATGCATTATATATTATTATATGTAAGACTCATCTTCGATGAATAAATGAATAGTTTCGACTTATCTGGATCATGAACGATGTTGAGGGCTGCCATCACACCATCGATGTTGTTACAGGCTACAAGATCACCTTCCATGAAGAAGAATGGGACATGGAAACCCTAACATCACCTTCCATGAAGAAGAAAGGGACATGGAAACCCTAACATCACCTGCCAGGAGATTGCATTGCTGCAGTCTGGAACCCAACATCTCTGACTTAATCTTGGGTAGTTCCAAAACCCTGACAAGGTCTTTCAGTTCACCTTGTGTTATGAGGTGTGGTTCAGAGGAGGACGATGGAAGAAAATCTGGGTCATGTGACCTTGATGGTTCAGGACCAGAAGTTTCATCCTCTTCCTCGTCTGACTCAAGTGAGAATGATTCTGGTGCATGAGGAACCGGCAGTCCTTCTCCGTGGGGTACCGGGCGTACAGCTGATGGAATGTTTGGATAATGCACAGTCCAATTTTTCTTCTTTGACACACCTTTCTCAACTGGAGGCGCCATGCAGAAGCAACAATTGCTGATATCATCGGTTGGCTCTCTCCAAATCAACCACTAAGAGATGTATTGCACAAGTGTTGCAACATATGTGTGGGGGCCACATCTTGTCCTGATCTCCAATTTTACAGCCAAAATAAAGATGATGCAAAAGTCACTTCACCACAAACATAGCAGAAGTAATCTGCTTTGTTCACACGAGTACGAGGCATCTAAGCTCACTTTGGCTAAACAGAAATGTGTCCCTTTGCAAAATCAAACAATGACAAATAAGAGAGTACGACCCTGTATGATTTCTAGAGCTGATATAGGGCAATTTGTTCAGCAGAGGGATGCAAGCCTAGCCATGATTGCATAATCCATAACTTATCGAAATAACATAATGCAATCCATATCATGTATGATGCAATACCAGGTTCAGATTGCGTCATTCATTGTTTTGCTCAAAAATCAAGTACTGTCCAAACCCAGTCATAGATTTATTCATAGATCCAGTCAAATATGTATTTTACTAATTTATGGTTCAAATTGAGATCCCTTCCCTGTATAACTCACTTATCCTCCGCCATTCCCAAGTCAAAGGGTCGTATTTACTGACCCTGTGGCATAGCTTGAAAACTAGAGCCAATCAACAATTGTAAGCATAATTTTCATTCTCAGTGGCCCAGAATTAGTAAGTTGGACTACATTTATTTCGGAAGCGTTTTGGCTATAGACCAGTGTTATTACTCTTGCATGTGTCCAAGCTGAAGGCACTTTTCATTTACGCAAAGCTATCCAGCTGCTATGAAGGCGCTGTCTGTCTGTAGGCTATCGGGGTCGAGCTATCGGTGTCCGAAACCCAGCACTTTATTTCAGCCAGAACAGCCCGGAAAGTTGTTGCCGAAATTATGTTGGCACCCAGCCACCATCACCTCGCCTTACGCTGACCTTACAGCGTCTTTACGACCTGTTCATATGATTACAGCAATGCAATATAGGGCACGGCAATAGAGGATTAGTAAGGATAAGTGCGCCTCATACTTCAGTGGAAGTTAATTACGGCAATGATCCCAACTGCAAACTATCCCAGTGATGTAAGATAGAGGCGAGTCAAAGTTAAGCCCTGCTTGCTTCCTGTATGATGGTGATGCCTGCTGTCTGGCTTTGTCTGCTACATGGCTATGCTTGCTGTCTGGCTTTGTCTGCTACATGGCTATGCTTGCTGTCTGGCTATGCCTGCTGTCTGGCTATGCCTGCTGTCTGGCTATGCCTGCTCTCTGGCTATGCCTGCTGTCTGACAATGCCTGCTATCTGGCTATGCCTGCTCTCTGACTATGCCTGCTATCTGGCCATGCCTGTTGTCTGACTATAGCTGCTGTCTGACTATGCCTGCTATCTGGCTATGCCTGTTGTCTGGCTATGCCTGCTGTCTGGCTATGCCTGCTATCTGGCTATGCCTGCTCTCTGGCTATGCCTGCTCTCTGACTATGCCTGCTGTCTGGCTATGCCTGTTGTCTGACTATGCCTGCTATCTGGCTATGCCTGCTCTCTTGCTGTGCCTGCTCTCTGACTATGCCTGCTATCTGGCTATGCCTGCTCTCTGGCTTTGTCTGCTGTATGGCTATTCCTGCTCTCTGGCTATGCCTGCTGTCTGGCTATGCCTGCTCACTGGCTTTGTCTGCTGTCTGACTATGCCTGCTATCTAGCTATGCCTGCTCTCTGACTATGCCTGCTATCTGGCTATGCCTGTTGTCTGACTATAGCTGCTGTCTGACTATGCCTGCTATCTGGCTATGCCTGTTGTCTGACTATGCCTGCTATCTATGCCTGCTCTCTGGCTATGCCTGCTCACTGGCTATGCCTGCTATCTGGCTATGCCTGCTATTTGGCTATACCTGTTGTCTGACTATGCCTGCTCTCTGGCTATGACTGCTCTCTGGCTATGCCTGATGTCTGGCTATGCCTGCTGTTTGGCTATGCCTGCTGTGACGATGCTTGCTTTGTCGCTATGCCTGCCGTCTGGCTCATGTAGAAACGTGCACGAAGCGTGTTTGAGGTGGTGGACATGGTGGTGGTGAACGTGGTGGACGTGGTGGTGGACGTGGTGGTGGTGGTGGACGTGGTGGTGGTGGACGTGGTGGTGGTGGTGGTGGCGGCGTGCCTGTCGCATGGGCTGACAACGTGAGGGAGGGAGGGAGGTCTCTGGGGGTCCCCGGAGCCGCCACGGAACAGCTGCGTCACGCTACCCGCGTGACTGCTCTGAGCTCCCAGCGCGGCGCCCATCGGCCCCGGGGCCGCTGTCCTTACACGCATCGTGCGGATCGAGCCTCGTTCCAGAGAAAATCTAATTACAGCGAGAGGACGCGCCGTGTCGTGGCCCATTTGCATGTTAACACAGCACCAGCCACCGTGACCCAGCCACACGGTGCACATCAGCCCGTGTGCTCGCCCAACCAACCATCCCACGCAATCACTTACCCATCCATCCACCCACCCACCATTCATCCCACCCACCATCCGCTCCCGTGAGGAACCTGAATTCCCATTGCATCTCCTCTCATCGCCACCACCCCCCCACCACCACTCCTCACACAACTCTTTAGAATCCAAGCGCACCACCTACGTCACCGCGAGCGTGACCCACGGTGTCTGACAAGTCACGCTGACAGTTCACGCCGACATCTTCACGCTGACAGTCCGCCCAGCGCCGACAGCGAGCAGATGTCGCCGCTGTCCGTGGATGTTCGCGCGCGCAGACGACGCGCGTCGCGGTGCATGCGAGATGCGACCCGCGTTGTCCCTTGGCGGAGACGATACCCGCGCCAGACTTCACACACGCCCCGTGACACAGCGGGGCCACCCAAAGACTCCTCCTGCTTTCTCGCCTCCAAATGTAATGCTATTGACAGATCGCGTGAACTGAGAGGTGAAATCAAGTTACAAATGCCGATGAGCGTCCTTCGGGGGAAAGCTTCCAAGCCGCGCGCTACATTCGTTGTTGTTATTTTTGTCTTGCCCTGCAGCTGAGAAAGCTGCAGACGTCCGAGGCGAGATTCATAGAAGATTCATTTCCAGGAACGATTTCAATCTTGAGACACGATGGTGGGCCACGCGCGAATAAATGAACTCGCCGATTCCGGCGGCACTTGAGACGCGTTCACCAATTCCGCCTTCGATCAGACTTCAGTCCGAGCGATATCAGCTGAATTAGACGTGACTGAGCGAAGCGGGGATTTAAACGTGGGTAGAAAGGTGGTCGGGGGGGGAGGGGAGAGAGTGGGGTGGGGAGGGGGGGGTCGACACGGACACGGAGCGGTGGGAGTGAATCGCACTGCCCGGAGATAACTGCAGAGAGTTCCCACCGCGGGTGCCTCCTCCTGGCAGGGCACGTGGCGTGCGCGCGCGCACGGGGACACTTGGAGTCACCGCCCCGCCGCCCCCCTTCACACTCTCACGGGGGGCGCATTCAGCAGCTGCGCCGGGTCGATCCGTCATCTGTCACGGGGCCTGACGAGAGCCTGGCTAGAGAACAGCGCGGAGCCATCACCCCCCTCTCCGCTCCCCTCAATCCCCACTGCCTCATCACACCCAAATCCCAACCACCAGCAATCTGTCCCAACCACTCCCCATCCCCCCTCTTCAATATCCATCACAACCACTCACCCGTCCCCGCCAGGCCCTCAACAGCCCCATCTTTCCTACCATCCTCCCAGTCTCGGCATTCCTTCTCCTGCCACCCATCCCCATAAGCAATCTCAGCCTTTCCTCTCCATCCCCACACCGCCCGCCTCCATACAAATCCACCACCGCCTCCCCTATCCACTCGGCCCTCTCTCACTCCTGTGACAACCGCATGCCCGGACACGTGGGACGTGGACCCCCCCCCCCCCCTCAACGCCACGCTACACCCCCCCCCCTTCAGGTTAGCCGCACACCCCCCCCCCCCCACCCCTCGGGAGCCCACGCGACTGTTCACCACAGTGTCCTAAAACAATTTAACGATTCGTTGTGTAGAGTAACGTCCTTCATACAAATTGCATTTCATAATCGCTGGGTAGGGACCACAACCATAAACTGGAAGGCTGCCAGGCGGTGAGTCGGCGCCAACAAATGCTCTGCAGTTCTCTCTATATCAAGATGTTTCACAGGCCAATTAGTTGAGTGTTTACATCATTGGACCTCCTTTGCCAGTACCAAAATATAATAATAGGGTTTTTCCCCTTTTTTTCTCTGGCAACAAAACTGAAACCTTTTTTTTACAAGGATTCATGTCTGCATTAACCACAATACTTGCAGTCAAAATGCAAACAAGTATTGTGGTTAATGCAGACATGAATCCTTGTAAGAAGGTTTCAGTTTTGTTGCCAGAAAAAAGGGGAAAAACCCTATTATTATATTTTGGTACTGGCAAAGGAGGTCCAATGATGTAGATGCTTAACCCCGAGCCCTCATTACTTTGATAGTGCATTGTCTTTGAGATGTGTAACGCCTTTTGGCGTCATCTGGTCTAGCACCAATTGACACTGGGCTCTAAAGAAAGCTGTCTCTGGTGTGGACCAATCAGTTTCAAGGATAATGCATATATTATCAGTGTGTTTTTTGTTTGCATTTTGACTGCAAGTATTGCCAGTACCAAAATATAATAATAGGGTTTTTCCCCTTTTTTCTGGCAACAAAACTGAAACCTTCTTACAAGGATTCATGTCTGCATTAACCACAATACTTGTTTGCATTTTGACTGCAAGTATTGTGGTTAATGCAGACATGAATCCTTGTAAAAAAAGGTTTCAGTTTTGTTGCCAGAAAAAAGGGGAAGAACCCATATATTATTATAGTTGAGTGTTGTTTGTACTGCGTGTGGGAGGAAATAGGAGCAGCCGGAGAAGCCCCACGCGTGCGAAGGTGCAATGGGGGCAACAGTCGATCCCCGTACAGAAGGAGACAGATGATATCGGTTCACACAGACAATGGGAGGCTCCTCCGCTCTGAGATAACAACAACAATAATCTAGTGATCGATTTTACATGACAAACGTTTTTATTTCACCAGGTAACGCTCGCCGAGCTGTATATCAGAAGCCACCTGGCCACAAATGATAGCTCAAACGAAGTGGCTTATCAGGTGTAAAGGTATAGCAGCCAAATACTCTGAACGCTTGTTTCTAAATGTGGAGGGAAAAACCGGAGGACCCGGAGAAAAAATCCACGCGACCACGGTGAGAGAGACACGCAAACTCAAAATATACAACAGGCGTCAGGGTCGGGATTAAACCCACGAACCTCCTGTATACCAGGCAAGGTAGTTACCATCTCGCCACCGTGGCGCCACCGAGGCCTCGTCGTTCATGCAAATCCCATCTCTCACAGTCGCCGAGTAGAAACCACAGACCAAGCTGGAAGTCTGCCAGGCGGTCAACCGGCAGCAAAAAAATATTCATCCAATTAGTTCAGTGTTGTTGAAACTGCACGTGGCATGAAACCGGAGCACCCGGAGATAACGCACGCGTGCGAGGGGGCAACACTCTATCCCCATACAGATTGGAGAGATGATATCAGTGCCGGTGGGGTCCCTCTCCACTAGAGGTCATGCATCGTTAGCCAGTGTCTACCCACTGCTGGATGGAAGCCTTCCCCACACCGCGTCTATCCCTTACAAAACCAACCTCGTCGCGTACATCTCATCGCTCCACCTTCTAGGTGGTCGTCCCTTTGAGGCGCGTTTCCTCTCCTTCGTTTGCCATTCCCTCGTCACGTGCAATTCTCCTCATTCCGAGCCGTGGATTCGTTCTGCCCAAGACCACTCGGCTCGCCACTGCAATGGCGAGGCGTTGCCTCTCTTCCCTGACCGATGCCTTCTGCTTTCTCTTCCAGTGTGAGGCTGAAAGTACACCGCTCCACGGTTCTGTCGTAACTTTCTGCTTTGACTCCACTTTAAAGCTTAAATATATATATTTTTTTTATCTTACCAGGTAAGGCCCACTGAGCTGTGTAGTTCTTATTACACTGTGTAAAAAATGTTCCTGGTTAGTACGTGATATTTCCTAATTGCTTATGCCTCAAAAATACAGAAAATGGCTATTATCCCCCACAAACTTTGCTTTTGTGACAAGGACAATGATATTTAGAAATTTACCTATTTTCAATAAGAAAATGTTTGCATTTGTGTCTTTTGTTCGCATTAAGTCCTGGTCACAAAAGCAAAGTTTGTGGGGAATAATAATAGCCATTTTCTATACTTTTTAGGCATAAACAATAAAAAAATAACTTAGTACCCAGGAACAATACTTGTGTAACATAGTGTTATCCTCACGTGTAAATTGATCGCAGTCAAATAAAACGAATGATGTTGATACTGAATGCAGAGGGGAAAACTGGAGGACCCAGAGAAAGATTTATGCGACCACCGGGTGGGAGACGTAAAAAACTCCAAATATACAGCAGGCGTCATGGTCAGGATCGAACCCACAACCTCCGAGATAGCAGGCGAGAAAGTTGTCACGATTCCTACCGTGATTCTGCCCATCTCGAGTAAAATGCAAAGCAGTGCAAATGCCTGCTATTTTCCCTAAGGCGCTTAAACTAAAATATACTAAGTCGATTACACGAGCTAATTGAAATGGACTCCTTAACATCCTTCAACATTCGTATTGCATGTTGGACTTCTTTCGCACCGTACGTAGCCAACGGCGCTAATTGGAGGTGCGGGGGAATCACTACATACTAAACACACAAATCAGTTCTAAAGACATGAGGTTTCAATCTCGATTTAAAAGTGCATAACGTATAATGTTGCGTGTGCAGAATGAATAGTGGTTAGGTGAACTGAGGAACGTGTGTTTATATATTAAGAGGGTATTGAGTGTCAGCTATAAATCTCGTCGGGTTACGATGCACAGACATAAGGGCCCATAACGGAGTTAAGGGCTTCTGGAGCCTGCGGCCTTTGAGAGGCGGCCTTATATAGCGGGCCAAATCCCAGCCTCCAATCTGATTGGCTCCTATAAGACCACCAGCGTTTGTGCCACGCCTAATGCAGGCACACAGGGACCAATCAGCGGCCAGCAACTCTGAGATCACCCAGGAAGGGTCGCGGCTCACCTGGGATTGTGGGACATCTCCACGTGCACTACTCGCTCGACCGCGATTTCAGCATCGTGCAACGCAGCGTTTGGTGACGCTGTTGCGTTGACAAAAAGATGCAACAAGCACGGCCAATAACAATGAAACGAAGTCGGAACATTCGTCAATAACACTGCCTCCTCCCCAAAAAGAAAGTTATACAATTGTCAAACGTTTCGGGCTATTACCCTTGTGTGCTATGAAGAATGCTCGTTTCAAATCCAGGACGATTCGTTATATGGCATCTACAGTGCTCGATTAACACATTTCAGTGTAATTGTTTTACAATATACGAAACAATAATGGAGATTTGAAAACGTATGTATGCTGAACTTCTTTCGCATTGCACGTAGGTGCGGGTTATATGGTCGCGTGAGGATATCTTCATCCGGCAGTGGATTGATCGCGGCTGACGACGACGACGATCGTGGTCGTGTTTGGCACGGGGTGGGAGTCCACCATTCCTAGAGGTATCCCTAGGCCCAGGCTATGCCGTCTGCCGGCAATGGGACATCAACGAGAGGGGTTGAGGGTGGAGAAGAACAATGGGTTTGGAGCGGGCGGCGCGAGTGTTTAAACCCGCGGCGTCTTCGTCGCTTTAAAGATTCACGGATGGGGGGGGGGGACAGCGGTGGGGGGGGGGACAGAGCCGCTCCCTCCTCCGTGATGATGCGTGGAGGCGTCACCCGACCGCGTTCGGCGACATCGTCCATTCCTTCCCTCTCGCACCCCACCCCACACACACAATCCTCCTCCCTCCATCACTCGGCGCGTCTCTCTCAATTTGTCAGTCCCTGACTAATGGGACGGCTCCCGTTTTGCTGCTTAAGCACAATTTATATGCCGTGTTATCACTTCGCCTCGCCGCGCTCAATTAGCTCCGTCTAAACAAGGGCCGAGATGACGCGCTGCGCGCTCTGCTGAGCCGTGCCGGGGGAGGAGAGACACCACCCCTCTCACGGAGAGGCGACTGCAGTCCCCCCCATCCCCCGTTACAAGAGCCAGTTTATTACGACTATTGAAGCCAGTCCCCCACGCCCCCCCCCTTCTGACCACGAGGAGACGGCTCTCCTGGCACCAGCAGGAGCCAGCAGGAGCCAGCACCCATTGCCTCAAGAGCTCAAGTCCCCTTTTACCTGAATGTGAGCCGGCAGCGGCTCGCTCGCGACAGAGGCGGCAGGGTGCCACGCTCCGCGATGCCTGAAGGCTGAGGATGGAACCGCGCCTCCTCGCCACCCACCTCGTGTCACAGTTCGTCCCGCACGGGGATCACGCGGTGGGGGGGGGGGGGGTCACCACCTCTTATCGGTGCATTCGGAGCCTCAGATGCGGGCCCCGCGAGAGGAAGCGTGGAGCCACGGGGTCACTGCGCAAACCAGCACGCTCGGTGCGCCGTCGCCTCCAAGCAAACAAAACAAAGACGACTGACGAGGATGCGCGGCATTTAAACCGTGGGCATTGGCCCCCCGTGCAGCATTTGTGTTCGACCTCACAGTGCCCCCCCCCCCCGTTGATGGGCAATGGTTTCCAGACCTCACATTGGCTGCGTTGTCGTTCTCCTGCTCGGCTCCCGGGACCCAGGAACCTTCTCCCACTGCGCCGTCTCCCCCCCCCCCCCCCCACGGGCTCCTGGAGGCCGCCGCCGCCTCGCTTGGGGTGTCGTTGGATTGAATTAGAGGGCAATTCTCGCGCGGACAGGTCGAGCCAGGCTGGTAATTGGAAAGAGGCATCTACGCGCCGCTTAATAAAACTCGCCGCGACGCGGAGGCGATCGATGTCTGCTGCTGCTGCTGCCGCTCGTCTCCACGCTAGGGGAGGGGTGTGGGGGTGAAGTGGCGGGGGGCGGGGGGTCGTGTGGGGGGGCTCTGGGGTGTTTTACGAGAATGACGCTTTACATCCACTATTTTAGGGCTGCCCACACGCGACGCGATGACCGTCAATTACGATCGATACGCGCGAGGTTACTGACACTGGAAATGTGCTTAATTGGAATCAATTGCTCGGGACATAAATTATAACAATATAAACATACACACATACACAGCACGCGCACCAGGTCACATACACACCTAATACACACACCCCTGTAACAAACAGATACAAAGACAAATATCCCCCGTGTAACCCCAAACAGAATGTTGGGGGTTGACTCAGCCCATCATCTCTATACGAGAGCCCGATATATGAGCACCGCTTTGTGAAGAAGTCAAGCAGTGGTTGGTTGTCCTATATACAGACTCTGTCCCCGCCATAGGAATGTGGAATTTCAACCAACTGGCCCTAGGCTATAGAATTGTGTTGATGTACACTAGTGGAAGCCACGAGGGGTTAGCGAGCACCTATGACAGTCGGCATGTACACACGATCGGGTGGGTGGCCACCACCACGCCCGGCCGCCTTTGTCTCCATGTGCTGATGTTTACTACACACCGCAGCAAGTGCACTGAGGATAGAAGTGCACAACGCCTGCGGTGCCCGTGACGCGCCATGACCAGTGGCTTCCACTTCTGTACACCAATGCAGCTCTATAGCCCTGGTCCAGTCGTAACAATTCCACATTCCTATGGCGCGGACGGAGTCTGGTGCTCATTAACCGAGGCCCACGTATAGAGATGATGGGCTGAGTCAACCCAAAACAATCAGCTGAAGTTTCGATTTAAAGCTTTCGTGACTGCAGGGATTCATCTTCTGGGTTCTTTCGGTAAAGTCACATGACTTTACCGAAAGAACCAAAGAAGATGAATCTGCCAAAGGCTACACGGGGGAGCTTTGTCTGTGGTGGCTGCAGCTACATGTGTTAGTTTCCTTGCAATTGCGTTGTTTCACCGCCTGTGAGTGTGCGTGCATCGCATTATCATAAATTAACTCCTTTTTAAATTTCTAACGCAAATTTAAATTGTAATTATAGTCCTGTAATTATAGTCCTGTTATAATCCAAATCGAGGCTGTGAGCGGGGAAGCCGGGCGTGAGATGACGGCACGGGATCAGCACCCTCGGCTTCACACCCCCCCCCCCCACCTCTAACCTCACACTTCACCCCCCCCAAATCACATCCCCCACCACCACCCAGCATGTCCCATACTCCCCCCCACCACCCAGCATGTCCCATACTCCCCCCCACCACCCATCATGTACCATCCTCTCCCCACCACCCATCATGTACCATCCTCCCCCCCCCCACCACTCAGCATGTACCATCTCCCCCCCACTACCCAGCATGTACCATCCTTCCCCTCACCACTCAGCATGTACCATCCTCCCCCCCACTACCCATCATGTACCATCCTCCCCCCCCCACCACTCAGCATGTACCATCCTCCCCCCCCACCACTCAGCATGTACCATCCTTGCCCCACTACCCATCACGTACCATCCTCCCCCCACCACTCAGCATGTACCACCCCCCCCCCACTACCCATCACGTACCATCCTCCCCCCACCACTCAGCATGTACCATCCTCCCCCCCACCACCCATCATGTACCATCCTCCCCCCCACCACCCATCATGTACCATCCTCCCCCCCACCACCCAGCATTACCATCCTCCCCCCCACCACCCAGCATGTACCATCCTCCCCCCCACCACCCAGCATGTACCATCCTCCCCCCCACCACCCATCATGTACCATCCTCCCCCCCACCACCCATCATGTACCATCCTCCCCCCCACCACTCAGCATGTACCATCCTCCCCCCCACCACCCAGCATGTACCAACCTCCCTCCCACCACTCAGCGTGTACCAATATAAAAATAAATATTCTGACGCAGAAGAAGAGTGCTGTATAGAGCCACATTTGCTAATGCGAATTGTAAATTTGATCCTTAACAATGTATTGAGAGTTCAATTTTAATGCACAATTTTATTGGCGGACTGTGTGTTGTCTTGATGTGGCCTGGGACTATTTTTCCTGTTGTTTTACTGCCTTTACCGAGCTTGGGAATTGATAATGCAATTTTAACTCATAGACTTTATTTATTTATGTAAGGCGCGCCACGGTGGTGTGATGTGATCTTTCTCGCCTGGCATGCACGATGTTGGGTTTCGATCCCAACCCTGACGCCTGCTGTATGTTTGGAGTTTGCGTGTCTCTCTCCCCGTGGTCGCGTGGATTTATTTCTCCGGGTCCTCCGGTTATTCTCTCCACATTTAGAAACGTGCGTTTCAATTATTTAGATAATTTGCTGCTATGATTCTTGGACAGGTCGCGTCTGAAAAATGTATTACTACCTCAGTGGGTTTTGCCTGGTACGATGGGGATGGTTTACGTGTATCTGTATGTGTTTGGGTGATTTGTCACCTTCTTGTACTGTGCACTACCATCGTGTTTCCGCATTGTTTATTCTTGTAACGTTCTTACCCGCAACTACTGGACATTTCTGGCAAAGAGCTTTAAAGCTCATCGGATTCATGCAATGGAAATGAAGATTCTCATATTCTTCAATATCGTCGCTTTGAAAGCGATTATCGGAGAATGCGGGACACCTGGTGGGGATTTAAATCTGACGCGTCTCAGAGAGTCGCGTCTGTCTGGGGGGGGGGAGCGGTGACGCAGTGGTTGGCGCACTGTGCTGCGAACACGGCGAACCGAGTTCGAGTCCCGCTCACGGCCAACAAAAACCAGTGACGACTCGGGAGACAAAGGCGGCCAGGCGTGATGCTGGTCACGCACATCCCCTGGTGTGCCGTGACGGCCTTCATAGGTGCTACGCGCCAACAGCACTTCCCCCGACAGTCTGTTATGGATATACATGGGATATTTGTCTTTGCTTTTGAGTCGCGTCTCACTGTAAGCCCTAGCATGTATGCATGTTAAACTTCTTTCGCACCGTACGTAGCCATCCGTGCTCAGCGAAGGTGCGGGGGAAAGGACAACAACAAAAACACGAAAAGTTGCAAGAGAGTGCTAAGCGGTGCAACGCAACAGAGAGGCTGTGCGTGGGGTAACAGGGAGGCTGTGTGCTGTAGAGCAGGGAGGCTGTGTGCTGTGTAACAGGGAGGCTGTGTGCTCTACAACAGGGAGGCTGTGTGCTGTACAACAGGGAGGCTGTGTGCTGTACAACAGGGAGGCTGTGTGCTGTACAACAGGGAGGCTGTGTGCTGTACAACAGGGAGGCTGTGTGCTGTACAACAGGGAGGCTGTGTGCTGTACAACAGGGAGGCTGTGTGCTGTACAACAGGGAGGCTGTGTGCTGTGTAACAGGGAGGCTGTTTGCTGTACAACAGGGAGGCTGTGTGCTGTGTAACAGGGAGGCTGTGTGCTGTACAACAGGGAGGCTGTGTGCTGTATAACACGGAGGCTGTTTGCTGTACAACAGGGAGGCTATGTGCTGTACAACAGGGAAGCTGTGTGCTGTACAACAGGGAGGCTGTGGGCTGTGTAAAAGGGAGGCTGTTTGCTGTGCAACAGGGAGGCTGTGTGCTCTGCAACAGGGAGGCTGTGTCCTCTAGAACAGGGAGGCTGTTTGCTGTGCAACAGCGAGGCTGTGTGCTGTACAGCAGAGAGTCTGTGTGCTGTGTAAAAGGGAGGCTGTGTGCAGCACAACAGGGAGGCTGTGTGCTCTACAACAGGGAGGCTGTGTGCTGTACAACAGGGAGGCTGTGTGCTGTGCAACAGGCAGGCTGTGTACTGTGTAACAGGGAGGCTGTGTGCTCTTAACAGGAAGGCTGTGTGCTGTACAACAGGGAAGCTGTATGCTGTACAACAGGGAGGCTATGTGCTTTGCAACAGGGAGGCTGTGTACTGTACAACAGCTAGGCTGTTCTGTACAACAGGGAGGCTGTGTGCTGTACAACAGGGAGGCTGTGTGCTGGGCAACAGGGAGGCTGTGTGCAGTACAACAGGGAGGCTGTGTGCTGGGCAACAGGGAGGCTGTGTGCTGTACAACAGGGAGGCTGTGTGCTGTACAACAGGGAGGCTGTGCGTTGTACAGCAGGGAGGCTGTGCGCTCTGCTACAGGGAGGCTGTGCTGCTGTACAACAGGGAGGCTGTGTGCTGTGTAACAGGGAGGCTGTGTGCTGTGTAAAAGGGAGGCTGTGTGCTGTACAACAGGGAGGCTGTGTGCTGTACAACAGGGAGGCTGTGTGCTCTGCAACAGCGAGGCTGATTGCTGTACAACAGGGAGGCTGTGTGCTGTACAACAGGAAGGCTGTGTGCTGTACAACAGGGAGGCTGTGTGCTGTGCAACAGGGAGGCTGTGTGCTGTATAACAGGGATGCTGTTTGCTGTACAACAGGGAGTTTGTGTGCTGTGTAAAAGGGAGGCTGTGTGCTGTACAACAGGAAGGCTGTGTGCTGTACAACAGGGAGGCTGTGCGCTGTGCAACAGGTAGGCTGTGTGCTGTACAACAGGGAGGCTGTGTGCTGTACAACAGGGAGGCTGTGTGCTGTACAACAGGGACGCTGTTTGCTGGGCAACAGGGAGGTTGTTTGCTGTACAACAGGGAGGCTGTGTGCTGTGCAACGGGGAAGCTTTGTGCTGTGTAAAAGGGAGGCTGTTTGCTGTGCAACAGGGAGGCTGTGTGCTGTGCAGCAGGGAGGCTGTGTGCTGTGTAACAGGGAGGCTGTGTGCTGTACAACAGGGAGGCTGTGTGCTGGGCAACAGGGAGGCTGTGTGCTGTACAACAGGGAGGCTGTGTGCTGGGCAACAGGGAGGCTGTTTGCTGTACAACAGCTAGGCTGTGTGCTGTACAACAGGGAGGCTGTGTGCTGTACAACAGGGAGGCTGTGTGCTGGGCAACAGGGAGGCTGTGTGCTGTGTAACAGGGAGGCTGTGTGCTGGGCAACAGGGAGGCTGTGTGCTGTACAACAGGGAGGCTGTGTGCTGGGCAACAGGGAGGCTGTGTGATGTACAACAGGGAGGCTGTGCGTTGTACAACAGGGAGGCTGTTTGCTGTGCAACAGCGAGGCTGTGTGCTGTGAAAAAGGGAGGCTGTGTGCTCTGCAACAGCGAGGCTGTGTGCAGTACAGCAGAGAGTCTGTGTGCTGTGTAAAAGGGAGGCTGTGTGCAGCACAACAGGGAGGCTGTGTGCTCTACAACAGGGAGGCTGTGTGCTGTACAACAGGGAGGCTGTGTGCTGTGCAACAGGCAGGCTGTGTACTGTGTAACAGGGAGGCTGTTCTGTACAACAGCTAGGCTGTTCTGTACAACAGGGAGGCTGTGTGCTGTGCAACAGGGAGGCTGTGTGCTGTGCAACAGGGAGGCTGTGTGCTGTACAACAGGGAAGCTGTATGTTGTACAACAGGGAGGCTATGTGCTTTGCAACAGGGAGGCTGTGTACTGTACAACAGCTAGGCTGTTCTGTACAACAGGGAGGCTGTGTGCTGTACAACAGGGAGGCTGTGTGCTGGGCAACAGGGAGGCTGTGTGCAGTACAACAGGGAGGCTGTGTGCTGGGCAACAGGGAGGCTTTGTGCTGTACAACAGGGAGGCTGTGTGCTGTACAACAGGGAGGCTGTGCGTTGTACAGCAGGGAGGCTGTGCGCTCTGCTACAGGGAGGCTGTGCTGCTGTAAAACAGGGAGGCTGTGTGCTGTGTAACAGGGAGGCTGTGTGCTGTACAACAGGGAGGCTGTGTGCTCTGCAACAGCGAGGCTGATTGCTGTACAACAGGGAGGCTGTGTGCTGTACAACAGGAAGGCTGTGTGCTGTACAACAGGGAGGCTGTGTGCTGTGCAACAGGGAGGCTGTGTGCTGTATAACAGGGATGCTGTTTGCTGTACAACAGGGAGTTTGTGTGCTGTGTAAAAGGGAGGCTGTGTGCTGTACAACAGGGAGGCTGTGTGCTGTGCAACAGGCAGGCTGTGTACTGTGTAACAGGGAGGCTGTGTGCTCTAAACAGGGAGGCTGTGTGCTGTACAACAGGGAAGCTGTATGCTGTACAACAGGGAGGCTATGTGCTTTGCAACAGGGAGGCTGTGTACTGTACAACAGCTAGGCTGTTCTGTACAACAGGGAGGCTGTGTGCTGTACAACAGGGAGGCTGTGTGCTGGGCAACAGGGAGGCTGTGTGCTGTACAACAGGGAGGCTGTGTGCTGGGCAACAGGGAGGCTGTGTGCTGTACAACAGGGAGGCTGTGCGTTGTACAACAGGGAGGCTGTTTGCTGTGCAACAGCGAGGCTGTGTGCTGTGAAAAAGGGAGGCTGTGTGCTGTACAACAGGGAGGCTGTGTGCTGTACAACAGGGAGGCTGTGTGCTCTGCAACAGCGAGGCTGTGTGCAGTACAGCAGAGAGTCTGTGTGCTGTGTAAAAGG
Organism: Petromyzon marinus; assembly: GCF_048934315.1. NCBI lineage: Eukaryota > Metazoa > Chordata > Hyperoartia > Petromyzontiformes > Petromyzontidae > Petromyzon > Petromyzon marinus. Next base: position 12,545,385 of record NC_133691.1, read on the forward strand.
GAGGCTGTGTGCAGCACAACAGGGAGGCTGTGTGCTCTACAACAGGGAGGCTGTGTGCTGTACAACAGGGAGGCTGTGTGCTGTGCAACAGGCAGGCTGTGTACTGTGTAACAGGGAGGCTGTGTGCTCTTAACAGGAAGGCTGTGTGCTGTACAACAGGGAAGCTGTGTGCTGGACAACAGGGAGGCTGTGTGCTGTGCAACAGGGAGGCTGTGTACTGTACAACAGCTAGGCTGTTCTGTACAACAGGGAGGCTGTGTGCTGTGCAACAGGGAGGCTGTGTGCTGTGTAACAGGGAGGCTGTGTGCTGTACAAAAGGAAGGCTGTGTGCTGTGCAACAGGGAGGCTGTGTGCTGTACAACAGGGAAGCTGTATGCTGTACAACAGGGAGGCTATGTGCTTTGCAACAGGGAGGCTGTGTACTGTACAACAGCTAGGCTGTTCTGTACAACAGGGAGGCTGTGTGCTGTACAACAGGGAGGCTGTGTGCTGGGCAACAGGGAGGCTGTGTGCAGTACAACAGGGAGGCTGTGTGCTGGGCAACAGGGAGGCTTTGTGCTGTACAACAGGGAGGCTGTGTGCTGTACAACAGGGAGGCTGTGCGTTGTACAGCAGGGAGGCTGTGCGCTCTGCTACAGGGAGGCTGTGCTGCTGTAAAACAGGGAGGCTGTGTGCTGTGTAACAGGGAGGCTGTGTGCTGTGTAACAGGGAGGCTGTGTGCTGTGCAACAGGGAGGCTGTGTGCTCTGCAACAGCGAGGCTGATTGCTGTACAACAGGGAGGCTGTGTGCTGTACAACAGGAAGGCTGTGTGCTGTACAACAGGGAGGCTGTGTGCTGTGCAACAGGGAGGCTGTGTGCTGTATAACAGGGATGCTGTTTGCTGTACAACAGGGAGTTTGTGTGCTGTGTAAAAGGGAGGCTGTGTGCTGTACAACAGGGAGGCTGTGTGCTGTACAACAGGGAAGCTGTGTGCTGTACAATAGGGAGGCTGTGTGCTGTACAACAGGGAGGCTGTGTGCTGTACAACAGGGAGGCTGTGTGCTGTGTAACAGGGAGGCTGTTTGCTGTGCAAGAGGGAAGCTGTGTGCTGTACAATAGGGAGGCTGTGTGCTCTGCAACAGCGAGGCTGTGTGCTGTACAACAGGGAGGCTGTGTGCTCTACAACAGGGAGGCTGTGTGCTGTACAACAGGGAGGCTGTGTGCTGTGCAACAGGCAGGCTGTGTACTGTGTAACAGGGAGGCTGTGTGCTCTTAACAGGAAGGCTGTGTGCTGTACAACAGGGAAGCTGTGTGCTGGACAACAGGGAGGCTGTGTGCTGTGCAACAGGGAGGCTGTGTGCTGTACAACAGCTAGGCTGTTCTGTACAAAAGGGAGGCTGTATGCTGTGTAACAGGGAGGCTGTGTGCTGTGTAACAGGGAGGCTGTGTGCTGTACAAAAGGAAGGCTGTGTGCTGTGCAACATGGAGGCTGTGTGCTGTACAACAGGGAGGCTGTGTGCTGTGCAACAGGCAGGATGTGTACTGTGTAACAGGGAGGCTGTGTGCTGTACAACAGGGAAGCTGTATGCTGTACAACAGGGAGGCTATGTGCTTTGCAACAGGGAGGCTGTGTGCTGTGCAACAGCTAGGCTGTTCTGTACAACAGGGAGGCTGTGTGCTGTACAACAGGGAGGCTGTGTGCTGGGCAACAGGGAGGCTGTGTGCTGCACAACAGGGAGGCTGTGGGCTGGGCAACAGGGAGGCTGTGTGCTGTACAACAGGGAGGCTGTGTGCTGTACAACAGGGAGGCTGTGCGTTGTACAGCAGGGAGGCTGTGCGCTCTGCTACAAGGAGGCTGTGCTGCTGTACAACAGGGAGGCTGTGTGCTGTGTAACAGGGAGGCTGTGTGCTGTGTAAAAGGGAGGCTGTGTGCTGTACAACAGGGAGGCTGTGTGCTCTGCAACAGCGAGGCTGTGTGCTGTGTAAAAGGGAGGCTGTGTGCTGTGTAAAAGGGAGACTGTGTGCTGTGTAACAGGGAGGCTGTGTGCTGTACAACAGGGAGGCTGTGTGCTGGGCAACAGGGAGGCTGTGTGCTGTACAACAGGGAGGCTGTGTGCTGGGCAACAGGGAGGCTGTGTGCTGTACAGCAGGGAGGCTGTGTGCTGGGCAACAGGGAGGCTGTGTGCTGTACCACAGGGAGGCTGTGTGCTGTACAACAGGGAGGCTGTGCGTTGTACAACGGGGAGGCTGTTTGCTGTGCAACAGCGAGGCTGTGTGCTGTGAAAAAGGGAGGCTGTGTGTTGTACAACAGGGAGGCTGTGTGCTGTACAACAGGGAGGCTGTGTCCTCTACAACAGGGAGGCTGTGTGCTGTGCAACAGGGCGGCTGTGTGCTGTACAACAGTGAAGCTGTGTGTTGTGTAACAGGGAGGCTGTTTGCTGTGCATCCGGGAGACTGTTTGCTGTACAACAGGGAGGCTGTGTGCTGTACAACAGGGAGGCTGTGTGCTGTGCAACAGGGAGGCTGTGTGCTCTTAACAGGGATGCTGTGTGCTGTACAACAGGGAAGCTGTATGCTGTACAACATGGAGGCTGTGTGCTTTGCAACAGGGAGGCTGTGTGCTGTACAACAGCTAGGCTGTTCTGTACAACAGAGAGGCTGTGTGCTGTACAACAGGGAGGCTGTGTGCTGGGCAACAGGGAGGCTGTGTGCTGTACAACAGGGAGGCTGTGTGCTGGACAACAGGGAAGCTGTGTGCTGTACAACAGGGAGGCTGTGTGCTGTACAACAGGGAGGCTGTGTGCTGTGTAACAGGGAGGCTGTTTGCTGTACAACAGGGAGGCTGTGTGCTGTGCAACGGGAAGGCTGTGTGCTGTACAACAGGGAGGCTGTGTGCTGTACAACAGGGAGGCTGTTTGCTGTACAACAGGGAGGCTGTGTGCTCTACAACATGGAGGCTGTGTGCTGTGCAACGGGGAAGCTTTGTGCCGTGTAAAAGGGAGGCTGTGTGCTGTGTAACAGGGAGGCTGTGTGCTGTGTAAAAGGGAGGCTGTGTGCTGTACAACAGCTACGCTGTTCTGTACAACAGGGAGGCTGTGTGCTGTGTAACAGGGAGGCTGTGTGCTGTACAAAAGGAAGGCTGTGTGCCGTGCAACAGGGAGGCTGTGTGCCGTGCAACAGGGAGGCTGTGTGCTGGGCAACAGGGAGGCTGTGTGCTGTACAACAGGGAGGCTGTGTGCTGGGCAACAGGCAGGCTGTGTGCTGTACAACAGGGAGGCTGTGTGCTGGACAACAGGGAGGCTGTGTGCTGTACCACAGGGAGGCTGTGTGCTGTACAACAGGGAGGCTGTGCGTTGTACAACAGGGAGGCTGTTTGCTGTGCAACAGCGAGGCTGTGTGCTGTGAAAAAGGGAGGCTGTGTGCTGTACAACAGGGAGGCTGTGTGCTGTGAAAAAGGGAGGCTGTGTGCTCTGCAACAGCGAGGCTGTGTGCTGTACAGCAGAGAGTCTGTGTGCTGTGTAAAAGGGAGGCTGTGTGCAGCACAACAGGGAGGCTGTGTGCTGTACAAAAGGGAGGCTGTGTGCTCTACAACAGGGAGGCTGTGTGCTGTACAACAGGGAGGCTGTGTGCTGTGCAACAGGCAGGCTGTGTACTGTGTAACAGGGAGGCTGTGTGCTCTTAACAGGAAGGCTGTGTGCTGTACAACAGGGAAGCTGTGTGCTGGACAACAGGGAGGCTGTGTGCTGTGCAACAGGGAGGCTGTGTGCTGTACAACAGCTAGGCTGTTCTGTACAACAGGGAGGCTGTATGCTGTGTAACAGGGAGGTTGTGTGCTGTGTAACAGGGAGGCTGTGTGCTGTACAAAAGGAAGGCTGTGTGCTGTGCAACATGGAGACGGTGTGCTGTACAAGAGGGAGGCTGTGTGCTGTGCAACAGGCAGGCTGTGTACTGTGTAACAGGGAGGCTGTGTGCTCTTAACAGGGAGGCTGTGTGCTGTACAACAGGGAAGCTGTATGCTGTACAACAGGGAGGCTATGTGCTTTGCAACAGGGAGGCTGTGTGCTGTACAACAGCTAGGCTGTTCTGTACAACAGGGAGGCTGTGTGCTGTACAACAGGGAGGCTGTGTGCTGGGCAACAGGGAGGCTGTGTGCTGTACAACAGGGAGGCTGTGTGCTGTGCAACAGCGAGGCTGTGTGCTGTGAAAAAGGGAGGCTGTGTGCTGTACAACAGGGAGGCTGTGTGCTGTACAACAGGGAGGCTGTGTGCTGTGAAAAAGGGAGGCTGTGTGCTCTGCAACAGCGAGGCTGTGTGCTGTACAGCAGAGAGTCTGTGTGCTGTGTAAAAGGGAGGCTGTGTGCAGCACAACAGGGAGGCTGTGTGCTCTACAACAGGGAGGCTGTGTGCTGTACAACAGGGAGGCTGTGTGCTGTGCAACAGGCAGGCTGTGTACTGTGTAACAGGGAGGCTGTGTGCTCTTAACAGGAAGGCTGTGTGCTGTACAACAGGGAAGCTGTGTGCTGGACAACAGGGAGGCTGTGTGCTGTGCAACAGGGAGGCTGTGTGCTGTACAACAGCTAGGCTGTTCTGTACAACAGGGAGGCTGTATGCTGTGTAACAGGGAGGTTGTGTGCTGTGTAACAGGGAGGCTGTGTGCTGTACAAAAGGAAGGCTGTGTGCTGTGCAACATGGAGACTGTGTGCTGTACAACAGGGAGGCTGTGTGCTGTGCAACAGGCAGGCTGTGTACTGTGTAACAGGGAGGCTGTGTGCTCTTAACAGGGAGGCTGTGTGCTGTACAACAGGGAAGCTGTATGCTGTACAACAGGGAGGCTATGTGCTTTGCAACAGGGAGGCTGTGTGCTGTACAACAGCTAGGCTGTTCTGTACAACAGGGAGGCTGTGTGCTGTACAACAGGGAGGCTGTGTGCTGGGCAACAGGGAGGCTGTGTGCTGTACAACAGGGAGGCTGTGTGCTGGGCAACAGGGAGGCTGTGTGCTGTACAACAGGGAGGCTGTGTGCTGTACAACAGGGAGGCTGTGCGTTGTACAGCAGGGAGGCTGTGCGCTCTGCTACAAGGAGGCTGTGCTGCTGTACAACAGGGAGGCTGTGTGCTGTGTAACAGGGAGGCTGTGTGCTGTGTAAAAGGGAGGCTGTGTGCTGTACAACAGGGAGGCTGTGTGCTCTGCATCAGCGAGGCTGTGTGCTGTGTAAAAGGGAGGCTGTGTGCTGTGTAAACGGGAGGCTGTGTGCTGTGTAACAGGGAGGCTGTGTGCTGTACAACAGGGAGGCTGTGTGCTGGGCAACAGGGAGGCTGTGTGCTGTACAACAGGGAGGCTGTGCGTTGTACAACGGGGAGGCTGTTTGCTGTGCAACAGCGAGGCTGTGTGCTGTGAAAAAGGGAGGCTGTGTGTTGTACAACAGGGAGGCTGTGTGCTGTACAACAGGGAGGCTGTGTCCTCTAAAACAGGGAGGCTGTGTGCTGTGCAACAGGGCGGCTGTGTGCTGTACAACAGTGAAGCTGTGTGTTGTGTAACAGGGAGGCTGTTTGCTGTGCATCAGGGAGACTGTTTGCTGTACAACAGGGAGGCTGTGTGCTATACAACAGGGAGGCTGTGTGCTGTGCAACAGGGAGGCTGTGTGCTCTTAACAGGGATGCTGTGTGCTGTACAACAGGGAAGCTGTATGCTGTACAACAGGGAGGCTGTGTGCTTTGCAACAGGGAGGCTGTGTGCTGTACAACAGCTAGGCTGTTCTGTACAACAGGGAGGCTGTGTGCTGGGCAACAGGGAGGCTGTGTGCTGTACAACAGGGAGGCTTTGTGCTGTACAACAGGGAGGCTGTGTGCTGTGTAACAGGGAGGCTGTTTGCTGTACAACAGGGAGGCTGTGTGCTGTGCAACGGGAAGGCTGTGTGCTGTACAACAGGGAGGCTGTGTGCTGTACAACAGGGAGGCTGTTTGCTGTACAACAGGGAGGCTGTGTGTTCTACAACAGGGAGGCTGTGTGCTGTGTAACAGGGAGGCTGTGTGCTATATAACAGGGAGGCTGTTTGCTGTACAACAGGGAGGCTGTGTGCTGTACAACAGGGAAGCTGTGTGCTGTATAACAGGGAGGCTGTGTGCTGTGTAAAAGGGAGGCTGTTTTCTTTGCAACAGGGAGGCTGTGTGCTGTGCAACAGGAAGGCTGTCTGTTGTACAACAGGGAGGCTGTGTGCTGTGTAACAGGGAGGCTGTTTGCTGTACAACAGGGAGGCTGTTTGCTGTGTAACAGGGAGGCTGTGTGCTGTGTAACAGGGAGGCTGTGTGCTGTGCAACAGGAAGGCTGTCTGTTGTACAACAGTGAAGCTGTGTGTTGTGTAACAGGGAGGCTGTTTGTTGTGCATCAGGGAGACTGTTTGCTGTACAACAGGGAGGCTGTGTGCTGTGCAACAGGGAGGCTGTGTGCTCTTAACAGGGATGCTGTGTGCTGTACAACAGGGAAGCTGTATGCTGTACAACAGGGAGGCTGTGTGCTTTGCAACAGGGAGGCTGTGTGCTGTACAACAGCTAGGCTGTTCTGTACAACAGGGAGGCTGTGTGCTGTACAACAGGGAGGCTGTGTGCTGGGCAACAGGGAGGCTGTGTGCTGTACAACAGGGAGGCTGTGTGTTGGACAACAGGGAAGCTGTGTGCTGTACAACAGGAGGCTGTGTGCTGTACAACAGGGAGGCTGTGCGTTGTACAGCAGGGAGGCTGTGCGCTCTGCTACAGGGAGGCTGTGCTGCTGTACAACAGGGAGGCTGTGTGCTGTAAAACATGGAGAGTGTGTGCTGTACAACAGGGAGGCTGTGTGCTGTGCAGCAGGGAGGCTGTGTGCTGTGTAAAAGGGAGGCTGTGTGCTGTACAACAGGGAGGCTGTGTGCTCTGCAACAGCGAGGCTGATTGCTGTACAACAGGGAGGCTGTGTGCTGTACAACAGGAAGGCTGTGTGCTGTACAACAGGGAGGCTGTGTGCTGTGCAACAGGGAGGCTGTGTGCTGTATAACAGGGATGCTGTTTGCTGTACAACAGGGAGTCTGTGTGCTGTGTAAAAGGGAGGTTGTGTGCTGTACAACAGGGAAGCTGTGTGCTGTACAACGGGGAGGCTGTGTGCTGTACAACAGGGAGGCTGTGTGCTGTACAACAGGGAGGCTGTGTGCTGTGTAACAGGGAGGCTGTTTGCTCTGCAAGAGGGAGGCTGTTTGCTGTACAACAGCGAGGCTGTGTGCTGTACAACAGGGAGGCTGTGCGCTGTGCAACAGGGAAGCTGTCTGCTGTGCAACAGGGAGGCTTTGTGCCGTGTAAAAGGGAGGCTGTGTGCTGTGCAACAGGTAGGCTGTGTGCTGTACAACAGGGAGGCTGTGTGCTGTACAACAGCGAGGCTGTGTGCTCTACAACAGGAGGGCTGTGTGCTGTGCAACAGGGAGACTGTGTGCTGTTCAACAGGCAGGCTGTGTGCTGTACAACAGGGACGCTGTTTGCTGGGCAACAGGGAGGTTGTTTGCTGTGCAACAGGGAGACTGTTTGCTGTACAACAGGGAGGCTGTGTGCTGTACAACAGGGAGGCTGTGTGCTGTGCAACAGGCAGGCTGTGTACTGTGTAACAGGGAGGCTGTGTGCTCTTAACAGGGATGCTGTGTGCTGTACAACAGGGAAGCTGTATGCTGTACAACAGGGAGGCTGTGTGCTTTGCAACAGGGAGGCTGTGTGCTGTTCAACAGGGCGGCTGTGTGCTGTACAACAGTGAAGCTGTGTGTTGTGTAACAGAGAGGCTGTTTGCTGTGCAACAGGGAGACTGTTTGCTGTACAACAGGGAGGCTGTGTGCTGTACAACAGGGAGGCTGTGTGCTGTGCAACAGGCAGGCTGTGTACTGTGTAACAGGGAGGCTGTGTGCTCTTAACAGGGATGCTGTGTGCTGTACAACAGGGAAGCTGTATGCTGTACAACAGGGAGGCTGTGTGCTTTGCAACAGGGAGGCTGTGTGCTGTACAACAGCTAGGCTGTTCTGTACAACAGGGAGGCTGTGTGCTGTACAACAGGGAGGCTGTGTGCTGGGCAACAGGGAGGCTGTGTGCTGTACAACAGGGAGGCTGTGTGCTGGACAACAGGGAAGCTGTGTGCTGTACAACAGGGAGGCTGTGTGCTGTACAACAGGGAGGCTGTGTGCTGTACAACAGGGACGCTGTGTGCTGTACAACAGGGAGGCTGTGTGCTGTACAACAGGGAGGCTGTGTGCTGTGTAACAGGGAGGCTGTTTGCTGTACAACAGGGAGGCTGTGTGCTGTGCAACGGGAAGGCTGTGTGCTGTTCAACAGGGAGGCTGTGTGCTGTACAACAGGGAGGCTGTTTGCTGTACAACAGGGAGGCTGTGTGCTCTACAACAGGGAGGCTGTGTGCTGTGTAACAGGGAGGCTGTGTGCTATATAACAGGGAGGCTGTTTGCTGTACAACAGGGAGGCTGTGTGCTGTACAACAGGGAAGCTGTGTGCTGTATAACAGGGAGGCTGTGTGCTGTGTAAAAGGGAGGCTGTTTGCTTTGCAACAGGGAGGCTGTGTGTTGTGCAACAGGAAGGCTGTGTGCTGTACAACAGGGAGGCTGTGTGCTGTGTAACAGGGAGGCTGTTTGCTGTACAACAGGGAGGCTGTGTGCTGTGTAACAGGGAGGCTGTGTGCTGTACAACAGGGAGGCTGTTTGCTGTGCAACAGGGAGGCTGTGTGCTGTACAACAGGGAGGCTGTGTCCTCTAGAACAGGGAGGCTGTGTGCTGTGCAACAGTGAGGCTGTGTGCTGTACAACAGGGCGGCTGTGTGCTGTGCAACACTGAGGCTGTTTGCTGTGTAACAGGGAGGCTATGTGCTGTACAACAGGGAGGCTGTGTGCTGGGCAACAAGGAGGCTGTGTGCTGTACAAGAGGGAGGCTGTGTGCTGTGTAAAAGGGAGGCTGTTTGCTGTGCAACAGGGAGGCTGTGCGCTGTGCAACAGGGAGGCTGTGTGCTGTACAAAAGGGAGGCTGTGTTCTCTACAACAGGGAGGCTGTGTGCTGTGCAACAGGGCGGCTGTGTGCTGTGCAATAGGGAAGCTTTGTGCTGTGTAAAAGGGAGGCTGTTTGCTGTGCAAAAGGGAGGCTGTGTGCTGTGCAGCAGGGAGGCTGTGTGCTGTGTAACAGGGAGGCTGTGTGCTGTGTAAAAGGGAGGCTGTGTGCTGTACAACAGGGAAGCTGTGTGCTGTACAACAGGGACGCTGTGTGCTGTGTAACAGGGAGGCTGTTTGCTGTACAACAGAGACGCTGTTTGCTGTGTAACAGGGAGGCTGTTTGCTGTACAACAGGGAGGCTGTGTGCTGTAAAACAGGGAGGCTGTGTGCTGTGTAAAAGGGAGGCTGTTTGCTGTGTAACAGGGAGGCTGTGTGCTGTACAACAGGGAGGTTGTGTGCTGTGCAACAGGGAGGCTGTGTGCTGTACAAGAGGGAGGCTGTGTGCTGTGTAAAAGGGAGGCTGTTTGCTGTACAACAGGGAGGCTGTGTGCTGTACAACAGGGAGGCTGTGTGCTGTACAACAGGGAGGCTGTGTGCTCTACAACGGGGAGGCTGTGTCCTCTACAACAGGGAGGCTGTGTGCTGTGCAACAGGGCGGCTGTGTGCTGTACAACAGTGAAGCTGTGTGTTGTGTAACAGGGAGGCTGTTTGCTGTGCAACAGGGAGACAGTTTGCTGTACAACAGGGAGGCTGTGTGCTGTGCAACAGGCAGGCTGTGTACTGTGTAACAGGGAGGCTGTGTGCTCTTAACAGGATGCTGTGTGCTGTACAACAGGGAAGCTGTATGCTGTACAACAGGGAGGCTGTGTGCTTTGCAACAGGGAGGCTGTGTGCTGTACAACAGCTAGGCTGTTCTGTACAACAGGGAGGCTGTGTGCTGTACAACAGGGAGGCTGTGTGCTGGGCAACAGGGAGGCTGTGTGCTGTACAACAGGGAGGCTGTGTGCTGGACAACAGGGAAGCTGTGTGCTGTACAACAGGGAGGCTGTGTGCTGTACAACAGGGAGGCTGTGCGTTGTACAGCAGGGAGGCTGTGCGCTCTGCTACAGGGAGGCTCTGCTGCTGTACAACAGGGAGGCTGTGTGCTGTAAAACAGGGAGAGTGTGTGCTGTACAACAGGGAGGCTGTGTGCTGTGCAGCAGGGAGGCTGTGTGCTGTGTAAAAGGGAGGCTGTGTGCTGTACAACAGGAAGGCTGTGTGCTGTACAACAGGGAGGCTGTGTGCTGTATAACAGGGATGCTGTTTGCTGTACAACAGGGAGTCTGTGTGCTGTGTAAAAGGGAGGTTGTGTGCTGTACAACAGGGAGGCTGTGTGCTGTACAACAGGGAAGCTGTGTGCTGTACAACGGGGAGGCTGTGTGCTGTACAACAGGGAGGCTGTGTGCTGTACAACAGGGAGGCTGTGTGCTGTGTAACAGGGAGGCTGTTTGCTCTGCAAGAGGGAGGCTGTTTGCTGTACAACAGCGAGGCTGTGTGCTGTACAACAGGGAGGCTGTGCGCTGTGCAACAGGGAAGCTGTGTGCTGTGCAACAGGGAGGCTTTGTGCCGTGTAAAAGGGAGGCTGTGTGCTGTGCAACAGGTAGGCTGTGTGCTGTACAACAGGGATGCTGTGTGCTGTACAACAGGGAGGCTGTGTGCTCTACAACAGGAGGGCTGTGTGCTGTGCAACAGGGAGGCTGTGTGCTGTTCAACAGGCAGGCTGTGTGCTGTACAACAGGGACGCTGTTTGCTGGGCAACAGGGAGGTTGTTTGCTGTACAACAGGGAGGCTGTGTGCTGTGCAACGGGGAAGCTTTGTGCTGTGTAAAAGGGAGGCAGTTTGCTGTACAACAGGGAGGCTGTGTGCTGTGCAGCAGGGAGGCTGTGTGCTGTGTAACAGGGAGGCTGTGTGCTGTATAAAAGGGAGGCTGTGTGCTGTACAACAGCTACGCTGTTCTGTACAACAGGGAGGCTGTGTGCTGTGTAACAGGGAGGCTGTGTGCTGTACAAAAGGAAGGCTGTGTGCCGTGCAACAGGGAGGCTGTGTGCTGTACAACAGGGAGGCTGTGTGCTGGGCAACAGGGAGGCTGTGTGCTGTACAACAGGGAGGCTGTGTGCTGGGCAACAGGGAGGCTGTGTGCTGTACAACAGGGAGGCTGTGTGCTGGGCAACAGGGAGGCTGTGTGCTGTACCACAGGGAGGCTGTGTGCTGTACAACAGGGAGGCTGTGCGTTGTACAACAGGGAGGCTGTTTGCTGTGCAACAGCGAGGCTGTGTGCTGTGAAGAAGGGAGGCTGTGTGCTGCACAACAGGGAGGCTGTGTGCTCTACAACATGGAGGCTGTGTGCTGTACAACAGGGAGGCTGTGTGCTGTGCAACAGGCAGGCTGTGTACTGTGTAACAGGGAGGCTGTGTGCTCTTAACAGGGAGGCTGTGTGCTGTACAACAGGGAAGCTGTATGCTGTACAACAGGGAGGCTATGTGCTTTGCAACAGGGAGGCTGTGTTCTGTACAACAGCTAGACTGTTCTGTACAACAGGGAGGCTGTGTGCTGTACAACAGGGAGGCTGTGTGCTGGGCAACAGGGAGGCTGTGTGCTGTACAACAGGGAGGCTGTGTGCTGGGCAACAGGGAGGCTGTGTGCTGTACAACACGGAGGCTGTGCGTTGTACAGCAGGGAGGCTGTGCGCTCTGCTACAGGGAGGCTGTGCTGCTGTACAACAGGGAGGCTGTGTGCTGTGTAAAAGGGAGGCTGTGTGCTGTACAACAGGGAGGCTGTGTGCTCTGCAACAGCGAGGCTGTGTGCTGTACAACAGGGAGGCTGTGTGCTGTACAACAGGAAGGCTGTGTGCTGTACAACAGGGAGGCTGTGTGCTGTGCAACAGGGAGGCTGTGTGCTGTACAACAGGGAAGCTGTGTGCTGTATAACAGGGAAGCTGTGTGCTGTGTAAAAGGGAGGCTGTTTGCTTTGCAACAGGGAGGCTGTGTGTTGTGCAACAGGAAGGCTGTGTGCTGTACAACAGGGAGGCTGTGTGCTGTGTAACAGGGAGGCTGTTTGCTGTACAACAGGGAGGCTGTGTGCTGTGTAACAGGGAGGCTGTGTGCTGTACAACAGGGAGGCTGTTTGCTGTGCAACAGGGAGGCTGTGTGCTGTACAACAGGGAGGCTGTGTCCTCTAGAACAGGGAGGCTGTGTGCTGTGCAACAGTGAGGCTGTGTGCTGTACAACAGGGCGGCTGTGTGCTGTGCAACACTGAGGCTGTTTGCTGTGTAACAGGGAGGCTATGTGCTGTACAACAGGGAGGCTGTGTGCTGGGCAACAAGGAGGCTGTGTGCTGTACAAGAGGGAGGCTGTGTGCTGTGTAAAAGGGAGGCTGTTTGCTGTGCAACAGGGAGGCTGTGCGCTGTGCAACAGGGAGGCTGTGTGCTGTACAAAAGGGAGGCTGTGTTCTCTACAACAGGGAGGCTGTGTGCTGTGCAACAGGGCGGCTGTGTGCTGTGCAATAGGGAAGCTTTGTGCTGTGTAAAAGGGAGGCTGTTTGCTGTGCAAAAGGGAGGCTGTGTGCTGTGCAGCAGGGAGGCTGTGTGCTGTGTAACAGGGAGGCTGTGTGCTGTGTAAAATGGAGGCTGTGTGCTGTACAACAGGGAAGCTGTGTGCTGTACAACAGGGACGCTGTGTGCTGTGTAACAGGGAGGCTGTTTGCTGTACAACAGAGACGCTGTTTGCTGTGTAACAGGGAGGCTGTTTGCTGTACAACAGGGAGGCTGTGTGCTGTAAAACAGGGAGGCTGTGTGCTGTGTAAAAGGGAGGCTGTTTGCTGTGTAACAGGGAGGCTGTGTGCTGTACAACAGGGAGGCTGTGTGCTGTACAACAGGGAGGCTGTGTGCTGTGTAACAGGGAGGCTGTTTGCTCTGCAAGAGGGAGGCTGTTTGCTGTACAACAGCGAGGCTGTGTGCTGTACAACAGGGAGGCTGTGCGCTGTGCAACAGGGAAGCTGTGTGCTGTGCAACAGGGAGGCTTTGTGCCGTGTAAAAGGGAGGCTGTGTGCTGTGTAAAAGGGAGGCTGTGTGCTCTACAACGGGGAGGCTGTGTGCTGTGTAAAAGGGAGGCTGTGTCCTCTACAACAGGGAGGCTGTGTGCTGTGCAACAGGGCGGCTGTGTGCTGTACAACAGTGAAGCTGTGTGTTGTGTAACAGGGAGGCTGTTTGCTGTGCAACAGGGAGACAGTTTGCTGTACAACAGGGAGGCTGTGTGCTGTGCAACAGGCAGGCTGTGTACTGTGTAACAGGGAGGCTGTGTGCTCTTAACAGGATGCTGTGTGCTGTACAACAGGGAAGCTGTATGCTGTACAACAGGGAGGCTGTGTGCTTTGCAACAGGGAGGCTGTGTGCTATACAACAGCTAGGCTGTTCTGTACAACAGGGAGGCTGTGTGCTGTACAACAGGGAGGCTGTGTGATGTACAACAGGGAGGCTGTGCGTTGTACAGCAGGGAGGCTGTGCGCTCTGCTACAGGGAGGCTGTGTGCTGTAAAACAGGGAGAGTGTGTGCTGTACAACAGGGAGGCTGTGTGCTGTGCAGCAGGGAGGCTGTGTGCTGTGTAAAAGGGAGGCTGTGTGCTGTACAACAGGAAGGCTGTGTGCTGTACAACAGGGAGGCTGTGTGCTGTATAACAGGGATGCTGTTTGCTGTACAACAGGGAGTCTGTGTGCTGTGTAAAAGGGAGGTTGTGTGCTGTACAACAGGGAGGCTGTGTGCTGTACAACAGGGAAGCTGTGTGCTGTACAACGGGGAGGCTGTGTGCTGTACAACAGGGAGGCTGTGTGCTGTACAACAGGGAGGCTGTGTGCTGTGTAACAGGGAGGCTGTTTGCTCTGCAAGAGGGAGGCTGTTTGCTGTACAACAGCGAGGCTGTGTGCTGTACAACAGGGAGGCTGTGCGCTGTGCAACAGGGAAGCTGTGTGCTGTGCAACAGGGAGGCTTTGTGCCGTGTAAAAGGGAGGCTGTGTGCTGTGCAACAGGTAGGCTGTGTGCTGTACAACAGGGATGCTGTGTGCTGTACAATAGGGAGGCTGTGTGCTCTACAACAGGAGGGCTGTGTGCTGTGCAACAGGGAGGCTGTGTGCTGTTCAACAGGCAGGCTGTGTGCTGTACAACAGGGACGCTGTTTGCTGGGCAACAGGGAGGTTGTTTGCTGTACAACAGGGAGGCTGTGTGCTGTGCAACGGGGAAGCTTTGTGCTGTGTAAAAGGGAGGCTGTGTGCTGTGTAACAGGGAGGCTGTTTGCTGTACAACAGGGAGGCTGTGTGCTGTGCAGCAGGGGGGCTGTGTGCTGTGTAACAGGGAGGCTGTGTGCTGTATAAAAGGGAGGCTGTGTGCTGTACAACAGCTACGCTGTTCTGTACAACAGGGAGGCTGTGTGCTGTGTAACAGGGAGGCTGTGTGCTGTACAAAAGGAAGGCTGTGTGCCGTGCAACAGGGAGGCTGTGTGCTGTACAACAGGGAGGCTGTGTGCTGGGCAACAGGGAGGCTGTGTGCTGTACAACAGGGAGGCTGTGTGCTGGGCAACAGGGAGGCTGTGTGCTGTACAACAGGGAGGCTGTGTGCTGGGCAACAGGGAGGCTGTGTGCTGTACCACAGGGAGGCTGTGTGCTGTACAACAGGGAGGCTGTGCGTTGTACAACAGGGAGGCTGCTTGCTGTGCAACAGCGAGGCTGTGTGCTGTGAAGAAGGGAGGCTGTGTGCTGCACAACAGGGAGGCTGTGTGCTCTACAACAGGGAGGCTGTGTGCTGTACAACAGGGAGGCTGTGTGCTGTACAAAATGAAGGCTGTGTGCTGTGCAACAGGGAGGCTGTGTGCTGTACAACAGGGAGGCTGTGTGCTGTGCAACAGGCAGGCTGTGTACTGTGTAACAGGGAGGCTGTGTGCTCTTAACAGGGAGGCTGTGTGCTGTACAACAGGGAAGCTGTATGCTGTACAACAGGGAGGCTATGTGCTTTGCAACAGGGAGGCTGTGTTCTGTACAACAGCTAGGCTGTTCTGTACAACAGGGAGGCTGTGTGCTGTACAACAGGGAGGCTGTGTGCTGGGCAACAGGGAGGCTGTGTGCTGTACAACAGGGAGGCTGTGTGCTGGGCAACAGGGAGGCTGTGTGCTGTACAACACGGAGGCTGTGCGTTGTACAGCAGGGAGGCTGTGCGCTCTGCTACAGGGAGGCTGTGCTGCTGTACAACAGGGAGGCTGTGTGCTGTGTAACAGGGAGGCTGTGTGCTGTGTAAAAGGGAGGCTGTGTGCTGTACAACAGGGAGGCTGTGTGCTCTGCAACAGCGAGGCTGTGTGCTGTACAACAGGGAGGCTGTGTGCTGTACAACAGGAAGGCTGTGTGCTGTACAACAGGGAGGCTGTGTGCTGTGCAACAGGGAGGCTGTGTGCTGTATAACAGGGATGCTGTTTCCTGTACAACAGGGAGTCTGTTGTGCTGTGTAAAAGGGAGGCTGTGTGCTGTACAACAGGGAGGCTGTGTGCTGTACAACAGGGAAGCTGTGTGCTGTACAACAGGGAGGCTGTGTGCTGTACAACAGGGAGGCTGTGTGCTGTACAACAGGGAGGCTGTGTGCTGTGTAACAGGGAGGCTGTTTGCTGTGCAACAGCGAGGCTGTGTGCTGTACAACAGGGAGGCTGTGCGCTGTGCAACAGGGAAGCTGTGTGCTGTGCAACAGGGAGGCGTTGTGCCGTGTAAAAGGGAGGCTGTTTGCTGTGCAACAGGGAGGCTGTGTGCTATACAACAGGAAGGCTGTGCGCTCTACAACAGGAGGGCTGTGTGCTGTGCAACAGGGAGGCTGTGTGCTGTTCAACAGGCAGGCTGTGTGCTGTACAACAGGGACGCTGTTTGCTGGGCAACAGGGAGGTTGTTTGCTGTACAACAGGGAGGCTGTGTGCTGTGCAACGGGGAAGCTTTGTGCTGTGTAAAAGGGAGGCAGTTTGCTGTACAACAGGGAGGCTGTGTGCTGTACAACAGGGAGGCTGTGTGCTGTGTAACAGGGAGGCTGTGTGCTGTATAAAAGGGAGGCTGTGTGCTGTACAACAGCTACGCTGTTCTGTACAACAGGGAGGCTGTGTGCTGTGTAACAGGGAGGCTGTGTGCTGTACAAAAGGAAGGCTGTGTGCCGTGCAACAGGGAGGCTGTGTGCTGTACAACAGGGAGGCTGTGTGCTGGGCAACAGGGAGGCTGTGTGCTGTACAACAGGGAGGCTGTGTGCTGGGCAACAGGGAGGCTGTGTGCTGTACAACAGGGAGGCTGTGTGCTGGGCAACAGGGAGGCTGTGTGCTGTACCACAGGGAGGCTGTGTGCTGTACAACAGGGAGGCTGTGCGTTGTACAACAGGGAGGCTGCTTGCTGTGCAACAGCGAGGCTGTGTGCTGTGAAGAAGGGAGGCTGTGTGCTGCACAACAGGGAGGCTGTGTGCTCTACAACAGGGAGGCTGTGTGCTGTACAACAGGGAGGCTGTGTGCTGTACAAAATGAAGGCTGTGTGCTGTGCAACAGGGAGGCTGTGTGCTGTACAACAGGGAGGCTGTGTGCTGTGCAACAGGCAGGCTGTGTACTGTGTAACAGGGAGGCTGTGTGCTGTACAACAGGAAGGCTGTGTGCTGTACAACAGGGAAGCTGTATGCTGTACAACAGGGAGGCTATGTGCTTTGCAACAGGGAGGCTGTGTTCTGTACAACAGCTAGGCTGTTCTGTACAACAGGGAGGCTGTGTGCTGTACAACAGGGAGGCTGTGTGCTGGGCAACAGGGAGGCTGTGTGCTGTACAACAGGGAGGCTGTGTGCTGGGCAACAGGGAGGCTGTGTGCTGTACAACACGGAGGCTGTGCGTTGTACAGCAGGGAGGCTGTGCGCTCTGCTACAGGGAGGCTGTGCTGCTGTACAACAGGGAGGCTGTGTGCTGTGTAACAGGGAGGCTGTGTGCTGTGTAAAAGGGAGGCTGTGTGCTGTACAACAGGGAGGCTGTGTGCTCTGCAACAGCGAGGCTGTGTGCTGTACAACAGGGAGGCTGTGTGCTGTACAACAGGAAGGCTGTGTGCTGTACAACAGGGAGGCTGTGTGCTGTGCAACAGGGAGGCTGTGTGCTGTATAACAGGGATGCTGTTTCCTGTACAACAGGGAGTCTGTTGTGCTGTGTAAAAGGGAGGCTGTGTGCTGTACAACAGGGAGGCTGTGTGCTGTACAACAGGGAAGCTGTGTGCTGTACAACAGGGAGGCTGTGTGCTGTACAACAGGGAGGCTGTGTGCTGTACAACAGGGAGGCTGTGTGCTGTGTAACAGGGAGGCTGTTTGCTGTGCAACAGCGAGGCTGTGTGCTGTACAACAGGGAGGCTGTGCGCTGTGCAACAGGGAAGCTGTGTGCTGTGCAACAGGGAGGCTTTGTGCCGTGTAAAAGGGAGGCTGTTTGCTGTGCAACAGGGAGGCTGTGTGCTGTACAACAGGAAGGCTGTGCGCTCTACAACAGGAGGGCTGTGTGCTGTGCAACAGGGAGGCTGTGTGCTGTTCAACAGGCAGGCTGTGTGCTGTACAACAGGGACGCTGTTTGCTGGGCAACAGGGAGGTTGTTTGCTGTACAACAGGGAGGCTGTGTGCTGTGCAACGGGGAAGCTTTGTGCTGTGTAAAATGGAGGCAGTTTGCTGTACAACAGGGAGGCTGTGTGCTGTGCAGCAGGGAGGCTGTGTGCTGTGTAACAGGGAGGCTGTGTGCTGTATAAAAGGGAGGCTGTGTGCTGTACAACAGCTACGCTGTTCTGTACAACAGGGAGGCTGTGTGCTGTGTAACAGGGAGGCTGTGTGCTGTACAAAAGGAAGGCTGTGTGCCGTGCAACAGGGAGGCTGTGTGCTGTACAACAGGGAGGCTGTGTGCTGGGCAACAGGGAGGCTGTGTGCTGTACAACAGGGAGGCTGTGTGCTGGGCAACAGGGAGGCTGTGTGCTGTACAACAGGGAGGCTGTGTGCTGGGCAACAGGGAGGCTGTGTGCTGTACCACAGGGAGGCTGTGTGCTGTACAACAGGGAGGCTGTGCGTTGTACAACAGGGAGGCTGCTTGCTGTGCAACAGCGAGGCTGTGTGCTGTGAAGAAGGGAGGCTGTGTGCTGCACAACAGGGAGGCTGTGTGCTCTACAACAGGGAGGCTGTGTGCTGTACAACAGGGAGGCTGTGTGCTGTACAAAATGAAGGCTGTGTGCTGTGCAACAGGGAGGCTGTGTGCTGTACAACAGGGAGGCTGTGTGCTGTGCAACAGGCAGGCTGTGTACTGTGTAACAGGGAGGCTGTGTGCTCTTAACAGGGAGGCTGTGTGCTGTACAACAGGGAAGCTGTATGCTGTACAACAGGGAGGCTATGTGCTTTGCAACAGGGAGGCTGTGTTCTGTACAACAGCTAGGCTGTTCTGTACAACAGGGAGGCTGTGTGCTGTACAACAGGGAGGCTGTGTGCTGGGCAACAGGGAGGCTGTGTGCTGTACAACAGGGAGGCTGTGTGCTGGGCAACAGGGAGGCTGTGTGCTGTACAACACGGAGGCTGTGCGTTGTACAGCAGGGAGGCTGTGCGCTCTGCTACAGGGAGGCTGTGCTGCTGTACAACAGGGAGGCTGTGTGCTGTGTAACAGGGAGGCTGTGTGCTGTGTAAAAGGGAGGCTGTGTGCTGTACAACAGGGAGGCTGTGTGCTCTGCAACAGCGAGGCTGTGTGCTGTACAACAGGGAGGCTGTGTGCTGTACAACAGGAAGGCTGTGTGCTGTACAACAGGGAGGCTGTGTGCTGTGCAACAGGGAGGCTGTGTGCTGTATAACAGGGATGCTGTTTGCTGTACAACAGGGAGTCTGTTGTGCTGTGTAAAAGGGAGGCTGTGTGCTGTACAACAGGGAGGCTTTGTGCCGTGTAAAAGGGAGGCTGTTTGCTGTGCAACAGGGAGGCTGTGTGCTGTACAACAGGAAGGCTGTGCGCTGTGCAAAAGGGAGGCTGTGTGCTGTGTAAAAGGGAGGCTGTTTGCTGTGCAACAGGGAGGCTGTGTGCTGTGCAGCAGGGAGGCTGTGTACTGTGTAACAGGGAGGCTATGTGCTCTTAACAGGGAGGCTGTGTGCTGTACAACAGGGAAGCTGTATGCTGTACAACAGGGAGGCTATGTGCTTTGCAACAGGGAGGCTGTGTGCTGTACAACAGCTAGGCTGTTCTGTACAACAGGGAGGCTGTGTGCTGTACAACAGGGAGGCTGTGTGCTGGGCAACAGGGAGGCTGTGTGCTGTACAACAGGGAGGCTGTGTGCTGGGCAACAGGGAGGCTGTGTGCTGTACAACAGGGAGGCTGTGTGCTGTACAACAGGGAGGCTGTGCGTTGTACAGCAGGGAGGCTGTGCGCTCTGCTACAAGGAGGCTGTGCTGCTGTACAACAGGGAGGCTGTGTGCTGTGTAACAGGGAGGCTGTGTGCTGTGTAAAAGGGAGGCTGTGTGCTGTACAACAGGGAGGCTGTGTGCTCTGCATCAGCGAGGCTGTGTGCTGTGTAAAAGGGAGGCTGTGTGCTGTGTAAACGGGAGGCTGTGTGCTGTGTAACAGGGAGGCTGTGTGCTGTACAACAGGGAGGCTGTGTGCTGGGCAACAGGGAGGCTGTGTGCTGTACAACAGGGAGGCTGTGCGTTGTACAACGGGGAGGCTGTTTGCTGTGCAACAGCGAGGCTGTGTGCTGTGAAAAAGGGAGGCTGTGTGTTGTACAACAGCTAGGCTGTTCTGTACAACAGGGAGGCTGTGTGCTGCACAACAGGGAGGCTGTATGCTGGGCAACAGGGAGGCTGTATGCTGTACAACAGGGAGGCTGTGTGCTGGGCAACAGGGAGGCTGTGTGCTGTACAACAGGGAGGCTGTGTGCAGTACAACAGGGAGGCTGTGCGTTGTACAGCAGGGAGGCTGTGCGCTCTGCTACAGGGAGGCTGTGCTGCTGTACAACAGGGAGGCTGTGTGTTGGACAACAGGGAAGCTGTGTGCTGTACAACAGGGAGGCTGTGTGATGTACAACAGGGAGGCTGTGCGTTGTACAGCAGGGAGGCTGTGCGCTCTGCTACAGGGAGGCTGTGCTGCTGTACAACAGGGAGGCTGTGTGCTGTAAACCAGGGAGAGTGTGTGCTGTACAACAGGGAGGCTGTGTGCTGTGCAGCAGGGAGGCTGTGTGCTGTGTAAAAGGGAGGCTGTGTGCTGTACAACAGGGAGGCTGTGTGCTCTGCAACAGCGAGGCTGATTGCTGTACAACAGGGAGGCTGTGTGCTGTACAACAGGAAGGCTGTGTGCTGTACAACAGGGAGGCTGTGTGCTGTGCAACAGGGAGGCTGTGTGCTGTATAACAGGGATGCTGTTTGCTGTACAACAGGGAGTCTGTGTGCTGTGTAAAAGGGAGGTTGTGTGCTGTACAACAGGGAGGCTGTGTGCTGTACAACAGGGAAGCTGTGTGCTGTACAACCGGGAGGCTGTGTGCTGTACAACAGGGAGGCTGTGTGCTGTACAACAGGGAGGCTGTGTGCTGTGTAACAGGGAGGCTGTTTGCTCTGCAAGAGGGAGGCTGTTTGATGTACAATAGCGAGGCTGTGTGCTGTACAACAAGGAGGCTGTGCGCTGTGCAACAGGGAAGCTGTGTGCTGTGCAACAGGGAGGCTTTGTGCCGTGTAAAAGGGAGGCTGTGTGCTGTGCAACGGGTAGGCTGTGTGCTGTACAACAGGGAGGCTGTGTGCTGTACAACAGGGAGGCTGTGTGCTCTACAACAGGAGGGCTGTGTGCTGTGCAACAGGGAGGCTGTGTGCTGTTCAACAGGCAGGCTGTGTGCTGTACAACAGGGACGCTGTTTGCTGGGCAACAGGGAGGTTGTTTGCTGTGCAACAGGGAGACTGTTTGCTGTACAACAGGGAGGCTGTGTGCTGTACAACAGGGAGGCTGTGTGCTGTGCAACAGGCAGACTGTGTACTGTGTAACAGGGAGGCTGTGTGCTCTTAACAGGGATGCTGTGTGCTGTACAACAGGGAAGCTGTATGCTGTACAACAGGGAGGCTGTGTGCTTTGCAACAGGGAGGCTGTGTCCTCTACAACAGGGAGGCTGTGTGCTATGCAACAGGGCGGCTGTGTGCTGTACAACAGTGAAGCTGTGTGTTGTGTAACAGGGAGGCTGTTTGCTGTTCAACAGGGAGACTGTTTGCTGTACAACAGGGAGGCTGTGTGCTGTACAACAGGGAGGCTGTGTGCTGTGCAACAGGCAGGCTGTGTACTGTGTAAAAGGGAGGCTGTGTGCTCTTAACAGGGATGCTGTGTGCTGTACAACAGGGAAGCTGTATGCTGTACAACAGGGAGGCTGTGTGCTTTGCAACAGGGAGGCTGTGTGCTGTACAACAGCTAGGCTGTTCTGTACAACAGGGAGGCTGTGTGCTGTACAACAGGGAGGCTGTGTGCTGGGCAACAGGGAGGCTGTGTGCTGTACAACAGGGAGGCTGTGTGCTGGACAACAGGGAAGCTGTGTGCTGTACAACAGGGAGGCTGTGTGCTGTACAACAGGGAGGCTGTGTGCTGTACAACAGGGACGCTGTGTGCTGTACAACAGGGAGGCTGTGTGCTGTACAACAGGGAGGCTGTGTGCTGTGTAACAGGGAGGCTGTTTGCTGTACAACAGGGAGGCTGTTTGCTGTACAACAGGGAGGCTGTGTGCTGTGCAACGGGAAGGCTGTGTGCTGTACAACAGGGAGGCTGTGTGCTGTACAACAGGGAGGCTGTTTGCTGTACAACAGGGAGGCTGTGTGCTCTACAACAGGGAGGCTGTGTGCTGTGTAACAGGGAGGCTGTGTGCTATATAACAGGGAGGCTGTTTGCTGTACAACAGGGAGGCTGTGTGCTGTACAACAGGGAAGCTGTGTGCTGTATAACAGGGAGGCTGTGTGCTGTGTAAAAGGGAGGCTGTTTGCTTTGCAACAGGGAGGCTGTGTGCTGTGCAACAGGAAGGCTGTGTGCTGTACAACAGGGAGGCTGTGTGCTGTGTAACAGGGAGGCTGTTTGCTGTACAACAGGGAGGCTGTTTGCTGTGTAACAGGGAGGATGTGTGCTGTGTAACAGGGAGGCTGTGTGCTGTGCAACAGGGAGGCTGTTTGCTGTGCAACAGGGAGGCTGTGTGCTGTACAACAGGGAGGCTGTGTGCTGTAAAACAGGGAGGCTGTGTGCTGTGTAAAAGGGAGGCTGTTTGCTGTGTAACAGGGAGGCTGTGTGCTGTACAACAGGGAGGTTGTGTGCTGTGCAACAGGGAGGCTGTGTGCTGTACAAGACGGAGGCTGTGTGCTGTGTAAAAGGGAGGCTGTTTGCTGTACAACAGGGAGGCTGTGTGCTGTACAACAGGGAGGCTGTGTGCTGTACAACAGGGAGGCTGTGTGCTCTACAACGGGGAGGCTGTTTGCTGTGCAACAGGGAGGCTGTGTGCTGTACAACAGGGAGGCTGTGTGCTGTACAACAGGGAGGCTGTGTGCTGTACAACAGGGAGGCTGTGTCCTCTACAACAGGGAGGCTGTGTGCTGTGCAACAGGGCGGCTGTGTGCTGTACAACAGTGAAGCTGTGTGTTGTGTAACAGGGAGGCTGTTTGCTGTGCAACAGGGAGACTGTTTGCTGTACAACAGGGAGGCTGTGTGCTGTGCAACAG
Organism: Petromyzon marinus; assembly: GCF_048934315.1. NCBI lineage: Eukaryota > Metazoa > Chordata > Hyperoartia > Petromyzontiformes > Petromyzontidae > Petromyzon > Petromyzon marinus. The sequence goes on from NC_133691.1 coordinate 12,568,095, forward strand.
GCAGGCTGTGTACTGTGTAACAGGGAGGCTGTGTGCTCTTAACAGGGATGCTGTGTGCTGTACAACAGGGAAGCTGTATGCTGTACAACAGGGAGGCTGTGTGCTTTGCAACAGGGAGGCTGTGTGCTGTACAACAGCTAGGCTGTTCTGTACAACAGGGAGGCTGTGTGCTGTACAACAGGGAGGCTGTGTGCTGGGCAACAGGGAGGCTGTGTGCTGTACAACAGGGAGGCTGTGTGCTGTACAACAGGGAGGCTGTGTGCTGTACAACAGGGAGGCTGTGTGCTGTACAACAGGGAGGCTGTGCGTTGTACAGCAGGGAGGCTGTGCGCTCTGCTACAGGGAGGCTGTGCTGCTGTACAACAGGGAGGCTGTGTGCTGTTAAACAGGGAGAGTGTGTGCTGTACAACAGGGAGGCTGTTTGCTGTACAACAGGGAGTCTGTGTGCTGTGTAAAAGGGAGGTTGTGTGCTGTACAACAGGGAAGCTGTGTGCTGTACAACGGGGAGGCTGTGTGCTGTGCAACAGGAAGGCTGTGTGCTGTATAACAGGGATGCTGTTTGCTGTACAACAGGGAGTCTGTGTGCTGTGTAAAAGGGAGGTTGTGTGCTGTACAACAGGGAAGCTGTGTGCTGTACAACGGGGAGGCTGTGTGCTGTACAACAGGGAGGCTGTGTGCTGTACAACAGGGAGGCTGTGCGCTGTGCAACAGGGAAGCTGTGTGCTGTGCAACAGGGAGGCTTTGTGCCGTGTAAAAGGGGGGCTGTGTGCTGTGCAACAGGTAGGCTGTGTGCTGTACAACAGGGAGGCTGTGTGCTGTACAACAGGGAGGCTGTGTGCTTTGCAACAGGGAGGCTGTGTCCTCTACAACAGGGAGGCTGTGTGCTATGCAACAGGGCGGCTGTGTGCTGTACAACAGTGAAGCTGTGTGTTGTGTAACAGGGAGGCTGTTTGCTGTGCAACAGGGAGACTGTTTGCTGTACAACAGGGAGGCTGTGTGCTGCACAACAGGGAGGCTGTGTGCTGTGCAACAGGCAGGCTGTGTACTGTGTAAAAGGGAGGCTGTGTGCTCTTAACAGGGATGCTGTGTGCTGTACAACAGGGAAGCTGTATGCTGTACAACAGGGAGGCTGTGTGCTTTGCAACAGGGAGGCTGTGTGCTGTACAACAGCTAGGCTGTTCTGTACAACAGGGAGGCTGTGTACTGTACAACAGGGAAGCTGTGTGCTGGACAACAGGGAAGCTGTGTGCTGTACAACAGGGAGGCTGTGTGCTGTACAACAGGGAGGCTGTGTGCTGTACAACAGGGACGCTGTGTGCTGTACAACAGGGAGGCTGTGTGCTGTACAACAGGGAGGCTGTGTGCTGTGTAACAGGGAGGCTGTGTGCTCTTAACAGGGATGCTGTGTGCTGTACAACAGGGAAGCTGTATGCTGTACAACAGGGAGGCTGTGTGCTTTGCAACAGGGAGGCTGTGTGCTGTACAACAGGGAGGCTGTGTGCTGGGCAACAGGGAGGCTGTGTGCTGTACAACAGGGAGGCTGTGTGCTGGACAACAGGGAAGCTGTGTGCTGTACAACAGGGAGGCTGTGTGCTGTACAACAGGGAGGCTGTGCGTTGTACAGCAGGGAGGCTGTGCGCTCTGCTACAGGGAGGCTGTGCTGCTGTACAACAGGGAGGCTGTGTGCTGTTAAACAGGGAGGCTGTGTGCTGTGTAAAAGGGAGGCTGTGTGCTGTACAACAGGGAGGCTGTGTGCTCTGCAACAGCGAGGCTGATTGCTGTACAACAGGGAGGCTGTGTCCTGTACAACAGGAAGGCTGTGTGCTGTACAACAGGGAGGCTGTGTGCTGTGCAACAGGAAGGCTGTGTGCTGTATAACAGGGATGCTGTTTGCTGTACAACAGGGAGTCTGTGTGCTGTGTAAAAGGGAGGTTGTGTGCTGTACAACAGGGAGGCTGTGTGCTGTACAACAGGGAGGCTGTGTGCTGTGTAACAGGGAGGTTGTTTGCTCTGCAAGAGGGAGGCTGTTTGCTGTACAACAGCGAGGCTGTGTGCTGTACAACAGGGAGGCTGTGCGCTGTGCAACAGGGAAGCTGTGTGCTGTGCAACAGGGAGGCTTTGTGCCGTGTAAAAGGGGGGCTGTGTGCTGTGCAACAGGTAGGCTGTGTGCTGTACAACAGGGAGGCTGTGTGCTGTACAACAGGGAGGCTGTGTGCTCTACAACAGGAGGGCTGTGTGCTGTGCAACAGGGATGCTGTTTGCTGTACAACAGGGAGTCTGTGTGCTGTGTAAAAGGGAGGTTGTGTGCTGTATAACAGGGAGGTTGTGTGCTGTACAACAGGGAAGCTGTGTGCTGTACAACGGGGATGCTGTGTGCTGTACAACAGGGAAGCTGTATGCTGTACAACAGGGAGGCTGTGTGCTGTGTAAAAGGGAGGTTGTGTGCTGTACAACAGGGAGGTTGTGTGCTGTACAACAGGGAAGCTGTGTGCTGTACAACGGGGAGGCTGTGTGCTGTACAACAGGGAGGCTGTGTGCTGTACAACAGGGAGGCTGTGCGCTGTGCAACAGGGAAGCTGTGTGCTGTGCAACAGGGAGGCTTTGTGCCGTGTAAAAGGGGGGCTGTGTGCTGTGCAACAGGTAGGCTGTGTGCTGTACAACAGGGAGGCTGTGTGCTGTACAACAGGGAGGCTGTGTGCTTTGCAACAGGGAGGCTGTGTCCTCTACAACAGGGAGGCTGTGTGCTATGCAACAGGGCGGCTATGTGCTGTACAACAGTGAAGCTGTGTGTTGTGTAACAGGGAGGCTGTTTGCTGTGCAACAGGGAGACTGTTTGCTGTACAACAGGGAGGCTGTGTGCTGTACAACAGGGAGGCTGTGTGCTGTGCAACAGGCAGGCTGTGTACTGTGTAAAAGGGAGGCTGTGTGCTCTTAACAGGGATGCTGTGTGCTGTACAACAGGGAAGCTGTATGCTGTACAACAGGGAGGCTGTGTGCTTTGCAACAGGGAGGCTGTGTGCTGTACAACAGCTAGGCTGTTCTGTACAACAGGGAGGCTGTGTGCTGTACAACAGGGAGGCTGTGTGCTGGGCAACAGGGAGGCTGTGTGCTGTACAACAGGGAGGCTGTGTGCTGGACAACAGGGAAGCTGTGTGCTGTACAACAGGGAGGCTGTGTGCTGTACAACAGGGAGGCTGTGTGCTGTACAACAGGGACGCTGTGTGCTGTACAACAGGGAGGCTGTGTGCTGTACAACAGGGAGGCTGTGTGCTGTGTAACAGGGAGGCTGTTTGCTGTACAACAGGGAGGCTGTTTGCTGTACAACAGGGAGGCTGTGTGCTGTGCAACGGGAAGGCTGTGTGCTGTACAACAGGGAGGCTGTGTGCTGTACAACAGGGAGGCTGTTTGCTGTACAACAGGGAGGCTGTGTGCTCTACAACAGGGAGGCTGTGTGCTGTGTAACAGGGAGGCTGTGTGCTATATAACAGGGAGGCTGTTTGCTGTACAACAGGGAGGCTGTGTGCTGTACAACAGGGAAGCTGTGTGCTGTATAACAGGGAGGCTGTGTGCTGTGTAAAAGGGAGGCTGTTTGCTTTGCAACAGGGAGGCTGTGTGCTGTGCAACAGGAAGGCTGTGTGCTGTACAACAGGGAGGCTGTGTGCTGTGTAACAGGGAGGCTGTTTGCTGTACAACAGGGAGGCTGTTTGCTGTGTAACAGGGAGGCTGTGTGCTGTGTAACAGGGAGGCTGTGTGCTGTGCAACAGGGAGGCTGTTTGCTGTGCAACAGGGAGGCTGTGTGCTGTACAACAGGGAGGCTGTGTGCTGTAAAACAGGGAGGCTGTGTGCTGTGTAAAAGGGAGGCTGTTTGCTGTGTAACAGGGAGGCTGTGTGCTGTACAACAGGGAGGTTGTGTGCTGTGCAACAGGGAGGCTGTGTGCTGTACAAGACGGAGGCTGTGTGCTGTGTAAAAGGGAGGCTGTTTGCTGTACAACAGGGAGGCTGTGTGCTGTACAACAGGGAGGCTGTGTGCTGTACAACAGGGAGGCTGTGTGCTCTACAACGGGGAGGCTGTTTGCTGTGCAACAGGGAGGCTGTGTGCTGTACAACAGGGAGGCTGTGTGCTGTACAACAGGGAGGCTGTGTGCTATACAACAGGGAGGCTGTGTCCTCTACAACAGGAAGGCTGTGTGCTGTGCAACAGGGCGGCTGTGTGCTGTACAACAGTGAAGCTGTGTGTTGTGTAACAGGGAGGCTGTTTGCTGTGCAACAGGGAGACTGTTTGCTGTACAACAGGGAGGCTGTGTGCTGGGCAACAGGGAGGCTGTGTGCTGTACAACAGGGAGGCTGTGTGCTGGACAACAGGGAAGCTGTGTGCTGTACAACAGGGAGGCTGTGTGCTGTACAACAGGAAGGCTGTGCGTTGTACAGCAGGGAGGCTGTGCGCTCTGCTACAGGGAGGCTGTGCTGCTGTACAACAGGGAGGCTGTGTGCTGTTAAACAGGGAGAGTGTGTGCTGTACAACAGGGAGGCTGTGTGCTGTGTAAAAGGGAGGCTGTGTGCTGTACAACAGGGAGGCTGTGTGCTCTGCAACAGCGAGGCTGATTGCTGTACAACAGGGAGGCTGTGTGCTGTACAACAGGAAGGCTGTGTGCTGTACAACAGGGAGGCTGTGTGCTGTGCAACAGGAAGGCTGTGTGCTGTATAACAGGGATGCTGTTTGCTGTACAACAGGGAGTCTGTGTGCTGTGTAAAAGGGAGGTTGTGTGCTGTACAACAGGGAAGCTGTGTGCTGTACAACGGGGAGGCTGTGTGCTGTACAACAGGGAAGCTGTGTGCTGTACAACAGGGAGGCTGTGTGCTGTACAACAGGGAGGCTGTGTGCTGTACAACAGGGAGGCTGTGTGCTGTGTAACAGGGAGGTTGTTTGCTCTGCAAGAGGGAGGCTGTTTGCTGTACAACAGCGAGGCTGTGTGCTGTACAACAGGGAGGCTGTGCGCTGTGCAACAGGGAAGCTGTGTGCTGTGCAACAGGGAGGCTTTGTGCCGTGTAAAAGGGGGGCTGTGTGCTGTGCAACAGGTAGGCTGTGTGCTGTACAACAGGGAGGCTGTGTGCTGTACAACAGGGAGGCTGTGTGCTCTACAACAGGAGGGCTGTGTGCTGTGCAACAGGGATGCTGTTTGCTGTACAACAGGGAGTCTGTGTGCTGTGTAAAAGGGAGGTTGTGTGCTGTATAACAGGGAGGTTTTGTGCTGTACAACAGGGAAGCTGTGTGCTGTACAACGGGGATGCTGTGTGCTGTACAACAGGGAAGCTGTTTGCTGTACAACAGGGAGGCTGTGTGCTTTGCAACAGGGAGGCTGTGTCCTCTACAACAGGGAGGCTGTGTGCTGTGCAACAGGGCGGCTGTGTGCTGTACAACAGTGAAGCTGTGTGTTGTGTAACAGGGAGGCTGTTTGCTGTGCAACAGGGAGACTGTTTGCTGTACAACAGGGAGGCTGTGTGCTGTACAACAGGGAGGCTGTGTGCTGTGCAACAGGCAGGCTGTGTACTGTGTAACAGGGAGGCTGTGTGCTCTTAACAGGGATGCTGTGTGCTGTACAACAGGGAAGCTGTATGCTGTACAACAGGGAGGCTGTGTGCTTTGCAACAGGGAGGCTGTGTGCTGTACAACAGCTAGGCTGTTCTGTACAACAGGCAGGCTGTGTGCTGTACAACAGGGAGGCTGTGTGCTGGGCAACAGGGAGGCGGTGTGCTGTACAACAGGGAGGCTGTGTGCTGGACAACAGGGAAGCTGTGTGCTGTACAACAGGGAGGCTGTGTGCTGTACAACAGGGAGGCTGTGTGCTGTACAACAGGGACGCTGTGTGCTGTACAACAGGGAGGCTGTGTGCTGTACAACAGGGAGGCTGTGTGCTGTGTAACAGGGAGGCTGTTTGCTGTACAACAGGGAGGCTGTTTGCTGTACAACAGGGAGGCTGTGTGCTGTGCAACGGGAAGGCTGTGTGCTGTACAACAGGGAGGCTGTGTGCTGTACAACAGGGAGGCTGTTTGCTGTACAACAGGGAGGCTGTGTGCTCTACAACAGGGAGGCTGTGTGCTGTGTAACAGGGAGGCTGTGTGCTATATAACAGGGAGGCTGTTTGCTGTACAACAGGGAGGCTGTGTGCTGTGTAAAAGAGAGGTTGTGTGCTGTATAACAGGGAGGCTGTGTGCTGTGTAAAAGGGAGGCTGTTTGCTTTGCAACAGGGAGGCTGTGTGCTGTACAACAGGGAGGCTGTGTGCTGTACAACAGGGAGGCTGTGTGCTCTACAACGGGGAGGCTGTTTGCTGTGCAACAGGGAGGCTGTGTGCTGTACAACAGGGAGGCTGTGTGCTGTACAACAGGGAGGCTGTGTGCTGTACAACAGGGAGGCTGTGTCCTCTACAACAGGGAGGCTGTGTGCTGTGCAACAGGGCGGCTGTGTGCTGTACAACAGTGAAGCTGTGTGTTGTGTAACAGGGAGGCTGTTTGCTGTGCAACAGGGAGACTGTTTGCTGTACAACAGGGAGGCTGTGTGCTGTGCAACAGGCAGGCTGTGTACAGTGTAACAGGGAGGCTGTGTGCTCTTAACAGGGATGCTGTGTGCTGTACAACAGGGAAGCTGTATGCTGTACAACAGGGAGGCTGTGTGCTTTGCAACAGGGAGGCTGTGTGCTGTACAACAGCTAGGCTCTTCTGTACAACAGGGAGGCTGTGTGCTGTACAACAGGGAGGCTGCGTGCTGGGCAACAGGGAGGCTGTGTGCTGTACAACAGGGAGGCTGTGTGCTGTACAACAGGGAGGCTGTGCGTTGTACAGCAGGGAGGCTGTGCGCTCTGCTACAGGGAGGCTGTGCTGCTGTACAACAGGGAGGCTGTGTGCTGTTAAACAGGGAGAGTGTGTGCTGTACAACAGGGAGGCTGTGTGCTGTGCAGCAGGGAGGCTGTGTGCTGTGTAAAAGGGAGGCTGTGTGCTGTACAACAGGGAGGCTGTGTGCTCTGCAACAGCGAGGCTGATTGCTGTACAACAGGGAGGCTGTGTGCTGTGCAACAGGAAGGCTGTGTGCTGTATAACAGGGATGCTGTTTGCTGTACAACAGGGAGTCTGTGTGCTGTGTAAAAGGGAGGTTGTGTGCTGTACAACAGGGAAGCTGTGTGCTGTACAACGGGGAGGCTGTGTGCTGTACAACAGGGAGGCTGTGTGCTGTACAACAGGGAGGCTGTGTGCTGTGTAACAGGGAGGTTGTTTGCTCTGCAAGAGGGAGGCTGTTTGCTGTACAACAGCGAGGCTGTGTGCTGTACAACAGGGAGGCTGTGCGCTGTGCAACAGGGAAGCTGTGTGCTGTGCAACAGGGAGGCTTTGTGCCGTGTAAAAGGGGGGCTGTGTGCTGTGCAACAGGTAGGCTGTGTGCTGTACAACAGGGAGGCTGTGTGCTGTACAACAGGGAGGCTGTGTGCTCTACAACAGGAGGGCTGTGTGCTGTGCAACAGGGATGCTGTTTGCTGTACAACAGGGAGTCTGTGTGCTGTGTAAAAGGGAGGTTGTGTGCTGTATAACAGGGAGGTTGTGTGCTGTACAACAGCGAGGCTGTGTGCTGTACAACAGGGAGGCTGTGCGCTGTGCAACAGGGAAGCTGTGTGCTGTGCAACAGGGAGGCTTTGTGCCGTGTAAAAGGGGGGCTGTGTGCTGTGCAACAGGTAGGCTGTGTGCTCTACAACAGGAGGGCTGTGTGCTGTGCAACAGGGATGCTGTTTGCTGTACAACAGGGAGTCTGTGTGCTGTGTAAAAGGGAGGTTTTGTGCTGTATAAGAGGGAGGTTGTGTGCTGTACAACAGGGAAGCTGTGTGCTGTACAACGGGGATGCTGTGTGCTTTACAACAGGGAAGCTGTATGCTGTACAACAGGGAGGCTGTGTGCTTTGCAACAGGGAGGCTGTGTCCTCTACAACAGGGAGGCTGTGTGCTGTGCAACAGGGCGGCTGTGTGCTGTACAACAGTGAAGCTGTGTGTTGTGTAACAGGGAGGCTGTTTGCTGTGCAACAGGGAGACTGTTTGCTGTACAACAGGGAGGCTGTGTGCTGTACAACAGGGAGGCTGTGTGCTGTGCAACAGGCAGGCTGTGTACTGTGTAACAGGGAGGCTGTGTGCTCTTAACAGGCATGCTGTGTGCTGTACAACAGGGAAGCTGTATGCTGTACAACAGGGAGGCTGTGTGCTTTGCAACAGGGAGGCTGTGTGCTGTACAACAGCTAGGCTGTTCTGTACAACAGGCAGGCTGTGTGCTGTACAACAGGGAGGCTGTGTGCTGGGCAACAGGGAGGCGGTGTGCTGTACAACAGGGAGGCTGTGTGCTGGACAACAGGGAAGCTGTGTGCTGTACAACAGGGAGGCTGTGTGCTGTACAACAGGGAGGCTGTGTGCTGTACAACAGGGACGCTGTGTGCTGTACAACAGGGAGGCTGTGTGCTGTACAACAGGGAGGCTGTGTGCTGTGTAACAGGGAGACTGTTTGCTGTACAACAGGGAGGCTGTTTGCTGTACAACAGGGAGGCTGTGTGCTGTGTAACGGGAAGGCTGTGTGCTGTACAACAGGGAGGCTGTGTGCTGTACAACAGGAGGCTGTTTGCTGTACAACAGGGAGGCTGTGTGCTCTACAACAGGGAGGCTGTGTGCTGTGTAACAGGGAGGCTGTGTGCTATATAACAGGGAGGCTGTTTGCTGTACAACAGGGAGGCTGTGTGCTGTGCAACAGGGAAGCTGTGTGCTGTATAACAGGGAGGCTGTGTGCTGTGTAAAAGGGAGGCTGTTTGCTTTGCAACAGGGAGGCTGTGTGCTGTGCAACAGGAAGGCTGTGTGCTGTACAACAGGGAGGCTGTGTGCTGTGTAACAGGGAGGCTGTTTGCTGTACAACAGGGAGGCTGTTTGCTGTGTAACAGGGAGGCTGTGTGCTGTGTAACAGGGAGGCTGTGTGCTGTGCAACAGGGAGGCTGTTTGCTGTGCAACAGGGAGGCTGTGTGCTGTACAACAGGGAGGCTGTGTGCTGTAAAACAGGGAGGCTGTGTGCTGTGTAAAAGGGAGGCTGTTTGCTGTGTAACAGGGAGGCTGTTTGCTGTACAACAGGGAGGCTGTTTGCTGTACAACAGGGAGGCTGTGTGCTGTGCAACGGGAAGGCTGTGTGCGGTACAACAGGGAGGCTGTGTGCTGTACAACAGGGAGGCTGTTTGCTGTACAACAGGGAGGCTGTGTGCTCTACAACAGGGAGGCTGTGTGCTGTGTAACAAGGAGGCTGTGTGCTATATAACAGGGAGGCGGTGTGCTGTACAACAGGGAGGCTGTGTGCTGGACAACAGGGAAGCTGTGTGCTGTACAACAGGGAGGCTGTGTGCTGTACAACAGGGAGGCTGTGTGCTGTACAACAGGGACGCTGTGTGCTGTACAACAGGGAGGCTGTGTGCTGTACAACAGGGAGGCTGTGTGCTGTGTAACAGGGAGGCTGTTTGCTGTACAACAGGGAGGCTGTTTGCTGTACAACAGGGAGGCTGTGTGCTGTGCAACGGGAAGGCTGTGTGCTGTACAACAGGGAGGCTGTGTGCTGTACAACAGGGAGGCTGTTTGCTGTACAACAGGGAGGCTGTGTGCTCTACAACAGGGAGGCTGTGTGCTGTGTAACAGGGAGGCTGTGTGCTATATAACAGGGAGGCTGTTTGCTGTACAACAGGGAGGCTGTGTGCTGTGTAAAAGGGAGGTTGTGTGCTGTATAACAGGGAGGCTGTGTGCTGTGTAAAAGGGAGGCTGTTTGCTTTGCAACAGGGAGGCTGTGTGCTGTACAACAGGGAGGCTGTGTGCTGTACAACAGGGAGGCTGTGTGCTCTACAACGGGGAGGCTGTTTGCTGTGCAGCAGGGAGGCTGTGTGCTGTACAACAGGGAGGCTGTGTGCTGTACAACAGGGAGGCTGTGTGCTGTACAACAGGGAGGCTGTGTCCTCTACAACAGGGAGGCTGTGTGCTGTGCAACAGGGCGGCTGTGTGCTGTACAACAGTGAAGCTGTGTGTTGTGTAACAGGGAGGCTGTTTGCTGTGCAACAGGGAGACTGTTTGCTGTACAACAGGGAGGCTGTGTGCTGTGCAACAGGCAGGCTGTGTACTGTGTAACAGGGAGGCTGTGTGCTCTTAACAGGGATGCTGTGTGCTGTACAACAGGGAAGCTGTATGCTGTACAACAGGGAGGCTGTGTGCTTTGCAACAGGGAGGCTGTGTGCTGTACAACAGCTAGGCTGTTCTGTACAACAGGGAGGCTGTGTGCTGTACAACAGGGAGGCTGCGTGCTGGGCAACAGGGAGGCTGTGTGCTGTACAACAGGGAGGCTGTGTGCTGTACAACAGGGAGGCTGTGCGTTGTACAGCAGGGAGGCTGTGCGCTCTGCTACAGGGAGGCTGTGCTGCTGTACAACAGGGAGGCTGTGTGCTGTTAAACAGGGAGAGTGTGTGCTGTACAACAGGGAGGCTGTGTGCTGTGCAGCAGGGAGGCTGTGTGCTGTGTAAAAGGGAGGCTGTGTGCTGTACAACAGGGAGGCTGTGTGCTCTGCAACAGCGAGGTTGATTGCTGTACAACAGGGAGGCTGTGTGCTGTACAACAGGAAGGCTGTGTGCTGTACAACAGGGAGGCTGTGTGCTGTGCAACAGGAAGGCTGTGTGCTGTATAACAGGGATGCTGTTTGCTGTACAACAGGGAGTCTGTGTGCTGTGTAAAAGGGAGGTTGTGTGCTGTACAACAGGGAAGCTGTGTGCTGTACAACGGGGAGGCTGTGTGCTGTACAACAGGGAGGCTGTGTGCTGTACAACAGGGAGGCTGTGTGCTGTGTAACAGGGAGGTTGTTTGCTCTGCAAGAGGGAGGCTGTTTGCTGTACAACAGCGAGGCTGTGTGCTGTACAACAGGGAGGCTGTGCGCTGTGCAACAGGGAAGCTGTGTGCTGTGCAACAGGGAGGCTTTGTGCCGTGTAAAAGGGGGGCTGTGTGCTGTGCAACAGGTAGGCTGTGTGCTCTACAACAGGAGGGCTGTGTGCTGTGCAACAGGGATGCTGTTTGCTGTACAACAGGGAGTCTGTGTGCTGTGTAAAAGGGAGGTTTTGTGCTGTATAACAGGGAGGTTGTGTGCTGTACAACAGGGAAGCTGTGTGCTGTACAACGGGGATGCTGTGTGCTGTACAACAGGGAAGCTGTATGCTGTACAACAGGGAGGCTGTGTGCTTTGCAACAGGGAGGCTGTGTCCTCTACAACAGGGAGGCTGTGTGCTGTACAACAGTGAAGCTGTGTGTTGTGTAACAGGGAGGCTGTTTGCTGTGCAACAGGGAGACTGTTTGCTGTACAACAGGGAGGCTGTGTGCTGTACAACAGGGAGGCTGTGTGCTGTGCAACAGGCAGGCTGTGTACTGTGTAACAGGGAGGCTGTGTGCTCTTAACAGGGATGCTGTGTGCTGTACAACAGGGAAGCTGTATGCTGTACAACAGGGAGGCTGTGTGCTTTGCAACAGGGAGGCTGTGTGCTGTACAACAGCTAGGCTGTTCTGTACAACAGGCAGGCTGTGTGCTGTACAACAGGGAGGCTGTGTGCTGGGCAACAGGGAGGCGGTGTGCTGTACAACAGGGAGGCTGTGTGCTGGACAACAGGGAAGCTGTGTGCTGTACAACAGGGAGGCTGTGTGCTGTACAACAGGGAGGCTGTGTGCTGTACAACAGGGACGCTGTGTGCTGTACAACAGGGAGGCTGTGTGCTGTACAACAGGGAGGCTGTGTGCTGTGTAACGGGGAGGCTGTTTGCTGTACAACAGGGAGGCTGTTTGCTGTACAACAGGGAGGCTGTGTGCTGTGCAACGGGAAGGCTGTGTGCTGTACAACAGGGAGGCTGTGTGCTGTACAACAGGGAGGCTGTTTGCTGTACAACAGGGAGGCTGTGTGCTCTACAACAGGGAGGCTGTGTGCTGTGTAACAGGGAGGCTGTGTGCTATATAACAGGGAGGCTGTTTGCTGTACAAAAGGGAGGCTGTGTGCTGTACAACAGGGAAGCTGTGTGCTGTATAACAGGGAGGCTGTGTGCTGTGTAAAAGGGAGGCTGTTTGCTTTGCAACAGGGAGGCTGTGTGCTGTGCAACAGGAAGGCTGTGTGCTGTACAACAGGGAGGCTGTGTGCTGTGTAACAGGGAGGCTGTTTGCTGTACAACAGGGAGGCTGTTTGCTGTGTAACAGGGAGGCTGTGTGCTGTGTAACAGGGAGGCTGTGTGCTGTGCAGCAGGGAGGCTGTTTGCTGTGCAACAGGGAGGCTGTGTGCTGTACAACAGGGAGGCTGTGTGCTGTAAAACAGGGAGGCTGTGTGCTGTGTAAAAGGGAGGCTGTTTGCTGTGTAACAGGGAGGCTGTGTGCTGTACAACGGGTAGGTTGTGTGCTGTGCAACAGGGAGGCTGTGTGCTGTACAAGAGGGAGGCTGTGTGCTGTGTAAAAGGGAGGCTGTTTGCTGTACAACAGGGAGGCTGTGTGCTGTACAACAGGGAGGCTGTGTGCTGTACAACAGGGAGGCTGTGTGCTCTACAACGGGGAGGCTGTTTGCTGTGCAACAGGGAGGCTGTGTGCTGTACAACAGGGAGGCTGTGTGCTGTACAACAGGGAGGCTGTGTGCTGTACAACAGGGAGGCTGTGTCCTCTACAACAGGGAGGCTGTGTGCTGTGCAACAGGGAGACTGTTTGCTGTACAACAGGGAGGCTGTGTGCTGTGCAACAGGCAGGCTGTGTACTGTGTAACAGGGAGACTGTGTGTTGTGTAACAGGGAGGCTGTTTGCTGTGCAACAGGGAGACTGTTTGCTGTACAACAGGGAGGCTGTGTGCTGTGCAACAGGCAGGCTGTGTTCTGTGTAACACGGAGGCTGTGTGCTCTTAACAGGGATGCTGTGTGCTGTACAACAGGGAAGCTGTATCCTGTACAACAGGGAGGCTGTGTGCTGTACAACAGGGAGGCTGTGTGCTGGGCAACAGGGAGGCTGTGTGCTGTACAACAGGGAGGCTGTGTGCTGGACAACAGGGAAGCTGTGTGCTGTACAACAGGGAGGCTGTGTGCTGTACAGCAGGGAGGCTGTGCGTTGTACAGCAGGGAGGCTGTGCGCTCTGCTACAGGGAGGCTGTGCTGCTGTACAACAGGGAGGCTGTGTGCTGTTAAACAGGGAGAGTGTGTGCTGTACAACAGGGAGGCTTTGTGCTGTGCAGCAGGGAGGCTGTGTGCTGTGTAAAAGGGAGGCTGTGTGCTGTACAACAGGGAGGCTGTGTGCTCTGCAACAGCGAGGCTGATTGCTGTACAACAGGGAGGCTGTGTGCTGTACAACAGGAAGGCTGTGTGCTGTACAACAGGGAGGCTGTGTGCTGTGCAACAGGGAGGCTGTGTGCTGTATAACAGGGATGCTGTTTGCTGTACAAGAGGGAGTCTGTGTGCTGTGTAAAAGGGAGGTTGTGTGCTGTATAACAGGGAGGCTGTGTGCTGTACAACAGGGAAGCTGTGTGCTGTACAACGGGGAGGCTGTGTGCTGTACAACAGGGACGCTGTGTGCTGTGTAACAGGGAGGCTGTTTGCTCTGCAAGAGGGAGGCTGTTTGCTGTACAACAGCGAGGCTGTGTGCTGTACAACAGGGAGGCTGTGTGCTGTATAACAGGGATGCTGTTTGCTGTACAACAGGGAGTCTGTGTGCTGTGTAAAAGGGAGGTTGTGTGCTGTATAACAGGGAGGCTGTGTGCTGTACAACAGGGAAGCTGTGTGCTGTACAACGGGGAGGCTGTGTGCTGTACAACAGGGAGGCTGTGTGCTGTGTAACAGGGAGGCTGTTTGCTCTGCAAGAGGGAGGCTGTTTGCTGTACAACAGCGAGGCTGTGTGCTGTACAACAGGGAGGCTGTGCGCTGTGCAACAGGGAAGCTGTGTGCTGTGCAACAGGGAGGCTTTGTGCCGTGTAAAAGGGAGGCTGTGTGCTGTGCAACAGGTAGGCTGTGTGCTGTGCAACAGGGAGGCTGTGTGCTGTTCAACAGGCAGGCTGTGTGCTGTACAACAGGGACGCTGTTTGCTGGGCAACAGGGAGGTTGTTTGCTGTACAACAGGGAGACTGTTTGCTGTACAACAGGGAGGCTGTGTGCTTTACAACAGGGAGGCTGTGTGCTGTGCAACAGGCAGGCTGTGTACTGTGTAACAGGGAGGCTGTGTGCTCTTAACAGGGATGCTGTGTGCTGTACAACAGGGAAGCTATATGCTGTACAACAGGGAGGCTGTGTGCTTTGCAACAGGGAGGCTGTGTGCTGTACAACAGCTAGGCTGTTCTGTAGAACAGGGAGGCTGTGTGCTGTACAACAAGGAGGCTGTGTGCTGGGCAACAGGGAGGCTGTGTGCTGTACAACAGGGAGGCTGTGTGCTGGACGACAGGGAAGCTGTGTGCTGTACAACAGGGAGGCTGTGTGCTGTACAACAGGGAGGCTGTGTGCTGTACAACAGGGACGCTGTGTGCTGTACAACAGGGAGGCTGTGTGCTGTACAACAGGGAGGCTGTGTGCTGTGTAACAGGGAGGCTGTTTGCTGTACAACAGGGAGGCTGTTTGCTGTACAACAGGGAGGCTGTGTGCTGTGCAACTGGAAGGCTGTGTGCTGTACAACAGGGAGGCTGTGTGCTGTACAACAGGGAGGCTGTTTGCTGTACAACAGGGAGGCTGTGTGCTCTACAACAGGGAAGCTGTATGCTGTACAACAGGGAGGCTGTGTGCTTTGCAACAGGGAGGCTGTGTGCTGTACAACAGCTAGGCTGTTCTGTACAACAGGGAGGCTGTGTGCTGTACAACAGGGAGGCTGTGTGCTGGGCAACAGGGAGGCTGTGTGCTGTACAACAGGGAGGCTGTGTGCTGTACAACAGGGAGGCTGTGCGTTGTACAGCAGGGAGGCTGTGCGCTCTGCTACAGGGAGGCTGTGTTGCTGTACAACAGGGAGGCTGTGTGCTGTTAAACAGGGAGAGTGTGTGCTGTACAACAGGGAGGCTGTGTGCTGTGCAGCAGGGAGGCTGTGTGCTGTGTAAAAGGGAGGCTGTGTGCTGTACAACAGGGAGGCTGTGTGCTCTGCAACAGCGAGGCTGATTGCTGTACAACAGGGAGGCTGTGTGCTGTACAACAGGAAGGCTGTGTGCTGTACAACAGGGAGGCTGTGTGCTGTGCAACAGGGAGGCTGTGTGCTGTATAACAGGGATGCTGTTTGCTGTACAACAGGGAGTCTGTGTGCTGTGTAAAAGGGAGGTTGTGTGCTGTATAACAGGGAGGCTGTGTGCTGTACAACAGGGAAGCTGTGTGCTGTACAACGGGGAGGCTGTGTGCTGTACAACAGGGAGGCTGTGTGCTGTGTAACAGGGAGGCTGTTTGCTCTGCAAGAGGGAGGCTGTTTGCTGTACAACAGCGAGGCTGTGTGCTGTTCAACAGGGAGGCTGTGCGCTGTGCAACAGGGAAGCTGTGTGCTGTGCAACAGGGAGGCTTTGTGCCGTGTAAAAGGGAGGCTGTGTGCTGTGCAACAGGTAGGCTGTGTGCTGTACAACAGGGAGGCTGTGTGCTGTGCAACAGGGAGGCTGTGTGCTGTTCAAGAGGCAGGCTGTGTGCTGTACAACAGGGACGCTGTTTGCTGGGCAACAGGGAGGTTGTTTGCTGTACAACAGGGAGACTGTTTGCTGTACAACAGGGAGGCTGTGTGCTGTACAACAGGGAGGCTGTGTGCTGTGCAACAGGCAGGCTGTGTACTGTGTAACAGGGAGGCTGTGTGCTCTTAACAGGGATGCTGTGTGCTGTACAACAGGGAAGCTATATGCTGTACAACAGGGAGGCTGTGTGCTTTGCAACAGGGAGGCTGTGTGCTGTACAACAGCTAGGCTGTTCTGTACAACAGGGAGGCTGTGTGCTGTACAACAAGGAGGCTGTGTGCTGGGCAACAGGGAGGCTGTGTGCTGTACAACAGGGAGGCTGTGTGCTGGACAACAGGGAAGCTGTGTGCTGTACAACAGGGAGGCTGTGTGCTGTACAACAGGGAGGCTGTGTGCTGTACAACAGGGACGCTGTGTGCTGTAAAACAGGGAGGCTGTGTGCTGTACAACAGGGAGGCTGTGTGCTGTGTAACAGGGAGGCTGTTTGCTGTACAACAGGGAGGCTGTTTGCTGTACAACAGGGAGGCTGTGTGCTGTGCAACTGGAAGGCTGTGTGCTGTACAACAGGGAGGCTGTGTGCTGTACAACGGGGAGGCTGTTTGCTGTACAACAGGGAGGCTGTGTGCTCTACAACAGGGAAGCTGTATGCTGTACAACAGGGAGGCTGTGTGCTTTGCAACAGGGAGGCTGTGTGCTGTACAACAGCTAGGCTGTTCTGTACAACAGGGAGGCTGTGTGCTGTACAACAGGGAGGCTGTGTGCTGGGCAACAGGGAGGCTGTGTGCTGTACAACAGGGAGGCTGTGTGCTGTACAACAGGGAGGCTGTGCGTTGTACAGCAGGGAGGCTGTGCGCTCTGCTACAGGGAGGCTGTGCTGCTGTACAACAGGGAGGCTGTGTGCTGTTAAACAGGGAGAGTGTGTGCTGTACAACAGGGAGGCTGTGTGCTGTGCAGCAGGGAGGCTGTGTGCTGTGTAAAAGGGAGGCTGTGTGCTGTACAACAGGGAGGCTGTGTGCTCTGCAACAGCGAGGCTGATTGCTGTACAACAGGGAGGCTGTGTGCTGTACAACAGGAAGGCTGTGTGCTGTACAACAGGGAGGCTGTGTGCTGTGCAACAGGGAGGCTGTGTGCTGTATAACAGGGATGCTGTTTGCTGTACAACAGGGAGTCTGTGTGCTGTGTAAAAGGGAGGTTGTGTGCTGTATAACAGGGAGGCTGTGTGCTGTACAACAGGGAAGCTGTGTGCTGTACAACGGGGAGGCTGTGTGCTGTACAACAGGGAGGCTGTGTGCTGTACAACAGGGAGGCTGTGTGCTGTGTAACAGGGAGGCTGTTTGCTCTGCAAGAGGGAGGCTGTTTGCTGTACAACAGCGAGGCTGTGTGCTGTACAACAGGGAGGCTGTGCGCTGTGCAACAGGGAAGCTGTGTGCTGTGCAACAGGGAGGCTTTGTGCCGTGTAAAAGGGAGGCTGTGTGCTGTGCAGCAGGTAGGCTGTGTGCTGTACAACAGGGAGGCTGTGTGCTGTACAACAGGGAGGCTGTGTGCTCTACAACAGGAGGGCTGTGTGCTGTGCAACAGGGAGGCTGTGTGCTGTTCAACAGGCAGGCTGTGTGCTGTACAACAGGGACGCTGTTTGCTGGGCAACAGGGAGGTTGTTTGCTGTACAACAGGCAGACTGTTTGCTGTACAACAGGGAGGCTGTGTGCTGTACAACAGGGAGGCTGTGTGCTGTGCAACAGGCAGGCTGTGTACTGTGTAACAGGGAGGCTGTGTGCTCTTAACAGGGATGCTGTGTGCTGTACAACAGGGAAGCTGTATGCTGTACAACAGGGAGGCTGTGTGCTTTGCAACAGGGAGGCTGTGTGCTGTACAACAGCTAGGCTGTTCTGTACAACAGGGACGCTGTGTGCTGTACAACAAGGAGGCTGTCTGCTGGGCAACAGGGAGGCTGTGTGCTGTACAACAGGGAGGCTGTGTGCTGGACAACAGGGAAGCTGTGTGCTGTACAACAGGGAGGCTGTGTGCTGTACAACAGGGAGGCTGTGTGCTGTACAACAGGGACGCTGTGTGCTGTACAACAGGGAGGCTGTGTGCTGTACAACAGGGAGGCTGTGTGCTGTGTAACAGGGAGGCTGTTTGCTTACAACAGGGAGGCTGTTTGCTGTACAACAGGGAGGCTGTGTGCTGTGCAACGGGAAGGCTGTGTGCTGTACAACAGGGAGGCTGTGTGCTGTACAACAGGGAGGCTGTTTGCTGTACAACAGGGAGGCTGTGTGCTCTACAACAGGGAGGCTGTGTGCTGTGTAACAGGGAGGCTGTGTGCTATATAACAGGGAGGCTGTTTGCTGTACAACAGGGAGGCTGTGTGCTGTACAACAGGGAAGCTGTGTGCTGTATAACAGGGAGGCTGTGTGCTGTGTAAAAGGGAGGCTGTTTGCTTTGCAACAGGGAGGCTGTGTGCTGTGCAACAGGAAGGCTGTGTGCTGTACAACAGGGAGGCTGTGTGCTGTGTAACAGGGAGGCTGTTTGCTGTACAACAGGGAGGCTGTTTGCTGTCTAACAGGGAGGCTGTGTGCTGTGTAACAGGGAGGCTGTGTGCTGTGCAACAGGGAGGCTGTTTGCTGTGCAACAGGGAGGCTGTGTGCTGTACAACAGGGAGGCTGTGTGCTGTACAACAGGGAGGTTGTGTGCTGTGCAACAGGGAGGCTGTGTGCTGTACAAGAGGGAGGCTGTGTGCTGTGTAAAAGGGAGGCTGTGTGGTGTGTAACAGGGAGGCTGTGTGCTGTACAACAGGGAGGCTGTGTGCTGTACAACAGGGAGGCTGTGTGCTGCACAACAGGGAGGCTGTGTGCTCTACAACGGGGAGGCTGTTTGCTGTGCAACAGGGAGGCTGTGTGCTGTACAACAGGGAGGCTGTGTGCTGTACAACAGGGAGGCTGTGTGCTGTACAACAGGGAAGCTGTGTCCTCTACAACAGGGAGGCTGTGTGCTGTGCAACAGGGCGGCTGTGTGCTGTACAACAGTGAAGCTGTGTGTTGTGTAACAGGGAGGCTGTTTGCTGTGCAACAGGGAGACTGTTTGCTGTACAACAGGGAGGCTGTGTGCTGTGCAACAGGCAGGCTGTGTACTGTGTAACAGGGAGGCTGTGTGCTCTTAACAGGGATGCTGTGTGCTGTACAACAGGGAAGCTGTATGCTGTACAACAGGGAGGCTGTGTGCTTTGCAACAGGGAGGCTGTGTGCTGTACAACAGCTAGGCTGTTCTGTACAACAGGGAGGCTGTGTGCTGTACAACAGGGAGGCTGTGTGCTGGGCAACATTGAGGCTGTGTGCTGTACAACAGGGAGGCTGTGTGCTGGACAACAGGGAAGCTGTGTGCTGTACAACAGGGAGGCTGTGTGCTGTACAACAGGGAGGCTGTGCGTTGTACAGCAGGGAGGCTGTGCGCTCTGCTACAGGGAGGCTGTGCTGCTGTACAACAGGGAGGCTGTGTGCTGTTAAACAGGGAGAGTGTGTGCTGTACAACAGGGAGGCTTTGTGCTGTGCAGCAGGGAGGCTGTGTGCTGTGTAAAAGGGAGGCTGTGTGCTGTACAACAGGGAGGCTGTGTGCTCTGCAACAGCGAGGCTGATTGCTGTACAACAGGGAGGCTGTGTGCTGTACAACAGGAAGGCTGTGTGCTGTACAACAGGGAGGCTGTGTGCTGTGCAACAGGGAGGCTGTGTGCTGTATAACAGGGATGCTGTTTGCTGTACAACAGGGAGTCTGTGTGCTGTGTTAAAGGGAGGTTGTGTGCTGTATAACAGGGAGGCTGTGTGCTGTACAACAGGAAAGCTGTGTGCTGTACAACGGGGAGGCTGTGTGCTGTACAACAGGGAGGCTGTGTGCTGTACAACAGGGAGGCTGTGTGCTGTGTAACAGGGAGGCTGTTTGCTCTGCAAGAGGGAGGCTGTTTGCTGTACAACAGCGAGGCTGTGTGCTGTACAACAGGGAGGCTGTGCGCTGTGCAACAGGGAAGCTGTGTGCTGTGCAACAGGGAGGCTTTGTGCCGTGTAAAAGGGAGGCTGTGTGCTGTGCAACAGGTAGGCTGTGTGCTGTACAACAGGGAGGCTGTGTGCTGTACAACAGGGAGGCTGTGTGCTCTACAACAGGAGGGCTGTGTGCTGTGCAACAGGGAGGCTGTGTGCTGTTCAACAGGCAGGCTGTGTGCTGTACAACAGGGACGCTGTTTGCTGGGCAACAGGGAGGTTGTTTGCTGTACAACAGGGAGGCTGTGTGCTGTGCAACGGGGAAGCTTTGTGCTGTATAAAAGGGAGGCTGTTTGCTGTACAACAGGGAGGCTGTGTGCTGTGCAGCAGGGAGGCTGTGTGCTGTGTAACAGGGAGGCTGTGTGCTGTATAAAATGGAGGCTGTGTGCTGTACAACAGCTACGCTGTTCTGTACAACAGGGAGGCTGTGTGCTGTGTAACAGGGAGGCTGTGTGCTGTACAAAAGGAAGGCTGTGTGCCGTGCAACAGGGAGGCTGTGTGCTGTACAACAGTGAGGCTGTGTGCTGGGCAACAGGGAGGCTGTGTGCTGTACAACAGGGAGGCTGTGTGCTGGGCAACAGGGAGGCTGTGTGCTGTACAACAGGGAGGCTGTGTGCTGGGCAACAGGGAGGCTGTGTGCTGTACCACAGGGAGGCTGTGTGCTGTACAACAGGGAGGCTGTGCGTTGTACAACAGGGAGGCTGTTTGCTGTGCAACAGCGAGGCTGTGTGCTGTGAAAAAGGGAGGCTGTGTGCTGCACAACAGGGAGGCTGTGTGCTCTACAACAGGGAGGCTGTGTGCTGTACAACAGGGAGGCTGTGTGCTGTACAAAAGGAAGGCTGTGTGCTGTGCAACAGGGAGGCTGTGTGCTGTACAACAGGGAGGCTGTGTGCTGTGCAACAGGCAGGCTGTGTACTGTGTAACAGGGAGGCTGTGTGCTCTTAACAGGGAGGCTGTGTGCTGTACAACAGGGAAGCTGTATGCTGTACAACAGGGAGGCTATGTGCTTTGCAACAGGGAGGCTGTGTGCTGTACAACAGCTAGGCTGTTCTGTACAACAGGGAGGCTGTGTGCTGTACAACAGGGAGGCTGTGTGCTGGGCAACAGGGAGGCTGTGTGCTGTACAACAGGGAGGCTGTGTGCTGGGCAACAGGGAGGCTGTGTGCTGTACAACAGGGAGGCTGTGTGCTGTACAACAGGGAGGCTGTGCGTTGTACAGCAGGGAGGCTGTGCGCTCTGCTACAGGGAGGCTGTGCTGCTGTACAACAGGGAGGCTGTGTGCTGTGTAACAGGGAGGCTGTGTGCTGTGTAACAGGGAGGCTGTGTGCTCTTAACAGGGAGGCTGTGTGCTGTACAACAGGGAAGCTGTATGCTGTACAACAGGGAGGCTATGTGCTTTGCAACAGGGAGGCTGTGTGCTGTACAACAGCTAGGCTGTTCTGTACAACAGGGAGGCTGTGTGCTGTACAACAGGGAGGCTGTGTGCTGGGCAACAGGGAGGCTGTGCGCTGTACAACAGGGAGGCTGTGTGCTGGGCAACAGGGAGGCTGTGTGCTGTACAACAGGGAGGCTGTGTGCTGTACAACAGGGAGGCTGTGCGATGTACAGCAGGGAGGCTGTGCGCTCTGCTACAGGGAGGCTGTGCTGCTGTACAACAGGGAGGCTGTGTGCTGTGTAACAGGGAGGCTGTGTGCTGTGTAAAAGGGAGGCTGTGTGCTGTACAACAGGGAGGCTGTGTGCTCTGCAACAGCGAGGCTGTGTGCTGTACAACAGGGAGGCTGTGTGCTGTACAACAGGGAAGCTGTGTGCTGTACAACAGAGAGGCTGTGCGCTGTGCAACAGGGAAGCTTTGTGCTGTGCAACAGGGAGGCTTTGTGCCGTGTAAAAGGGAGGCTGTGTGCTGTGTAAAAGGGAGGCTGTTTGCTGTACAATAGGGAGGCTGTGTGCCTTGCAACGGGGAAGCTTTGTGTTGTGTAAAAGGGAGGCTGTTTGCTGTGCAACAGGGAGGCTGTGTGCTGTGCAGCAGGGAGGCTGTGTACTGTGTAACAGGGAGGCTGTGTGCTCTTAACAGGGAGGCTGTGTGCTGTACAACAGGGAAGCTGTATGCTGTACAACAGGGAGGCTATGTGCTTTGCAACAGGGAGGCTGTGTGCTGTACAACAGCTAGGCTGTTCTGTACAACAGGGAGGCTGTGTGCTGTACAACAGGGAGGCTGTGTGCTGGGCAACAGGGAGGCTGTATGCTGTACAACAGGGAGGCTGTGTGCTGGGCAACAGGGAGGCTGTGTGCTGTACAACAGGGAGGCTGTGTGCTGTACAACAGGGAGGCTGTGCGTTGTACAGCAGGGAGGCTGTGCGCTCTGCTACAGGGAGGCTGTGCTGCTGTACAACAGGGAGGCTGTGTGCTGTGTAACAGGGAGGCTGTGTGCTGTGTAAAAGGGAGGCTGTGTGCTGTACAACAGGGAGGCTGTGTGCTGGGCAACAGGGAGGCTGTATGCTGTACAACAGGGAGGCTGTGTGCTGGGCAACAGGGAGGCTGTGTGCTGTACAACAGGGAGGCTGTGTGCTGTACAACAGGGAGGCTGTGTGCTGTACAACAGCTAGGCTGTTCTGTACAACAGGGAGGCTGTGCCTTGTACAACAGGGAGGATGTGCGTTATACAACAGGGAAGCTGTGTGCTGTGTAAAAGGGAGGCTGTGTGCTGTACAACAGGGAGGCTGTGTGCTGTACAACAGGGAGGCTGTGTGCTGTACAACAGGGAGGCTGTGTGCTGTAGAACAGGAAAGCTGTTTGCTGTACAACAGGGAGGCTGTGTGCTGTTAAACAGGGAGGCTGTTTGCTGTACAACAGGGAGGCTGTGTGCTGTAAAACAGGGAGGCTGTTTGCTGTGCAACAGGGAGGCTGTGTGCTGTGCAGCAGTGAGGCTGTGTGCCGTGTAACAGGGAGGCTATGTGATGTGAAAAAGGGAGGCTGTGTGCTGTACAACAGGGAGGCTGTGTGCTGTACAACAGGGAGGCTGTGTGCTGTACAACAGGGAGGCTGTGTGCTGTACAACAGGGAGGCTGTTTGCTGTACAACAGGGAGGCTGTGTGCTGTGTAACAGGGAGGCTGTGTGCCGTGTAAAAGGGATGCTGTGTGCTGTACAACAGGGAGGCTGTGTGCTGTAAAACAGGGAGGCTGTGTGCTGTAAAACAGGGAGGCTGTGTGCTGTACAACAGGGAGGCTGTGTGCTGTGCAACAGGTAGGCTGTGTGCTGTAAAACAGGGAGGCTGTGTGCTGTACAACAGGGACGCTGTGTGCTCTACAACAGGGAGGCTGTGTGCTGTACAACAGGGAGGCTCTGTGATGTGCAACAGGGAGGCTGTGTGCTGTACAACAGGGAGGCTGTCTGCTGTACAACAGGGAGGCTGTGTGCTGTACAACATGAAGGCTGTGTGCTTTACAACAGGGAGGCTGTTTATTGTACAACAGGGAGTCTGTGTGCTGTGTAAAAGGGAGGCTGTGCGCTGTACAACAGGAAGGCTGTGTGCTGTACAACAGGGAGGCTGTGTGCTGTGCAACAGGGAAGCTTTGTGCTGTGTAAAAGGGAGGCTGTGTGCTGTACAACAGGGAGGCTGTGTGCTGTACAACAGGGAGGCTGTGTGCTGTCTAAAAGGGAGGCTGTGTGCTGTACAACAGGGAGGCTGTGTGCTCTGCAACAGCGAGGCTGTGTGCTGTACAACAGGGAGGCTGTGTACTGTACAACAGCGAGGCTGTGTGCTGTACAACAGGGAGGCTGTGTGCTTTACAACAGGGATGATGTGTGCTGTACAACAGGGAGGCTGTGTGCTGTGCAACAGGGAAGCTTTGTGCTGTGTAAAAGGGAGGCTGTGTGCTGTGCAACAGGGAGGCTGTGTGCTGTGTAACAGGGAGGCTGTGTGCTGTGTAACAGGGAGGCTGTGTGCTGTGTAAAAGGGAGGCTGTGTGCTGTACAACAGCTATGCTGTTCTGTACAACATGGAGGCTGTGTGCTGTGTAACAGGGAGGCTGTGTGCTGTACAAAAGGAAGGCTGTGTGCTGGGCAACAGGGAGGCTGTGTGCTGTACAACAGGGAGGCTGTGTGCTGGGCAACAGGGAGGCTGTGTGCTGTACCACAGGGAGGCTGTGTGCTGTACAACAGGGAGGCTGTGCGTTGTACAACAGGGAGGCTGTTTGCCGTGCAACAGCGAGGCTGTGTGCTGTGAAAAAGGGAGGCTGTGTGCTGTACAACAGGGAGGCTGTGTGCTGTACAACAGGGAGGCTGTGTGCTCTGCAACAGCGTGGCTGTGTGCTGTACAGCAGAGAGTCTGTGTGCTGTGTAAAAGGGAGGCTGTGTGCTGCACAACAAGGAGGCTGTGTGCTCTACAACAGGGAGGCTGTGTGCTGTACAACAGGGAGGCTGTGTGATGTGCAACAGGCAGGCTGTGTACTGTGCAACAGGGAGGCTGTGTGCTCTTAACAGGAAGGCTGTGTGCTGTACAACAGGGAAGCTGTGTGCTGTACAACAGGGAGGCTGTGTACTGTGCAACAGGGAGGCTGTGTGCTGTACAACAGCTAGGCTGTTCTGTACAACAGGGAGGCTGTGTGCTGTGTAACAGGGAGGCTGTGTGCTGTGTAACAGGGAGGCTGTGTGCTGTACAAAAGGAAGGCTGTGTGCTGTGCAACAGGGAGGCTGTGTGCTGTACAACAGGGAGGCTCTGTGATGTGCAACAGGGAGGCTGTGTGCTGTACAACAGGGAGGCTGTCTGCTGTACAACAGGGAGGCTGTGTGCTGTACAACAGGAAGGCTGTGTGCTGTACAACAGGGAGTCTGTGTGCTGTGCAACAGGCGCTGTGTACTGTGTAACTGGGAGGCTGTGTGCTCTTAACAGGGAGGCTGTGTGCTGTACAACAGGGAGGCTGTTTGCTGTACAACAGGGAGGCTGTGTGCTGTGCAACAGGGAAGCTTTGTGCTGTGTAAAAGGGAGGCTGTGTGCTGTACAACAGGGAGGCTGTGTGCTGTACAACAGGGAGGCTGTGTGCTGTACAACAGGGAGGCTGTGTGCTGTACAACAGGGAGGCTGTTTGCTGTACAACAGGGAGGCTGTGTGCTGTGTAACAGGGAGGCTGTGTGCCGTGTAAAAGGGATGCTGTGTGCTGTACAACAGGGAGGCTGTGTCCTGTAAAACAGGGAGGCTGTGTGCTGTAAAACAGGGAGGCTGTGTGCTGTACAACAGGGAGGCTGTGTGCTGTGCAACAGGTAGGCTGTGTGCTGTAAAACAGGGAGGCTGTGTGCTGTACAACAGGGACGCTGTGTGCTCTACAACAGGGAGGCTGTGTGCTGTACAACAGGGAGGCTCTGTGATGTGCAACAGGGAGGCTGTGTGCTTTACAACAGGGAGGCTGTTTATTGTACAACAGGGAGTCTGTGTGCTGTGTAAAAGGGAGGCTGTGTGCTGTACAACAGGAAGGCTGTGTGCTGTACAACAGGGAGTCTGTGTGCTGTGCAACAGGCGCTGTGTACTGTGTAACAGGGAGGCTATGTGCTCTTAACAGGGAGGCTGTGTGCTGTACAACAGGGAGGCTGTTTGCTGTACAACAGGGAGGCTGTGTGCTGTGCAACAGGGAAGCTTTGTGCTGTGTAAAAGGGAGGCTGTGTGCTGTACAACAGGGAGGCTGTGTGCTGTACAACAGGGAGGCTGTGTACTGTACAACAGCGAGGCTGTGTGCTGTACAACAGGGAGGCTGTGTGCTTTACAACAGGGATGATGTGTGCTGTACAACAGGGAGGCTGTGTGCTGTGCAACAGGGAAGCTTTGTGCTGTGTAAAAGGGAGGCTGTGTGCTGTGCAACAGGGAGGCTGTGTGCTGTGTAACAGGGAGGCTGTGTGCTGTGTAACAGGGAGGCTGTGTGCTGTGTAACAGGGAAGCTGTTTGCTGTGCAACAGGAAGGCTGTGTGCTGTACAACAGGGAGGCTGTGTGCTGTACAACAGCGAGGCTGTGTGCTGTACAACAGGGAGGCTGTGTGCTGTACAGCAGGGAGGCTGTGTGCTGTACAAAAGGAAGGCTGTGTGCTGTGCAACAGGGAGGCTGTGTGCTGTACAACAGGGAGGCTGTGTGCTGTACAACAGGGAGGCTGTGCCTTGTACAACAGGGAGGATGTGCGTTGTACAACAGGGAGGCTGTGTGCTGTGTAAAAGGGAGGCTGTGTGCAGTACAACAGGGAGTCTGTGTGCTGTGCAGCATGGAGGCTGTGTGCTGTTAAACAGGGAGGCTGTTTGCTGTACAACAGGGAGGCTGTGTGCTGTAAAACAGGGAGGCTGTTTGCTGTGCAACAGGGAGGCTGTGTGCCGTGTAACAGGGAGGCTATGTGATGTGAAAAAGGGAGGCTGTGTGCTGTACAACAGGGAGGCTGTGTGTTGTAAAACAGGGAGGCTGTGTGCTGTACAACAGGGAGGCTGTGTGCTGTACAACAGGGAGGCTGTGTGCTGTACAACAGGGAGGCTGTGTGCTGTGCAAATAGGGAGGTTGTGTGCTGTGCAGCAGGGAGGCTGTGTGCTGTACAACAGGGAGGCTGTTTGCTGTACAACAGGGAGGCTGTATGCTGTGTAACAGGGAGGCTGTGTGCCGTGTAAAAGGGATGCTGCGTGCTGTACAACAGGGAGGCTGTGTGCTGTAAAACAGGGAGGCTGTGTGCTGTAAAACAGGGAGGCTGTGTGCTGTACAACAGGGAGGCTGTGTGCTGTACAAAAGGAAGGCTGTGTGCTGTGCAACAGGGAGGCTGTGTGCTGTACAACAGGGAGGCTGTGTGCTGTACAACAGGGAGGCTGTGCCTTGTACAACAGGGAGGATGTGCGTTGTACAACAGGGAGGCTGTGTGCTGTGTAAAAGGGAGGCTGTGTGCAGTACAACAGGGAGTCTGTGTGCTGTGCAGCATGGAGGCTGTGTGCTGTTAAACAGGGAGGCTGTTTGCTGTACAACAGGGAGGCTGTGTGCTGTAAAACAGGGAGGCTGTTTGCTGTGCAACAGGGAGGCTGTGTGCCGTGTAACAGGGAGGCTATGTGATGTGAAAAAGGGAGGCTGTGTGCTGTACAACAGGGAGGCTGTGTGTTGTAAAACAGGGAGGCTGTGTGCTGTACAACAGGGAGGCTGTGTGCTGTACAACAGGGAGGCTGTGTGCTGTACAACAGGGAGGCTGTGTGCTGTACAACAGGGAGGCTGTGTGCTGTACGAGAGGGAGGCTGTGTGCTGTACAACAGGGATGCTGTTTGCTGTACAACAGGGAGGCTTTGTGCTGTGTAACAGGGATGCTGTGTGCTGTGTAAAAGGGAGGCTGTGTGCTGTACAACAGGGAGGCTGTGTGCTGTACAACAGGGAGGCTGTGTGCTGTACAACAGGGAGGCTGTGTCCTGTACAACAGGGAGGCTGTGTGCTGTACAACAGCGAGGCTGTGTTTTGTACAACAGGGAGGCTGTGTGCTGTACAACTGGGAGGCTGTGTGCTGTGTAACAGGGAGGCTGTTTGCAGTGTAACAGGGAGGCTGTGTGCTGTACAACAGGGAGGCTGTGTGCTGTGTAACCGGGAGGCTGTGTGCTGTACAACGGGAGACTGTGTGCTGTGCAACAGAGAGGCTGTATGCTGTGCAACAGCTAGGCTGTGCTGTACAACAGGGAGGCTGTGTGCTGTACATCAAGGAGGCTGTGTGCTGTGTAACAGGGAGGCTGTTTGCTGTGCAACAGGGAGGCTGTGTGCTGTACAACAGGAAGGCTGTGTGCTGTACAACAGTGAGGCTGTGTGCTGTGTAACAGGGAGGCTGTGTGCTGTGTAACAGGGAGGCTGTGTGCTGTACAACAGGGAGGCTGTGTGCTGTGCAACATGGAGGCTGTGTGCTGTTCAACAGGGAAGCTTTGTGCTGTGTAAAAGGGAGGCTGTTTGCTGTACAACAGGGAGGCTGTGTGCTGTGCATCATGGAGGCTGTGTGATGTGTAATAGGGAGGTTGTGTGCTGTACAACAGGGAGGCTGTGTGCTGTGTAACAGGGAGGCGGTTTGCTGTGCAACAGGGAGTCTGTGTGCTGTACAACAGGGAGGCTGTGTGCTGTACAACAGGGAGGCTGTGTGCTGTACAACGGGGAGGCTGTTTGCTGTGCAACAGGGAGGCTGTGTGCTCTACAACAGAGAGGCTGTGTGCTGTAGAACAGGAAAGCTGTTTGCTGTACAACAGGGAGGCTGTGTGCTGTACAACAGGGAAGCTTTGTGCTGTACAACAGGGAGGCTGTGTGCTCTGCAACAGCGAGGCTGTGTGCTGTACAACAGGGAGGCTGTGTGCTATACAACAGGGACGCTGTTTATTGTACAACAGGGAGTCTGTGTGCTGTGCAATAGGGTGGCTGTGTGCTGTACAACAGGGAGGCTGTGAGCTGTACAACAGGGAGGCTGTGTGCTGTGCAACAGGGAGGCTGTGTGCTGTACAACAGCTAGGCTGTTCTGTACAACAGTGAGGCTGTGTGCTGTGTAACAGGGAGGCTGTGTGTCGTGCAACACGGAGGCTGTGTGCTGGGCAACAGGGAGGCTGTGCGTTGTACAACAGGGAGGCTGTGTGCTGTGTAAAACGGAGGCTGTGTGCTGTATAACAGGGAGGCTGTGTGCTGTGTAAAAGGGAGGCTGTGTGCTGTACAACAGGGAGGCTGTGTTCTCTGCAACAGCAAGGCTGTGTGCTGTGTAACAAGGAGGCTGTATGCTGTGTAAATGGGAGGCTTTGTGCTGTACAACAGGGAGGCTGTATGCTGTACAACAGGGAGGCTGTGTACTGTGTAACAAGGAGGCTATGTGCTCTTAACAGGGAGGCTGTGTGCTGTGTAACAGGGAGGCTGTGTGCTGTGTAACAGGGAGGCTGTGTGCTGTACAAAATGAAAGCTGTGTGCTGTGCAACAGGGAGGCTGTTTGCTGTACAACAGGGAGGCTGTGTGCTGTACAACAGGAAGGCTGTGTGCTGTACAACAGGGAGGCTATGTGCTATGCAACGGGGAGGGTGTGTGCTGTACAACAGGTAGGCTGTTTGCTATACAACATGGAGGCTGTGTACTGTACAACATGGAGGCTGTGTGCTGTACGAGAGGGAGGCTGTGTGCTGTACAACAGGGATGCTGTTTGCTGTACAACAGGGAGGCTGTGTGCTGTGTAAAAGGGAGGCTGTCTGCTGTGTAAAAGGGAGGCTGTGTGCTGTACAACAGGGAGGCTGTGTGCTGTGCTACAGGGAGGCTGTGTGCTGTGCAACAGGAAGGCTGTGTGCTGTACAACAGGGAGGCTGTGTGCTGTGCAACAGGGAGGCTGTGTGCTGTACAACAGGGAGGCTGTTTGCTGTACAACAGGAAGGCTGTGTGCTGTACAACAGGGAGGCTATGTGCTATGCAACGTGGAGGCTGTGTGCTGTACAACAGGTAGGCTGTTTGCTATACAACAGGGAGGCTGTGTGCTGTACAACAGGGAGGCTGTGTGCTGTACGAGAGGGAGGCTGTGTGCTGTACAACAGGGAGGCTTTGTGCTGTGTAACAGGGATGCTGTGTGCTGTGTAAAAGGGAGGCTGTGTGCTGTACAACAGGGAGGCTGTGTGCTGTACGAGAGGGAGGCTGTTTGCTGTACAACAGGGAGGCTTTGTGCTGTGTAACAGGGATGCTGTGTGCTGTGTAAAAGGGAGGCTGTGTGCTGTACAACAGGGAGGCTGTGTGCTGTACAACAGGGAGGCTGTGTGCTGTACAACAGGGAGGCTGTGTCCTTTACAACAGGGAGGCTGTGTGCTGTACAACAGGGAGGCTGTGTGCTGTACAACAGCGAGGCTGTGTTTTGTACAACAGGGAGGCTGTGTGCTGTACAACTGGGAGGCTGTGTGCTGTGTAACAGGGAGGCTGTTTGCAGTGTAACAGGGAGGCTGTGTGCTGTACAACAGGGAGGCTGTGTGCTGTGTAACAGGGAGGCTGTGTGCTGTACAACGGGAGACTGTGTGCTGTGCAACAGAGAGGCTGTATGCTGTGCAACAGCTAGGCTGTGCTGTACAACAGGGAGGCTGTGTGCTGTACATCAAGGAGGCTGTCTGCTGTGTAACAGGGAGGCTGTTTGCTGTGCAACAAGGAGGCTGTGTGCTGTACAACAGGGAGGCTGTGTGCTATGCAACGGGGAGGCTGTGTGCTGTACAACAGTGAGGCTGTGTGCTGTACAACAGGGAGGCTGATTGCTGTTCAACATCGAGGCTGTGTGCTGTGTAACATGGAGGCTGTGTGCTGTGTGAAAGGGAGACTGTGTGCTGTACAACAGGGAGGATGTGTGCTGTGCAACATGGAGGCTGTGTGCTGTGCAACAGCTAGGCTGTCCTGTACAACAGGGAGGCTGTGTGCTGTACAACAAGGAGGCTGTGTGCTGTACAACAGCTAGGCTGTGCTGTACAACAGGGAGGCTGTGTGCTGTGCATCATGGAGGCTGTGTGCTGTGTAACAGGGAGGCTGTGTGCTGTACAACAGGGAGGCTGTGTGCTGTACAACAGGGAGGCTGTTTGCTGTGCAACAGGGAGGCTGTGTGCTCTACAACAGGGAGGCTGTGTGCTGTAAAACAGGAAAGCTGTTTGCTGTACAACAGGGAGGCTGTGTGCTGTACAACAGGGAAGCTTTGTGCTGTACAACAGGGAGGCTGTGTGCTGTACAACAGGGAGGCTGTGTGCTCTGCAACAGCGAGGCTGTGTGCTGTACAACAGGGAGGCTGTGTGCTGTACAACAGGGACGCTGTTTATTGTACAACAGGGAGTCTGTGTGCTGTGCAATAGGGTGGCTGTGTTCTGTACAACAGGGAGGCTGTGTGCTGTACAACAGGGACGCTGTTTATTGTACAACAGGGAGTCTGTGTGCTGTGCAATAGGGTGGCTGTGTGCTGTACAACAGGGAGGCTGTGTACTGTACAACAGGGAGGCTGTGTGCTGTGCAACAGGGAGGCTGTGTGCTGTACAACAGGGAGGCTGTTTGCTGTACAACAGGGAGGCTGTGTGCTGTGTAACAGGGAGGCTGTGTGCTGTGTAAAAGGGAGGCTGTGTGCTGTACAACAGGGAGGCTGTGTGCTGTGCAACAGGGAGGCTGTGTGCTGTACAAAATGAAAGCTGTGTGCTGTGCAACAGGGAGGCTGTGTGCTGTACAACAGGGAGGCTGTTTGCTGTACAACAGGAAGGCTGTGTGCTGTACAACAGGGAGGCTATGTGCTATGCAACGGGGAGGCTGTGTGCTGTACAACAGGTAGGCTGTTTGCTATACAACAGGGAGGCTGTGTGCTGTACAACAGGGAGGCTGTGTGCTGTACGAGAGGGAGGCTGTGTGCTGTACAACAGGGAGGCTTTGTGCTGTGTAACAGGGATGCTGTGTGCTGTGTAAAAGGGAGGCTGTGTGCTGTACAACAGGGAGGCTGTGTGCTGTACGAGAGGGAGGCTGTTTGCTGTACAACAGGGAGGCTTTGTGCTGTGTAACAGGGATGCTGTGTGCTGTGTAAAAGGGAGGCTGTGTGCTGTACAACAGGGAGGCTGTGTGCTGTACAACAGGGAGGCTGTGTGCTGTACAACAGGGAGGCTGTGTCCTTTACAACATGGAGGCTGTGTGCTGTACAACAGGGAGGCTGTGTGCTGTACAACAGCGAGGCTGTGTTTTGTACAACAGGGAGGCTGTGTGCTGTACAACTGGGAGGCTGTGTGCTGTGTAACAGGGAGGCTGTTTGCAGTGTAACAGGGAGGCTGTGTGCTGTACAACAGGGAGGCTGTGTGCTGTGTAACAGGGAGGCTGTGTGCTGTACAACGGGAGACTGTGTGCTGTGCAACAGAGAGGCTGTATGCTGTGCAACAGCTAGGCTGTGCTGTACAACAGGGAGGCTGTGTGCTGTACATCAAGGAGGCTGTCTGCTGTGTAACAGGGAGGCTGTTTGCTGTGCAACAGGGAGGCTGTGTGCTGTACAACAGGGAGGCTGTGTGCTATGCAACGGGGAGGGTGTGTGCTGTACAACAGGTAGGCTGTTTGCTATACAACAGGAAGGCTGTGTGCTGTACAACAGTGAGGCTGTGTGCTGTACAACAGGGAGGCTGATTGCTGTTCAACATCGAGGCTGTGTGCTGTGTAACAGGGAGGCTGTGTGCTGTGTGAAAGGGAGACTGTGTGCTGTACAACAGGGAGGATGTGTGCTGTGCAACATGGAGGCTGTGTGCTGTGCAACAGCTAGGCTGTCCTGTACAACAGGGAGGCTGTGTGCTGTACAACAAGGAGGCTGTGTGCTGTACAACAGCTAGGCTGTGCTGTACAACAGGGAGGCTGTGTGCTGTGCAACAGGGAGGCTGTGTGCTGTGTCAAAGGGAGGCTGTGTGCTGTACAACAGGGAGGCTGTGTGCTGTGCATCATGGAGGCTGTGTGCTGTGTAACAGGGAGGCTGTGTGCTGTACAACAGGGAGGCTGTTTGCTGTGCAACAGGGAGGCTGTGTGCTCTACAACAGGGAGGCTGTGTGCTGTAAAACAGGAAAGCTGTTTGCTGTACAACAGGGAGGCTGTGTGCTGTACAACAGGGAAGCTTTGTGCTGTACAACAGGGAGGCTGTGTGCTGTACAACAGGGAGGTTGTGTGCTCTGCAACAGCGAGGCTGTGTGCTGTACAACAGGGAGGCTGTGTGCTGTACAACAGGGACGCTGTTTATTGTACAACAGGGAGTCTGTGTGCTGTGCAATAGGGTGGCTGTGTTCTGTACAACAGGGAGGCTGTGTGCTGTACAACAGGGACGCTGTTTATTGTACAACAGGGAGTCTGTGTGCTGTGCAATAGGGTGGCTGTGTGCTGTACAACAGGGAGGCTGTGTACTGTACAACAGGGAGGCTGTGTGCTGTGCAACAGGGAGGCCGTGTGCTGTACAACAGGGAGGCTGTTTGCTGTACAACAGGGAGGCTGTGTGCTGTGTAACAGGGAGGCTGTGTGCTGTGTAAAA
The DNA here is from genome assembly GCF_048934315.1 of Petromyzon marinus. Classification (NCBI taxonomy): domain Eukaryota; kingdom Metazoa; phylum Chordata; class Hyperoartia; order Petromyzontiformes; family Petromyzontidae; genus Petromyzon; species Petromyzon marinus. Next base: position 12,600,817 of record NC_133691.1, read on the forward strand.
GGGAGGCTGTGTGCTGTACAACAGGGAGGCTGTGTGCTGTGCAACAGGGAGGCTGTGTGCTGTGTAACAGGGAGGCTGTGTGCTGTGTAACAGGGAGGCTGTGTGCTGTACAAAATGAAAGCTGTGTGCTGTGCAACAGGGAGGCTGTTTGCTGTACAACAGGGAGGCTGTGTGCTGTACAACAGGAAGGCTGTGTGCTGTACAACAGGGAGGCTATGTGCTATGCAACGGGGAGTGTGTGTGCTGTACAACAGGTAGGCTGTTTGCTATACAACATGGAGGCTGTGTACTGTACAACATGGAGGCTGTGTGCTGTACGAGAGGGAGGCTGTGTGCTGTACAACAGGGATGCTGTTTGCTGTACAACAGGGAGGCTGTGTGCTGTGTAAAAGGGAGGCTGTGTGCTGTGTAAAAGGGAGGCTGTGTGCTGTACAACAGGGAGGCTGTGTGCTGTGCAACAGGAAGGCTGTGTGCTGTACAACAGGGAGGCTGTGTGCTGTGCAACAGGGAGGCTGTGTGCTGTACAACAGGGAGGCTGTGTGCTGTGCAACAGCTAGGCTGTGCTGTACAACAGGGAGGCTGTGTGCTGTACATCAAGGAGGCTGTCTGCTGTGTAACAGGGAGGCTGTTTGCTGTGCAACAGGGAGGCTGTGTGCTGTACAACAGGGAGGCTGTGTGCTATGCAACGGGGAGGCTGTGTGCTGTACAACAGGTAGGCTGTTTGCTATACAACAGGAAGGCTGTGTGCTGTACAACAGTGAGGCTGTGTGCTGTACAACAGGGAGGCTGATTGCTGTTCAACATCGAGGCTTTGTGCTGTGTAACAGGGAGGCTGTGTGCTGTGTGAAAGGGAGGCTGTGTGCTGTACAACAGGGAGGATGTGTGCTGTGCAACATGGAGGCTGTGTGCTGTGCAACAGCTAGGATGTCCTGTACAACAGGGAGGCTGTGTGCTGTACAACAAGGAAGCTGTGTGCTGTACAACAGCTAGGCTGTGCTGTACAACAGGGAGGCTGTGTGCTGTGCAACAGGGAGGCTGTGTGCTGTGTGAAAGGGAGGCTGTGTGCTGTACAACAGGGAGGCTGTGTGCTGTGCATCATGGAGGCTGTGTGCTGTGTAACAGGGAGGCTGTGTGCTGTACAACAGGGAGGCTGTGTGCTGTACAACAAGGAGGCTGTTTGCTGTGCAACAGGGAGGCTGTGTGCTCTACAACAGGGAGGCTGTGTGCTGTAAAACAGGAAAGCTGTTTGCTGTACAACAGGGAGGCTGTGAGCTGTACAACAGGGAAGCTTTGTGCTGTACAACAGGGAGGCTGTGTGCTGTACAACAGGGAGGTTGTGTGCTCTGCAACAGCGAGGCTGTGTGCTGTACAACAAGGAGGCTGTGTGCTGTACAACAGGGACGCAGTTTATTGTACAACAGGGAGTCTGTGTGCTGTGCAATAGGGTGGCTGTGTGCTGTACAACAGGGAGGCTGTGTACTGTACAACAGGGAGGCTGTGTGCTGTGCAACAGGGAGGCTGTGTGCTGTACAACAGGGAGGCTGTTTGCTGTACAACAGGGAGGCTGTGTGCTGTGTAACAGGGAGGCTGTGTGCTGTGTAAAAGGGAGGCTGTGTGCTGTACAACAGGGAGGCTGTGTGCTGTGCAACAGGGAGGCTGTGTGCTGTACAACAGGGAGGCTGTGTGCTATGCAACGGTCAGGCTGTGTGCTGTACAACAGGTAGGCTGTTTGCTATACAACAGGAAGGCTGTGTGCTGTACAACAGTGAGGCTGTGTGCTGTGTAACAGGGAGCCTGTGTGCTGTGTAACAGGGAGGCTGTGTGCTGTACAACAGGGAGGCTGTGTGCTGTGCAACATGGAGGCTGTGTGCTGTTCAACAGGGAAGCTTTGTGCTGTGTAAAAGGGAGGCTGTTTGCTGTACAACAGGGAGGCTGTGTGCTGTGCATCATGGAGGCTGTGTGCTGTGTAACAGGGAGGCTGTGTGCTGTACAACAGGGAGGCTGTGTGCTGTGCATCATGGAGGCTGTGTGCTGTACAACAGGGAAGCTGTGTGCTGTACACCAGGGAGGCTGTGTGCTGTACAACATGGAGGCTGTTTGCTGTGCAACAGCTAGGCTGTTTGCTGTACAACAGGGAGGCTGTTTGCTGTACAACAGGGAGGCTGTGTGCTGTGTAACAGGGAGGCAGTTTGCTGTGCAACAGGGAGGCTGTGTGCTGTACAACAGGGAAGCTGTGTGCTGTACAACAGGGAGGCTGTGTGCTGTACAACAGGTAGGCTGTGTGCTGTACAACAGGGAGGCTGTTTGCTGTGCAACAGGGAGGATGTGTGCTCTACAACAGGGAGGCTGTGTGCTATAGAACAGGAAAGCTGTTTGCTGTACAACAGGGAGGCTGTGTGCTGTACAACAGGGAAGCTTTGTGCTGTACAACAGGGAGGCTGTGTGCTGTACAACAGGGAGGCTGTGTGCTGTACAACAGGGAGGCTGTGTGCTGTACAACAGGGACGCTGTTTATTGTACAACAGGGAGTCTGTGTGCTGTACAACAGGGAGGCTGTGTACTGTGCAACAGGCAGGCTGTGTACTGTGTAACAGGGAGGCTGTGTGCTCTTAACAGCGAGGCTGTGTGCTGTACAACAGGGAGGCTGTGTGCTGTACAACAGGGAGGCTGTGTACTGTGCAACAGGGAGGCTGTGTGCTGTGTAACAGGGAGGCTGTGTGCTGTACAACGGGAGACTGTGTGCTGTGCAACAGAGAGGCTGTATGCTGTGCAACAGCTAGGCTGTGCTGTACAACAGGGAGGCTGTGTGCTGTACATCAAGGAGGCTGTCTGCTGTGTAACAGGGAGGCTGTTTGCTGTGCAACAGGGAGGCTGTGTGCTGTACAACAGGGAGGCTGTGTGCTATGCAACGGGGAGGCTGTGTGCTGTACAACAGGTAGGCTGTTTGCTATACAACAGGAAGGCTGTGTGCTGTACAACAGTGAGGCTGTGTGCTGTACAACAGGGAGGCTGATTGCTGTTCAACATCGAGGCTGTGTGCTGTGTAACAGGGAGGCTGTGTGCTGTGTGAAAGGGAGGCTGTGTGCTGTACAACAGGGAGGATGTGTGCTGTGCAACATGGAGGCTGTGTGCTGTGCAACAGCTAGGCTGTCCTGTACAACAGGGAGGCTGTGTGCTGTACAACAAGGAAGCTGTGTGCTGTACAACAGCTAGGCTGTGCTGTACAACAGGGAGGCTGTGTGCTGTGCAACAGGGAGGCTGTGTGCTGTGTGAAAGGGAGGCTGTGTGCTGTACAACAGGGAGGCTGTGTGCTGTGCATCATGGAGGCTGTGTGCTGTGTAACAGGGAGGCTGTGTGCTGTACAACAGGGAGGCTGTGTGCTGTACAACAAGGAGGCTGTTTGCTGTGCAACAGGGAGGCTGTGTGCTCTACAACAGGGAGGCTGTGTGCTGTAAAACAGGAAAGCTGTTTGCTGTACAACAGGGAGGCTGTGAGCTGTACAACAGGGAAGCTTTGTGCTGTACAACAGGGAGGCTGTGTGCTGTACAACAGGGAGGTTGTGTGCTCTGCAACAGCGAGGCTGTGTGCTGTACAACAGGGAGGCTGTGTGCTGTACAACAGGGACGCTGTTTATTGTACAACAGGGAGTCTGTGTGCTGTGCAATAGGGTGGCTGTGTGCTGTACAACAGGGAGGCTGTGTACTGTACAACAGGGAGGCTGTGTGCTGTGCAACAGGGAGGCTGTGTGCTGTACAACAGGGAGGCTGTTTGCTGTACAACAGGGAGGCTGTGTGCTGTGTAACAGGGAGGCTGTGTGCTGTGTAAAAGGGAGGCTGTGTGCTGTACAACAGGGAGGCTGTGTGCTGTGCAACAGGGAGGCTGTGTGCTGTACAACAGGGAGGCTGTGTGCTATGCAACGGTGAGGCTGTGTGCTGTACAACAGGTAGGCTGTTTGCTATACAACAGGAAGGCTGTGTGCTGTACAACAGTGAGGCTGTGTGCTGTGTAACAGGGAGCCTGTGTGCTGTGTAACAGGGAGGCTGTGTGCTGTACAACAGGGAGGCTGTGTGCTGTGCAACATGGAGGCTGTGTGCTGTTCAACAGGGAAGCTTTGTGCTGTGTAAAAGGGAGGCTGTTTGCTGTACAACAGGGAGGCTGTGTGCTGTGCATCATGGAGGCTGTGTGCTGTGTAACAGGGAGGCTGTGTGCTGTACAACAGGGAGGCTGTGTGCTGTGCATCATGGAGGCTGTGTGCTGTACAACAGGGAAGCTGTGTGCTGTACACCAGGGAGGCTGTGTGCTGTACAACATGGAGTCTGTTTGCTGTGCAACAGCTAGGCTGTTTGCTGTACAACAGGGAGGCTGTTTGCTGTACAACAGGGAGGCTGTGTGCTGTGTAACAGGGAGGCAGTTTGCTGTGCAACAGGGAGGCTGTGTGCTGTACAACAGGGAAGCTGTGTGCTGTACAACAGGGAGGCTGTGTGCTGTACAACAGGTAGGCTGTGTGCTGTACAACAGGGAGGCTGTGTGCTGTACAACAGGGAAGCTTTGTGCTGTACAACAGGGAGGCTGTGTGCTGTACAACAGGGAGGCTGTGTGCTGTACAACAGGGAGGCTGTGTGCTGTACAACAGGGACGCTGTTTATTGTACAACAGGGAGTCTGTGTGCTGTACAACAGGGAGGCTGTGTACTGTGCAACAGGCAGGCTGTGTACTGTGTAACAGGGAGGCTGTGTGCTCTTAACAGCGAGGCTGTGTGCTGTACAACAGGGAGGCTGTGTGCTGTACAACAGGGAGGCTGTGTACTGTGCAACAGGGAGGCTGTGTGCTGTACAACAGCTAGGCTGTTCTGTACAACAGTGAGGCTGTGTGCTGTGTAACAGGGAGGCTTTGTGCCGTGCAACACGGAGGCTGTGTGCTGTACAACAGAGAGGCTGTGTGCTGGGCAACAGGGAGGCAGTGTGCTGTACAACAGGGAGGCTGTGTGCTGTACAACAGAGAGGCTGTGTGCTGGGCAACAGGGAGGCAGTGTGCTGTACAACAGGGAGGCTGTGCGTTGTACAACAGGGAGGCTGTGTGCTGGGCAACAGGGAGGCAGTGTGCTGTACAACAGGGAGGCTGTGTGCTGTATAACAGGGATGCTGTGTGCTGTGTAAAAGGGAGGCTATTTGCTGTACAACAGGGAGGCTGTTTGCTGTGCAGCATGGAGGCTGTGTGCTGTACAACATGGAGGCTGTGTGCTGTGTAACAAGGAGGCTGTTTGCTGTGCAACAGGGAGGCTGTTTGCTCTACAACAGGGAGGCTGTGTACTGTGTAACAAGGAGGCTGTGTTCTCTTAACAGGGAGGCTGTGTGCTGTACAACAGGGAGGATGTGTGCTGTGCAACATGGAGGCTGTGTGCTGTACAACAGGGAGGCTGATTGCTGTGTAACAGGGAGTCTGTGTGCTGTACAACAGGGATGCTGTGTGCTGTACAACAGCGAGGCTGTGTGTTGTACAACAGGAAGGCTGTGTGTTGTACAACTGGGAGGCTGTGTGCTGTACAACAGGGAGGCTGTCTGCTGTACAACAGGGAGGCTGTGTGCCGTGCAACACGGAGGCTGTGTGCTGTACAACAGGGAGGCTGTGTGCTGTGTAACAGGGAGGCTGTGTGCTGTGTAACAGGGAGGCTGTGTGCTGTGTAACAGGGAGGCTGTGTGCTGTACAACAGGGAGGCTGTGTGCTGTGCAACATGGAGGCTGTGTGCTGTTCAACAGGGAAGCTTTGTGCTGTGTAAAAGGGAGGCTGTTTGCTGTACAACAGGGAGGCTGTGTGCTGTGCATCATGGAGGCTGTGTGCTGTGTAACAGGGAGGCGGTTTGCTGTGCAACAGGGAGTCTGTGTGCTGTACAACAGGGAAGCTGTGTGCTGTACAACAGGGAGGCTGTGTGCTGTACAACAGGGAGGATGTGTGCTGTGCAACATGGAGGCTGTGTGCTGTGCAACAGCTAGGCTGTCCTGTACAACAGGGAGGCTGTGTGCTGTACAACAAGGAGGCTGTGTGCTGTACAACAGCTAGGCTGTGCTGTACAACAGGGAGGCTGTGTGCTGTGCAACAGGGAGGCTGTGTGCTGTGTCAAAGGGAGGCTGTGTGCTGTACAACAGGGAGGCTGTGTGCTGTGCATCATGGAGGCTGTGTGCTGTGTAACAGGGAGGCTGTGTGCTGTACAACAGGGAGGCTGTGTGCTGTACAACAGGGAGGCTGTTTGCTGTGCAACAGGGAGGCTGTGTGCTCTACAACAGGGAGGCTGTGTGCTGTAAAACAGGAAAGCTGTTTGCTGTACAACAGGGAGGCTGTGTGCTGTACAACAGGGAAGCTTTGTGCTGTACAACAGGGAGGCTGTGTGCTGTACAACAGGGAGGTTGTGTGCTCTGCAACAGCGAGGCTGTGTGCTGTACAACAGGGAGGCTGTGTGCTGTACAACAGGGACGCTGTTTATTGTACAACAGGGAGTCTGTGTGCTGTGCAATAGGGTGGCTGTGTTCTGTACAACAGGGAGGCTGTGTGCTGTACAACAGGGACGCTGTTTATTGTACAACAGGGAGTCTGTGTGCTGTGCAATAGGGTGGCTGTGTGCTGTACAACAGGGAGGCTGTGTACTGTACAACAGGGAGGCTGTGTGCTGTGCAACAGGGAGGCCGTGTGCTGTACAACAGGGAGGCTGTTTGCTGTACAACAGGGAGGCTGTGTGCTGTGTAACAGGGAGGCTGTGTGCTGTGTAAAAGGGAGGCTGTGTGCTGTACAACAGGGAGGCTGTGTGCTGTGCAACAGGGAGGCTGTGTGCTGTGTAACAGGGAGGCTGTGTGCTGTGTAACAGGGAGGCTGTGTGCTGTACAAAATGAAAGCTGTGTGCTGTGCAACAGGGAGGCTGTTTGCTGTACAACAGGGAGGCTGTGTGCTGTACAACAGGAAGGCTGTGTGCTGTACAACAGGGAGGCTATGTGCTATGCAACGGGGAGTGTGTGTGCTGTACAACAGGTAGGCTGTTTGCTATACAACATGGAGGCTGTGTACTGTACAACATGGAGGCTGTGTGCTGTACGAGAGGGAGGCTGTGTGCTGTACAACAGGGATGCTGTTTGCTGTACAACAGGGAGGCTGTGTGCTGTGTAAAAGGGAGGCTGTGTGCTGTGTAAAAGGGAGGCTGTGTGCTGTACAACAGGGAGGCTGTGTGCTGTGCAACAGGAAGGCTGTGTGCTGTACAACAGGGAGGCTGTGTGCTGTGCAACAGGGAGGCTGTGTGCTGTACAACAGGGAGGCTGTGTGCTGTGCAACAGCTAGGCTGTGCTGTACAACAGGGAGGCTGTGTGCTGTACATCAAGGAGGCTGTCTGCTGTGTAACAGGGAGGCTGTTTGCTGTGCAACAGGGAGGCTGTGTGCTGTACAACAGGGAGGCTGTGTGCTATGCAACGGGGAGGCTGTGTGCTGTACAACAGGTAGGCTGTTTGCTATACAACAGGAAGGCTGTGTGCTGTACAACAGTGAGGCTGTGTGCTGTACAACAGGGAGGCTGATTGCTGTTCAACATCGAGGCTTTGTGCTGTGTAACAGGGAGGCTGTGTGCTGTGTGAAAGGGAGGCTGTGTGCTGTACAACAGGGAGGATGTGTGCTGTGCAACATGGAGGCTGTGTGCTGTGCAACAGCTAGGATGTCCTGTACAACAGGGAGGCTGTGTGCTGTACAACAAGGAAGCTGTGTGCTGTACAACAGCTAGGCTGTGCTGTACAACAGGGAGGCTGTGTGCTGTGCAACAGGGAGGCTGTGTGCTGTGTGAAAGGGAGGCTGTGTGCTGTACAACAGGGAGGCTGTGTGCTGTGCATCATGGAGGCTGTGTGCTGTGTAACAGGGAGGCTGTGTGCTGTACAACAGGGAGGCTGTGTGCTGTACAACAAGGAGGCTGTTTGCTGTGCAACAGGGAGGCTGTGTGCTCTACAACAGGGAGGCTGTGTGCTGTAAAACAGGAAAGCTGTTTGCTGTACAACAGGGAGGCTGTGAGCTGTACAACAGGGAAGCTTTGTGCTGTACAACAGGGAGGCTGTGTGCTGTACAACAGGGAGGTTGTGTGCTCTGCAACAGCGAGGCTGTGTGCTGTACAACAAGGAGGCTGTGTGCTGTACAACAGGGACGCAGTTTATTGTACAACAGGGAGACTATGTGCTGTGCAATAGGGTGGCTGTGTGCTGTACAACAGGGAGGCTGTGTACTGTACAACAGGGAGGCTGTGTGCTGTGCAACAGGGAGGCTGTGTGCTGTACAACAGGGAGGCTGTTTGCTGTACAACAGGGAGGCTGTGTGCTGTGTAACAGGGAGGCTGTGTGCTGTGTAAAAGGGAGGCTGTGTGCTGTACAACAGGGAGGCTGTGTGCTGTGCAACAGGGAGGCTGTGTGCTGTACAACAGGGAGGCTGTGTGCTATGCAACGGTCAGGCTGTGTGCTGTACAACAGGTAGGCTGTTTGCTATACAACAGGAAGGCTGTGTGCTGTACAACAGTGAGGCTGTGTGCTGTGTAACAGGGAGCCTGTGTGCTGTGTAACAGGGAGGCTGTGTGCTGTACAACAGGGAGGCTGTGTGCTGTGCAACATGGAGGCTGTGTGCTGTTCAACAGGGAAGCTTTGTGCTGTGTAAAAGGGAGGCTGTTTGCTGTACAACAGGGAGGCTGTGTGCTGTGCATCATGGAGGCTGTGTGCTGTGTAACAGGGAGGCTGTGTGCTGTACAACAGGGAGGCTGTGTGCTGTGCATCATGGAGGCTGTGTGCTGTACAACAGGGAAGCTGTGTGCTGTACACCAGGGAGGCTGTGTGCTGTACAACATGGAGGCTGTTTGCTGTGCAACAGCTAGGCTGTTTGCTGTACAACAGGGAGGCTGTTTGCTGTACAACAGGGAGGCTGTGTGCTGTGTAACAGGGAGGCAGTTTGCTGTGCAACAGGGAGGCTGTGTGCTGTACAACAGGGAAGCTGTGTGCTGTACAACAGGGAGGCTGTGTGCTGTACAACAGGTAGGCTGTGTGCTGTACAACAGGGAGGCTGTTTGCTGTGCAACAGGGAGGATGTGTGCTCTACAACAGGGAGGCTGTGTGCTATAGAACAGGAAAGCTGTTTGCTGTACAACAGGGAGGCTGTGTGCTGTACAACAGGGAAGCTTTGTGCTGTACAACAGGGAGGCTGTGTGCTGTACAACAGGGAGGCTGTGTGCTGTACAACAGGGAGGCTGTGTGCTGTACAACAGGGACGCTGTTTATTGTACAACAGGGAGTCTGTGTGCTGTACAACAGGGAGGCTGTGTACTGTGCAACAGGCAGGCTGTGTACTGTGTAACAGGGAGGCTGTGTGCTCTTAACAGCGAGGCTGTGTGCTGTACAACAGGGAGGCTGTGTGCTGTACAACAGGGAGGCTGTGTACTGTGCAACAGGGAGGCTGTGTGCTGTGTAACAGGGAGGCTGTGTGCTGTACAACGGGAGACTGTGTGCTGTGCAACAGAGAGGCTGTATGCTGTGCAACAGCTAGGCTGTGCTGTACAACAGGGAGGCTGTGTGCTGTACATCAAGGAGGCTGTCTGCTGTGTAACAGGGAGGCTGTTTGCTGTGCAACAGGGAGGCTGTGTGCTGTACAACAGGGAGGCTGTGTGCTATGCAACGGGGAGGCTGTGTGCTGTACAACAGGTAGGCTGTTTGCTATACAACAGGAAGGCTGTGTGCTGTACAACAGTGAGGCTGTGTGCTGTACAACAGGGAGGCTGATTGCTGTTCAACATCGAGGCTGTGTGCTGTGTAACAGGGAGGCTGTGTGCTGTGTGAAAGGGAGGCTGTGTGCTGTACAACAGGGAGGATGTGTGCTGTGCAACATGGAGGCTGTGTGCTGTGCAACAGCTAGGCTGTCCTGTACAACAGGGAGGCTGTGTGCTGTACAACAAGGAAGCTGTGTGCTGTACAACAGCTAGGCTGTGCTGTACAACAGGGAGGCTGTGTGCTGTGCAACAGGGAGGCTGTGTGCTGTGTGAAAGGGAGGCTGTGTGCTGTACAACAGGGAGGCTGTGTGCTGTGCATCATGGAGGCTGTGTGCTGTGTAACAGGGAGGCTGTGTGCTGTACAACAGGGAGGCTGTGTGCTGTACAACAAGGAGGCTGTTTGCTGTGCAACAGGGAGGCTGTGTGCTCTACAACAGGGAGGCTGTGTGCTGTAAAACAGGAAAGCTGTTTGCTGTACAACAGGGAGGCTGTGAGCTGTACAACAGGGAAGCTTTGTGCTGTACAACAGGGAGGCTGTGTGCTGTACAACAGGGAGGTTGTGTGCTCTGCAACAGCGAGGCTGTGTGCTGTACAACAGGGAGGCTGTGTGCTGTACAACAGGGACGCTGTTTATTGTACAACAGGGAGTCTGTGTGCTGTGCAATAGGGTGGCTGTGTGCTGTACAACAGGGAGGCTGTGTACTGTACAACAGGGAGGCTGTGTGCTGTGCAACAGGGAGGCTGTGTGCTGTACAACAGGGAGGCTGTTTGCTGTACAACAGGGAGGCTGTGTGCTGTGTAACAGGGAGGCTGTGTGCTGTGTAAAAGGGAGGCTGTGTGCTGTACAACAGGGAGGCTGTGTGCTGTGCAACAGGGAGGCTGTGTGCTGTACAACAGGGAGGCTGTGTGCTATGCAACGGTGAGGCTGTGTGCTGTACAACAGGTAGGCTGTTTGCTATACAACAGGAAGGCTGTGTGCTGTACAACAGTGAGGCTGTGTGCTGTGTAACAGGGAGCCTGTGTGCTGTGTAACAGGGAGGCTGTGTGCTGTACAACAGGGAGGCTGTGTGCTGTGCAACATGGAGGCTGTGTGCTGTTCAACAGGGAAGCTTTGTGCTGTGTAAAAGGGAGGCTGTTTGCTGTACAACAGGGAGGCTGTGTGCTGTGCATCATGGAGGCTGTGTGCTGTGTAACAGGGAGGCTGTGTGCTGTACAACAGGGAGGCTGTGTGCTGTGCATCATGGAGGCTGTGTGCTGTACAACAGGGAAGCTGTGTGCTGTACACCAGGGAGGCTGTGTGCTGTACAACATGGAGGCTGTTTGCTGTGCAACAGCTAGGCTGTTTGCTGTACAACAGGGAGGCTGTTTGCTGTACAACAGGGAGGCTGTGTGCTGTGTAACAGGGAGGCAGTTTGCTGTGCAACAGGGAGGCTGTGTGCTGTACAACAGGGAAGCTGTGTGCTGTACAACAGGGAGGCTGTGTGCTGTACAACAGGTAGGCTGTGTGCTGTACAACAGGGAGGCTGTGTGCTGTACAACAGGGAAGCTTTGTGCTGTACAACAGGGAGGCTGTGTGCTGTACAACAGGGAGGCTGTGTGCTGTACAACAGGGAGGCTGTGTACTGTGCAACAGGCAGGCTGTGTACTGTGTAACAGGGAGGCTGTGTGCTCTTAACAGCGAGGCTGTGTGCTGTACAACAGGGAGGCTGTGTGCTGTACAACAGGGAGGCTGTGTACTGTGCAACAGGGAGGCTGTGTGCTGTACAACAGGGAGGCTGTGTGCTGTGCAACAGCTAGGCTGTGCTGTACAACAGGGAGGCTGTGTGCTGTACATCAAGGAGGCTGTCTGCTGTGTAACAGGGAGGCTGTTTGCTGTGCAACAGGGAGGCTGTGTGCTGTACAACAGGGAGGCTGTGTGCTATGCAACGGGGAGGCTGTGTGCTGTACAACAGGTAGGCTGTTTGCTATACAACAGGAAGGCTGTGTGCTGTACAACAGTGAGGCTGTGTGCTGTACAACAGGGAGGCTGATTGCTGTTCAACATCGAGGCTTTGTGCTGTGTAACAGGGAGGCTGTGTGCTGTGTGAAAGGGAGGCTGTGTGCTGTACAACAGGGAGGATGTGTGCTGTGCAACATGGAGGCTGTGTGCTGTGCAACAGCTAGGATGTCCTGTACAACAGGGAGGCTGTGTGCTATACAACAAGGAAGCTGTGTGCTGTACAACAGCTAGGCTGTGCTGTACAACAGGGAGGCTGTGTGCTGTGCAACAGGGAGGCTGTGTGCTGTGTGAAAGGGAGGCTGTGTGCTGTACAACAGGGAGGCTGTGTGCTGTGCATCATGGAGGCTGTGTGCTGTGTAACAGGGAGGCTGTGTGCTGTACAACAGGGAGGCTGTGTGCTGTACAACAAGGAGGCTGTTTGCTGTGCAACAGGGAGGCTGTGTGCTCTACAACAGGGAGGCTGTGTGCTGTAAAACAGGAAAGCTGTTTGCTGTACAACAGGGAGGCTGTGAGCTGTACAACAGGGAAGCTTTGTGCTGTACAACAGGGAGGCTGTGTGCTGTACAACAGGGAGGTTGTGTGCTCTGCAACAGCGAGGCTGTGTGCTGTACAACAAGGAGGCTGTGTGCTGTACAACAGGGACGCAGTTTATTGTACAACAGGGAGACTGTGTGCTGTGCAATAGGGTGGCTGTGTGCTGTACAACAGGGAGGCTGTGTACTGTACAACAGGGAGGCTGTGTGCTGTGCAACAGGGAGGCTGTGTGCTGTACAACAGGGAGGCTGTTTGCTGTACAACAGGGAGGCTGTGTGCTGTGTAACAGGGAGGCTGTGTGCTGTGTAAAAGGGAGGCTGTGTGCTGTACAACAGGGAGGCTGTGTGCTGTGCAACAGGGAGGCTGTGTGCTGTACAACAGGGAGGCTGTGTGCTATGCAACGGTCAGGCTGTGTGCTGTACAACAGGTAGGCTGTTTGCTATACAACAGGAAGGCTGTGTGCTGTACAACAGTGAGGCTGTGTGCTGTGTAACAGGGAGCCTGTGTGCTGTGTAACAGGGAGGCTGTGTGCTGTACAACAGGGAGGCTGTGTGCTGTGCAACATGGAGGCTGTGTGCTGTTCAACAGGGAAGCTTTGTGCTGTGTAAAAGGGAGGCTGTTTGCTGTACAACAGGGAGGCTGTGTGCTGTGCATCATGGAGGCTGTGTGCTGTGTAACAGGGAGGCTGTGTGCTGTACAACAGGGAGGCTGTGTGCTGTGCATCATGGAGGCTGTGTGCTGTACAACAGGGAAGCTGTGTGCTGTACACCAGGGAGGCTGTGTGCTGTACAACATGGAGGCTGTTTGCTGTGCAACAGCTAGGCTGTTTGCTGTACAACAGGGAGGCTGTTTGCTGTACAACAGGGAGGCTGTGTGCTGTGTAACAGGGAGGCAGTTTGCTGTGCAACAGGGAGGCTGTGTGCTGTACAACAGGGAAGCTGTGTGCTGTACAACAGGGAGGCTGTGTGCTGTACAACAGGTAGGCTGTGTGCTGTACAACAGGGAGGCTGTTTGCTGTGCAACAGGGAGGATGTGTGCTCTACAACAGGGAGGCTGTGTGCTATAGAACAGGAAAGCTGTTTGCTGTACAACAGGGAGGCTGTGTGCTGTACAACAGGGAAGCTTTGTGCTGTACAACAGGGAGGCTGTGTGCTGTACAACAGGGAGGCTGTGTGCTGTACAACAGGGAGGCTGTGTGCTGTACAACAGGGACGCTGTTTATTGTACAACAGGGAGTCTGTGTGCTGTACAACAGGGAGGCTGTGTACTGTGCAACAGGCAGGCTGTGTACTGTGTAACAGGGAGGCTGTGTGCTCTTAACAGCGAGGCTGTGTGCTGTACAACAGGGAGGCTGTGTGCTGTACAACAGGGAGGCTGTGTACTGTGCAACAGGGAGGCTGTGTGCTGTGTAACAGGGAGGCTGTGTGCTGTACAACGGGAGACTGTGTGCTGTGCAACAGAGAGGCTGTATGCTGTGCAACAGCTAGGCTGTGCTGTACAACAGGGAGGCTGTGTGCTGTACATCAAGGAGGCTGTCTGCTGTGTAACAGGGAGGCTGTTTGCTGTGCAACAGGGAGGCTGTGTGCTGTACAACAGGGAGGCTGTGTGCTATGCAACGGGGAGGCTGTGTGCTGTACAACAGGTAGGCTGTTTGCTATACAACAGGAAGGCTGTGTGCTGTACAACAGTGAGGCTGTGTGCTGTACAACAGGGAGGCTGATTGCTGTTCAACATCGAGGCTGTGTGCTGTGTAACAGGGAGGCTGTGTGCTGTGTGAAAGGGAGGCTGTGTGCTGTACAACAGGGAGGATGTGTGCTGTGCAACATGGAGGCTGTGTGCTGTGCAACAGCTAGGCTGTCCTGTACAACAGGGAGGCTGTGTGCTGTACAACAAGGAAGCTGTGTGCTGTACAACAGCTAGGCTGTGCTGTACAACAGGGAGGCTGTGTGCTGTGCAACAGGGAGGCTGTGTGCTGTGTGAAAGGGAGGCTGTGTGCTGTACAACAGGGAGGCTGTGTGCTGTGCATCATGGAGGCTGTGTGCTGTGTAACAGGGAGGCTGTGTGCTGTACAACAGGGAGGCTGTGTGCTGTACAACAAGGAGGCTGTTTGCTGTGCAACAGGGAGGCTGTGTGCTCTACAACAGGGAGGCTGTGTGCTGTAAAACAGGAAAGCTGTTTGCTGTACAACAGGGAGGCTGTGAGCTGTACAACAGGGAAGCTTTGTGCTGTACAACAGGGAGGCTGTGTGCTGTACAACAGGGAGGTTGTGTGCTCTGCAACAGCGAGGCTGTGTGCTGTACAACAGGGAGGCTGTGTGCTGTACAACAGGGACGCTGTTTATTGTACAACAGGGAGTCTGTGTGCTGTGCAATAGGGTGGCTGTGTGCTGTACAACAGGGAGGCTGTGTACTGTACAACAGGGAGGCTGTGTGCTGTGCAACAGGGAGGCTGTGTGCTGTACAACAGGGAGGCTGTTTGCTGTACAACAGGGAGGCTGTGTGCTGTGTAACAGGGAGGCTGTGTGCTGTGTAAAAGGGAGGCTGTGTGCTGTACAACAGGGAGGCTGTGTGCTGTGCAACAGGGAGGCTGTGTGCTGTACAACAGGGAGGCTGTGTGCTATGCAACGGTGAGGCTGTGTGCTGTACAACAGGTAGGCTGTTTGCTATACAACAGGAAGGCTGTGTGCTGTACAACAGTGAGGCTGTGTGCTGTGTAACAGGGAGCCTGTGTGCTGTGTAACAGGGAGGCTGTGTGCTGTACAACAGGGAGGCTGTGTGCTGTGCAACATGGAGGCTGTGTGCTGTTCAACAGGGAAGCTTTGTGCTGTGTAAAAGGGAGGCTGTTTGCTGTACAACAGGGAGGCTGTGTGCTGTGCATCATGGAGGCTGTGTGCTGTGTAACAGGGAGGCTGTGTGCTGTACAACAGGGAGGCTGTGTGCTGTGCATCATGGAGGCTGTGTGCTGTACAACAGGGAAGCTGTGTGCTGTACACCAGGGAGGCTGTGTGCTGTACAACATGGAGGCTGTTTGCTGTGCAACAGCTAGGCTGTTTGCTGTACAACAGGGAGGATGTTTGCTGTACAACAGGGAGGCTGTGTGCTGTGTAACAGGGAGGCAGTTTGCTGTGCAACAGGGAGGCTGTGTGCTGTACAACAGGGAAGCTGTGTGCTGTACAACAGGGAGGCTGTGTGCGGTACAACAGGTAGGCTGTGTGCTGTACAACAGGGAGGCTGTGTGCTGTACAACAGGGAAGCTTTGTGCTGTACAACAGGGAGGCTGTGTGCTGTACAACAGGGAGGCTGTGTGCTGTACAACAGGGAGGCTGTGTGCTGTACAACAGGGACGCTGTTTATTGTACAACAGGGAGTCTGTGTGCTGTACAACAGGGAGGCTGTGTACTGTGCAACAGGCAGGCTGTGTACTGTGTAACAGGGAGGCTGTGTGCTCTTAACAGCGAGGCTGTGTGCTGTACAACAGGGAGGCTGTGTGCTGTACAACAGGGAGGCTGTGTACTGTGCAACAGGGAGGCTGTGTGCTGTACAACAGCTAGGCTGTTCTGTACAACAGTGAGGCTGTGTGCTGTGTAACAGGGAGGCTTTGTGCCGTGCAACACGGAGGCTGTGTGCTGTACAACAGAGAGGCTGTGTGCTGGGCAACAGGGAGGCAGTGTGCTGTACAACAGGGAGGCTGTGTGCTGTACAACAGAGAGGCTGTGTGCTGGGCAACAGGGAGGCAGTGTGCTGTACAACAGGGAGGCTGTGCGTTGTACAACAGGGAGGCTGTGTGCTGGGCAACAGGGAGGCAGTGTGCTGTACAACAGGGAGGCTGTGTGCTGTATAACAGGGATGCTGTGTGCTGTGTAAAAGGGAGGCTATTTGCTGTACAACAGGGAGGCTGTTTGCTGTGCAGCATGGAGGCTGTGTGCTGTACAACAGGGAGGCTGTGTGCTGTGTAACAAGGAGGCTGTTTGCTGTGCAACAGGGAGGCTGTTTGCTCTACAACAGGGAGGCTGTGTACTGTGTAACAAGGAGGCTGTGTTCTCTTAACAGGGAGGCTGTGTGCTGTACAACAGGGAGGATGTGTGCTGTGCAACATGGAGGCTGTGTGCTGTACAACAGGGAGGCTGATTGCTGTGTAACAGGGAGTCTGTGTGCTGTACAACAGGGATGCTGTGTGCTGTACAACAGCGAGGCTGTGTGTTGTACAACAGGAAGGCTGTGTGTTGTACAACTGGGAGGCTGTGTGCTGTACAACAGGGAGGCTGTCTGCTGTACAACAGGGAGGCTGTGTGCCGTGCAACACGGAGGCTGTGTGCTGTACAACAGGGAGGCTGTGTGCTGTGTAACAGGGAGGCTGTGTGCTGTGTAACAGGGAGGCTGTGTGCTGTGTAACAGGGAGGCTGTGTGCTGTACAACAGGGAGGCTGTGTGCTGTGCAACATGGAGGCTGTGTGCTGTTCAACAGGGAAGCTTTGTGCTGTGTAAAAGGGAGGCTGTTTGCTGTACAACAGGGAGGCTGTGTGCTGTGCATCATGGAGGCTGTGTGCTGTGTAACAGGGAGGCGGTTTGCTGTGCAACAGGGAGTCTGTGTGCTGTACAACAGGGAAGCTGTGTGCTGTACAACAGGGAGGCTGTGTGCTGTACAACAGGGAGGCTGTTTGCTGTGCAACAGGGAGGCTGTGTGCTGTTCAACAGGGAAGCTTTGTGCTGTGCAACATGGAGGCTGTGTGCTGTTCAACAGGGAAGCTTTGTGCTGTGTAAAAGGGAGGCTGTTTGCTGTACAACAGGGAGGCTGTGTGCTGTGCATCATGGAGGCTGTGTGCTGTGTAACAGGGAGGCGGTTTGCTGTGCAACAGGGAGTCTGTGTGCTGTACAACAGGGAAGCTGTGTGCTGTACAACAGGGAGGCTGTGTGCTGTACAACAGGGAGGCTGTTTGCTGTGCAACAGGGAGGCTGTGTGCTCTACAATAGGGAGGCTGTGTGCTGTGTAACAGGGAGGCGGTTTGCTGTACAACAGGGAGGCTGTGTGCTGTACAACAGGGAAGCTTTGTGCTGTACAACAGGGAGGCTGTGTGCTGTACAACAGGCAGGCTGTGTGCTCTGCAACAGCGAGGCTGTGTGCTGTACAACAGGGAGGCTGTGTGCTATACAACAGGGTGGCTGTGTCCTGTACAGCAGGGAGACTGTGTGCTGTACAACAGGGAGGCTGTGTCCTGTACACCAGGGAGGCTGTGTGCTGTACAACAGTGAGGCTGTGTGCTGTACAACGGAAAGGCTGTGTGCTGTACGACAGGGAGGCTGTGTGCTGTACAACAGGGAGGCTGTTTGCTGTGTAACAGGGAGTCTGTGTGCTGTACAACAGGGAGGCTGTGTGCTGTACAACAGCGAGGCTGTGTGTTGTACAACAGGAAGGCTGTGTGCTGTACAACTGGGAGGCTGTGTGCTGTGTAACAGTTACGCTGTGTGCTGTACAACAGGGAGGCTGTCTGCTGTACAACAGGGAGGCTGTGTGCCGTGCAACACGGAGGCTGTGTGCTGTACAACAGGGAGGCTGTGTGCTGTGTAACAGGGAGGCTGTGTGCTGTACAACAGGGAGGTTGTTTGCTGTACAACAGGGAGGATATGTGCTGTGCAACATGGAGGCTGTGTGCTGTACAACAGGGAGGCTGTGTCCTGTACAACAGGGTGGCTGTGTCCTGTACAGCAGGGAGACTGTGTGCTGTGTAACAGGGAGGCTGTGTGCTGTACAACAGGGAGGCTGTGTGCTGTGCAACAGGGAGGCTGTGTGCTGTACAACAGGGAGGCTGTGTGCTGTGCAACAGGGAGGCTGTGTGCTGTGCAACAGGGAGGCTGTGTGCTGTGTGAAAGGGAGGCTGTGTGCTGTACAACAGGGAGACTGTGTGCTATGCAACGGGGAGGCTGTGTGCTGTACAACAGGTAGGCTGTTTGCTATACAACAGGAAGGCTGTGTGCTGTACAACAGTGCGGCTGTGTGCTGTGCATCATGGAGGCTGTGTGCTGTGCAACAGCTAGGCTGTGCTGTACAACAGGGAGGCTGTGTGCTGTTCAACAGGGAAGCTTTGTGCTGTGTAAAAGGGAGGCTGTGTGCTGTGTAACAGGGAGGCGGTTTGCTGTGCAACAGGGAGTCTGTGTGCTGTACAACAGGGAGGCTGTGTGCTGTACAACAGGGAGGCTGTGTGCTGTACAACAGGGAGGCTGTTTGCTGTGCAACAGGGAGGCTGTGTGCTCTACAACAGGGAGGCTGTGTGCTGTAGAACAGGAAAGCTGTTTGCTGTACAACAGGGAGGCTGTGTACTGTACAACAGGGAAGCTTTGTGCTGTACAACAGGGAGGCTGTGTGCTCTGCAACAGCGAGGCTGTGTGCTGTACAACAGGGAGGCTGTGTGCTGTACAACAGGGACGCTGTTTATTGTACAACAGGGAGTCTGTGTGCTGTGCAATAGGGTGGCTGTGTGCTGTACAACAGGGAGGCTGTGTACTGTACAACAGGGAGGCTGTGTGCTGTGCAACAGGGAGGCTGTGTGCTGTACAACAGGGAGGCTGTTTGCTGTACAACAGGGAGGCTGTGTGCTGTGTAACAGGGAGGCTGTGTGCTGTGTAAAAGGGAGGCTGTGTGCTGTACAACAGGGAGGCTGTGTGCTGTGCAACAGGGAGGCTGTGTGCTGTACAACAGGGAGGCTGTGTGCTATGCAACGGTGAGGCTGTGTGCTGTACAACAGGTAGGCTGTTTGCTATACAACAGGAAGGCTGTGTGCTGTACAACAGTGCGGCTGTGTGCTGTGTAACAGGGAGCCTGTGTGCTGTGTAACAGGGAGGCTGTGTGCTGTACAACAGGGAGGCTGTGTGCTGTGCAACATGGAGGCTGTGTGCTGTTCAACAGGGAAGCTTTGTGCTGTGTAAAAGGGAGGCTGTTTGCTGTACAACAGGGAGGCTGTGTGCTGTGCATCATGGAGGCTGTGTGCTGTGTAACAGGGAGGCTGTGTGCTGTACAACAGGGAGGCTGTGTGCTGTGCATCATGGAGGCTGTGTGCTGTACAACAGGGAAGCTGTGTGCTGTACACCAGGGAGGCTGTGTGCTGTACAACATGGAGGCTGTTTGCTGTGCAACAGCTAGGCTGTTTGCTGTACAACAGGGAGGCTGTTTGCTGTACAACAGGGAGGCTGTGTGCTGTGTAACAGGGAGGCAGTTTGCTGTGCAACAGGGAGGCTGTGTGCTGTACAACAGGGAAGCTGTGTGCTGTACAACAGGGAGGCTGTGTGCTGTACAACAGGTAGGCTGTGTGCTGTACAACAGGGAGGCTGTGTGCTGTACAACAGGGAAGCTTTGTGCTGTACAACAGGGAGGCTGTGTGCTGTACAACAGGGAGGCTGTGTGCTGTACAACAGGGAGGCTGTGTGCTGTACAACAGGGACGCTGTTTATTGTACAACAGGGAGTCTGTGTGCTGTACAACAGGGAGGCTGTGTACTGTGCAACAGGCAGGCTGTGTACTGTGTAACAGGGAGGCTGTGTGCTCTTAACAGCGAGGCTGTGTGCTGTACAACAGGGAGGCTGTGTGCTGTACAACAGGGAGGCTGTGTACTGTGCAACAGGGAGGCTGTGTGCTGTACAACAGCTAGGCTGTTCTGTACAACAGTGAGGCTGTGTGCTGTGTAACAGGGAGGCTTTGTGCCGTGCAACACGGAGGCTGTGTGCTGTACAACAGAGAGGCTGTGTGCTGGGCAACAGGGAGGCAGTGTGCTGTACAACAGGGAGGCTGTGTGCTGTACAACAGAGAGGCTGTGTGCTGGGCAACAGGGAGGCAGTGTGCTGTACAACAGGGAGGCTGTGCGTTGTACAACAGGGAGGCTGTGTGCTGGGCAACAGGGAGGCAGTGTGCTGTACAACAGGGAGGCTGTGTGCTGTATAACAGGGATGCTGTGTGCTGTGTAAAAGGGAGGCTATTTGCTGTACAACAGGGAGGCTGTTTGCTGTGCAGCATGGAGGCTGTGTGCTGTACAACAGGGAGGCTGTGTGCTGTGTAACAAGGAGGCTGTTTGCTGTGCAACAGGGAGGCTGTTTGCTCTACAACAGGGAGGCTGTGTACTGTGTAACAAGGAGGCTGTGTTCTCTTAACAGGGAGGCTGTGTGCTGTACAACAGGGAGGATGTGTGCTGTGCAACATGGAGGCTGTGTGCTGTACAACAGGGAGGCTGATTGCTGTGTAACAGGGAGTCTGTGTGCTGTACAACAGGGATGCTGTGTGCTGTACAACAGCGAGGCTGTGTGTTGTACAACAGGAAGGCTGTGTGTTGTACAACTGGGAGGCTGTGTGCTGTACAACAGGGAGGCTGTCTGCTGTACAACAGGGAGGCTGTGTGCCGTGCAACACGGAGGCTGTGTGCTGTACAACAGGGAGGCTGTGTGCTGTGTAACAGGGAGGCTGTGTGCTGTGTAACAGGGAGGCTGTGTGCTGTGTAACAGGGAGGCTGTGTGCTGTACAACAGGGAGGCTGTGTGCTGTGCAACATGGAGGCTGTGTGCTGTTCAACAGGGAAGCTTTGTGCTGTGTAAAAGGGAGGCTGTTTGCTGTGCAACAGGGAGTCTGTGTGCTGTACAACAGGGAAGCTGTGTGCTGTACAACAGGGAGGCTGTGTGCTGTACAACAGGGAGGCTGTTTGCTGTGCAACAGGGAGGCTGTGTGCTGTTCAACAGGGAAGCTTTGTGCTGTGCAACATGGAGGCTGTGTGCTGTTCAACAGGGAAGCTTTGTGCTGTGTAAAAGGGAGGCTGTTTGCTGTACAACAGGGAGGCTGTGTGCTGTGCATCATGGAGGCTGTGTGCTGTGTAACAGGGAGGCGGTTTGCTGTGCAACAGGGAGTCTGTGTGCTGTACAACAGGGAAGCTGTGTGCTGTACAACAGGGAGGCTGTGTGCTGTACAACAGGGAGGCTGTTTGCTGTGCAACAGGGAGGCTGTGTGCTCTACAATAGGGAGGCTGTGTGCTGTGTAACAGGGAGGCGGTTTGCTGTACAACAGGGAGGCTGTGTGCTGTACAACAGGGAAGCTTTGTGCTGTACAACAGGGAGGCTGTGTGCTGTACAACAGGCAGGCTGTGTGCTCTGCAACAGCGAGGCTGTGTGCTGTACAACAGGGAGGCTGTGTGCTATACAACAGGGTGGCTGTGTCCTGTACAGCAGGGAGACTGTGTGCTGTACAACAGGGAGGCTGTGTCCTGTACACCAGGGAGGCTGTGTGCTGTACAACAGTGAGGCTGTGTGCTGTACAACGGAAAGGCTGTGTGCTGTACGACAGGGAGGCTGTGTGCTGTACAACAGGGAGGCTGTTTGCTGTGTAACAGGGAGTCTGTGTGCTGTACAACAGGGAGGCTGTGTGCTGTACAACAGCGAGGCTGTGTGTTGTACAACAGGAAGGCTGTGTGCTGTACAACTGGGAGGCTGTGTGCTGTGTAACAGTTACGCTGTGTGCTGTACAACAGGGAGGCTGTCTGCTGTACAACAGGGAGGCTGTGTGCCGTGCAACACGGAGGCTGTGTGCTGTACAACAGGGAGGCTGTGTGCTGTGTAACAGGGAGGCTGTGTGCTGTACAACAGGGAGGTTGTTTGCTGTACAACAGGGAGGATATGTGCTGTGCAACATGGAGGCTGTGTGCTGTACAACAGGGAGGCTGTGTCCTGTACAACAGGGTGGCTGTGTCCTGTACAGCAGGGAGACTGTGTGCTGTGTAACAGGGAGGCTGTGTGCTGTACAACAGGGAGGCTGTGTGCTGTGCAACAGGGAGGCTGTGTGCTGTACAACAGGGAGGCTGTGTGCTGTGCAACAGGGAGGCTGTGTGCTGTGCAACAGGGAGGCTGTGTGCTGTGTGAAAGGGAGGCTGTGTGCTGTACAACAGGGAGACTGTGTGCTATGCAACGGGGAGGCTGTGTGCTGTACAACAGGTAGGCTGTTTGCTATACAACAGGAAGGCTGTGTGCTGTACAACAGTGCGGCTGTGTGCTGTGCATCATGGAGGCTGTGTGCTGTGCAACAGCTAGGCTGTGCTGTACAACAGGGAGGCTGTGTGCTGTTCAACAGGGAAGCTTTGTGCTGTGTAAAAGGGAGGCTGTGTGCTGTGTAACAGGGAGGCGGTTTGCTGTGCAACAGGGAGTCTGTGTGCTGTACAACAGGGAGGCTGTGTGCTGTACAACAGGGAGGCTGTGTGCTGTACAACAGGGAGGCTGTTTGCTGTGCAACAGGGAGGCTGTGTGCTCTACAACAGGGAGGCTGTGTGCTGTAGAACAGGAAAGCTGTTTGCTGTACAACAGGGAGGCTGTGTACTGTACAACAGGGAAGCTTTGTGCTGTACAACAGGGAGGCTGTGTGCTCTGCAACAGCGAGGCTGTGTGCTGTACAACAGGGAGGCTGTGTGCTATACAACAGGGACGCTGTTTATTGTACAACAGGGAGTCTGTGTGCTGTGCAATAGGGTGGCTGTGTGCTGTACAACAGGGAGGCTGTGTGCTGTACAACAGGGAGGCTGTGTGCTGTGCAACAGGGAGGCTGTGTGCTGTGCAACACGGAGGCTGTGTGCTGGGCAACAGGGAGGCAGTGTGCTGTACAACAGGGAGGCTGTGTGCTGTACAACAGAGAGGCTGTGTGCTGGGCAACAGGGAGGCAGTGTGCTGTACAACAGGGAGGCTGTGCGTTGTACAACAGGGAGGCTGTGTCCTGGGCAACAGGGAGGCAGTGTGCTGTACAACAGGGAGGCTGTGTGCTGTATAACAGGGATGCTGTGTGCTGTGTAAAAGGGAGGCTATTTGCTGTACAACAGGGAGGCTGTTTGCTGTGCAGCATGGAGGCTGTGTGCTGTACAACAGGGAGGCTGTGTGCTGTGTAACAAGGAGGCTGTTTGCTGTGCAACAGGGAGGCTGTTTGCTCTACAACAGGGAGGCTGTGTACTGTGTAACAAGGAGGCTGTGTTCTCTTAACAGGGAGGCTGTGTGCTGTACAACAGGGAGGATGTGTGCTGTGCAACATGGAGGCTGTGTGCTGTACAACAGGGAGGCTGATTGCTGTGTAACAGGGAGTCTGTGTGCTGTACAACAGGGATGCTGTGTGCTGTACAACAGCGAGGCTGTGTGTTGTACAACAGGAAGGCTGTGTGTTGTACAACTGGGAGGCTGTGTGCTGTACAACAGGGAGGCTGTCTGCTGTACAACAGGGAGGCTGTGTGCCGTGCAACACGGAGGCTGTGTGCTGTACAACAGGGAGGCTGTGTGCTGTGTAACAGGGAGGCTGTGTGCTGTGTAACAGGGAGGCTGTGTGCTGTGTAACAGGGAGGCTGTGTGCTGTACAACAGGGAGGCTGTGTGCTGTGCAACATGGAGGCTGTGTGCTGTTCAACAGGGAAGCTTTGTGCTGTGTAAAAGGGAGGCTGTTTGCTGTACAACAGGGAGGCTGTGTGCTGTGCATCATGGAGGCTGTGTGCTGTGTAACAGGGAGGCGGTTTGCTGTGCAACAGGGAGTCTGTGTGCTGTACAACAGGGAAGCTGTGTGTTGTACAACAGGGAGGCTGTGTGCTGTACAACAGGGAGGCTGTTTGCTGTGCAACAGGGAGGCTGTGTGCTCTACAACAGGGAGGCTGTGTGCTGTGTAACAGGGAGGCGGTTTGCTGTACAACAGGGAGGCTGTGTGCTGTACAACAGGGAAGCTTTGTGCTGTACAACAGGGAGGCTGTGTGCTGTACAACAGGCAGGCTGTGTGCTCTGCAACAGCGAGGCTGTGTGCTGTACAACAGGGAGGCTGTGTGCTATACAACAGGGTGGCTGTGTCCTGTACAGCAGGGAGGCTGTGTGCTGTACAACAGGGAGGCTGTGTCCTGTACACCAGGGAGGCTGTGTGCTGTACAACAGTGAGGCTGTGTGCTGTACAACGGAAAGGCTGTGTGCTGTACGACAGGGAGGCTGTGTGCTGTACAACAGGGAGGCTGTTTGCTGTGTAACAGGGAGTCTGTGTGCTGTACAACAGGGAGGCTGTGTGCTGTACAACAGCGACGCTGTGTGTTGTACAACAGGAAGGCTGTGTGCTGTACAACTGGGAGGCTGTGTGCTGTGTAACAGTTACGCTGTGTGCTGTACAACAGGGAGGCTGTCTGCTGTACAACAGGGAGGCTGTGTGCCGTGCAACACGGAGGCTGTGTGCTGTACAACAGGGAGGCTGTGTGCTGTGTAACAGGGAGGCTGTGTGCTGTACAACAGGGAGGTTGTTTGCTGTACAACAGGGAGGATATGTGCTGTTCAACATGGAGGCTGTGTGCTGTACAACAGGGAGGCTGTGTCCTGTACAACAGGGTGGCTGTGTCCTGTACAGCAGGGAGACTGTGTGCTGTGTAACAGGGAGGCTGTGTGCTGTACAACAGGGAGGCTGTGTGCTGTGCAACAGGGAGGCTGTGTGCTGTGCAACAGGGAGGCTGTGTGCTGTGTGAAAGGGAGGCTGTGTGCTGTACAACAGGGAGACTGTGTGCTATGCAACGGGGAGGCTGTGTGCTGTACAACAGGTAGGCTGTTTGCTATACAACAGGAAGGCTGTGTGCTGTACAACAGTGCGGCTGTGTGCTGTGCATCATGGAGGCTGTGTGCTGTGCAACAGCTAGGCTGTGCTGTACAACAGGGAGGCTGTGTGCTGTTCAACAGGGAAGCTTTGTGCTGTGTAAAAGGGAGGCTGTGTGCTGTGTAACAGGGAGGCGGTTTGCTGTGCAACAGGGAGTCTGTGTGCTGTACAACAGAGAGGCTGTGTGCTGTACAACAGGGAGGCTGTGTGCTGTACAACAGGGAGGCTGTTTGCTGTGCAACAGGGAGGCTGTGTGCTCTACAACAGGGGCTGTGTGCTGTAGAACAGGAAAGCTGTTTGCTGTACAACAGGGAGGCTGTGTGCTGTACAACAGGGAAGCTTTGTGCTGTACAACAGGGAGGCTGTGTGCTCTGCAACAGCGAGGCTGTGTGCTGTACAACAGGGAGGCTGTGTGCTATACAACAGGGACGCTGTTTATTGTACAACAGGGAGTCTGTGTGCTGTGCAATAGGGTGGCTGTGTGCTGTACAACAGGGAGGCTGTGTGCTGTACAACAGGGAGGCTGTGTGCTGTGCAACAGGGAGGCTGTGTGCTGTACAACAGCTAGGCTGTTCTGTACAACAGTGAGGCTGTGTGCTGTGTAACAGGGAGGCTGTGTGTCGTGCAACACGGAGGCTGTGTGCTGGGCAACAGGGAGGCTGTGCGTTGTACAACAGGGAGGCTGTGTGCTGTGTAAAACGGAGGCTGTGTGCTGTATAACAGGGAGGCTGTGTGCTGTGTAAAAGGGAGGCTGTGTGCTGTACAACAGAGAGGCTGTGTGCTCTGCAACAGCAAGGCTGTGTGCTGTGTAACAAGGAGGCTGTATGCTGTGTAAATGGGAGGCTTTGTGCTGTACAACAGGGAGGCTGTATGCTGTACAACAGGGAGGCTGTGTACTGTGTAACAAGGAGGCTGTGTGCTCTTAACAGGGAGGCTGTGTGCTGTGTAACAGGGAGGCTGTGTGCTGTGTAACAGGGAGGCTGTGTGCTGTACAAAATGAAAGCTGTGCGCTGTGCAACAGGGAGGCTGTTTGCTGTACAACAGGGAGGCTGTGTGCTGTACAACAGGAAGGCTGTGTGCTGTCCAACAGGGAGGCTATGTGCTATGCAACGGGGAGGGTGTGTGCTGTACAACAGGTAGGCTGTTTGCTATACAACATGGAGGCTGTGTGCTGTACAACAGGGAGGCTGTGTGCTGTACGAGAGGGAGGCTGTGTGCAGTACAACAGGGATGCTGTTTGCTGTACAACAGGGAGGCTGTGTGCTGTGTAACAGGGAGGCTGTGTGCTGTGTAAAAGGGAGGCTGTGTGCTGTACAACAGGGAGGCTGTGTGCTGTGCTACAGGGAGGCTGTGTGCTGTGCATCATGGAGGCTGTTTGCTGTGCAACAGCTAGGCTGTGCTGTACAACAGGGAGGCTGTGTGCTTTTCAACAGCGAAGCTTTGTGCTGTGTAAAAGGGAGGCTGTTTGCTGTACAACAGGGAGGCTGTGTGCTGTGCATCATGGAGGCTGTGTGCTATGTAACAGGGAGGCTGTGTGCTGTGTAAAGGGAGGCTGTGTGCTGTACAACAGGGAGGCTGTGTGCTGTGCAACATGGAGGCTGTGTGCTGTTCAACAGGGAAGCTTTGTGCTGTGTAAAAGGGAGGCTGTTTGCTGTACAACATGAAGGCTGTGTGCTTTACAACAGGGAGGCTGTTTTGTTGTACAACAGGGAGTCTGTGTGCTGTGTAAAAGGGAGGCTGTGTGCTGTACAACAGGGAGGCTGTGTGCTGTACAATAGGGAGGCTGTGTCCTGTACAACAGGGAGGCTGTGTGCTGTACAACAGGGAGGCTGTGTGCTGTACAACAGCGAGGCTGTGTTTTGTACAACAGGGAGGCTGTGTGCTGTACAACTGGGAGGCTGTGTGCTGTGTAACAGGGAGGCTGTTTGCAGTGTAACAGGGAGGCTGTGTGCTGTACAACAGGGAGGCTGTGTGCTGTGTAACAGGGAGGCTGTGTGCTGTACAACGGGAGACTGTGTGCTGTGCAACAGAGAGGCTGTATGCTGTGCAACAGCTAGGCTGTGCTGTACAACAGGGAGGCTGTGTGCTGTACATCAAGGAGGCTGTGTGCTGTGTAACAGGGAGGCTGTTTGCTGTGCAACAGGGAGGCTGTGTGCTGTACAACAGGGAGGCTGTGTCCTGTACACCAGGGAGGCTGTGTGCTGTACAACAGTGAGGCTGTGTGCTGTACAACGGAAAGGCTGTGTGCTGTACGACAGGGAGGCTGTGTGCTGTACAACAGGGAGGCTGTTTGCTGTGTAACAGGGAGTCTGTGTGCTGTACAACAGGGAGGCTGTGTGCTGTACAACAGCGAGGCTGTGTGTTGTACAACAGGAAGGCTGTGTGCTGTACAACTGGGAGGCTGTGTGCTGTGTAACAGTTACGCTGTGTGCTGTACAACAGGGAGGCTGTCTGCTGTACAACAGGGAGGCTGTGTGCCGTGCAACACGGAGGCTGTGTGCTGTACAACAGGGAGGCTGTGTGCTGTGTAACAGGGAGGCTGTGTGCTGTACAACAGGGAGGTTGTTTGCTGTACAACAGGGAGGATATGTGCTGTGCAACATGGAGGCTGTGTGCTGTACAACAGGGAGGCTGTGTCCTGTACAACAGGGTGGCTGTGTCCTGTACAGCAGGGAGACTGTGTGCTGTGTAACAGGGAGGCTGTGTGCTGTACAACAGGGAGGCTGTGTGCTGTGCAACAGGGAGGCTGTGTGCTGTACAACAGGGAGGCTGTGTGCTGTGCAACAGGGAGGCTGTGTGCTGTGCAACAGGGAGGCTGTGTGCTGTGTGAAAGGGAGGCTGTGTGCTGTACAACAGGGAGACTGTGTGCTATGCAACGGGGAGGCTGTGTGCTGTACAACAGGTAGGCTGTTTGCTATACAACAGGAAGGCTGTGTGCTGTACAACAGTGCGGCTGTGTGCTGTGCATCATGGAGGCTGTGTGCTGTGCAACAGCTAGGCTGTGCTGTACAACAGGGAGGCTGTGTGCTGTTCAACAGGGAAGCTTTGTGCTGTGTAAAAGGGAGGCTGTGTGCTGTGTAACAGGGAGGCGGTTTGCTGTGCAACAGGGAGTCTGTGTGCTGTACAACAGGGAGGCTGTGTGCTGTACAACAGGGAGGCTGTGTGCTGTACAACAGGGAGGCTGTTTGCTGTGCAACAGGGAGGCTGTGTGCTCTACAACAGGGAGGCTGTGTGCTGTAGAACAGGAAAGCTGTTTGCTGTACAACAGGGAGGCTGTGTGCTGTACAACAGGGAAGCTTTGTGCTGTACAACAGGGAGGCTGTGTGCTATACAACAGGGACGCTGTTTATTGTACAACAGGGAGTCTGTGTGCTGTGCAATAGGGTGGCTGTGCGCTGTACAACAGGGAGGCTGTGTGCTGTGCAACAGGGAGGCTGTGTGCTGTACAACAGCTAGGCTGTTCTGTACAACAGTGAGGCTGTGTGCTGTGTAACAGGGAGGCTGTGTGTCGTGCAACACGGAGGCTGTGTGCTGGGCAACAGGGAGGCTGTGCGTTGTACAACAGGGAGGCTGTGTGCTGTGTAAAACGGAGGCTGTGTGCTGTATAACAGGGAGGCTGTGTGCTGTGTAAAAGGGAGGCTGTGTGCTGTACAACAGAGAGGCTGTGTGCTCTGCAACAGCAAGGCTGTGTGCTGTGTAACAAGGAGGCTGTATGCTGTGTAAATGGGAGGCTTTGTGCTGTACAACAGGGAGGCTGTATGCTGTACAACAGGGAGGCTGTGTACTGTGTAACAAGGAGGCTGTGTGCTCTTAACAGGGAGGCTGTGTGCTGTGTAACAGGGAGGCTGTGTGCTGTGTAACAGGGAGGCTGTGTGCTGTACAAAATGAAAGCTGTGCGCTGTGCAACAGGGAGGCTGTTTGCTGTACAACAGGGAGGCTGTGTGCTGTACAACAGGAAGGCTGTGTGCTGTACAACAGGGAGGCTATGTGCTATGCAACGGGGAGGGTGTGTGCTGTACAACAGGTAGGCTGTTTGCTATACAACATGGAGGCTGTGTGCTGTACAACAGGGAGGCTGTGTGCTGTACGAGAGGGAGGCTGTGTGCTGTACAACAGGGATGCTGTTTGCTGTACAACAGGGAGGCTGTGTGCTGTGTAACAGGGAGGCTGTGTGCTGTGTAAAAGGGAGGCTGTGTGCTGTACAACAGGGAGGCTGTGTGCTGTGCTACAGGGAGGCTGTGTGCTGTGCATCATGGAGGCTGTTTGCTGTGCAACAGCTAGGCTGTGCTGTACAACAGGGAGGCTGTGTGCTGTGCAACATGGAGGCTGTGTGCTGTTCAACAGGGAAGCTTTGTGCTGTGTAAAAGGGAGGCTGTTTGCTGTACAACATGAAGGCTGTGTGCTGTACAACAGGGAGGCTGTGTGCTGTACAACAGGGAGGCTGTGTGCTGTACAATAGGGAGGCTGTGTCCTGTACAACAGGGAGGCTGTGTGCTGTACAACAGGGAGGCTGTGTGCTGTACAACAGCGAGGCTGTGTTTTGTACAACAGGGAGGCTGTGTGCTGTACAACTGGGAGGCTGTGTGCTGTGTAACAGGGAGGCTGTTTGCAGTGTAACAGGGAGGCTGTGTGCTGTACAACAGGGAGGCTGTGTGCTGTGTAACAGGGAGGCTGTGTGCTGTACAACGGGAGACTGTGTGCTGTGCAACAGAGAGGCTGTATGCTGTGCAACAGCTAGGCTGTGCTGTACAACAGGGAGGCTGTGTGCTGTACATCAATGAGGCTGTGTGCTGTGTAACAGGGAGGCTGTTTGCTGTGCAACAGGGAGGCTGTGTGCTGTACAACAGGGAGGCTTGTGTGCTGTGCAACAGGGAGGCTGTGTGCTGTACAACAGGGAGGCTGTTTGCTGTACAACAGGGAGGCTGTGTGCTGTGTAACAGGGAGGCTGTGTGCTGTGTAAAAGGGAGGCTGTGTGCTGTACAACAGGGAGGCTGTGTGCTGTGTAACAGGGAGGCTGTGTGCTGTGCAACAGGGAGGCTGTGTGCTGTACAACAGGGAGGCTGTGTGCTATGCAACGGGGAGGCTGTGTGCTGTACAACAGGTAGGCTGTTTGCTATACAACAGGAAGGCTGTGTGCTGTACAACAGTGAGGCTGTGTGCTGTACAACAGGGAGGCTGTGTGCTGTGTAAAGGGAGGCTGTGTGCTGTACAACAGGGAGGCTGTGTGCTGTGCAACATGGAGGCTGTGTGCTGTTCAACAGGGAAGCTTTGTGCTGTGTAAAAGGGAGGCTGTTTGCTGTACAACATGAAGGCTGTGTGCTTTACAACAGGGAGGCTGTTTATTGTACAACAGGGAGTCTGTTTGCTGTGTAAAAGGGAGGCTGTGTGCTGTACAACAGGGAGGCTGTGTGCTGTACAACAGGGAGGCTGTGTGCTGTACAACAGGGAGGCTGTGTCCTGTACAACACGGAGGCTGTGTGCTGTACAACAGGGAGGCTGTGTGCTGTACAACAGCGAGGCTGTGTTTTGTACAACAGGGAGGCTGTGTGCTGTACAACTGGGAGGCTGTGTGCTGTGTAACAGGGAGGCTGTTTGCAGTGTAACAGGGAGGCTGTGTGCTGTACAACAGGGAGGCTGTGTGCTGTGTAACAGGGAGGCTGTGTGCTGTACAACGGGAGACTGTGTGCTGTGCAACAGAGAGGCTGTATGCTGTGCAACAGCTAGGCTGTGCTGTACAACAGGGAGGCTGTGTGCTGTACATCAAGGAGGCTGTGTGCTGTGTAACAGGGAGGCTGTTTGCTGTGCAACAGGGAGGCTGTGTGCTGTACAACAGGGAGGCTGTGTGCTATGCAACGGGGAGGCTGTGTGCTGTACAACAGGTAGGCTGTTTGCTATACAACAGGAAGGCTGTGTGCTGTACAACAGTGAGGCTGTGTGCTGTACAACAGGGAGGCTGATTGCTGTTCAACAGGGAGGCTGTGTGCTGTGTAACAGGGAGGCTGTGTGCTGTGTGAAAGGGAGGCTGTGTGCTGTACAACAGGGAGGCTGTGTGCTGTACAACAGGGAGGCTGTGTGCTGTACAACAGGGAGGCTGTGTGCTGTAGAACAGGAAAGCTGTTTGCTGTACAACAGGGAGGCTGTGTGCTGTACAACAGGGACGCTGTTTATTGTACAACAGGGAGTCTGTGTGCTGTGCAATAGGGTGGCTGTGTGCTGTACAACAGTGAGGCTGTGTACTGTACAACATGGAGGCTGTGTGCTGTGCAACAGGGAGGCTGTGTGCT
The DNA here is from genome assembly GCF_048934315.1 of Petromyzon marinus. Classification (NCBI taxonomy): domain Eukaryota; kingdom Metazoa; phylum Chordata; class Hyperoartia; order Petromyzontiformes; family Petromyzontidae; genus Petromyzon; species Petromyzon marinus. The sequence goes on from NC_133691.1 coordinate 12,632,000, forward strand.
GTACAACAGGGAGGCTGTTTGCTGTGTAAAAGGGAGGCTGTGTGCTGTACAACAGGGAGGCTGTGTGCTGTGCAACAGGGAGGCTGTGTGCTGTACAACAGGGAGGCTGTGTGCTATGCAACAGGAAGGCTGTGTGCTGTACAACAGTGAGGCTGTGTGCTGTACAACAGGGAGGCTGTGTGCTGTGTAAAGGGAGGCTGTGTGCTGTACAACAGGGAGGCTGTGTGCTGTGCAACATGGAGGCTGTGTGCTGTTCAACAGGGAAGCTTTGTGCTGTGTAAAAGGGAGGCTGTTTGCTGTACAACAGGGAGGCTGTGTGCTGTGCATCATGGAGGCTGTGTGCTGTGTAACAGGGAGGCTGTGTGCTGTACAACAGGGAAGCTGTGTGCTGTACACCAGGGAGGCTGTGTGCTGTACAACAGGGAGGCTGTTTGCTGTGCAACAGCTAGGCTGTTTGCTGTACAACAGGGAGGCTGTGTGCTGTACAACAGGGAAGCTTTGTGCTGTACAACAGGGAGGCTGTGTGCTGTACAACAGGGAGGCTGTGTGCTATGCAACAGCGAGGCTGTGTGCTGTACAACAGGGAGGCTGTGTGCTATACAACAGGGACGCTGTTTATTGTACAACAGGGAGTCTGTGTGCTGTGCAATAGGGTGGCTGTGTGCTGTACAACAGGGAGGCTGTGTGCTGTACAACAGGGAGGCTGTGTGCTGTGCAACAGGGAGGCTGTGTGCTGTACAACAGCTAGGCTGTTCTGTACAACAGTGAGGCTGTGTGCTGTGTAACAGGGAGGCTGTGTGCCGTGCAACACGGAGGCTGTGTGCTGTGTAACAGGGAGGCTGTGTGCTGTACAACAGGGAGGCTGTGTGCTGTACAACAGAGAGGCTGTGTGCTGGGCAACAGGGAGGCTGTGCGTTGTACAACAGGGAGGCTGTGTGCTGTGTAAAAGGGAGGCTGTGTGCTGTACAACAGGGAGGCTGTGTGCTCTGCAACAGCGAGGCTGTGTGCTGTGTAACAAGGAGGCTGTATGCTGTGTAAATGGGAGGCTCTGTGCTGTACAACAGGGAGGCTGTGTACTGTGTAACAAGGAGGCTGTGTGCTCTTAACAGGGAGGCTGTGTGCTGTACAACAGGGAGGCTGTGTGCTGTACAACAGGTAGGCTGTGTGCTGTGTAACAGGGAGGCTGTGTACTGTGTAACAAGTAGGCTGTGTGCTCTTAACAGGGAGGCTGTGTGCTGTGTAACAGGGAGGCTGTGTGCTGTACAAAATGAAGGCTGTGTGCTGTGCAACAGGGAGGCTGTTTGCTGTACAACAGGGAGGCTGTGTGCTGTGCTACAGGGAGGCTGTGTGCTGTACAACAGGGAGGCTGTGTGCTGTGCAACAGGGAGGCTGTGTGCTGTACAACAGGGAGGCTGTTTGCTGTACAACAGGAAGGCTGTGTGCTGTACAACAGGCAGGCTATGTGCTATGCAACGGGGAGGCTGTGTGCTGTACAACAGGTAGGCTGTTTGCTATACAACAGGGAGGCTGTGTGCTGTACAACAGGGAGGCTGTGTGCTGTACGAGAGGGAGGCTGTGTGCTGTACAACAGGGAGGCTGTGTGCTGTACGAGAGGGATGCTGTTTGCTGTACAACAGGGAGGCTTTGTGCTGTGTAACAGGGATGCTGTGTGCTGTGTAAAAGGGAGGCTGTGTGCTGTACAACAGGGAAGCTGTGTGCTGTACAACAGGGTGGCTCTGTGCTGTACAACAGGGAGGCTGTGTCCTGTACAACAGGGAGGCTGTGTGCTGTACAACAGGGAGGCTGTGTGCTGTACAACAGCGAGGCTGTGTTTTGTACAACAGGGAGGCTGTGTGCTGTACAACTGGGAGGCTGTGTGCTGTGTAACAGGGAGGCTGTTTGCAGTGTAACAGGGAGGCTGTGTGCTGTACAACAGGGAGGCTGTGTGCTGTGTAACAGGGAGGCTGTATGCTGTACAACGGGAGACTGTGTGCTGTGCAACAGAGAGGCTGTATGCTGTGCAACAGCTAGGCTGTGCTGTACAACAGGGAGGCTGTGTGCTGTACATCAAGGAGGCTGTGTGCTGTGTAACAGGGAGGCTGTTTGCTGTGCAACAGGGAGGCTGTGTGCTGTACAACAGGGAGGCTGTGTGCTATGCAACGGGGAGGCTGTGTGCTGTACAACAGGTAGGCTGTTTGCTATACAACAGGAAGGCTGTGTGCTGTACAACAGTGAGGCTGTGTGCTGTACAACAGGGAGGCTGATTGCTGTTCAACAGGGAGGCTGTTTGCAGTGTAACAGGGAGGCTGTGTGCTGTACAACAGGGAGGCTGTGTGCTGTGTAACAGGGAGGCTGTATGCTGTACAACGGGAGACTGTGTGCTGTGCAACAGAGAGGCTGTATGCTGTGCAACAGCTAGGCTGTGCTGTACAACAGGGAGGCTGTGTGCTGTACATCAAGGAGGCTGTGTGCTGTGTAACAGGGAGGCTGTTTCCTGTGCAACAGGGAGGCTGTGTGCTGTACAACAGGGAGGCTGTATGCTATGCAACGGGGAGGCTGTGTGCTGTACAACAGGTAGGCTGTTTGCTATACAACAAGGAGGCTGTGTGCTGTACAACAGTGAGGCTGTGTGCTGTACAACAGGGAGGCTGTGTGCTGTGCAACAGGGAGGCTGTGTGCTGTGCAACAGGGAGGCTGTGTGCTGTGCAGCAGGGAAGCTGTGTGCTGTACAACAGGGAGGCTGTGTGCTGTGCAACAGGGAGGCTGTGTGCTATACAACAGGGCGGCTGTGTGCTGTACAACAGGGAGGCTGTGTGCTGTGCACGTCCGTGTGGAGCCTTCTGAGCTCCCCGCAACTCACTTACAGCTCCTTAACGCTCCCCACTCCATTCTCCACGCTCTCCAAAGCTCCTGCTGCCACGACATGCTGAGGCCGCTCGTCCATCAACCCGATTGCACAGGGGGGGTGCGTGGTGCAACAGGGAGGGGGTGCGTGGTGCAACCGGGAGGGGTTCGTGGTGCAACAGGGAGGGAGTGCATGGGGCAACAGGGAGGGGGTGCGTGGTGCAACAGGGAGGGGGTGCGTGGTGCAACGGGGAGGGGGTGCGTGGTGCAATGGGGATGGGGTGCGTGGTGCAACAGGGAGGGAGTGCGTGGTGCAACAGGGAGGGGGTGCGTGGTGCAACAGGGAGGGGGTGCGTGGTGCAACAGGGAGGGGGTGCGTGGTGCAACAGGGAGGGGGTGCGTGGTGCAACAGGGAGGGGGTGCGTGGTGCAACAGGGAGGGGGTGCGTGGTGCAACAGGGAGGGGGTGCGTGGTGCAACAGGGAGGGGGTGCGTGGTGCAACAGGGACGGGGTGCGTGGTGCAACAGGGAGGGGGTGCGTGGTGCAACAGGGAGGGGGTGCGTGGTGCAACAGGGAGGGGGTGCGTGGTGCAACAGGGAGTGGGTGCGTGGTGCAACAGGGAGGGGGTGCGTGGTGCAACAGGGAGGGGGTGCGTGGTGCAACAGGGAGGGGGTGCGTGGTGCAACAGGGAGGGGGTGCGTGGTGCAACAGGGAGGGGGTGCGTGGTGCAACAGGGAGGGAGTGTGCAGGGACGAGGAGGGAATCAATTCTGCTTCCTGGGCGCGGAGCGGTGGGGGGGGGGAGACGGAGTTCCATTATTAATGAGGAGCTTGGCACGGCGCATGCGCACGGGGCACAGAGAGGGTGGGGGCGGGTGGTGCTCTGCGAGCCGGCTAACCCCACCCCGCTCGGCCCCCTCCCCTCGCTGCGGCTGGGCTCGTACAAAGCAGTGGAAACGGGGTCTCGGAGGGCCATGGTGGGGGGCTTGGGGGGGCGGGGGGTGGGTAAGGGGGGGCTGGGCTTCGCCGGGTGAGGGCGGACGGACGGGCGGTCGGGGTGTCACAGTCGGCATCCACCACGCGAGGTTTGAAACTCGCCCGCCGCCGTCGTCCGCCGCGCTCCCGGGGCCGCGTCCTTGATCCGCGTCCTTGATCCGTCCTTGATCCGCGCGCTCATCGCCGTGGGCTTGAGGGGTCGCGACCCGCGCGCACCCCTCAAGCCCACGGCCAATGAGCAACGAGCGAGCCCGGCCGAGATCTCTGAGCGAGCGAGCGAGTGAGCGATCGCGCGCGCGCGCCGCTGGCTCCGGCATAGCGCGAGGGATTACCGGGGGCCCCTCTCTCCATCCCCGCTCGCCACCCCCTACCCCTCGACCGAGTCGCATCTGTGCGGCCGATCTGATGAGCGCGCGGACAATGTGGGGCCGGGGCTCTGCAGACGGGCGCTGGGGAGGGGGGGGGCACAAAGGGGGGAGGGGGGGCACAAAGGGGGGAGGGGGGGGGCAGCGCTTCTATTGACGAAAGCCGCTCCCTCTGCTCCCCACTGCCCCGTACCCCCCCCCCCCGCCCTCTACCCCACTGCACCCCCCGCCTCTCTGCGCTAGGTGCCCCCTCCCCCTCGCCCACCGCCTGTACCTGGACTACAACACGGGGCGGAGCAAGGGATGCGGTGAGGGGGGAGAGGGGCGAGTTCGGGAGGGCTAGGGGAGACAGTGGATCACTCGTGGAGACACACTCTGTGTGTATGTGCGATGTTGAACTTCTTTCGCACCGCACGTAGCTAATCGGAGGTGCGATCAATTGCTGCGGAGGGAAGGGTTTGTGGACCGCGGAAAGATTTGCGAACCTTCCAAAACCGTGAGCGGGGTTAGGAACGGGGTTGCGTGGACGTCTTGCCAGTATCCCCTCGATCTCCACACACACACACAAAACACGAAACTCGCATTCACAAGTATTTGGCCCAGCACCTCACGAGAGAGATTAATGAGACTCGGCGAGGCTATTCTGCACGCTGTATCGTAAAGGAATTATTATCGGTATTGACCCAGTTTCAGGCTCTGATGAATGGTGCCGCGCGGCGTGGATGGGTCTCCGGTTGGCGCCTCTCGAGCCCCAGCCCGAACCTCATTGGCTGCAGCAGGCTGCGGTCATTCACCAACCCTCGCTGCTGCCTCCACAGTGCAGCATCACAGGCTGCCACGTGAAGCACAGTGCAGGATCACAGGCTGCCACGTGAAGCACAGTGCAGGGTCACAGGCTGCCATGTGAAGCACAGTGCAGGGTCACAGGCTGCCACGTGAAGCACAGTGCAGGGTCACAGGCTGCCACGTGCAGCACAGTGCAGGGTCACAGGCTGCCACGTGAAGCACAGTGCAGGGTCACAGGCTGCCACGTGAAGCACAGTGCAGGATCACAGGCTGCCACGTGAAGCACAGTGCAGGGTCACAGGCTGCCACGTGAAGCACAGTGCAGGGTCACAGGCTGCCACGTGAAGCACAGTGCAGGATCACAGGCTGCCACGTGCAGCACAGTTCAATCACAGGCTGCCACGTGAAGCACAGTGCAGGGTCACAGGCTGCCACGTGGATTGCCACCACCGCCCGACGAGGGCGAGATGAACGTGAGACCCAACCAGGGGCGGGGGTCGTGATGGCGCCTGGCATTGATGGAGCTGAGGAGCCTTCCCAGCGCCTCGGGGGTGGGGGGTGTGGGCCGGGGTGGGGGAGTTGGGGGGGGGGGCTGTGAGTCGTTACAGCTTTCAACCACTTAACTCGGACGCTGCTGTCCCTGCGGAACTCGCTCATCAAATTAACGATTCCATTGACTGCCGGGGAACCCGTCTCTGCTGCTGCTGCTGCCTGCTGCGGTGATGTTTATTATCCTCAAACACGTATTTGACGCCGCCGGGCGTGGGAGGATGTGGCCTCCTGGCGGTCATCCGGGCACCAAGATGAATCTGGGTAGGGCCGGCGGGGGAGAGCAAGAATCCACGCAGGTCCTTAGAGGTGGTGGTGGTGGTTGTTGTTGTTGTTCAAGACGATGATTTACAATGATGCTACGTATTTGTCCACAAAGGCCTCTCAAGACTCTTTATTCACAGGTGACTCCTGCAATTGCGACGTTCCGCAGCCACCATCATCACGTGATGTTCACACCGGCCGTAGGGGAGGTGGTGCCACAGATGGCGCTCGCTGCTCAATGGCTGTGCTGCTTAAAACTAAACTATTTTTTTTATTTTACCAGGTAAGGCCCCACTGAACTATGTAGCTCTTTTTCAGCAGCGACCTGGCCACAAATGAGAGCTCAACGAAGTGGCTTATCATCAATGTGGACATTTATAGCAGCCAAATACTCGAAACGCGTGTTGTTGATTCTAAATGTGGAGGGGGAAACCAGAAAACTCGGAGAAAAGTCCACGCGATGAACGGCTAGAGAGACACGCAAACTCCAAATATACAGCAGCAGCAGCAGGCGTCAGGGTCGGGATCGAACCCACGACCTTCTGTGAGAGATTCGTGAAAATCGAATCTCTCACAGTCGCTTAGTAGGAACCACAGACGGCACTGATTGACAGGCGATTCTCACGGCAACCACGTCTGTGGACGCGTGTGAGCGCAGCAGTTGCGGTCTCGGCGATGGAGTCACCGCGCCTCGAGATTCCAATCATCTCGGGCACCCCGACACGGAGCCCCGCCTGGCCGTGCCCGCGTGCTGCGCCGCGAGGCGCGCGTGAGTGAATTAAGAATCACGTGAACTATTTGACCTTCACATTTAACAAAAAAAACGGATCTGCAGCTCGTTACGGGCGGGCTTCGCTGAGCTGACCCCATTTGGAATGAGAGGTTCTCCTGAATCTCGTAGCAGCGGGGACATCACGAAGGGGGCGAGGAGGCGGGTGGTGGTGGGGGGAGGGGAGGAGGGATCAGAGTACATAGTCGACCTCTCCGCTGCCCTCCCCCCCCCCAGACGAGTCTCACGGCCGCGATTTGAAATCAATCGGCTGCCGCTGCTACTACTGCTGCTTATGATGAAACTCCGCGATAATGGCACAGTTCCCCTGCGGGCAGTGGCAGCATCCGAGATCTCACTGGGGCGAGCAGGGGGGAGGGGGAGTTGGAGGCGGGGGGGTGGGGGCGAGGGCCGAGCGCTGCTTTAGAATGCATGGGCGAGCGTTTGGTACCGCGAGTTGCGGATCCCAGGACTCTCCCTGGCCATCGCACGCGAGCCCTACTCTGGCGCATTCCTCGCGTGGAACGCGACCTCTCCCCCCAAACCATCCAGCGGTTGAGAGAGGAGGGAGAGGGGAGCAGTGAGGGTGGCATGGGGTGGGCAGTGGGGGGAGGAGTGGGGCTGGTATGGGGGGTGGCATGAGGAGGTGGAGACGTGGGGGTGGCATGGGGGAGGAGTAGAGGAGTATAAACGTGGCACGAGGTTGGTACTGGTGGAGAACGATTCGGGGGAGACGCGGGCGGGGGGGTCGGAGGGCGCGCTCGTGGAGGCACGTGACGCCTCCACGTCCCGCGCGCCCGGCGCCTCCCCCCCTCCTCCACTTCCCCCCTCCTTCACCCCCCTCCACCCCGTGCTCTCTCTCTCACTCTCTGTCCAATTAAAGGCGCTTTACACAAATGGCTCGGGCGAGCGCCAATTGTCGAGTCACGCGCAGTGATCGTTAACGCTCGCGCCGCGCCTCCTCCACGCGTGAATTGGCGACGCCGGGGGTGGGTCGGGGGTTACGGGGGGGGGGGGGGGTGCTGAGGGGTGTAACCGGGTGGAGGCCGAGCGGAAACCGAAGCGGAAACTTCTCCGCGTTTCAGATCGCGGGGCTCCTCTTCCCCCTCCTCGCAGAGTCACGACAGCCCCCCCCCACCCCCCCCACGGGCTCTCGCCCCGAGGAAGATTTCACAGAGGGACGTGCGCTCGGTCACGTGGCCGTGGCTGCTCACCCACTGCACTTGAGGGAAGCGGTGGCACGGGTCACGCAGGGCGCAGTGTGCCACACGGTAAATATCGCTACTCCGTGGCACTTCTAGCGCCGGATGCTAAATCATCCCCCTGTCCAGGGAGACCTTCAAAGCGCCAGATCCTTTCATTGCATTGCGGCTGCGATGACTGGGCTCTTTGAGATGGCACTGCCATGCATGTCGCCTTATATATACTTCAATACTTCTCTTAATTCTCAATACTATAGGCGGAGGGGTAATATAAAACCACATCCTGAATATGTGTGTGTGTGCACATTTCAAACAAAGACGGGAGGCGGTGGGAGTTGATGTTAGGATTAGATGTCCTCCTAGGGAATAGGGCTCGGGTTAGATGCCCTCCCAAGGTTATCCAAGCAGAGTAGCGAACTGTGAGCCAACGTGCCATATGGTGGCTTATCCAGGGAACAGAAGTGGCATGGGGTGTGACAGCGGCATTGGCTGCACCTTGCCCGTGAGTGATGGTGTAGTGCGGCTACATATTACAGGAGAATTCATTAAAAATCCTCGCGGTTATTGCCACGGTAAATGATGCCAGGAAGGCTCCCCAGGGTCCGGCTCCCGCGCCACGAGGCCGATCGCTTGCGGAGCGGAGCCCGGCTCGATGCCTGGGGAGCTCGCCCGAGCCGACGCCGTGGCGACGTTCGGAAGGTGGTGCCGCGCTGCGCGCGTTTGGCATCTTGCAAAAGACCGTTCGCCGAGGCACGCAGCAGGAAGGTCAATTGGTGGACGGATGATAGGGGGCGAAGGACGGGGTGGGAGGGGGGCGGGGTGCGTGGAGTCGGGGGGGGTGGGAGCAAACACGCGGAACAATGAGGGCCCCCGAGTCATTGGGCTCGGAGCCCAGTCGCCCCCTCCCTCGTCCCCTCCTCTCCGCCGCAATTGGGCACCGGCCCGGCGCCCTGGGCGCTCGAGTCGCGATGTGTAATTTATGTTTAATTAAGGTCGTGTTGAAAAATCACTGCCGGCTCCGTGGGCGCGTTTCAGCGGGAGGGAGTGGGGAAGTCCCAACGCGACCTGCGGCCACCACCACCACCGCCGCCTCCTCCCCGCTCGACCCCCACGCAGGAGCCAGGCGCAGGCGCGCTGCGTGCGGCAACGAAGCCGAGGCCACGGCTCCCGTGACGAAACTGGGGCCGCGCGGGGCGAGGGCCGCGCCGCGTTGATGGCGAGCCCCCCCCCCTCGCCTCCCCCCTCTCCGTGCGTCTCTCTTGCTGCGAGACGACTCCTTCGTGAGGGTCGGGGGGGGGGGGAAGGTCACAGTGTGAGGTCATAAGGTCACGACCTTCCTCATCCCCGCGGCTTCTCTCCATGATCTCTTTCCGACCTCACTCCTTACTATTTACCTTTCTTCCCGATGTTTCCTCTCCCTTCTCACTCTCCCCCCACCCTCCTCTCGCCCCATCGCTTCTCTCTCCTATTCTCTCGCTGTCTCGCAAACTCGAGCATTGATGAGATCGCTCACGACCCGCGTCATCCGTGACGACGCTCACGGGCCGGGCGAGGTCAGCGGCGGGGTCGCGGCAAGGAGGCTCTGGTGCCTGGAGGAGAGGCCACGTCGTCGCCAAAGGCCTTTCACGAGGGTCAAATCAGCGGACACTCCCACCCCCCCCCATTCTGGGTAGGCACGGTCCCTTCAAGCACCTCCACGGAAGAGAGGAACAGTGGCCTGGAGAGAGAGTGTACTGTAGAGAGAGTGTACTAGAGAGAGTGTACTAGAGAGAGTGTACTAGAGAGAGTGTACTAGAGAGAGTGTACTAGAGAGAGTGTACTAGAGAGTGTACTGGAGAGAGTGTACTAGAGAGAGTGTACTAGAGAGTGTACTGTAGAGAGAGTGTACTAGAGAGAGTGTACTAGAGAGAGTGTACTAGAGAGAGTGTACTAGAGAGAGTGTACTAGAGAGCGTGTACTGGAGAGAGTGTACTGGGAGAGTGTACTGGGAGAGTGTACTAGAGAGAGTGTAGTAGAGAGAGTGCACGGGGAGAGTGCACGGGGAGAGAGTGTACTAGAGAGAGTGTACTAGAGAGAGTGTACTAGAGAGAGTGTACTAGAGAGAGTGCACGGGGAGAGTGTACTAGAGAGAGTGTACTAGAGAGAGTGTACTAGAGAGAGTGTACTAGAGAGAGTGTAGTAGAGAGAGTGCACGGGGAGAGAGTGTACTAGAGAGAGTGTACTAGAGAGAGTGTACTGGAGAGAGTGTACTGTAGAGAGTGTACTAGAGAGAGTGTACTAGAGAGAGTGTTCTGGAGAGAGTGTACTAGAGAGAGTGTACTGGAGAGAGTGTACTGGAGAGAGTGTACTAGAGAGAGTGTACTAGAGAGAGTGTACTAGAGAGTGTACTAGAGAGAGTGTACTAGAGAGAGTGTACTGGTAGAGAGTGTACTAGAGAGAGTGTACTGGAGAGAGAGTACTGGAGAGAGTGTACTAGAGAGAGTGTACTAGAGAGAGTGTACTAGAGAGAGTGTACTGGAGAGAGTGTACTGGAGAGAGTGTACTAGAGAGAGTGTACTGGAGAGAGTGTACTAGAGAGAGTGTACTGGTAGAGAGTGTACTGGAGAGAGTGTACTGGGAGAGTGTACTAGAGAGAGTGTACTGGAGAGAGTGTACTAGAGAGAGTGTACTAGAGAGAGTGTACTAGAGAGAGCGTACTAGAGAGAGTGTACTAGAGAGAGTGTACGAGAGAGAGTGTACTAGAGAGAGTGTACTGGGAGAGTGTACTGGGAGAGTGTGTACTAGAGAGAGTGTACTAGAGAGTGTACTGGAGAGAGTGTACTAGAGAGAGTGTACTAGAGAGTGTACTAGAGAGAGTGTACTAGAGAGAGTGTACTGGAGAGAGTGTACTAGAGAGAGTGTACTAGAGAGAGTGTACTGGAGAGAGTGCACTGGAGAGAGTGTACTAGAGAGAGTGTACTAGAGAGAGTGTACTGGAGAGAGTGTACTAGAGAGAGTGTACTAGAGAGAGTGTACTGGAGAGAGTGTACTAGAGAGAGTGTACTAGAGAGAGTGTACTGGAGAGAGTGTACTAGAGAGCGTGTACTAGAGGGAGTGTACTAGAGAGAGTGTACTAGAGAGTGTACTGGAGAGAGTGTACTGGAGAGAGTGTACTAGAGAGAGTGTACTAGAGAGAGTGTACTGGAGAGAGTGTACTAGAGAGCGTGTACTAGAGAGAGTGTACTAGAGAGAGTGTACTAGAGAGAGTGTACTGGAGAGAGTGTACTAGAGAGTGTGTACTGGGAGAGTGTACTAGAGAGAGTGTACTAGAGAGAGTGTACTAGAGAGAGTGCACTGGAGAGAGTGTACTAGAGAGAGTGTACTAGAGAGAGTGTACTGGTAGAGAGTGTACTAGAGAGAGTGTACTAGAGAGAGTGTACTAGAGAGAGTGTACTG